>NC_079881.1:27850352-28519602 GCF_029227915.1 Hydractinia symbiolongicarpus
AATCGCGGATTTTCGTTTGCCGGCGATTAAACTGCTTTTATTCAGCGTCTCATCAAAAATGAAAACATTTTTGAAAACTACAGTCTCATGCGTTTTAGTGGTGAAAAAATAATTTAAAAAATCGTTCGGGAAATAAGTTTACTCCCTGGGTACTTTCTTTGTATACTTTTGACTATACGGGCCAAGCCGGGATTTACGGGAAATCGCCGGTTTTTGTTTGCCGGCGATTAAACTTCTTTTATTCAGCGTCTCATCAAAAATGAAAACATTTTTGAAAACTACAAGTCTCATGCGTTTTAGTGGTGAAAAAATAATTTAAAAAACCCTTCGGGAAATGAGTTTACTCCCTGGGTACTTTCTTTGTATACTTTTGACTATACCGGCCAAGCCGGGATTTACGGGAAATCGCGGGTTTTTGTTTGCCAGCGATTAAAGTTCTTTTATTCAGCGTCTCATCAAAAATGAAAACATTTTTGCAAACTACAAGTCTCATGCGTTTTAGTGGTGAAAAAAAAAATTAAAAAATCGTTCGGGAAATGAGTTTACTACCTGGGTACTTTCTTTGTATACATTGGACTATACGTGCCAAGCCCGGGATTTACGGGAAATCGCGGGTTTTCGTTTGCCGGCGATTAAACTTCTTTTATTCAGCGTCTCATCAAAAATGAAAACATTTTTGAAAACTACAAGTCTCATGCGTTTTAGTGGTGAAAAAATAATTTAAAAAATCGTTCGGGAAATGAGTTTACTCCCTGGGTACTTTCTTTGTATACTTTTGACTATACGGGCCAAGCTGGGATTTACGGGAAATCGCGGGTTTTCGTTTGCCGGCGATTAAAATTCTTTTATTCAGCGTCTCATCAAAAATGAAAACATTTTTAAAACCTACAAGTCTTTGCGTTTTAGTGGTGAAAAAATAATTTAAAAAATCGTTCAGGAAATGAGTTTACTCCCTGGGTACTTTCTTTGTATACTTTTGACTATACGGGCCGAGTCCGGGATTTACGGGTAATCGCGGATTTTCGTTTGCCGGCGATTAAACTGCTTTTATTCAGCGTCTCATCAAAAATGAAAACATTTTTGAAAACTACAAGTCTCATGCGTTTTAGAGGTGAAAAAATAATTTAAAAAATCGTTCTGGAAATGAGTTTACTCCCTGGGTACTTTCTTTGTATACTTTTGACTATACGGGCCAAGCCGGGATTTACGGGAAATCGCGGGTTTTCGTTTGTCGGCGATTAAACTTCTTTTATTCAGCGTCTCATCAAAAATACAAACATTTTTGAAAACTACAAGTCTCATGCGTTTTAGTGGTGACAAAATAATTTAAAAAATCGATCTGGAAATGAGTTTACTCCCTGGGCACTTTCTTTGTATACTTTTGACTATACGGGCCGAGTCCGGGATTTAGGGAAATCGCAGGTTTTCGTTTGTCGGCGATTAAACTGCTTTTATTCAGCGTCTCATCAAAAATGAAAATATTTTTGAAAACTACAAGTCTCATGGGCTTTAGTGGTGAAAAAATAATTTAAAAAATCGTTCTGGAAATCGCTTTACTCACAGGGTACTTTCTTTGTATACATTCGACTATACGTGCCAAGCCCGGGATTTACGGGAAATCGCGGGTTTTCGTTTGCCGGCGATTAAACTTCTTTTATTCAGCGTCTCATCAAAAATGAAAACATTTTTGAAAACTACAAGTCTCATGCGTTTTAGTGGTGAAAATATAATTTAAAAAATCGTTCGGGAAATGAGTTTACTCCCTGGGTACTTTCTTTGTATACTTTTGACTATACGGGCCAAGCCCGGGATTTACGGGAAATCGCGGGTTTTCGTTTTCCGGCGATTAAACCTCTTTCATTAAGCGTCTCATTAAAAATGAAAACATTTTTGACAACTACAAGTCTCATGCGTTTTAGTGGTGAAAAAATAATCTAAAAAATCGTTCGGGAAATGCGTTTACTCCCTGGGTACTTTCTTTGTATACTTTTGACTATACGGGCCGAGTCCGGGATTTACGGGAAGTCGCGGATTTTCGTTTGCCGGCGATTAAACTGCTTTTATTCAGCGTCTCATCAAAAATGAAAACATTTTTGAAAACTACAAGTCTCATGCGTTTTAGTGGTGAAAAAATAATTTAAAAAATCGTTCGGGAAATGAGTTTACCCCCTGGGTACTTTCTTTGTATACTTTTGACTATACGGGCCAAGCCGGGATTTACGGGAAATCGCGGGTTTTCGTTTGCCGGCGATTAAACTTCTTTTATTCAGCGTCTCATCAAAAATGAAAACATTTTTTAAAACCTACAAGTCTTATGCGTTTTAGTGGTGAAAAAATAATTTAAAAAATCGTTCTGGAAATGAGTTTACTCACAGGGTACTTTCTTTGTATACATTCGACTATACGGGCCAAGCCCGGGATTTACGGGAAATCACGGGTTTTCGTTTTCCGGCGATTAAACCTCCTTCATTAAGCGTCTCATCAAAAATGAAAACATTTTTGAAAACTACAAGTCTCATGCGTTTTAGTGGTGAAAAAAAAATTTAAAAAATCGTTCGGGAAATGAGTTTACTCCCTGGGTACTTTCTTTGTATACATTCGACTATACGGGCCAAGCCCCGGATTTACGGGAAAACGCCGTATTTCGTCTGCCGGCGATTAAACCTCCTTCATTAAGCGTCTCATCAAAAATGAAAACATTTTTGACAACTACAAGTCTCGTGCGTTTTAGTGGTGAAAAAATAATTTAAAAAATCGTTCGGGAAATGAGTTTACTCCCTGGGTACTTTCTTTGTATACTTTTGACTATACGGGCCGAGTCCGGGATTTACGGGAAATCGCGGATTTTCGTTTGCCGGCGATTAAACTGCTTTTATTCAGCGTCTCATCAAAAATGAAAACATTTTTGACAACTACAAGTCTCGTGCGTTTTAGTGGTGAAAAAATAATTTAAAAAATCGTTCGGGAAATGAGTTTACTCCCTGGGTACTTTCTTTGTATACTTTTGACTATACGGGCCGAGTCCGGGATTTACGGGAAATCGCGGATTTTCGTTTGCCGGCGATTAAACTTCTTTTATTCAGCGTCTCATCAAAGATGAAAACATTTTTGAAAACTACAAGTCTCATGCGTTTTAGTGGTGAAAAAATAATTTAAAAAATCGTTCGGGAAATGAGTTTACCCCCTGGGTACTTTCTTTGTATACTTTTGACTATACGGGCCGAGTCCGGGATTTACGGGAAATCGCGGATTTTCGTTTGCCGGCGATTAAACTGCTTTTATTCAGCGTCTCATCAAAAATGAAAACATTTTTGAAAACTACAAGTCTCATGCGTTTTAGTGGTGAAAAAATAATTTAAAAAATCGTTCGGGAAATAAGTTTACTCCCTGGGTACTTTCTTTGTATACTTTTGACTATACGGGCCAAGCCGGGATTTACGGGAAATCGCCGGTTTTTGTTTGCCGGCGATTAAACTTCTTTTATTCAGCGTCTCATCAAAAATGAAAACATTTTTGAAAACTACAAGTCTCATGCGTTTTAGTGGTGAAAAAATAATTTAAAAAACCCTTCGGGAAATGAGTTTACTCCCTGGGTACTTTCTTTGTATACTTTTGACTATACCGGCCAAGCCGGGATTTACGGGAAATCGCGGGTTTTTGTTTGCCAGCGATTAAAGTTCTTTTATTCAGCGTCTCATCAAAAATGAAAACATTTTTGCAAACTACAAGTCTCATGCGTTTTAGTGGTGAAAAAAAAAATTAAAAAATCGTTCGGGAAATGAGTTTACTACCTGGGTACTTTCTTTGTATACATTGGACTATACGTGCCAAGCCCGGGATTTACGGGAAATCGCGGGTTTTCGTTTGCCGGCGATTAAACTTCTTTTATTCAGCGTCTCATCAAAAATGAAAACATTTTTGAAAACTACAAGTCTCATGCGTTTTAGTGGTGAAAAAATAATTTAAAAAATCGTTCGGGAAATGAGTTTACTCCCTGGGTACTTTCTTTGTATACTTTTGACTATACGGGCCAAGCTGGGATTTACGGGAAATCGCGGGTTTTCGTTTGCCGGCGATTAAAATTCTTTTATTCAGCGTCTCATCAAAAATGAAAACATTTTTAAAACCTACAAGTCTTTGCGTTTTAGTGGTGAAAAAATAATTTAAAAAATCGTTCAGGAAATGAGTTTACTCCCTGGGTACTTTCTTTGTATACTTTTGACTATACGGGCCGAGTCCGGGATTTACGGGTAATCGCGGATTTTCGTTTGCCGGCGATTAAACTGCTTTTATTCAGCGTCTCATCAAAAATGAAAACATTTTTGAAAACTACAAGTCTCATGCGTTTTAGAGGTGAAAAAATAATTTAAAAAATCGTTCTGGAAATGAGTTTACTCCCTGGGTACTTTCTTTGTATACTTTTGACTATACGGGCCAAGCCGGGATTTACGGGAAATCGCGGGTTTTCGTTTGTCGGCGATTAAACTTCTTTTATTCAGCGTCTCATCAAAAATACAAACATTTTTGAAAACTACAAGTCTCATGCGTTTTAGTGGTGACAAAATAATTTAAAAAATCGATCTGGAAATGAGTTTACTCCCTGGGTACTTTCTTTGTATACTTTTGACTATACGGGCCGAGTCCGGGATTTAGGGAAATCGCAGGTTTTCGTTTGTCGGCAATTAAACTGCTTTTATTCAGCGTCTCATCAAAAATGAAAATATTTTTGAAAACTACAAGTCTCATGGGCTTTAGTGGTGAAAAAATAATTTAAAAAATCGTTCTGGAAATCGCTTTACTCACAGGGTACTTTCTTTGTATACATTCGACTATACGTGCCAAGCCCGGGATTTACGGGAAATCGCGGGTTTTCGTTTGCCGGCGATTAAACTTCTTTTATTCAGCGTCTCATCAAAAATGAAAACATTTTTTAAAACTACAAGTCTCATGCGTTTTAGTGGTGAAAATATAATTTAAAAAATCGTTCGGGAAATGAGTTTACTCCCTGGGTACTTTCTTTGTATACTTTTGACTATACGGGCCAAGCCCGGGATTTACGGGAAATCGCGGGTTTTCGTTTTCCGGCGATTAAACCTCTTTCATTAAGCGTCTCATTAAAAATGAAAACATTTTTGACAACTACAAGTCTCATGCGTTTTAGTGGTGAAAAAATAATCTAAAAAATCGTTCGGGAAATGCGTTTACTCCCTGGGTACTTTCTTTGTATACTTTTGACTATACGGGCCGAGTCCGGGATTTACGGGAAGTCGCGGATTTTCGTTTGCCGGCGATTAAACTGCTTTTATTCAGCGTCTCATCAAAAATGAAAACATTTTTGAAAACTACAAGTCTCATGCGTTTTAGTGGTGAAAAAATATTTTAAAAAATCGTTCGGGAAATGAGTTTACTCCCTGGGTACTTTCTTTGTATACTTTTGACTATACGGGCCAAGCCGGGATTTACGGGAAATCGCGGGTTTTCGTTTGCCGGCGATTAAACTTCTTTTATTCAGCGTCTCATCAAAAATGAAAACATTTTTGAAAACTACAAGTCTCATGCGTTTTAGTGGTGAAAAAATAATTTAAAAAATCCTTCGGGAAATGAGTTTACTCCCTGGGTACTTTCTTTGTATACTTTTGACTATACCGGCCAAGCCGGGATTTACGGGAAATCGCGGGTTTTTGTTTGCCAGCGATTAAAGTTCTTTTATTCAGCGTCTCATCAAAAATGAAAACATTTTTGCAAACTACAAGTCTCATGCGTTTTAGTGGTGAAAAAAAAAATTAAAAAATCGTTCGGGAAATGAGTTTACTACCTGGGTACTTTCTTTGTATACATTGGACTATACGTGCCAAGCCCGGGATTTACGGGAAATCGCGGGTTTTCGTTTGCCGGCGATTAAACTTCTTTTATTCAGCGTCTCATCAAAAATGAAAACATTTTTGAAAACTACAAGTCTCATGCGTTTTAGTGGTGAAAAAATAATTTAAAAAATCGTTCGGGAAATGAGTTTACTCCCTGGGTACTTTCTTTGTATACTTTTGACTATACGGGCCAAGCTGGGATTTACGGGAAATCGCGGGTTTTCGTTTGCCGGCGATTAAAATTCTTTTATTCAGCGTCTCATCAAAAATGAAAACATTTTTAAAACCTACAAGTCTTTGCGTTTTAGTGGTGAAAAAATAATTTAAAAAATCGTTCAGGAAATGAGTTTACTCCCTGGGTACTTTCTTTGTATACTTTTGACTATACGGGCCGAGTCCGGGATTTACGGGTAATCGCGGATTTTCGTTTGCCGGCGATTAAACTGCTTTTATTCAGCGTCTCATCAAAAATGAAAACATTTTTGAAAACTACAAGTCTCATGCGTTTTAGAGGTGAAAAAATAATTTAAAAAATCGTTCTGGAAATGAGTTTACTCCCTGGGTACTTTCTTTGTATACTTTTGACTATACGGGCCAAGCCGGGATTTACGGGAAATCGCGGGTTTTCGTTTGTCGGCGATTAAACTTCTTTTATTCAGCGTCTCATCAAAAATACAAACATTTTTGAAAACTACAAGTCTCATGCGTTTTAGTGGTGACAAAATAATTTAAAAAATCGATCTGGAAATGAGTTTACTCCCTGGGTACTTTCTTTGTATACTTTTGACTATACGGGCCGAGTCCGGGATTTAGGGAAATCGCAGGTTTTCGTTTGTCGGCAATTAAACTGCTTTTATTCAGCGTCTCATCAAAAATGAAAATATTTTTGAAAACTACAAGTCTCATGGGCTTTAGTGGTGAAAAAATAATTTAAAAAATCGTTCTGGAAATCGCTTTACTCACAGGGTACTTTCTTTGTATACATTCGACTATACGTGCCAAGCCCGGGATTTACGGGAAATCGCGGGTTTTCGTTTGCCGGCGATTAAACTTCTTTTATTCAGCGTCTCATCAAAAATGAAAACATTTTTTAAAACTACAAGTCTCATGCGTTTTAGTGGTGAAAATATAATTTAAAAAATCGTTCGGGAAATGAGTTTACTCCCTGGGTACTTTCTTTGTATACTTTTGACTATACGGGCCAAGCCCGGGATTTACGGGAAATCGCGGGTTTTCGTTTTCCGGCGATTAAACCTCTTTCATTAAGCGTCTCATTAAAAATGAAAACATTTTTGACAACTACAAGTCTCATGCGTTTTAGTGGTGAAAAAATAATCTAAAAAATCGTTCGGGAAATGCGTTTACTCCCTGGGTACTTTCTTTGTATACTTTTGACTATACGGGCCGAGTCCGGGATTTACGGGAAGTCGCGGATTTTCGTTTGCCGGCGATTAAACTGCTTTTATTCAGCGTCTCATCAAAAATGAAAACATTTTTGAAAACTACAAGTCTCATGCGTTTTAGTGGTGAAAAAATATTTTAAAAAATCGTTCGGGAAATGAGTTTACTCCCTGGGTACTTTCTTTGTATACTTTTGACTATACGGGCCAAGCCGGGATTTACGGGAAATCGCGGGTTTTCGTTTGCCGGCGATTAAACTTCTTTTATTCAGCGTCTCATCAAAAATGAAAACATTTTTGAAAACTACAAGTCTCATGCGTTTTAGTGGTGAAAAAATAATTTAAAAAATCCTTCGGGAAATGAGTTTACTCCCTGGGTACTTTCTTTGTATACTTTTGACTATACCGGCCAAGCCGGGATTTACGGGAAATCGCGGGTTTTCGTTTGCCGGCGATTAAACTTCTTTTATTCAGCGTCTCATCAAAAATGAAAACATTTTTGAAAACTACAAGTCTCATGCGTTTTAGTGGTGAAAAAAAAATTTAAAAAATCCTTCGGGAAATGAGTTTACTCCCTGGGTACTTTCTTTGTATACTTTTGACTATACCGGCCAAGGCGGGATTTACGGGAAATCGCAGGTTTTCGTTTGCCGGCGATTAAACTTCTTTTATTCAGCGTCTCATCAAAAATGAAAACATTTTTGACAACTACAAGTCTCATGCGTTTTAGTGGTGAAAAAATAATTTAAAAAATCGTTCGGGAAATGAGTTTACTCCCTGGGTACTTTCTTTGTATACTTTTGACTATACGGGCCGAGTCCGGGATTTACGGGAAGTCGCGGATTTTCGTTTGCCGGCGATTAAACTGCTTTTATTCAGCGTCTCATCAAAAATGAAAACATTTTTGAAAACTACAAGTCTCATGCGTTTTAGTGGTGAAAAAATATTTTAAAAAATCGTTCGGGAAATGAGTTTACTCCCTGGGTACTTTCTTTGTATACTTTTGACTATACGGGCCAAGCCGGGATTTACGGGAAATCGCGGGTTTTCGTTTGCCGGCGATTAAACTTCTTTTATTCAGCGTCTCATCAAAAATGAAAACATTTTTGAAAACTACAAGTCTCATGCGTTTTAGTGGTGAAAAAATAATTTAAAAAATCCTTCGGGAAATGAGTTTACTCCCTGGGTACTTTCTTTGTATACTTTTGACTATACCGGCCAAGCCGGGATTTACGGGAAATCGCGGGTTTTCGTTTGCCGGCGATTAAACTTCTTTTATTCAGCGTCTCATCAAAAATGAAAACATTTTTGAAAACTACAAGTCTCATGCGTTTTAGTGGTGAAAAAAAAATTTAAAAAATCCTTCGGGAAATGAGTTTACTCCCTGGGTACTTTCTTTGTATACTTTTGACTATACCGGCCAAGGCGGGATTTACGGGAAATCGCGGGTTTTCGTTTGCCGGCGATTAAACTTCTTTTATTCAGCGTCTCATCAAAAATGAAAACATTTTTGACAACTACAAGTCTCATGCGTTTTAGTGGTGAAAAAATAATTTAAAAAATCGTTCGGGAAATGAGTTTACTCCCTGGGTACTTTCTTTGTATACTTTTGACTATACGGGCCGAGTCCGGGATTTACGGGAAATCGCGGATTTTCGTTTGCCGGCGATTAAACTGCTTTTATTCAGCGTCTCATCAAAAATGAAAACATTTTTGAAAACTACAAGTCTCATGCGTTTTAGTGGTGAAAAAATAATTTAAAAAATCGTTCTGGAAATGAGTTTACTCCCTGGGTACTTTCTTTGTATACTTTTGACTATACGGGCCGAGTCCGGGATTTAGGGAAATCGCAGGTTTTCGTTTGTCGGCGATTAAACTGCTTTTATTCAGCGTCTCATCAAAAATGAAAATATTTTTGAAAACTACAAGTCTCATGGGCTTTAGTGGTGAAAAATAATTTAAAAAATCGTTCTGGAAATGGCTTTACTCACAGGGTACTTTCTTTGTATATATTTCGACTATACGTGCCAAGCCCGGGATATACTGGAAATCGCGGGTTTTCGTTTGCTGGCGATTAATTTCTTTTCTTTTCTTTTCAATTTATTTAAAGTCGATTATTCACATATTTACAATAGTTTCCAAAAAAAAAAGTAATTAAGAAAACTAATCTAAATCGACTAAATTTTTTTTATGTTTACAATTAAATAAAATCATTTTTTTTATATATATAAACAATAATAACAACAAAGTTCTATAAAGGGACCTTACATTCATCACAGTTACATTTAGATCCGTCCCACATTTTAATCATGCTTTTAAAAACTTTAAGGTTGTCACATCGTTTCAAATGTGATGGTAGGTTATTCCAAATCTTTGGTCCCAGGGCTGATAAGCTATTAGTTCCAAAAGTCGCGGTCCTTTTCCTTGAGACTACCAAATTATTTGTATTTTGTTCTCTGACTGTCCTACCGTTATCATTTAAACAAAATATATCTTTCATAAAAAGAGGGCTGCTGTTATTTATAGTTTTAGAGATTTCTATACACAATGACCGTAAGCGATTTACATTCATGTGACTCTTGCTGGAATTTTTAAGTAAACTTTCGTATGTACTTACCGTATCATTATACAGAAATCTTAATGCTCGTTTTTGTATCATTTCGACTTTAGATAAAGATTTAGAAGAAGAAAAATGCCATATAAGGGTACAATAATTGAAATTTGCGTAGATAAAACTTTGAACTAAAATATATTTTGCTTGAAAGGATAAGAAACTTTTAAATCGAAATAAGGCATTTAGTTGGGCTGATGCTTTGCGACACAAATCACTAACGTGTCTGTCAAAATTTAATTTATTGTCTATAGTCACACCTAGTAATTTCACGTTATTTTCACTTTCAATAGTATTATTTCCTATATTAAATTTTAGACCTAAATTATCTGCCTTATTCTTTGTCAGAATTATCGAGTGAAACTTTTCAGGGTTTGCAATCATTTTATTCTCTTTTAACCAGGAGAGGGCAGTTTTAGCTTCGTTTTCTAAAGTATTTATCAAATTAGGAATAGAATTTGAGAAGTTGGATATTGTGTTATCATCAGCGTAATTATGTAGCTTATATTTTTCTATAAAAAGAAACAAATCATTTATAAATATATTGAATATGATAGGTCCCAAAATAGAACCTTGTGGTACACCAGATAAGATAATTTGAAATAGACTATAGATCCCATTTATTCGAGTGGCTTGCTCTCTATCAGTAAGATAAGATAGAATGAATTGAAGAGACTTATTGTCAAATCCATAAGCAGCTAGTTTCGCAATTAGTAAGTCATGTGGTACACAGTCAAAAGCTTTTGAAAGATCCATCAAGATCGCACCCACCACATAATTCTTATCAAGTTTACTCTTCCATTCCTCTATTAAGCGAATTAGTACTTGTTGGGTACTATAGCATTTCCTATAGGCGGAGAGAAAGGTCGACAATTTTGATTCCATATAAGCGGTTATTTGTTCTTTCATAACCCTTTCGTAAAATTTAGAAAAAACATTTAAAACACTGACAGGCCTGTAGTTTGATATTTTAGTTTTATCTTTTCCTCCCTTATCCAATGGCGTTACAGCAGCTCGCTTAGCTTTGCTTGGAAATTTGTTTGAAACTATGCTACTATTTATAGCATCTGTTAGTGGCGTTACTAGGTGCCTTTTTGCTAATTTTGTCAGCTTTGATGGTATTGTATCTTCACCTGTTGATACTTTGGTGTTTAAATCATTAAACAGTTTAGAAATTGTATTTTCATCAACTTCTTGGAATGTGAAGTTCTCATTGTTGTTAGAATCATTGATTTCCTTTATTTTAATGATACTTGGATGATTTTCAAAACTATCAACAATTTCTTCAATCATTTTTGACTTATCATTTACATTCTTATATTTTATAGGATTTGGTTTCATGCCACAAGAATTTTCTAAAATATTGATGTAGTATTCGTTGAAAAGTTTGGTTAGCTGTTTTTTATCAGTAACTAAACTTTCATTTTGAATGATCGCTATATCTCCTTTGCTTATTCCACTTTTATTTGATATCAAGGGTTTAACAGTTTCCCAAAACGTTTTTTTGGAAATAAAACCTGATTCTGTTACCCTTTTGAAATGGTTTTTGATAGCCTTTTTGCGTAAATTTACACACTTGTTTCTCTGTTTCTTGTACGTGATTTTGTTTTCAGAAGTAGGATTTTTATTGTATTTATTTTTGAACCTAGACCTTGTATATATTGCCTTTTTTAACTCTTTTGTCATAAATGGTGCCTCGTTTCCACGCAGAGTTTTTTGCTTCTGTGGGGCATGCTTTTCTATGATAGATGTGAAAACATTGATGAGGTTTTCATAATTCAGTTCAGGATCTTTACTATTACAAATAAAATTTGCGTTCTCAACATCACGTAAAAAGTTGGCTTCATTAAAATTTTTGTAACTTCTGTAAATAATTTTCTTGGATGCTAAGCGTGCTAAATGAGATTTTAAAAATGTTGTTACCATTTGATGATGATCACTTAATCCTGTTTCACATGTTAGTGTGTGTTGAAGACATCTGGGTCTATTTGTAAGAATGACATCTATAGCTGTTCCGTTAGGACTAGCAAAACAGGTTTTGTTTTTGACAAGATTTTCAAGACTAAAAATATCACAGAAATTATTTAAGGTTTCGAAACCAGAATCGTTCGAGTTATGGCAATCGATATTTATATCACCCATAATTATTATGTTTTCGACTTTAGATAGAGCTTTATTTAAAGCTATCTCTAATTCCTCAAAAAAGTTGTTTAAGTTTGAATAATGAGGTGGTCTATAAATACTGATAACTGTCCATTTTTTATTTCTTATCGTTAATTCTGAGCAAATGATTTCATTATTTGTTATACCCAAATCATTAACTTGTCTACAGGCTATTCCTTTCTTAACATATTCAATTAACCCTCCTCCATTTTTGTTCCTATCTTTTCTAGTTCTAATTTCATAGTTATCAATATAGAACTGTTCGTTTGGAAAACTCTCATCTAGTTTGGTTTCAGCAAATACAAAATAATCAGGTGAAAATTTTGTCAGAATTTCTCTTGCATCAATTATTTTGTTTCTGAGACTATTAATGTTTAAATAGCCTAAAAGAGGATTGGAAGGGTACTTAATTCGTAATTTATGTATTTCATCTAAAGAACTTTGGTGAGAATTATGTGTCGGATTTTGATCATTTCTATATTGACTCCCAACACATTCATCAGGAATATCAGATTTATTATCATCGCAAACTAGTCCAAGCCTATTGAATACCCCTGCTGATCTAAAAAATTATTTATAAAAGCTATAAAATTTTGTGCTAACATTATCTTACCATTCTCTCGTAAATGTATGCCATCTTTCCATAGGTGTTCTTCTCCGATATTGTTGTGTCTGATGTAGCCATAACCGTGTAGATCATATCCTTCTCTTAATAGTTTGTTAATACTGTTTATTCTATTAGAGTCGACACGTCTGCTCGTAACCAAGGCAGAGATAAAAACTTTTTTTACTCCGTTACGCACACATTTTTTTCCGATGTCCAGGATCTGTTCGGCAATTTTGTTATCTGACGCTGCATTTAGATGACTTGATAAAAGATTGTTGATTCCTACATGGATAACGACAATATCAGGTTTTTCTTGTTCCAGTGTTGGTTGTACGTAATAATTTAAGTTTTCGACACTTGCTCCTGGGAATATCTTAAATCTCACATTCCCATTTTTTATTTGCTCATTAAATTCTTTCACTCGAATACCTTTTGGTATACTATCGGTCATTATCCGTATCTTCTTAGAATGGTGTACATTTTGATGCTCAAGATTCGTAGCTAATTGATCTCTTTCGGGAAACGGATTGATAACAGGGTTGGGTCTTCGTCTGTGTGTTACATTATTTTTAAAGATATTTGACGAGCGAATATGGTTGTTAACATCTACGTGGTGCGTATTTTGACTCTCCTTCGTAAAATTACAATCTTGATCACCCCAACTTTGTTGATTAGAATCGTCATTAACTTCAACTCTTAGGTCGTTAAATCTGTTATGATGTAATTCTTCATTTCTATTAACTTTATTTGTAGAAAACCTTGAGGGACCTTTGATTACGTTGTTCCATTGATTATGCTGTTTAATCGGTTCCACATGTTTACACGTTTCAACTGAATGATCACGTTGATTACTGTTTATAGTCAAAAGTATACAAAGAAAGTACCCAGGGAGTAAACTCATTTCCCGAACGATTTTTTAAATTATATTTTCACCACTAAAACGCATGAGACTTGTAGTTTTCAAAAATGTTTTCATTTTTGATGAGACGCTGAATAAAAGAAGTTTAAGTTTAGTTCTAAGTGGATTTCTTAGCAAGCGGACGGAGCGGACGTGTTTTTAAAACTTAGTAAAACTTGTTGTTTAACTGTTGACAAATGGAGTTTGAAAATATTGTTTTAAATTCTGTTAAAGAAATACATAGAAGGAAAAAGAAAGCTGACTATGACAGCATAGTAACTAACACAAAAGACTTGCATCCTGAAATTATTGAGCAAACGCTAAAAGATTTATGTTAACAGAATATATTAAACAAAACGGAGAGAAATGGTACAGAAAGTTATTTATTTGTGAAACAAGTAGAAGAGGAGAAAGAAAATAGCACAGACGAATCTTTTTCAGAGGAAAAGAAAGATGTTGTTGACGATTTAATCGAAGATAAAAGTGGATATCTGTACGAGGAAGAAGTTAAAAATTTTGGCCAGTTTATTAAATTTAAAAGTTTGACAACACAGGTTTGCGATTTAAAAGAATTTATTTCGTATAAACTGAGCAAGATCGGGGACAACTCGTCAAATATATTAATTAAACAACTGAGGAGTGAAATAGATTTCCTTAAAGAAGAAATAAAGGATTACAAAAAATTGTTTAGCGAAATTTTAAACAGTAATCAACGTGATCATTCAGTTGAAACGTGTAAACATGTGGAACCGATTAAACAGCATAATCAATGGAACAACGTAATCAAAGGTCCCTCAAGGTTTTCTACAAATAAAGTTAATAGAAATGAAGAATTACATCATAACAGATTTAACGACCTAAGAGTTGAAGTTAATGACGATTCTAATCAACAAAGTTGGGGTGATCAAGATTGTAATTTTACGAAGGAGAGTCAAAATACGCACCACGTAGATGTTAACAACCATATTCGCTCGTCAAATATCTTTAAAAATAATGTAACACACAGACGAAGACCCAACCCTGTTATCAATCCGTTTCCCGAAAGAGATCAATTAGCTACGAATCTTGAGCATCAAAATGTACACCATTCTAAGAAGATACGGATAATGACCGATAGTATACCAAAAGGTATTCGAGTGAAAGAATTTAATGAGCAAATAAAAAATGGGAATGTGAGATTTAAGATATTCCCAGGAGCAAGTGTCGAAAACTTAAATTATTACGTACAACCAACACTGGAACAAGAAAAACCTGATATTGTCGTTATCCATGTAGGAATCAACAATCTTTTATCAAGTCATCTAAATGCAGCGTCAGATAACAAAATTGCCGAACAGATCCTGGACATCGGAAAAAAATGTGTGCGTAACGGAGTAAAAAAAGTCTTTATCTCTGCCTTGGTTACGAGCAGACGTGTCGACTCTAATAGAATAAACAGTATTAACAAACTATTAAGAGAAGGATATGATCTACACGGTTATGGCTACATCAGACACAACAATATCGGAGAAGAACACCTATGGAAAGATGGCATACATTTACGAGAGAATGGTAAGATAATGTTAGCACAAAATTTTATAGCTTTTATAAATAATTTTTTAGATCAGCAGGGGTATTCAATAGGCTTGGACTAGTTTGCGATGATAATAAATCTGATATTCCTGATGAATGTGTTGGGAGTCAATATAGAAATGATCAAAATCCGACACATAATTCTCACCAAAGTTCTTTAGATGAAATACATAAATTACGAATTAAGTACCCTTCCAATCCTCTTTTAGGCTATTTAAACATTAATAGTCTCAGAAACAAAATAATTGATGCAAGAGAAATTCTGACAAAATTTTCACCTGATTATTTTGTATTTGCTGAAACCAAACTAGATGAGAGTTTTCCAAACGAACAGTTCTATATTGATAACTATGAAATTAGAACTAGAAAAGATAGGAACAAAAATGGAGGAGGGTTAATTGAATATGTTAAGAAAGGAATAGCCTGTAGACAAGTTAATGATTTGGGTATAACAAATAATGAAATCATTTGCTCAGAATTAACGATAAGAAATAAAAAATGGACAGTTATCAGTATTTATAGACCACCTCATTATTCAAACTTAAACAACTTTTTTGAGGAATTAGAGATAGCTTTAAATAAAGCTCTATCTAAAGTCGAAAACATAATAATTATGGGTGATATAAATATCGATTGCCATAACTCGAACGATTCTGGTTTCGAAACCTTAAATAATTTCTGTGATATTTTTAGTCTTGAAAATCTTGTCAAAAACAAAACCTGTTTTGCTAGTCCTAACGGAACAGCTATAGATGTCATTCTTACAAATAGACCCAGATGTCTTCAACACACACTAACATGTGAAACAGGATTAAGTGATCATCATCAAATGGTAACAACATTTTTAAAATCTCATTTAGCACGCTTAGCATCCAAGAAAATTATTTACAGAAGTTACAAAAATTTTAATGAAGCCAACTTTTTACGTGATGTTGAGAACGCAAATTTTATTTGTAATAGTAAAGATCCTGAACTGAATTATGAAAACCTCATCAATGTTTTCACATCTATCATAGAAAAGCATGCCCCACAGAAGCAAAAAACTCTGCGTGGAAACGAGGCACCATTTATGACAAAAGAGTTAAAAAAGGCAATATATACAAGGTCTAGGTTCAAAAATAAATACAATAAAAATCCTACTTCTGAAAACAAAATCACGTACAAGAAACAGAGAAACAAGTGTGTAAATTTACGCAAAAAGGCTATCAAAAACCATTTCAAAAGGGTAACAGAATCAGGTTTTATTTCCAAAAAAACGTTTTGGGAAACTGTTAAACCCTTGATATCAAATAAAAGTGGAATAAGCAAAGGAGATATAGCGATCATTCAAAATGAAAGTTTAGTTACTGATAAAAAACAGCTAACCAAACTTTTCAACGAATACTACATCAATATTTTAGAAAATTCTTGTGGCATGAAACCAAATCCTATAAAATATAAGAATGTAAATGATAAGTCAAAAATGATTGAAGAAATTGTTGATAGTTTTGAAAATCATCCAAGTATCATTAAAATAAAGGAAATCAATGATTCTAACAACAATGAGAACTTCACATTCCAAGAAGTTGATGAAAATACAATTTCTAAACTGTTTAATGATTTAAACACCAAAGTATCAACAGGTGAAGATACAATACCATCAAAGCTGACAAAATTAGCAAAAAGGCACCTAGTAACGCCACTAACAGATGCTATAAATAGTAGCATAGTTTCAAACAAATTTCCAAGCAAAGCTAAGCGAGCTGCTGTAACGCCATTGGATAAGGGAGGAAAAGATAAAACTAAAATATCAAACTACAGGCCTGTCAGTGTTTTAAATGTTTTTTCTAAATTTTACGAAAGGGTTATGAAAGAACAAATAACCGCTTATATGGAATCAAAATTGTCGACCTTTCTCTCCGCCTATAGGAAATGCTATAGTACCCAACAAGTACTAATTCGCTTAATAGAGGAATGGAAGAGTAAACTTGATAAGAATTATGTGGTGGGTGCGATCTTGATGGATCTTTCAAAAGCTTTTGACTGTGTACCACATGACTTACTAATTGCGAAACTAGCTGCTTATGGATTTGACAATAAGTCTCTTCAATTCATTCTATCTTATCTTACTGATAGAGAGCAAGCCACTCGAATAAATGGGATCTATAGTCTATTTCAAATTATCTTATCTGGTGTACCACAAGGTTCTATTTTGGGACCTATCATATTCAATATATTTATAAATGATTTGTTTCTTTTTATAGAAAAATATAAGCTACATAATTACGCTGATGATAACACAATATCCAACTTCTCAAATTCTATTCCTAATTTGATAAATACTTTAGAAAACGAAGCTAAAACTGCCCTCTCCTGGTTAAAAGAGAATAAAATGATTGCAAACCCTGAAAAGTTTCACTCGATAATTCTGACAAAGAATAAGGCAGATAATTTAGGTCTAAAATTTAATATAGGAAATAATACTATTGAAAGTGAAAATAACGTGAAATTACTAGGTGTGACTATAGACAATAAATTAAATTTTGACAGACACGTTAGTGATTTGTGTCGCAAAGCATCAGCCCAACTAAATGCCTTATTTCGATTTAAAAGTTTCTTATCCTTTCAAGCAAAATATATTTTAGTTCAAAGTTTTATCTACGCAAATTTCAATTATTGTACCCTTATATGGCATTTTTCTTCTTCTAAATCTTTATCTAAAGTCGAAATGATACAAAAACGAGCATTAAGATTTCTGTATAATGATACGGTAAGTACATACGAAAATTTACTTAAAAATTCCAGCAAGAGTCACATGAATGTAAATCGCTTACGGTCATTGTGTATAGAAATCTCTAAAACTATAAATAACAGCAGCCCTCTTTTTATGAAAGATATATTTTGTTTAAATGATAACGGTAGGACAGTCAGAGAACAAAATACAAATAATTTGGTAGTCTCAAGGAAAAGGACCGCGACTTTTGGAACTAATAGCTTATCAGCCCTGGGACCAAAGATTTGGAATAACCTACCATCACATTTGAAACGATGTGACAACCTTAAAGTTTTTAAAAGCATGATTAAAATGTGGGACGGATCTAAATGTAACTGTGATGAATGTAAGGTCCCTTTATAGAACTTTGTTGTTATTATTGTTTATATATATAAAAAAAATGATTTTATTTAATTGTAAACATAAAAAAAATTTAGTCGATTTAGATTAGTTTTCTTAATTACTTTTTTTTTTGGAAACTATTGTAAATATGTGAATAATCGACTTTAAATAAATTGAAAAGAAAAGAAAAGAAATTAATCGCCAGCAAACGAAAACCCGCGATTTCCAGTATATCCCGGGCTTGGCACGTATAGTCGAAATATATACAAAGAAAGTACCCTGTGAGTAAAGCCATTTCCAGAACGATTTTTTAAATTATTTTTCACCACTAAAGCCCATGAGACTTGTAGTTTTCAAAAATATTTTCATTTTTGATGAGACGCTGAATAAAAGCAGTTTAATCGCCGACAAACGAAAACCTGCGATTTCCCTAAATCCCGGACTCGGCCCGTATAGTCAAAAGTATACAAAGAAAGTACCCAGGGAGTAAACTCATTTCCAGAACGATTTTTTAAATTATTTTTTCACCACTAAAACGCATGAGACTTGTAGTTTTCAAAAATGTTTTCATTTTTGATGAGACGCTGAATAAAAGCAGTTTAATCGCCGGCAAACGAAAATCCGCGATTTCCCGTAAATCCCGGACTCGGCCCGTATAGTCAAAAGTATACAAAGAAAGTACCCAGGGAGTAAACTCATTTCCCGAACGATTTTTTAAATTATTTTTTCACCACTAAAACGCATGAGACTTGTAGTTGTCAAAAATGTTTTCATTTTTGATGAGACGCTGAATAAAAGAAGTTTAATCGCCGGCAAACGAAAACCCGCGATTTCCCGTAAATCCCGCCTTGGCCGGTATAGTCAAAAGTATACAAAGAAAGTACCCAGGGAGTAAACTCATTTCCCGAAGGATTTTTTAAATTTTTTTTTCACCACTAAAACGCATGAGACTTGTAGTTTTCAAAAATGTTTTCATTTTTGATGAGACGCTGAATAAAAGAAGTTTAATCGCCGGCAAACGAAAACCCGCGATTTCCCGTAAATCCCGGCTTGGCCGGTATAGTCAAAAGTATACAAAGAAAGTACCCAGGGAGTAAACTCATTTCCCGAAGGATTTTTTAAATTATTTTTTCACCACTAAAACGCATGAGACTTGTAGTTTTCAAAAATGTTTTCATTTTTGATGAGACGCTGAATAAAAGAAGTTTAATCGCCGGCAAACGAAAACCCGCGATTTCCCGTAAATCCCGGCTTGGCCCGTATAGTCAAAAGTATACAAAGAAAGTACCCAGGGAGTAAACTCATTTCCCGAACGATTTTTTAAAATATTTTTTCACCACTAAAACGCATGAGACTTGTAGTTTTCAAAAATGTTTTCATTTTTGATGAGACGCTGAATAAAAGCAGTTTAATCGCCGGCAAACGAAAATCCGCGACTTCCCGTAAATCCCGGACTCGGCCCGTATAGTCAAAAGTATACAAAGAAAGTACCCAGGGAGTAAACTCATTTCCCGAACGATTTTTTAAATTATTTTTTCACCACTAAAACGCATGAGACTTGTAGTTGTCAAAAATGTTTTCATTTTTGATGAGACGCTGAATAAAAGAAGTTTAATCGCCGGCAAACGAAAACCTGCGATTTCCCGTAAATCCCGCCTTGGCCGGTATAGTCAAAAGTATACAAAGAAAGTACCCAGGGAGTAAACTCATTTCCCGAAGGATTTTTTAAATTTTTTTTTCACCACTAAAACGCATGAGACTTGTAGTTTTCAAAAATGTTTTCATTTTTGATGAGACGCTGAATAAAAGAAGTTTAATCGCCGGCAAACGAAAACCCGCGATTTCCCGTAAATCCCGGCTTGGCCGGTATAGTCAAAAGTATACAAAGAAAGTACCCAGGGAGTAAACTCATTTCCCGAAGGATTTTTTAAATTATTTTTTCACCACTAAAACGCATGAGACTTGTAGTTTTCAAAAATGTTTTCATTTTTGATGAGACGCTGAATAAAAGAAGTTTAATCGCCGGCAAACGAAAACCCGCGATTTCCCGTAAATCCCGGCTTGGCCCGTATAGTCAAAAGTATACAAAGAAAGTACCCAGGGAGTAAACTCATTTCCCGAACGATTTTTTAAAATATTTTTTCACCACTAAAACGCATGAGACTTGTAGTTTTCAAAAATGTTTTCATTTTTGATGAGACGCTGAATAAAAGCAGTTTAATCGCCGGCAAACGAAAATCCGCGACTTCCCGTAAATCCCGGACTCGGCCCGTATAGTCAAAAGTATACAAAGAAAGTACCCAGGGAGTAAACGCATTTCCCGAACGATTTTTTAGATTATTTTTTCACCACTAAAACGCATGAGACTTGTAGTTGTCAAAAATGTTTTCATTTTTAATGAGACGCTTAATGAAAGAGGTTTAATCGCCGGAAAACGAAAACCCGCGATTTCCCGTAAATCCCGGGCTTGGCCCGTATAGTCAAAAGTATACAAAGAAAGTACCCAGGGAGTAAACTCATTTCCCGAACGATTTTTTAAATTATATTTTCACCACTAAAACGCATGAGACTTGTAGTTTTAAAAAATGTTTTCATTTTTGATGAGACGCTGAATAAAAGAAGTTTAATCGCCGGCAAACGAAAACCCGCGATTTCCCGTAAATCCCGGGCTTGGCACGTATAGTCGAATGTATACAAAGAAAGTACCCTGTGAGTAAAGCGATTTCCAGAACGATTTTTTAAATTATTTTTTCACCACTAAAGCCCATGAGACTTGTAGTTTTCAAAAATATTTTCATTTTTGATGAGACGCTGAATAAAAGCAGTTTAATTGCCGACAAACGAAAACCTGCGATTTCCCTAAATCCCGGACTCGGCCCGTATAGTCAAAAGTATACAAAGAAAGTACCCAGGGAGTAAACTCATTTCCAGATCGATTTTTTAAATTATTTTGTCACCACTAAAACGCATGAGACTTGTAGTTTTCAAAAATGTTTGTATTTTTGATGAGACGCTGAATAAAAGAAGTTTAATCGCCGACAAACGAAAACCCGCGATTTCCCGTAAATCCCGGCTTGGCCCGTATAGTCAAAAGTATACAAAGAAAGTACCCAGGGAGTAAACTCATTTCCAGAACGATTTTTTAAATTATTTTTTCACCTCTAAAACGCATGAGACTTGTAGTTTTCAAAAATGTTTTCATTTTTGATGAGACGCTGAATAAAAGCAGTTTAATCGCCGGCAAACGAAAATCCGCGATTACCCGTAAATCCCGGACTCGGCCCGTATAGTCAAAAGTATACAAAGAAAGTACCCAGGGAGTAAACTCATTTCCTGAACGATTTTTTAAATTATTTTTTCACCACTAAAACGCAAAGACTTGTAGGTTTTAAAAATGTTTTCATTTTTGATGAGACGCTGAATAAAAGAATTTTAATCGCCGGCAAACGAAAACCCGCGATTTCCCGTAAATCCCAGCTTGGCCCGTATAGTCAAAAGTATACAAAGAAAGTACCCAGGGAGTAAACTCATTTCCCGAACGATTTTTTAAATTATTTTTTCACCACTAAAACGCATGAGACTTGTAGTTTTCAAAAATGTTTTCATTTTTGATGAGACGCTGAATAAAAGAAGTTTAATCGCCGGCAAACGAAAACCCGCGATTTCCCGTAAATCCCGGGCTTGGCACGTATAGTCCAATGTATACAAAGAAAGTACCCAGGTAGTAAACTCATTTCCCGAACGATTTTTTAATTTTTTTTTTCACCACTAAAACGCATGAGACTTGTAGTTTGCAAAAATGTTTTCATTTTTGATGAGACGCTGAATAAAAGAACTTTAATCGCTGGCAAACAAAAACCCGCGATTTCCCGTAAATCCCGGCTTGGCCGGTATAGTCAAAAGTATACAAAGAAAGTACCCAGGGAGTAAACTCATTTCCCGAAGGATTTTTTAAATTATTTTTTCACCACTAAAACGCATGAGACTTGTAGTTTTCAAAAATGTTTTCATTTTTGATGAGACGCTGAATAAAAGAAGTTTAATCGCCGGCAAACGAAAACCCGCGATTTCCCGTAAATCCCGGCTTGGCCCGTATAGTCAAAAGTATACAAAGAAAGTACCCAGGGAGTAAACTCATTTCCCGAACGATTTTTTAAAATATTTTTTCACCACTAAAACGCATGAGACTTGTAGTTTTCAAAAATGTTTTCATTTTTGATGAGACGCTGAATAAAAGCAGTTTAATCGCCGGCAAACGAAAATCCGCGACTTCCCGTAAATCCCGGACTCGGCCCGTATAGTCAAAAGTATACAAAGAAAGTACCCAGGGAGTAAACTCATTTCCAGATCGATTTTTTAAATTATTTTGTCACCACTAAAACGCATGAGACTTGTAGTTTTCAAAAATGTTTGTATTTTTGATGAGACGCTGAATAAAAGAAGTTTAATCGCCGACAAACGAAAACCCGCGATTTCCCGTAAATCCCGGCTTGGCCCGTATAGTCAAAAGTATACAAAGAAAGTACCCAGGGAGTAAACTCATTTCCAGAACGATTTTTTAAATTATTTTTTCACCTCTAAAACGCATGAGACTTGTAGTTTTCAAAAATGTTTTCATTTTTGATGAGACGCTGAATAAAAGCAGTTTAATCGCCGGCAAACGAAAATCCGCGATTACCCGTAAATCCCGGACTCGGCCCGTATAGTCAAAAGTATACAAAGAAAGTACCCAGGGAGTAAACTCATTTCCTGAACGATTTTTTAAATTATTTTTTCACCACTAAAACGCAAAGACTTGTAGGTTTTAAAAATGTTTTCATTTTTGATGAGACGCTGAATAAAAGAATTTTAATCGCCGGCAAACGAAAACCCGCGATTTCCCGTAAATCCCAGCTTGGCCCGTATAGTCAAAAGTATACAAAGAAAGTACCCAGGGAGTAAACTCATTTCCCGAACGATTTTTTAAATTATTTTTTCACCACTAAAACGCATGAGACTTGTAGTTTTCAAAAATGTTTTCATTTTTGATGAGACGCTGAATAAAAGAAGTTTAATCGCCGGCAAACGAAAACCCGCGATTTCCCGTAAATCCCGGGCTTGGCACGTATAGTCCAATGTATACAAAGAAAGTACCCAGGTAGTAAACTCATTTCCCGAACGATTTTTTAATTTTTTTTTTCACCACTAAAACGCATGAGACTTGTAGTTTGCAAAAATGTTTTCATTTTTGATGAGACGCTGAATAAAAGAACTTTAATCGCTGGCAAACAAAAACCCGCGATTTCCCGTAAATCCCGGCTTGGCCGGTATAGTCAAAAGTATACAAAGAAAGTACCCAGGGAGTAAACTCATTTCCCGAAGGATTTTTTAAATTATTTTTTCACCACTAAAACGCATGAGACTTGTAGTTTTCAAAAATGTTTTCATTTTTGATGAGACGCTGAATAAAAGAAGTTTAATCGCCGGCAAACGAAAACCCGCGATTTCCCGTAAATCCCGGCTTGGCCCGTATAGTCAAAAGTATACAAAGAAAGTACCCAGGGAGTAAACTCATTTCCCGAACGATTTTTTAAAATATTTTTTCACCACTAAAACGCATGAGACTTGTAGTTTTCAAAAATGTTTTCATTTTTGATGAGACGCTGAATAAAAGCAGTTTAATCGCCGGCAAACGAAAATCCGCGACTTCCCGTAAATCCCGGACTCGGCCCGTATAGTCAAAAGTATACAAAGAAAGTACCCAGGGAGTAAACGCATTTCCCGAACGATTTTTTAGATTATTTTTTCACCACTAAAACGCATGAGACTTGTAGTTGTCAAAAATGTTTTCATTTTTAATGAGACGCTTAATGAAAGAGGTTTAATCGCCGGAAAACGAAAACCCGCGATTTCCCGTAAATCCCGGGCTTGGCCCGTATAGTCAAAAGTATACAAAGAAAGTACCCAGGGAGTAAACTCATTTCCCGAACGATTTTTTAAATTATATTTTCACCACTAAAACGCATGAGACTTGTAGTTTTAAAAAATGTTTTCATTTTTGATGAGACGCTGAATAAAAGAAGTTTAATCGCCGGCAAACGAAAACCCGCGATTTCCCGTAAATCCCGGGCTTGGCACGTATAGTCGAATGTATACAAAGAAAGTACCCTGTGAGTAAAGCGATTTCCAGAACGATTTTTTAAATTATTTTTTCACCACTAAAGCCCATGAGACTTGTAGTTTTCAAAAATATTTTCATTTTTGATGAGACGCTGAATAAAAGCAGTTTAATTGCCGACAAACGAAAACCTGCGATTTCCCTAAATCCCGGACTCGGCCCGTATAGTCAAAAGTATACAAAGAAAGTACCCAGGGAGTAAACTCATTTCCAGATCGATTTTTTAAATTATTTTGTCACCACTAAAACGCATGAGACTTGTAGTTTTCAAAAATGTTTGTATTTTTGATGAGACGCTGAATAAAAGAAGTTTAATCGCCGACAAACGAAAACCCGCGATTTCCCGTAAATCCCGGCTTGGCCCGTATAGTCAAAAGTATACAAAGAAAGTACCCAGGGAGTAAACTCATTTCCAGAACGATTTTTTAAATTATTTTTTCACCTCTAAAACGCATGAGACTTGTAGTTTTCAAAAATGTTTTCATTTTTGATGAGACGCTGAATAAAAGCAGTTTAATCGCCGGCAAACGAAAATCCGCGATTACCCGTAAATCCCGGACTCGGCCCGTATAGTCAAAAGTATACAAAGAAAGTACCCAGGGAGTAAACTCATTTCCTGAACGATTTTTTAAATTATTTTTTCACCACTAAAACGCAAAGACTTGTAGGTTTTAAAAATGTTTTCATTTTTGATGAGACGCTGAATAAAAGAATTTTAATCGCCGGCAAACGAAAACCCGCGATTTCCCGTAAATCCCAGCTTGGCCCGTATAGTCAAAAGTATACAAAGAAAGTACCCAGGGAGTAAACTCATTTCCCGAACGATTTTTTAAATTATTTTTTCACCACTAAAACGCATGAGACTTGTAGTTTTCAAAAATGTTTTCATTTTTGATGAGACGCTGAATAAAAGAAGTTTAATCGCCGGCAAACGAAAACCCGCGATTTCCCGTAAATCCCGGGCTTGGCACGTATAGTCCAATGTATACAAAGAAAGTACCCAGGTAGTAAACTCATTTCCCGAACGATTTTTTAATTTTTTTTTTCACCACTAAAACGCATGAGACTTGTAGTTTGCAAAAATGTTTTCATTTTTGATGAGACGCTGAATAAAAGAACTTTAATCGCTGGCAAACAAAAACCCGCGATTTCCCGTAAATCCCGGCTTGGCCGGTATAGTCAAAAGTATACAAAGAAAGTACCCAGGGAGTAAACTCATTTCCCGAAGGATTTTTTAAATTATTTTTTCACCACTAAAACGCATGAGACTTGTAGTTTTCAAAAATGTTTTCATTTTTGATGAGACGCTGAATAAAAGAAGTTTAATCGCCGGCAAACGAAAACCCGCGATTTCCCGTAAATCCCGGCTTGGCCCGTATAGTCAAAAGTATACAAAGAAAGTACCCAGGGAGTAAACTCATTTCCCGAACGATTTTTTAAAATATTTTTTCACCACTAAAACGCATGAGACTTGTAGTTTTCAAAAATGTTTTCATTTTTGATGAGACGCTGAATAAAAGCAGTTTAATCGCCGGCAAACGAAAATCCGCGACTTCCCGTAAATCCCGGACTCGGCCCGTATAGTCAAAAGTATACAAAGAAAGTACCCAGGGAGTAAACTCATTTCCAGATCGATTTTTTAAATTATTTTGTCACCACTAAAACGCATGAGACTTGTAGTTTTCAAAAATGTTTGTATTTTTGATGAGACGCTGAATAAAAGAAGTTTAATCGCCGACAAACGAAAACCCGCGATTTCCCGTAAATCCCGGCTTGGCCCGTATAGTCAAAAGTATACAAAGAAAGTACCCAGGGAGTAAACTCATTTCCAGAACGATTTTTTAAATTATTTTTTCACCTCTAAAACGCATGAGACTTGTAGTTTTCAAAAATGTTTTCATTTTTGATGAGACGCTGAATAAAAGCAGTTTAATCGCCGGCAAACGAAAATCCGCGATTACCCGTAAATCCCGGACTCGGCCCGTATAGTCAAAAGTATACAAAGAAAGTACCCAGGGAGTAAACTCATTTCCTGAACGATTTTTTAAATTATTTTTTCACCACTAAAACGCAAAGACTTGTAGGTTTTAAAAATGTTTTCATTTTTGATGAGACGCTGAATAAAAGAATTTTAATCGCCGGCAAACGAAAACCCGCGATTTCCCGTAAATCCCAGCTTGGCCCGTATAGTCAAAAGTATACAAAGAAAGTACCCAGGGAGTAAACTCATTTCCCGAACGATTTTTTAAATTATTTTTTCACCACTAAAACGCATGAGACTTGTAGTTTTCAAAAATGTTTTCATTTTTGATGAGACGCTGAATAAAAGAAGTTTAATCGCCGGCAAACGAAAACCCGCGATTTCCCGTAAATCCCGGGCTTGGCACGTATAGTCCAATGTATACAAAGAAAGTACCCAGGTAGTAAACTCATTTCCCGAACGATTTTTTAATTTTTTTTTTCACCACTAAAACGCATGAGACTTGTAGTTTGCAAAAATGTTTTCATTTTTGATGAGACGCTGAATAAAAGAACTTTAATCGCTGGCAAACAAAAACCCGCGATTTCCCGTAAATCCCGGCTTGGCCGGTATAGTCAAAAGTATACAAAGAAAGTACCCAGGGAGTAAACTCATTTCCCGAAGGATTTTTTAAATTATTTTTTCACCACTAAAACGCATGAGACTTGTAGTTTTCAAAAATGTTTTCATTTTTGATGAGACGCTGAATAAAAGAAGTTTAATCGCCGGCAAACGAAAACCCGCGATTTCCCGTAAATCCCGGCTTGGCCCGTATAGTCAAAAGTATACAAAGAAAGTACCCAGGGAGTAAACTCATTTCCCGAACGATTTTTTAAAATATTTTTTCACCACTAAAACGCATGAGACTTGTAGTTTTCAAAAATGTTTTCATTTTTGATGAGACGCTGAATAAAAGCAGTTTAATCGCCGGCAAACGAAAATCCGCGACTTCCCGTAAATCCCGGACTCGGCCCGTATAGTCAAAAGTATACAAAGAAAGTACCCAGGGAGTAAACGCATTTCCCGAACGATTTTTTAGATTATTTTTTCACCACTAAAACGCATGAGACTTGTAGTTGTCAAAAATGTTTTCATTTTTAATGAGACGCTTAATGAAAGAGGTTTAATCGCCGGAAAACGAAAACCCGCGATTTCCCGTAAATCCCGGGCTTGGCCCGTATAGTCAAAAGTATACAAAGAAAGTACCCAGGGAGTAAACTCATTTCCCGAACGATTTTTTAAATTATATTTTCACCACTAAAACGCATGAGACTTGTAGTTTTAAAAAATGTTTTCATTTTTGATGAGACGCTGAATAAAAGAAGTTTAATCGCCGGCAAACGAAAACCCGCGATTTCCCGTAAATCCCGGGCTTGGCACGTATAGTCGAATGTATACAAAGAAAGTACCCTGTGAGTAAAGCGATTTCCAGAACGATTTTTTAAATTATTTTTTCACCACTAAAGCCCATGAGACTTGTAGTTTTCAAAAATATTTTCATTTTTGATGAGACGCTGAATAAAAGCAGTTTAATTGCCGACAAACGAAAACCTGCGATTTCCCTAAATCCCGGACTCGGCCCGTATAGTCAAAAGTATACAAAGAAAGTACCCAGGGAGTAAACTCATTTCCAGATCGATTTTTTAAATTATTTTGTCACCACTAAAACGCATGAGACTTGTAGTTTTCAAAAATGTTTGTATTTTTGATGAGACGCTGAATAAAAGAAGTTTAATCGCCGACAAACGAAAACCCGCGATTTCCCGTAAATCCCGGCTTGGCCCGTATAGTCAAAAGTATACAAAGAAAGTACCCAGGGAGTAAACTCATTTCCAGAACGATTTTTTAAATTATTTTTTCACCTCTAAAACGCATGAGACTTGTAGTTTTCAAAAATGTTTTCATTTTTGATGAGACGCTGAATAAAAGCAGTTTAATCGCCGGCAAACGAAAATCCGCGATTACCCGTAAATCCCGGACTCGGCCCGTATAGTCAAAAGTATACAAAGAAAGTACCCAGGGAGTAAACTCATTTCCTGAACGATTTTTTAAATTATTTTTTCACCACTAAAACGCAAAGACTTGTAGGTTTTAAAAATGTTTTCATTTTTGATGAGACGCTGAATAAAAGAATTTTAATCGCCGGCAAACGAAAACCCGCGATTTCCCGTAAATCCCAGCTTGGCCCGTATAGTCAAAAGTATACAAAGAAAGTACCCAGGGAGTAAACTCATTTCCCGAACGATTTTTTAAATTATTTTTTCACCACTAAAACGCATGAGACTTGTAGTTTTCAAAAATGTTTTCATTTTTGATGAGACGCTGAATAAAAGAAGTTTAATCGCCGGCAAACGAAAACCCGCGATTTCCCGTAAATCCCGGGCTTGGCACGTATAGTCCAATGTATACAAAGAAAGTACCCAGGTAGTAAACTCATTTCCCGAACGATTTTTTAATTTTTTTTTTCACCACTAAAACGCATGAGACTTGTAGTTTGCAAAAATGTTTTCATTTTTGATGAGACGCTGAATAAAAGAACTTTAATCGCTGGCAAACAAAAACCCGCGATTTCCCGTAAATCCCGGCTTGGCCGGTATAGTCAAAAGTATACAAAGAAAGTACCCAGGGAGTAAACTCATTTCCCGAAGGGTTTTTTAAATTATTTTTTCACCACTAAAACGCATGAGACTTGTAGTTTTCAAAAATGTTTTCATTTTTGATGAGACGCTGAATAAAAGAAGTTTAATCGCCGGCAAACAAAAACCGGCGATTTCCCGTAAATCCCGGCTTGGCCCGTATAGTCAAAAGTATACAAAGAAAGTACCCAGGGAGTAAACTTATTTCCCGAACGATTTTTTAAATTATTTTTTCACCACTAAAACGCATGAGACTTGTAGTTTTCAAAAATGTTTTCATTTTTGATGAGACGCTGAATAAAAGCAGTTTAATCGCCGGCAAACGAAAATCCGCGATTTCCCGTAAATCCCGGACTCGGCCCGTATAGTCAAAAGTATACAAAGAAAGTACCCAGGGGGTAAACTCATTTCCCGAACGATTTTTTAAATTATTTTTTCACCACTAAAACGCATGAGACTTGTAGTTTTCAAAAATGTTTTCATTTTTGATGAGACGCTGAATAAAAGAAGTTTAATCGCCGGCAAACGAAAATCCGCGATTTCCCGTAAATCCCGGACTCGGCCCGTATAGTCAAAAGTATACAAAGAAAGTACCCAGGGAGTAAACTCATTTCCCGAACGATTTTTTAAATTATTTTTTCACCACTAAAACGCACGAGACTTGTAGTTGTCAAAAATGTTTTCATTTTTGATGAGACGCTGAATAAAAGCAGTTTAATCGCCGGCAAACGAAAATCCGCGATTTCCCGTAAATCCCGGACTCGGCCCGTATAGTCAAAAGTATACAAAGAAAGTACCCAGGGAGTAAACTCATTTCCCGAACGATTTTTTAAATTATTTTTTCACCACTAAAACGCACGAGACTTGTAGTTGTCAAAAATGTTTTCATTTTTGATGAGACGCTTAATGAAGGAGGTTTAATCGCCGGCAGACGAAATACGGCGTTTTCCCGTAAATCCGGGGCTTGGCCCGTATAGTCGAATGTATACAAAGAAAGTACCCAGGGAGTAAACTCATTTCCCGAACGATTTTTTAAATTTTTTTTTCACCACTAAAACGCATGAGACTTGTAGTTTTCAAAAATGTTTTCATTTTTGATGAGACGCTTAATGAAGGAGGTTTAATCGCCGGAAAACGAAAACCCGTGATTTCCCGTAAATCCCGGGCTTGGCCCGTATAGTCGAATGTATACAAAGAAAGTACCCTGTGAGTAAACTCATTTCCAGAACGATTTTTTAAATTATTTTTTCACCACTAAAACCCATAAGACTTGTAGGTTTTAAAAAATGTTTTCATTTTTGATGAGACGCTGAATAAAAGAAGTTTAATCGCCGGCAAACGAAAACCCGCGATTTCCCGTAAATCCCGGCTTGGCCCGTATAGTCAAAAGTATACAAAGAAAGTACCCAGGGGGTAAACTCATTTCCCGAACGATTTTTTAAATTATTTTTTCACCACTAAAACGCATGAGACTTGTAGTTTTCAAAAATGTTTTCATTTTTGATGAGACGCTGAATAAAAGCAGTTTAATCGCCGGCAAACGAAAATCCGCGACTTCCCGTAAATCCCGGACTCGGCCCGTATAGTCAAAAGTATACAAAGAAAGTACCCAGGGAGTAAACGCATTTCCCGAACGATTTTTTAGATTATTTTTTCACCACTAAAACGCATGAGACTTGTAGTTGTCAAAAATGTTTTCATTTTTAATGAGACGCTTAATGAAAGAGGTTTAATCGCCGGAAAACGAAAACCCGCGATTTCCCGTAAATCCCGGGCTTGGCCCGTATAGTCAAAAGTATACAAAGAAAGTACCCAGGGAGTAAACTCATTTCCCGAACGATTTTTTAAATTATATTTTCACCACTAAAACGCATGAGACTTGTAGTTTTCAAAAATGTTTTCATTTTTGATGAGACGCTGAATAAAAGAAGTTTAATCGCCGGCAAACGAAAACCCGCGATTTCCCGTAAATCCCGGGCTTGGCACGTATAGTCGAATGTATACAAAGAAAGTACCCTGTGAGTAAAGCGATTTCCAGAACGATTTTTTAAATTATTTTTTCACCACTAAAGCCCATGAGACTTGTAGTTTTCAAAAATATTTTCATTTTTGATGAGACGCTGAATAAAAGCAGTTTAATCGCCGACAAACGAAAACCTGCGATTTCCCTAAATCCCGGACTCGGCCCGTATAGTCAAAAGTATACAAAGAAAGTGCCCAGGGAGTAAACTCATTTCCAGATCGATTTTTTAAATTATTTTGTCACCACTAAAACGCATGAGACTTGTAGTTTTCAAAAATGTTTGTATTTTTGATGAGACGCTGAATAAAAGAAGTTTAATCGCCGACAAACGAAAACCCGCGATTTCCCGTAAATCCCGGCTTGGCCCGTATAGTCAAAAGTATACAAAGAAAGTACCCAGGGAGTAAACTCATTTCCAGAACGATTTTTTAAATTATTTTTTCACCTCTAAAACGCATGAGACTTGTAGTTTTCAAAAATGTTTTCATTTTTGATGAGACGCTGAATAAAAGCAGTTTAATCGCCGGCAAACGAAAATCCGCGATTACCCGTAAATCCCGGACTCGGCCCGTATAGTCAAAAGTATACAAAGAAAGTACCCAGGGAGTAAACTCATTTCCTGAACGATTTTTTAAATTATTTTTTCACCACTAAAACGCAAAGACTTGTAGGTTTTAAAAATGTTTTCATTTTTGATGAGACGCTGAATAAAAGAATTTTAATCGCCGGCAAACGAAAACCCGCGATTTCCCGTAAATCCCAGCTTGGCCCGTATAGTCAAAAGTATACAAAGAAAGTACCCAGGGAGTAAACTCATTTCCCGAACGATTTTTTAAATTATTTTTTCACCACTAAAACGCATGAGACTTGTAGTTTTCAAAAATGTTTTCATTTTTGATGAGACGCTGAATAAAAGAAGTTTAATCGCCGGCAAACGAAAACCCGCGATTTCCCGTAAATCCCGGGCTTGGCACGTATAGTCCAATGTATACAAAGAAAGTACCCAGGTAGTAAACTCATTTCCCGAACGATTTTTTAATTTTTTTTTTCACCACTAAAACGCATGAGACTTGTAGTTTGCAAAAATGTTTTCATTTTTGATGAGACGCTGAATAAAAGAACTTTAATCGCTGGCAAACAAAAACCCGCGATTTCCCGTAAATCCCGGCTTGGCCGGTATAGTCAAAAGTATACAAAGAAAGTACCCAGGGAGTAAACTCATTTCCCGAAGGGTTTTTTAAATTATTTTTTCACCACTAAAACGCATGAGACTTGTAGTTTTCAAAAATGTTTTCATTTTTGATGAGACGCTGAATAAAAGAAGTTTAATCGCCGGCAAACAAAAACCGGCGATTTCCCGTAAATCCCGGCTTGGCCCGTATAGTCAAAAGTATACAAAGAAAGTACCCAGGGAGTAAACTTATTTCCCGAACGATTTTTTAAATTATTTTTTCACCACTAAAACGCATGAGACTGTAGTTTTCAAAAATGTTTTCATTTTTGATGAGACGCTGAATAAAAGCAGTTTAATCGCCGGCAAACGAAAATCCGCGATTTCCCGTAAATCCCGGACTCGGCCCGTATAGTCAAAAGTATACAAAGAAAGTACCCAGGGGGTAAACTCATTTCCCGAACGATTTTTTAAATTATTTTTTCACCACTAAAACGCATGAGACTTGTAGTTTTCAAAAATGTTTTCATTTTTGATGAGACGCTGAATAAAAGAAGTTTAATCGCCGGCAAACGAAAACCCGCGATTTCCCGTAAATCCCGGCTTGGCCCGTATAGTCAAAAGTATACAAAGAAAGTACCCAGGGAGTAAACTTATTTCCCGAACGATTTTTTAATTTATTTTTTCACCACTAAAACGCATGAGACTTGTAGTTTTCAAAAATGTTTTCATTTTTGATGAGACGCTGAATAAAAGCAGTTTAATCGCCGGCAAACGAAAATCCGCGATTTCCCGTAAATCCCGGACTCGGCCCGTATAGTCAAAAGTATACAAAGAAAGTACCCAGGGAGTAAACTCATTTCCCGAACGATTTTTTAAATTATTTTTTCACCACTAAAACGCACGAGACTTGTAGTTGTCAAAAATGTTTTCATTTTTGATGAGACGCTTAATGAAGGAGGTTTAATCGCCGGCAAACGAAATACGGCGTTTTCCCGTAAATCCGGGGCTTGGCCCGTATAGTCGAATGTATACAAAGAAAGTACCCAGGGAGTAAACTCATTTCCCGAACGATTTTTTAAATTTTTTTTTCACCACTAAAACGCATGAGACTTGTAGTTTTCAAAAATGTTTTCATTTTTGATGAGACGCTTAATGAAGGAGGTTTAATCGCCGGAAAACGAAAACCCGTGATTTCCCGTAAATCCCGGGCTTGGCCCGTATAGTCGAATGTATACAAAGAAAGTACCCTGTGAGTAAACTCATTTCCAGAACGATTTTTTAAATTATTTTTTCACCACTAAAACGCATAAGACTTGTAGGTTTTAAAAAATGTTTTCATTTTTGATGAGACGCTGAATAAAAGAAGTTTAATCGCCGGCAAACGAAAACCCGCGATTTCCCGTAAATCCCGGCTTGGCCCGTATAGTCAAAAGTATACAAAGAAAGTACCCAGGGGGTAAACTCATTTCCCGAACGATTTTTTAAATTATTTTTTCACCACTAAAACGCATGAGACTTGTAGTTTTCAAAAATGTTTTCATTTTTGATGAGACGCTGAATAAAAGCAGTTTAATCGCCGGCAAACGAAAATCCGCGATTTCCCGTAAATCCCGGACTCGGCCCGTATAGTCAAAAGTATACAAAGAAAGTACCCAGGGGGTAAACTCATTTCCCGAACGATTTTTTAAATTATTTTTTCACCACTAAAACGCATGAGACTTGTAGTTTTTAAAAATGTTTTCATTTTTGATGAGACGCTGAATAAAAGAAGTTTAATAGCCGGCAAACGAAAACCCGCGATTTCCCGTAAATCCCGGCTTGGCCCGTATAGTCAAAAGTATACAAAGAAAGTACCCAGGGAGTAAACTTATTTCCCGAACGATTTTTTAAATTATTTTTTCACCACTAAAACGCATGAGACTTGTAGTTTTTAAAAATGTTTTCATTTTTGATGAGACGCTGAATAAAAGAAGTTTAATAGCCGGCAAACGAAAACCCGCGATTTCCCGTAAATCCCGGCTTGGCCCGTATAGTCAAAAGTATACAAAGAAAGTACCCAGGGAGTAAACTTATTTCCCGAACGATTTTTTAATTTATTTTTTCACCACTAAAACGCATGAGACTTGTAGTTTTCAAAAATGTTTTCATTTTTGATGAGACGCTGAATAAAAGCAGTTTAATCGCCGGCAAACGAAAATCCGCGATTTCCCGTAAATCCCGGACTCGGCCCGTATAGTCAAAAGTATACAAAGAAAGTACCCAGGGAGTAAACTCATTTCCCGAACGATTTTTTAAATTATTTTTTCACCACTAAAACGCATGAGACTTGTAGTTGTCAAAAATGTTTTCATTTTTGATGAGACGCTTAATGAAGGAGGTTTAATCGCCGGCAAACGAAATCCGGCGTTTTTCCGTAAATCCGGGGCTTGGCCCGTATAGTCGAATGTATACAAAGAAAGTACCCAGGGAGTAAACTCATTTCCCGAACGATTTTTTAATTTTTTTTTTCACCACTAAAACGCATGAGACTTGTAGTTTTCAAAAATGTTTTCATTTTTGATGAGACGCTTAATGAAGGAGGTTTAATCGCCGGAAAACGAAAACCCGTGATTTCCCGTAAATCCCGGGCTTGGCCCGTATAGTCGAATGTATACAAAGAAAGTACCCTGTGAGTAAACTCATTTCCAGAACGATTTTTTAAATTATTTTTTCAACACTAAAACGCATAAGACTTGTAGGTTTTAAAAATGTTTTCATTTTTGATGAGACGCTGAATAAAAGAAGTTTAATCGCCGGCAAACGAAAACCCGCGATTTCCCGTAAATCCCGGCTTGGCCCGTATAGTCAAAAGTATACAAAGAAAGTACCCAGGGAGTAAACTCATTTCCCGAACGATTTTTTAAATTATATTTTCACCACTAAAAGGCATGAGACTTGTAGTTTTCAAAAATGTTTTCATTTTTGATGAGACGCTGAATAAAAGAAGTTTAATAGCCGGCAAACGAAAACCCGCGATTTACCGTAAATCCCGGCTTGGCCCGTATAGTCAAAAGTATACAAAGAAAGTACCCAGGGAGTAAACTCATTTCCCGAACGATTTTTTAAATTATATTTTCACCACTAAAACGCATGAGACTTGTAGTTTTCAAAAATGTTTTCATTTTTGATGAGACGCTGAATAAAAGCAGTTTAATCGCCGGCAAACGAAAATCCGCGATTTCCCGTAAATCCCGGACTCGGCCCGTATAGTCAAAAGTATACAAAGAAAGTACCCAGGGAGTAAACTCATTTCCCGAACGATTTTTTAAATTATTTTTTCACCACTAAAACGCATGAGACTTGTAGTTGTCAAAAATGTTTTCATTTTTGATGAAACGCTTAAGGAAAGAGGTGCAATCGCCGGCAAACGAAACTCGGCTTTTTCCCGTAAATCCGGGGCTTGGCCCGTATAGTCGAATGTATACAAAGAAAGTACCCAGGGAGTAAACTCATTTCCCGAACGATTTTTTAAATTTTTTTTTCACCACTAAAACGCATGAGACTTGTAGTTTTCAAAAATGTTTTCATTTTTGATGAGACGCTTAATGAAAGAGGTTTAATCGCCGGAAAACGAAAACTCGCGATTTCCCGTAAATCCTGGGCTTGGCCCGTATAGTCGAATGTATACAAAGAAAGTACCCTGTGAGTAAACTCATTTCCAGAACGATTTTTTAAATTATTTTTTCACCACTAAAACGCATACGACTTGTAGGTTTTAAAAATGTTTTCATTTTTGATGAGACGCTGAATAAAAGAAGTTTAATCGCCGGCAAACGAAAACCCGCGATTTCCCGTAAATCCCGGCTTGGCACGTATAGTCGAAATATATACAAAGAAAGTACCCTGTGAGTAAAGCCATTTCCAGAACGATTTTTTAAATTATTTTTCACCACTAAAGCCCATGAGACTTGTAGTTTTCAAAAATATTTTCATTTTTGATGAGACGCTGAATAAAAGCAGTTAAATCGCCGACAAACGAAAACCTGCGATTTCCCTAAATCCCGGACTCGGCCCGTATAGTCAAAAGTATACAAAGAAAGTACCCAGGGAGTAAACTCATTTCCAGATCGATTTTTTAAATTATTTTGTCACCACTAAAACGCATGAGACTTGTAGTTTTCAAAAATGTTTTCATTTTTGATGAGACGCTGAATAAAAGAAGTTTAATCGCCGGCAAACGAAAACCCGCGATTTCCCGTAAATCCCGGCTTGGCCCGTATAGTCAAAAGTATACAAAAAAAGTACCCAGGGAGTAAACTCATTTCCAGAACGATTTTTTAAATTATTTTTTCACCACTAAAACGCATGAGACTTGTAGTTTTCAAAAATGTTTTCATTTTTGATGAGACGCTGAATAAAAGCAGTTTAATCGCCGGCAAACGAAAATCCGCGATTTCCCGTAAATCCCGGACTCGGCCCGTATAGTCAAAAGTATACAAAGAAAGTACCCAGGGAGTAAACTCATTTCCCGAACGATTTTTTAAATTATTTTTTCACCACTAAAACGCATGAGACTTGTAGTTGTCAAAAATGTTTTCATTTTTGATGAGACGCTGAATAAAAGAAGTTTAATCGCCGGCAAACGAAAACCCGCGATTTCCCGTAAATCCCGCCTTGGCCGGTATAGTCAAAAGTATACAAAGAAAGTACCCAGGGAGTAAACTCATTTCCCGAAGGATTTTTTAAATTTTTTTTTCACCACTAAAACGCATGAGACTTGTAGAAATCGCGGGTTTTCGTTTTCCGGCGATTAAACCTCTTTCATTAAGCGTCTCATTAAAAATGAAAACATTTTTGACAACTACAAGTCTCATGCGTTTTAGTGGTGAAAAAATAATCTAAAAAATCGTTCGGGAAATGCGTTTACTCCCTGGGTACTTTCTTTGTATACTTTTGACTATACGGGCCGAGTCCGGGATTTACGGGAAGTCGCGGATTTTCGTTTGCCGGCGATTAAACTGCTTTTATTCAGCGTCTCATCAAAAATGAAAACATTTTTGAAAACTACAAGTCTCATGCGTTTTAGTGGTGAAAAAATATTTTAAAAAATCGTTCGGGAAATGAGTTTACTCCCTGGGTACTTTCTTTGTATACTTTTGACTATACGGGCCAAGCCGGGATTTACGGGAAATCGCGGGTTTTCGTTTGCCGGCGATTAAACTTCTTTTATTCAGCGTCTCATCAAAAATGAAAACATTTTTGAAAACTACAAGTCTCATGCGTTTTAGTGGTGAAAAAATAATTTAAAAAATCCTTCGGGAAATGAGTTTACTCCCTGGGTACTTTCTTTGTATACTTTTGACTATACCGGCCAAGCCGGGATTTACGGGAAATCGCGGGTTTTCGTTTGCCGGCGATTAAACTTCTTTTATTCAGCGTCTCATCAAAAATGAAAACATTTTTGAAAACTACAAGTCTCATGCGTTTTAGTGGTGAAAAAAAAATTTAAAAAATCCTTCGGGAAATGAGTTTACTCCCTGGGTACTTTCTTTGTATACTTTTGACTATACCGGCCAAGGCGGGATTTACGGGAAATCGCGGGTTTTCGTTTGCCGGCGATTAAACTTCTTTTATTCAGCGTCTCATCAAAAATGAAAACATTTTTGACAACTACAAGTCTCATGCGTTTTAGTGGTGAAAAAATAATTTAAAAAATCGTTCGGGAAATGAGTTTACTCCCTGGGTACTTTCTTTGTATACTTTTGACTATACGGGCCGAGTCCGGGATTTACGGGAAATCGCGGATTTTCGTTTGCCGGCGATTAAACTGCTTTTATTCAGCGTCTCATCAAAAATGAAAACATTTTTGAAAACTACAAGTCTCATGCGTTTTAGTGGTGAAAAAATAATTTAAAAAATCGTTCTGGAAATGAGTTTACTCCCTGGGTACTTTCTTTGTATACTTTTGACTATACGGGCCAAGCCGGGATTTACGGGAAATCGCGGGTTTTCGTTTGCCGGCGATTAAACTTCTTTTATTCAGCGTCTCATCAAAAATGAAAACATTTTTGAAAACTACAAGTCTCATGCGTTTTAGTGGTGACAAAATAATTTAAAAAATCGATCTGGAAATGAGTTTACTCCCTGGGTACTTTCTTTGTATACTTTTGACTATACGGGCCGAGTCCGGGATTTAGGGAAATCGCAGGTTTTCGTTTGTCGGCGATTAAACTGCTTTTATTCAGCGTCTCATCAAAAATGAAAATATTTTTGAAAACTACAAGTCTCATGGGCTTTAGTGGTGAAAAATAATTTAAAAAATCGTTCTGGAAATGGCTTTACTCACAGGGTACTTTCTTTGTATATATTTCGACTATACGTGCCAAGCCCGGGATATACTGGAAATCGCGGGTTTTCGTTTGCTGGCGATTAATTTCTTTTCTTTTCTTTTCAATTTATTTAAAGTCGATTATTCACATATTTACAATAGTTTCCAAAAAAAAAAGTAATTAAGAAAACTAATCTAAATCGACTAAATTTTTTTTATGTTTACAATTAAATAAAATCATTTTTTTTATATATATAAACAATAATAACAACAAAGTTCTATAAAGGGACCTTACATTCATCACAGTTACATTTAGATCCGTCCCACATTTTAATCATGCTTTTAAAAACTTTAAGGTTGTCACATCGTTTCAAATGTGATGGTAGGTTATTCCAAATCTTTGGTCCCAGGGCTGATAAGCTATTAGTTCCAAAAGTCGCGGTCCTTTTCCTTGAGACTACCAAATTATTTGTATTTTGTTCTCTGACTGTCCTACCGTTATCATTTAAACAAAATATATCTTTTATAAAAAGAGGGCTGCTGTTATTTATAGTTTTAGAGATTTCTATACACAATGACCGTAAGCGATTTACATTCATGTGACTCTTGCTGGAATTTTTAAGTAAATTTTCGTATGTACTTACCGTATCATTATACAGAAATCTTAATGCTCGTTTTTGTATCATTTCGACTTTAGATAAAGATTTAGAAGAAGAAAAATGCCATATAAGGGTACAATAATTGAAATTTGCGTAGATAAAACTTTGAACTAAAATATATTTTGCTTGAAAGGATAAGAAACTTTTAAATCGAAATAAGGCATTTAGTTGGGCTGATGCTTTGCGACACAAATCACTAACGTGTCTGTCAAAATTTAATTTATTGTCTATAGTCACACCTAGTAATTTCACGTTATTTTCACTTTCAATAGTTTTATTTCCTATATTAAATTTTAGACCTAAATTATCTGCCTTATTCTTTGTCAGAATTATCGAGTGAAACTTTTCAGGGTTTGCAATCATTTTATTCTCTTTTAACCAGGAGAGGGCAGTTTTAGCTTCGTTTTCTAAAGTATTTATCAAATTAGGAATAGAATTTGAGAAGTTGGATATTGTGTTATCATCAGCGTAATTATGTAGCTTATATTTTTCTATAAAAATAAACAAATCATTTATAAATATATTGAATATGATAGGTCCCAAAATAGAACCTTGTGGTACACCAGATAAGATAATTTGAAATAGACTATAGATCCCATTTATTCGAGTGGCTTGCTCTCTATCAGTAAGATAAGATAGAATGAATTGAAGAGACTTATTGTCAAATCCATAAGCAGCTAGTTTCGCAATTAGTAAGTCATGTGGTACACAGTCAAAAGCTTTTAAAAGATCCATCAAGATCGCACCCACCACATAATTCTTATCAAGTTTACTCTTCCATTCCTCTATTAAGCGAATTAGTACTTGTTGGGTACTATAGCATTTCCTATAGGCGGAGAGAAAGGTCGACAATTTTGATTCCATATAAGCGGTTATTTGTTCTTTCATAACCCTTTCGTAAAATTTAGAAAAAACATTTAAAACACTGACAGGCCTGTAGTTTGATATTTTAGTTTTATCTTTTCCTCCCTTATCCAATGGCGTTACAGCAGCTCGCTTAGCTTTGCTTGGAAATTTGTTTGAAACTATGCTACTATTTATAGCATCTGTTAGTGGCGTTACTAGGTGCCTTTTTGCTAATTTTGTCAGCTTTGATGGTATTGTATCTTCACCTGTTGATACTTTGGTGTTTAAATCATTAAACAGTTTAGAAATTGTATTTTCATCAACTTCTTGGAATGTGAAGTTCTCATTGTTGTTAGAATCATTGATTTCCTTTATTTTAATGATACTTGGATGATTTTCAAAACTATCAACAATTTCTTCAATCATTTTTGACTTATCATTTACATTCTTATATTTTATAGGATTTGGTTTCATGCCACAAGAATTTTCTAAAATATTGATGTAGTATTCGTTGAAAAGTTTGGTTAGCTGTTTTTTATCAGTAACTAAACTTTCATTTTGAATGATCGCTATATCTCCTTTGCTTATTCCACTTTTATTTGATATCAAGGGTTTAACAGTTTCCCAAAACGTTTTTTTGGAAATAAAACCTGATTCTGTTACCCTTTTGAAATGGTTTTTGATAGCCTTTTTGCGTAAATTTACACACTTGTTTCTCTGTTTCTTGTACGTGATTTTGTTTTCAGAAGTAGGATTTTTATTGTATTTATTTTTGAACCTAGACCTTGTATATATTGCCTTTTTTAACTCTTTTGTCATAAATGGTGCCTCGTTTCCACGCAGAGTTTTTTGCTTCTGTGGGGCATGCTTTTCTATGATAGATGTGAAAACATTGATGAGGTTTTCATAATTCAGTTCAGGATCTTTACTATTACAAATAAAATTTGCGTTCTCAACATCACGTAAAAAGTTGGCTTCATTAAAATTTTTGTAACTTCTGTAAATAATTTTCTTGGATGCTAAGCGTGCTAAATGAGATTTTAAAAATGTTGTTACCATTTGATGATGATCACTTAATCCTGTTTCACATGTTAGTGTGTGTTGAAGACATCTGGGTCTATTTGTAAGAATGACATCTATAGCTGTTCCGTTAGGACTAGCAAAACAGGTTTTGTTTTTGACAAGATTTTCAAGACTAAAAATATCACAGAAATTATTTAAGGTTTCGAAACCAGAATCGTTCGAGTTATGGCAATCGATATTTATATCACCCATAATTATTATGTTTTCGACTTTAGATAGAGCTTTATTTAAAGCTATCTCTAATTCCTCAAAAAAGTTGTTTAAGTTTGAATAATGAGGTGGTCTATAAATACTGATAACTGTCCATTTTTTATTTCTTATCGTTAATTCTGAGCAAATGATTTCATTATTTGTTATACCCAAATCATTAACTTGTCTACAGGCTATTCCTTTCTTAACATATTCAATTAACCCTCCTCCATTTTTGTTCCTATCTTTTCTAGTTCTAATTTCATAGTTATCAATATAGAACTGTTCGTTTGGAAAACTCTCATCTAGTTTGGTTTCAGCAAATACAAAATAATCAGGTGAAAATTTTGTCAGAATTTCTCTTGCATCAATTATTTTGTTTCTGAGACTATTAATGTTTAAATAGCCTAAAAGAGGATTGGAAGGGTACTTAATTCGTAATTTATGTATTTCATCTAAAGAACTTTGGTGAGAATTATGTGTCGGATTTTGATCATTTCTATATTGACTCCCAACACATTCATCAGGAATATCAGATTTATTATCATCGCAAACTAGTCCAAGCCTATTGAATACCCCTGCTGATCTAAAAAATTATTTATAAAAGCTATAAAATTTCGTGCTAACATTATCTTACCATTCTCTCGTAAATGTATGCCATCTTTCCATAGGTGTTCTTCTCTGATATTGTTGTGTCTGATGTAGCCATAACCGTGTAGATCGGATCCTTCTCTTAATAGTTTGTTAATACTGTTTATTCTATTAGAGTCGACACGTCTGCTCGTAACCAAGGCAGAGATAAAAACTTTTTCTACTCCGTTACGCACACATTTTTTTCCGATGTCCAGGATCTGTTCGGCAATTTTGTTATCTGACGCTGCATTTAGATGACTTGATAAAAGATTGTTGATTCCTACATGGATAACGACAATATCAGGTTTTTCTTGTTCCAGTGTTGGTTGTACGTAATAATTTAAGTTTTCGACACTTGCTCCTGGGAATATCTTAAATCTCACATTCCCATTTTTTATTTGCTCATTAAATTCTTTCACTCGAATACCTTTTGGTATACTATCGGTCATTATCCGTATCTTCTTAGAATGGTGTACATTTTGATGCTCAAGATTCGTAGCTAATTGATCTCTTTCGGGAAACGGATTGATAACAGGGTTGGGTCTTCGTCTGTGTGTTACATTATTTTTAAAGATATTTGACGAGCGAATATGGTTGTTAACATCTACGTGGTGCGTATTTTGACTCTCCTTCGTAAAATTAAATTATTTTTTCACCACTAAAACGCATGAGACTTGTAGTTTTCAAAAATGTTTTCATTTTTGATGAGACGCTTTATAAAAGAAGTTTAATCGCCGGCAAACGAAAACCCGCGATTTTCCGTAAATCCCGGGCTTGGCACGTATAGTCCAATGTATACAAAGAAAGTACCCAGGGAGTAAACTCATTTCCCGAACGATTTTTTAAATTTTTTTTTCACCACTAAAACGCATGAGACTTGTAGTTTTCAAAAATGTTTTCATTTTTGATGAGACGCTGAATAAAAGAAGTTTAATCGCCGGCAAACGAAAACCCGCGATTTCCCGTAAATCCCGACTTGGCCGGTATAGTCGAAAGTATACAAAGAAAGTACGCAGAGAGTAAACTCATTTCCCGAAAGATTTTTTAAATTATTTTTTCACCACTAAAACGCATGAGACTTGTAGTTTTCAAAAATGTTTTCATTTTTGATGAGACGCTGAATAAAAGAAGTTTAATCGCCGGCAAACGAAAACCCGCGATTTCCCGTAAATCCCGGCTTGGCCCGTATAGTCAAAAGTATACACAGAAAGTACCCAGTGAGTAAACTTATTTCCCGAACGATTTTTTAAATTATTTTTTCACCACTAAAACGCATGAGACTTGTAGTTTTCAAAAATGTTTTCATTTTTGATGAGACGCTGAATAAAAGCAGTTTAATCGCCGGCAAACGAAAATCCGCGATTTCCCGTAAATCCCGGACTCGGCCCGTATAGTCAAAAGTATACAAAGAAAGTACCCAGGGAGTAAACTCATTTCCCGAACGATTTTTTAAATTATTTTTTCACCACTAAAACGCATGAGACTTGTAGTTGTCAAAAATGTTTTCATTTTTGATGAAACGCTTAAGGAAAGAGGTGCAATCGCCGGCAAACGAAACTCGGCTTTTTCCCGTAAATCCGGGGCTTGGCCCGTATAGTCGAATGTATACAAAGAAAGTACCCAGGGAGTAAACTCATTTCCCGAACGATTTTTTAAATTTTTTTTTCACCACTAAAACGCATGAGACTTGTAGTTTTCAAAAATGTTTTCATTTTTGATGAGACGCTTAATGAAAGAGGTTTAATCGCCGGAAAACGAAAACTCGCGATTTCCCGTAAATCCTGGGCTTGGCCCGTATAGTCGAATGTATACAAAGAAAGTACCCTGTGAGTAAACTCATTTCCAGAACGATTTTTTAAATTATTTTTTCACCACTAAAACGCATAAGACTTGTAGGTTTTAAAAATGTTTTCATTTTTGATGAGACGCTGAATAAAAGAAGTTTAATCGCCGGCAAACGAAAACCCGCGATTTCCCGTAAATCCCGGCTTGGCCCGTATAGTCAAAAGTATACAAAAAAAGTACCCAGGAGTAAACTCATTTCCTGAACGATTTTTTAAATTATATTTTCACCACTAAAACGCATGAGACTTGTAGTTTTCAAAAATGTTTTCATTTTTGATGAGACGCTGAATAAAAGAAGTTTAATCGCCGGCAAACGAAAACCTGCGATTTCCCGTAAATCCCGGGCTTGGCACGTATAGTCGAATGTATACAAAGAAAGTACCCTGTGAGTAAACCCATTTCCTGAACGATTTTTTAAATTATTTTTTCACCACTAAAGCCCATGAGACTTGTAGTTTTTAAAAATGTTTTCAATTTTGATGAGACGCTGAGAAAAAGAAGTTTAATCGCCGGCAAACGAAAACCCGCGATTTCCCGTAAATCCCGGCTTGTCCCGTATAGTCAAAAGTATACAAAGAAAGTACCCAGGGAGTAAACTCATTTCGCGAACGATTTTTTAAATTATTTTTTCACCACTAAAACGCATGAGACTTGTAGTTTTCAAAAATGTTTTCATTTTTGATGAGACGCTGAATAAAAGCAGTTTAATCGCCGGCAAACAATATCCGGCGTTTTCCCGTAAATCCGGGGCTTGGCCTGTATAGTCGAATGTATACAAAGAAAGTACCCAGGGAGTAAACTCATTTCCCGAACGATTTTTTAAATTTTTTTTTCACCACTAAAACGCATGAGACTTGTAGTTTTCAAAAATGTTTTCATTTTTGATGAGACGCTTAATGAAAGAAGTTTAATCTCCGGAAAACGAAAACCCGCGATTTCCCGTAAATCCCGGGCTTGGCCCGTATAGTCGAATGTATACAAAGAAAGTACCCTGTGAGTAAACTCATTTCCAGAACGATTTTTTAAATTATTTTTTCACCACTAAAACGCATAAGACTTGTAGGTTTTAAAAATGTTTTCATTTTTGATGAGACGCTTTATAAAAGAAGTTTAATCGCCGGCAAACGAAAACCCGCGATTTTCCGTAAATCCCGGGCTTGGCACGTATAGTCCAATGTATACAAAGAAAGTACCCAGGGAGTAAACTCATTTCCCGAACGATTTTTTAAATTTTTTTTTCACCACTAAAACGCATGAGACTTGTAGTTTTCAAAAATGTTTTCATTTTTGATGAGACGCTGAATAAAAGAAGTTTAATCGCCGGCAAACGAAAACCCGCGATTTCCAGTAAATCCCGACTTGGCCGGTATAGTCGAAAGTATACAAAGAAAGTACCCAGGGAGTAAACTCATTTCCCGAAGGATTTTTTAAATTATTTTTTCACCACTAAAACGCATGAGACTTGTAGTTTTCAAAAATGTTTTCATTTTTGATGAGACGCTGAATAAAAGAAGTTTAATCGCCGGCAAACGAAAACCGACGATTAAACTTCTTTTATTCAGCGTCTCATCAAAAATGAAAACACTTTTGAAAACTACAAGTCTCATGCGTTTTAGTGGTGAAACAATAATTTAAAAAATCGATCTGGAAATGAGTTTACTCCCTGGGTACTTTCTTTGTATACTTTTGACTATACGGGCCGAGTCCGGGATTTAGGGAAATCGCAGGTTTTCGTTTGCCGGCGATTAAACTGCTTTTATTCAGCGTCTCATCAAAAATGAAAACATTTTTGAAAACTACAAGTCTCATGCGTTTTAGTGGTGAAAAAATAATTTAAAAAAACGTTCGCGAAATGAGTTTACTCCCTGGGTACTTTCTTTGTATACTTTTGTCTATACGGGCCAAGCCGGGATTTACGGGAAATCGCGGGTTTTCGTTTGCCGGCGATTAAACTTCTTTTATTCAGCGTCTCATCAAAAATGAAAACATTTTTAAAAACTACAAGTCTCATGGGCTTTAGTGGTGATAAAATAATTTAAAAAATCGTTCTGGAAATGGGTTTACTCACAGGGTACTTTCTTTGTATACATTCGACTATACGTGCCAAGCCCGGGATTTACGGGAAATCGCGGGTTTTCGTTTGCCGGCGATTAAACTTCTTTTATTCAGCGTCTCATCAAAAATGAAAACATTTTTGAAAACTACAAGTCTCATGCGTTTTAGTGGTGAAAATATAATTTAAAAAATCGTTCGGGAAATGAGTTTACTCCCTGGGTACTTTCTTTGTATACTTTTGACTATACGGGCCAAGCCGGGATTTACGGTAAATCGCGGGTTTTCGTTTGCCGGCGATTAAACTTCTTTTATTCAGCGTCTCATCAAAAATGAAAACATTTTTGAAAACTACAAGTCTCATGCGTTTTAGTGGTGAAAATATAATTTAAAAAATCGTTCGGGAAATGAGTTTACTCCCTGGGTACTTTCTTTGTATACTTTTGACTATACGGGCCAATCCGGGATTTACGGGAAATCGCGGGTTTTCGTTTGCCGGCGATTAAACTTCTTTTATTCAGCGTCTCATCAAAAATGAAAACATTTTTAAAACCTACAAGTCTTATGCGTTTTAGTGGTGAAAAAGTAATTTAAAAAATCGTTCTGGAAATGAGTTTACTCACAGGGTACTTTCTTTGTATACATTCGACTATACGTGCCAAGCCCGGGATTTACGGGAAATCGCGGGTTTTCGTTTGCCGGCGATTAAACTTCTTTTATTCAGCGTCTCATCAAAAATGAAAACATTTTTGAAAACTACAAGTCTCATGCGTTTTAGTGGTGAAAATATAATTTAAAAAATCGTTCGGGAAATGAGTTTACTCCCTGGGTACTTTCTTTGTATACTTTTGACTATACGGGCCAAGCCGGGATTTACGGTAAATCGCGGGTTTTCGTTTGCCGGCTATTAAACTTCTTTTATTCAGCGTCTCATCAAAAATGAAAACATTTTTGAAAACTACAAGTCTCATGCGTTTTAGTGGTGAAAATATAATTTAAAAAATCGTTCGGGAAATGAGTTTACTCCCTGGGTACTTTCTTTGTATACTTTTGACTATACGGGCCAAGCCGGGATTTACGGGAAATCGCGGGTTTTCGTTTGCCGGCGATTAAACTTCTTTTATTCAGCGTCTCATCAAAAATGAAAACATTTTTAAAACCTACAAGTCTTATGCGTTTTAGTGGTGAAAAAATAATTTAAAAAATCGTTCTGGAAATGAGTTTACTCACAGGGTACTTTCTTTGTATACATTCGACTATACGGGCCAAGCCCGGGATTTACGGGAAATCACGGGTTTTCGTTTTCCGGCGATTAAACCTCCTTCATTAAGCGTCTCATCAAAAATGAAAACATTTTTGAAAACTACAAGTCTCATGCGTTTTAGTGGTGAAAAAAAAAATTAAAAAATCGTTCGGGAAATGAGTTTACTCCCTGGGTACTTTCTTTGTATACATTCGACTATACGGGCCAAGCCCCGGATTTACGGGAAAACGCCGGATTTCGTTTGCCGGCGATTAAACCTCCTTCATTAAGCGTCTCATCAAAAATGAAAACATTTTTGACAACTACAAGTCTCATGCGTTTTAGTGGTGAAAAAATAATTTAAAAAATCGTTCGGGAAATGAGTTTACTCCCTGGGTACTTTCTTTGTATACTTTTGACTATACGGGCCGAGTCCGGGATTTACGGGAAATCGCGGATTTTCGTTTGCCGGCGATTAAACTGCTTTTATTCAGCGTCTCATCAAAAATGAAAACATTTTTGAAAACTACAAGTCTCATGCGTTTTAGTGGTGAAAAAATAAATTAAAAAATCGTTCGGGAAATAAGTTTACTCCCTGGGTACTTTCTTTGTATACTTTTGACTATACGGGCCAAGCCGGGATTTACGGGAAATCGCGGGTTTTCGTTTGCCGGCTATTAAACTTCTTTTATTCAGCGTCTCATCAAAAATGAAAACATTTTTAAAAACTACAAGTCTCATGCGTTTTAGTGCTGAAAAAATAATTTAAAAAATCGTTCGGGAAATGAGTTTACCCCCTGGGTACTTTCTTTGTATACTTTTGACTATACGGGCCAAGCCGGGATTTACGGGAAATCGCGGGTTTTCGTTTGCCGGCGATTAAACTGCTTTTATTCAGCGTCTCATCAAAAATGAAAACATTTTTGAAAACTACAAGTCTCATGCGTTTTAGTGGTGAAAAAATAATTTAAAAAATCGTTCGGGAAATGAGTTTACCCCCTGGGTACTTTCTTTGTATACTTTTGACTATACGGGCCAAGCCGGGATTTACGGGAAATCGCGGGTTTTCGTTTGCCGGCGATTAAACTTCTTTTATTCAGCGTCTCATCAAAAATGAAAACATTTTTTAAAACCTACAAGTCTTATGCGTTTTAGTGGTGAAAAAATAATTTAAAAAATCGTTCTGGAAATGAGTTTACTCACAGGGTACTTTCTTTGTATACATTCGACTATACGGGCCAAGCCCGGGATTTACGGGAAATCACGGGTTTTCGTTTTCCGGCGATTAAACCTCCTTCATTAAGCGTCTCATCAAAAATGAAAACATTTTTGAAAACTACAAGTCTCATGCGTTTTAGTGGTGAAAAAAAAATTTAAAAAATCGTTCGGGAAATGAGTTTACTCCCTGGGTACTTTCTTTGTATACATTCGACTATACGGGCCAAGCCCCGGATTTACGGGAAAACGCCGTATTTCGTTTGCCGGCGATTAAACCTCCTTCATTAAGCGTCTCATCAAAAATGAAAACATTTTTGACAACTACAAGTCTCGTGCGTTTTAGTGGTGAAAAAATAATTTAAAAAATCGTTCGGGAAATGAGTTTACTCCCTGGGTACTTTCTTTGTATACTTTTGACTATACGGGCCGAGTCCGGGATTTACGGGAAATCGCGGATTTTCGTTTGCCGGCGATTAAACTGCTTTTATTCAGCGTCTCATCAAAAATGAAAACATTTTTGAAAACTACAAGTCTCATGCGTTTTAGTGGTGAAAAAATAAATTAAAAAATCGTTCGGGAAATAAGTTTACTCCCTGGGTACTTTCTTTGTATACTTTTGACTATACGGGCCAAGCCGGGATTTACGGGAAATCGCGGGTTTTCGTTTGCCGGCGATTAAACTTCTTTTATTCAGCGTCTCATCAAAAATGAAAACATTTTTGAAAACTACAAGTCTCATGCGTTTTAGTGGTGAAAAAATAATTTAAAAAATCGTTCGGGAAATGAGTTTACCCCCTGGGTACTTTCTTTGTATACTTTTGACTATACGGGCCGAGTCCGGGATTTACGGGAAATCGCGGATTTTCGTTTGCCGGCGATTAAACTGCTTTTATTCAGCGTCTCATCAAAAATGAAAACATTTTTGAAAACTACAAGTCTCATGCGTTTTAGTGGTGAAAAAATAATTTAAAAAATCGTTCGGGAAATAAGTTTACTCCCTGGGTACTTTCTTTGTATACTTTTGACTATACGGGCCGAGCCGGGATTTACGGGAAATCGCCGGTTTTTGTTTGCCGGCGATTAAACTTCTTTTATTCAGCGTCTCATCAAAAATGAAAACATTTTTGAAAACTACAAGTCTCATGCGTTTTAGTGGTGAAAAAATAATTTAAAAAACCCTTCGGGAAATGAGTTTACTCCCTGGGTACTTTCTTTGTATACTTTTGACTATACCGGCCAAGCCGGGATTTACGGGAAATCGCGGGTTTTTGTTTGCCAGCGATTAAAGTTCTTTTATTCAGCGTCTCATCAAAAATGAAAACATTTTTGCAAACTACAAGTCTCATGCGTTTTAGTGGTGAAAAAAAAAATTAAAAAATCGTTCGGGAAATGAGTTTACTACCTGGGTACTTTCTTTGTATACATTGGACTATACGTGCCAAGCCCGGGATTTACGGGAAATCGCGGGTTTTCGTTTGCCGGCGATTAAACTTCTTTTATTCAGCGTCTCATCAAAAATGAAAACATTTTTGAAAACTACAAGTCTCATGCGTTTTAGTGGTGAAAAAATAATTTAAAAAATCGTTCGGGAAATGAGTTTACTCCCTGGGTACTTTCTTTGTATACTTTTGACTATACGGGCCAAGCTGGGATTTACGGCAAATCGCGGGTTTTCGTTTGCCGGCGATTAAAATTCTTTTATTCAGCGTCTCATCAAAAATGAAAACATTTTTAAAACCTACAAGTCTTTGCGTTTTAGTGGTGAAAAAATAATTTAAAAAATCGTTCAGGAAATGAGTTTACTCCTTGGGTACTTTCTTTGTATACTTTTGACTATACGGGCCGAGTCCGGGATTTACGGGTAATCGCGGATTTTCGTTTGCCGGCGATTAAACTGCTTTTATTCAGCGTCTCATCAAAAATGAAAACATTTTTGAAAACTACAAGTCTCATGCGTTTTAGAGGTGAAAAAAAAAATTAAAAAATCGTTCGGGAAATGAGTTTACTACCTGGGTACTTTCTTTGTATACATTGGACTATACGTGCCAAGCCCGGGATTTACGGGAAATCGCGGGTTTTCGTTTGCCGGCGATTAAACTTCTTTTATTCAGCGTCTCATCAAAAATGAAAACATTTTTGAAAACTACAAGTCTCATGCGTTTTAGTGGTGAAAAAATAATTTAAAAAATCGTTCGGGAAATGAGTTTACTCCCTGGGTACTTTCTTTGTATACTTTTGACTATACGGGCCAAGCTGGGATTTACGGGAAATCGCGGGTTTTCGTTTGCCGGCGATTAAAATTCTTTTATTCAGCGTCTCATCAAAAATGAAAACATTTTTAAAACCTACAAGTCTTTGCGTTTTAGTGGTGAAAAAATAATTTAAAAAATCGTTCAGGAAATGAGTTTACTCCTTGGGTACTTTCTTTGTATACTTTTGACTATACGGGCCGAGTCCGGGATTTACGGGTAATCGCGGATTTTCGTTTGCCGGCGATTAAACTGCTTTTATTCAGCGTCTCATCAAAAATGAAAACATTTTTGAAAACTACAAGTCTCATGCGTTTTAGAGGTGAAAAAATAATTTAGAAAATCGTTCTGGAAATGAGTTTACTCCCTGGGTACTTTCTTTGTATACTTTTGACTATACGGGCCAAGCCGGGATTTACGGGAAATCGCGGGTTTTCGTTTGTCGGCGATTAAACTTCTTTTATTCAGCGTCTCATCAAAAATACAAACATTTTTGAAAACTACAAGTCTCATGCGTTTTAGTGGTGACAAAATAATTTAAAAAATCGATCTGGAAATGAGTTTACTCCCTGGGTACTTTCTTTGTATACTTTTGACTATACGGGCCGAGTCCGGGATTTAGGGAAATCGCAGGTTTTCGTTTGTCGGCGATTAAACTGCTTTTATTCAGCGTCTCATCAAAAATGAAAATATTTTTGAAAACTACAAGTCTCATGGGCTTTAGTGGTGAAAAAATAATTTAAAAAATCGTTCTGGAAATGGCTTTACTCACAGGGTACTTTCTTTGTATACATTCGACTATACGTGCCAAGCCCGGGATTTACGGGAAATCGCGGGTTTTCGTTTGCCGGCGATTAAACTTCTTTTATTCAGCGTCTCATCAAAAATGAAAACATTTTTGAAAACTACAAGTCTCATGCGTTTTAGTGGTGAAAATATAATTTAAAAAATCGTTCGGGAAATGAGTTTACTCCCTGGGTACTTTCTTTGTATACTTTTGACTATACGGGCCAAGCCCGGGATTTACGGGAAATCGCGGGTTTTCGTTTTCCGGCGATTAAACCTCTTTCATTAAGCGTCTCATTAAAAATGAAAACATTTTTGACAACTACAAGTCTCATGCGTTTTAGTGGTGAAAAAATAATCTAAAAAATCGTTCGGGAAATGCGTTTACTCCCTGGGTACTTTCTTTGTATACTTTTGACTATACGGGCCGAGTCCGGGATTTACGGGAAGTCGCGGATTTTCGTTTGCCGGCGATTAAACTGCTTTTATTCAGCGTCTCATCAAAAATGAAAACATTTTTGAAAACTACAAGTCTCATGCGTTTTAGTGGTGAAAAAATATTTTAAAAAATCGTTCGGGAAATGAGTTTACTCCCTGGGTACTTTCTTTGTATACTTTTGACTATACGGGCCAAGCCGGGATTTACGGGAAATCGCGGGTTTTCGTTTGCCGGCGATTAAACTTCTTTTATTCAGCGTCTCATCAAAAATGAAAACATTTTTGAAAACTACAAGTCTCATGCGTTTTAGTGGTGAAAAAATAATTTAAAAAATCCTTCGGGAAATGAGTTTACTCCCTGGGTACTTTCTTTGTATACTTTTGACTATACCGGCCAAGCCGGGATTTACGGGAAATCGCGGGTTTTCGTTTGCCGGCGATTAAACTTCTTTTATTCAGCGTCTCATCAAAAATGAAAACATTTTTGAAAACTACAAGTCTCATGCGTTTTAGTGGTGAAAAAAAAATTTAAAAAATCCTTCGGGAAATGAGTTTACTCCCTGGGTACTTTCTTTGTATACTTTTGACTATACCGGCCAAGGCGGGATTTACGGGAAATCGCGGGTTTTCGTTTGCCGGCGATTAAACTTCTTTTATTCAGCGTCTCATCAAAAATGAAAACATTTTTGACAACTACAAGTCTCATGCGTTTTAGTGGTGAAAAAATAATTTAAAAAATCGTTCGGGAAATGAGTTTACTCCCTGGGTACTTTCTTTGTATACTTTTGACTATACGGGCCGAGTCCGGGATTTACGGGAAATCGCGGATTTTCGTTTGCCGGCGATTAAACTGCTTTTATTCAGCGTCTCATCAAAAATGAAAACATTTTTGAAAACTACAAGTCTCATGCGTTTTAGTGGTGAAAAAATAATTTAAAAAATCGTTCTGGAAATGAGTTTACTCCCTGGGTACTTTCTTTGTATACTTTTGACTATACGGGCCAAGCCGGGATTTACGGGAAATCGCGGGTTTTCGTTTGCCGGCGATTAAACTTCTTTTATTCAGCGTCTCATCAAAAATGAAAACATTTTTGAAAACTACAAGTCTCATGCGTTTTAGTGGTGACAAAATAATTTAAAAAATCGATCTGGAAATGAGTTTACTCCCTGGGTACTTTCTTTGTATACTTTTGACTATACGGGCCGAGTCCGGGATTTAGGGAAATCGCAGGTTTTCGTTTGTCGGCGATTAAACTGCTTTTATTCAGCGTCTCATCAAAAATGAAAATATTTTTGAAAACTACAAGTCTCATGGGCTTTAGTGGTGAAAAATAATTTAAAAAATCGTTCTGGAAATGGCTTTACTCACAGGGTACTTTCTTTGTATATATTTCGACTATACGTGCCAAGCCCGGGATATACTGGAAATCGCGGGTTTTCGTTTGCTGGCGATTAATTTCTTTTCTTTTCTTTTCAATTTATTTAAAGTCGATTATTCACATATTTACAATAGTTTCCAAAAAAAAAAGTAATTAAGAAAACTAATCTAAATCGACTAAATTTTTTTTATGTTTACAATTAAATAAAATCATTTTTTTTATATATATAAACAATAATAACAACAAAGTTCTATAAAGGGACCTTACATTCATCACAGTTACATTTAGATCCGTCCCACATTTTAATCATGCTTTTAAAAACTTTAAGGTTGTCACATCGTTTCAAATGTGATGGTAGGTTATTCCAAATCTTTGGTCCCAGGGCTGATAAGCTATTAGTTCCAAAAGTCGCGGTCCTTTTCCTTGAGACTACCAAATTATTTGTATTTTGTTCTCTGACTGTCCTACCGTTATCATTTAAACAAAATAGATCTTTCATAAAAAGAGGGCTGCTGTTATTTATAGTTTTAGAGATTTCTATACACAATGACCGTAAGCGATTTACATTCATGTGACTCTTGCTGGAATTTTTAAGTAAATTTTCGTATGTACTTACCGTATCATTATACAGAAATCTTAATGCTCGTTTTTGTATCATTTCGACTTTAGATAAAGATTTAGAAGAAGAAAAATGCCATATAAGGGTACAATAATTGAAATTTGCGTAGATAAAACTTTGAACTAAAATATATTTTGCTTGAAAGGATAAGAAACTTTTAAATCGAAATAAGGCATTTAGTTGGGCTGATGCTTTGCGACACAAATCACTAACGTGTCTGTCAAAATTTAATTTATTGTCTATAGTCACACCTAGTAATTTCACGTTATTTTCACTTTCAATAGTTTTATTTCCTATATTAAATTTTAGACCTAAATTATCTGCCTTATTCTTTGTCAGAATTATCGAGTGAAACTTTTCAGGGTTTGCAATCATTTTATTCTCTTTTAACCAGGAGAGGGCAGTTTTAGCTTCGTTTTCTAAAGTATTTATCAAATTAGGAATAGAATTTGAGAAGTTGGATATTGTGTTATCATCAGCGTAATTATGTAGCTTATATTTTTCTATAAAAAGAAACAAATCATTTATAAATATATTGAATATGATAGGTCCCAAAATAGAACCTTGTGGTACACCAGATAAGATAATTTGAAATAGACTATAGATCCCATTTATTCGAGTGGCTTGCTCTCTATCAGTAAGATAAGATAGAATGAATTGAAGAGACTTATTGTCAAATCCATAAGCAGCTAGTTTCGCAATTAGTAAGTCATGTGGTACACAGTCAAAAGCTTTTGAAAGATCCATCAAGATCGCACCCACCACATAATTCTTATCAAGTTTACTCTTCCATTCCTCTATTAAGCGAATTAGTACTTGTTGGGTACTATAGCATTTCCTATAGGCGGAGAGAAAGGTCGACAATTTTGATTCCATATAAGCGGTTATTTGTTCTTTCATAACCCTTTCGTAAAATTTAGAAAAAACATTTAAAACACTGACAGGCCTGTAGTTTGATATTTTAGTTTTATCTTTTCCTCCCTTATCCAATGGCGTTACAGCAGCTCGCTTAGCTTTGCTTGGAAATTTGTTTGAAACTATGCTACTATTTATAGCATCTGTTAGTGGCGTTACTAGGTGCCTTTTTGCTAATTTTGTCAGCTTTGATGGTATTGTATCTTCACCTGTTGATACTTTGGTGTTTAAATCATTAAACAGTTTAGAAATTGTATTTTCATCAACTTCTTGGAATGTGAAGTTCTCATTGTTGTTAGAATCATTGATTTCCTTTATTTTAATGATACTTGGATGATTTTCAAAACTATCAACAATTTCTTCAATCATTTTTGACTTATCATTTACATTCTTATATTTTATAGGATTTGGTTTCATGCCACAAGAATTTTCTAAAATATTGATGTAGTATTCGTTGAAAAGTTTGGTTAGCTGTTTTTTATCAGTAACTAAACTTTCATTTTGAATGATCGCTATATCTCCTTTGCTTATTCCACTTTTATTTGATATCAAGGGTTTAACAGTTTCCCAAAACGTTTTTTTGGAAATAAAACCTGATTCTGTTACCCTTTTGAAATGGTTTTTGATAGCCTTTTTGCGTAAATTTACACACTTGTTTCTCTGTTTCTTGTACGTGATTTTGTTTTCAGAAGTAGGATTTTTATTGTATTTATTTTTGAACCTAGACCTTGTATATATTGCCTTTTTTTAACTCTTTTGTCATAAATGGTGCCTCGTTTCCACGCAGAGTTTTTTGCTTCTGTGGGGCATGCTTTTCTATGATAGATGTGAAAACATTGATGAGGTTTTCATAATTCAGTTCAGGATCTTTACTATTACAAATAAAATTTGCGTTCTCAACATCACGTAAAAAGTTGGCTTCATTAAAATTTTTGTAACTTCTGTAAATAATTTTCTTGGATGCTAAGCGTGCTAAATGAGATTTTAAAAATGTTGTTACCATTTGATGATGATCACTTAATCCTGTTTCACATGTTAGTGTGTGTTGAAGACATCTGGGTCTATTTGTAAGAATGACATCTATAGCTGTTCCGTTAGGACTAGCAAAACAGGTTTTGTTTTTGACAAGATTTTCAAGACTAAAAATATCACAGAAATTATTTAAGGTTTCGAAACCAGAATCGTTCGAGTTATGGCAATCGATATTTATATCACCCATAATTATTATGTTTTCGACTTTAGATAGAGCTTTATTTAAAGCTATCTCTAATTCCTCAAAAAAGTTGTTTAAGTTTGAATAATGAGGTGGTCTATAAATACTGATAACTGTCCATTTTTTATTTCTTATCGTTAATTCTGAGCAAATGATTTCATTATTTGTTATACCCAAATCATTAACTTGTCTACAGGCTATTCCTTTCTTAACATATTCAATTAACCCTCCTCCATTTTTGTTCCTATCTTTTCTAGTTCTAATTTCATAGTTATCAATATAGAACTGTTCGTTTGGAAAACTCTCATCTAGTTTGGTTTCAGCAAATACAAAATAATCAGGTGAAAATTTTGTCAGAATTTCTCTTGCATCAATTATTTTGTTTCTGAGACTATTAATGTTTAAATAGCCTAAAAGAGGATTGGAAGGGTACTTAATTCGTAATTTATGTATTTCATCTAAAGAACTTTGGTGAGAATTATGTGTCGGATTTTGATCATTTCTATATTGACTCCCAACACATTCATCAGGAATATCAGATTTATTATCATCGCAAACTAGTCCAAGCCTATTGAATACCCCTGCTGATCTAAAAAATTATTTATAAAAGCTATAAAATTTCGTGCTAACATTATCTTACCATTCTCTCGTAAATGTATGCCATCTTTCCATAGGTGTTCTTCTCTGATATTGTTGTGTCTGATGTAGCCATAACCGTGTAGATCGGATCCTTCTCTTAATAGTTTGTTAATACTGTTTATTCTATTAGAGTCGACACGTCTGCTCGTAACCAAGGCAGAGATAAAAACTTTTTCTACTCCGTTACGCACACATTTTTTTCCGATGTCCAGGATCTGTTCGGCAATTTTGTTATCTGACGCTGCATTTAGATGACTTGATAAAAGATTGTTGATTCCTACATGGATAACGACAATATCAGGTTTTTCTTGTTCCAGTGTTGGTTGTACGTAATAATTTAAGTTTTCGACACTTGCTCCTGGGAATATCTTAAATCTCACATTCCCATTTTTTATTTGCTCATTAAATTCTTTCACTCGAATACCTTTTGGTATACTATCGGTCATTATCCGTATCTTCTTAGAATGGTGTACATTTTGATGCTCAAGATTCGTAGCTAATTGATCTCTTTCGGGAAACGGATTGATAACAGGGTTGGGTCTTCGTCTGTGTGTTACATTATTTTTAAAGATATTTGACGAGCGAATATGGTTGTTAACATCTACGTGGTGCGTATTTTGACTCTCCTTCGTAAAATTACAATCTTGATCACCCCAACTTTGTTGATTAGAATCGTCATTAACTTAAACTCTTAGGTCGTTAAATCTGTTATGATGTAATTCTTCATTTCTATTAACTTTATTTGTAGAAAACCTTGAGGGACCTTTGATTACGTTGTTCCATTGATTATGCTGTTTAATCGGTTCCACATGTTTACACGTTTCAACTGAATGATCACGTTGATTACTGTTTAAAATTTCGCTAAACAATTTTTTGTAATCCTTTATTTCTTCTTTAAGGAAATCTATTTCACTCCTCAGTTGTTTAATTAATATATTTGACGAGTTGTCCCCGATCTTGCTCAGTTTATACGAAATAAATTCTTTTAAATCGCAAACCTGTGTTGTCAAACTTTTAAATTTAATAAACTGGCCAAAATTTTTAACTTCTTCCTCGTACAGATATCCACTTTTATCTTCGATTAAATCGTCAACAACATCTTTCTTTTCCTCTGAAAAAGATTCGTCTGTGCTATTTTCTTTCTCCTCTTCTACTTGTTTCACAAATAAATAACTTTCTGTACCATTTCTCTCCGTTTTGTTTAATATATTCTGTTAACATAAATCTTTTAGCGTTTGCTCAATAATTTCAGGATGCAAGTCTTTTGTGTTAGTTACTATGCTGTCATAGTCAGCTTTCTTTTTCCTTCTATGTATTTCTTTAACAGAATTTAAAACAATATTTTCAAACTCCATTTGTCAACAGTTAAACAACAAGTTTTACTAAGTTTTAAAAACACGTCCGCTCCGTCCGCTTGCTAAGAAATCCACTTAGAACTAAACTTAAACTTCTTTTATTCAGCGTCTCATCAAAAATGAAAACATTTTTGAAAACTACAAGTCTCATGCGTTTTAGTGGTGAAAATATAATTTAAAAAATCGTTCGGGAAATGAGTTTACTCCCTGGGTACTTTCTTTGTATACTTTTGACTATACGGGCCAAGCCCGGGATTTACGGGAAATCGCGGGTTTTCGTTTTCCGGCGATTGAACCTCTTTCATTAAGCGTCTTATCAAAAATGAAAACATTTTTGAAAACTACAAGTCTCATGCGTTTTAGTGGTGAAAATATAATTTAAAAAATCGTTCGGGAAATGAGTTTACTCCCTGGGTACTTTCTTTGTATACTTTTGACTATACAGGCCAAGCCCGGGATTTACGGGAAATCGCGGGTTTTCGTTTTCCGGCGATTGAACCTCTTTCATTAAGCGTCTTATCAAAAATGAAAACATTTTTGGAAACTACAAGTCTCATGCGTTTTAGTGGTGAAAAAAAAATTTAAAAAATCGTTCGGGAAATGAGTTTACTCCCTGGGTACTTTCTTTGTATACATTCGACTATACGGGCCAAGCCCCGGATTTACGGGAAATCGCGGGTTTTCGTTTGCCGGCGATTAAACTTCTTTTATTCAGCGTCTCATCAAAAATGAAAACATTTCTGAAAACTACAAGTCTCATGCGTTTTAGTGGTGAAAAAAAAATTTAAAAAATCGTTCGGGAAATGAGTTTACTCCCTGGGTACTTTCTTTGTATACACTCGACTATACGGGCCAAGCCCCGGATTTACGGGAAAACGCCGGATTTCGTTTGCCGGCGATTAAACCTCTTTTATTAAGCGTCTCATCAAAAATGAAAACATTTTTGACAACTACAAGTCTCATGCGTTTTAGTGGTGAAAAATAATTTAAAAAATCGTTCGGGAATGGAGTTTACTCCCTGGGTACTTTCTTTGTATACTTTTGACTATACGGGCCGAGTCCGGGATTTACGGGAAATCGCGGATTTTCGTTTACCGGCGATTAAACTGCTTTTATTCAGCGTCTCATCAAAAATGAAAACATTTTTGAAAACTACAAGTCTCATGCGTTTTAGTGGTGAAAAAATAATTTAAAAAATCCTTCGGGAAATGAGTTTACTCCCTGGGTACTTTCTTTGTATACTTTTGACTATACCGGCCAAGCCGGGATTTACGGGAAATCGCGGGTTTTCGTTTGCCGGCGATTAAACTTCTTTTATTCAGCGTCTCATCAAAAATGAAAACATTTCTGAAAACTACAAGTCTCATGCGTTTTAGTGGTGAAAAAAAATTTTAAAAAATCGTTCGGGAAATGAGTTTACTCCCTGGGTACTTTCTTTGTATACACTCGACTATACGGGCCAAGCCCCGGATTTACGGGAAAACGCCGGATTTCGTTTGCCGGCGATTAAACCTCTTTTATTAAGCGTCTCATCAAAAATGAAAACATTTTTGACAACTACAAGTCTCATGCGTTTTAGTGGTGAAAAATAATTTAAAAAATCGTTCGGGAATGGAGTTTACTCCCTGGATACTTTCTTTGTATACTTTTGACTATACGGGCCAAGCCGGGATTTACGGGAAATCGCAGGTTTTGGTTTGCCGGCGATTAAACTTCTTTTATTCAGCGTCTCATCAAAAATGAAAATATTTTTGAAAACTACAAGTCTCATGCGTTTTAGTGGTGACAAAATAATTTAAAAAATCGATCTGGAAATGAGTTTACTCCCTGGGTACTTTCTTTGTATACTTTTGACTATACGGGCCGAGTCCGGGATTTAGGGAAATCGCAGGTTTTCGTTTGCCGGCGATTAAACTGCTTTTATTCAGCGTCTCATCAAAAATGAAAACATTTTTGAAAACTACAAGTCTCATGGGCTTTGGTGGTGAAAAAATAATTTAAAAAATCGTTCTGGAAATGGCTTTACTCACAGAGTACTTTCTTTGTATACATTCGACTATACGTGCCAAGCCCGGGATTTACGGGAAATCGCGGGTTTTCGTTTGCCGGCGATTAAACTTCTTTTATTCAGCGTCTCATCAAAAATGAAAACATTTTTGAAAACTACAAGTCTCATGCGTTTTAGTGGTGAAAATATAATTTAAAAAATCGTTCGGGAAATGAGTTTACTCCCTGGGTACTTTCTTTGTATACTTTTGACTATACGGGCCAAGCCCGGGATTTACGGGAAATCGCGGGTTTTCGTTTTCCGGCGATTGAACCTCTTTCATTAAGCGTCTTATCAAAAATGAAAACATTTTTGAAAACTACAAGTCTCATGCGTTTTAGTGGTGAAAAAAAAATTTAAAAAATCGTTCGGGAAATGAGTTTACTCCCTGGGTACTTTCTTTGTATACTTTTGACTATACGGGCCGAGTCCGGGATTTACGGGAAATCGCGGATTTTCGTTTGCCGGCGATTAAACTGCTTTTATTCAGCGTCTTATCAAAAATGAAAACATTTTTGAAAACTACAAGTCTCATGCGTTTTAGTGGTGAAAAAATAATTTAAAAAATCGTTCGGGAAATGAGTTTACTCCCTGGGTACTTTCTTTGTATACTTTTGACTATACGGGCCAAGCCGGGATTTACGGGAAATCGCGGGTTTTCGTTTGCCGGCGATTAAACTTCTTTTATTCAGCGTCTCATCAAAAATGAAAACATTTTTGAAAACTACAAGTCTCATGCGTTTTAGTGGTGAAAAAATAATTTAAAAAATCCTTCGGGAAACGAGTTTACTCCCTGGGTACTTTCTTTGTATACTTTTGACTATACCGGCCAAGCCGGGATTTACGGGAAATCGCGGGTTTTCGTTTGCCGGCGATTAAACTTCTTTTATTCAGCGTCTCATCAAAAATGAAAACATTTTTGAAAACTACAAGTCTCATGCGTTTTAGTGGTGAAAATAAAATTTAAAAAATCGTTCTGGAAATGACTTTACTCACAGGGTACTTTCTTTGTATACATTCGACTATACGGGCCAAGCCCGGGATTTACGGGAAATCGCGGGTTTTCGTTTTTCGGCGATTAAACCTCTTTCATTAAGCGTCTCATCAAAAATGAAAACATTTTTGAAAACTACAAGTCTCATGCGTTTTAGTGGTGAAAAAAAAATTTAAAAAATCGTTCGAGAAATGAGTTTACTCCCTGGGTACTTTCTTTATATACATTCGACTATACGGGCCAAGCCCTGGATTTACGGGAAAACGCGTGATTTCGTTTGCCGGCGATTAAACCTCTTTCATTAAGCGTCTCATCAAAAATGAAAACATTTTTGAAAACTACAAGTCTCATGCGTTTTAGTGATGAAAAAATAATTTAAAAAATCGTTCGGGAAATGAGTTTACTCCCTGGGTACTTTCTTTGTATACTTTTGACTATACGGGCCGAGTCCGGGATTTACGGGAAATCGCGGATTTTCGTTTGCCGGCGATTAAACCTCTTTCATTAAGCGTCTTATCAAAAATGAAAAAATTTTTGAAAACTACAAGTCTCATGCGTTTTAGTGGTGAAAAAAAAATTTAAAAAAACGTTCGGGAAATGAGTTTACTCCCTGGGTACTTTCTTTGTATACTTTTGACTATACGGGCCAAGCCGGGATTTACGGGAAATCGCGGGTTTTCGTTTGCCGGCGATTAAACTTCTTTTATTCAGCGTCTCATCAAAAATGAAAACATTTTTGAAAACTACAAGTCTCATGCGTTTTAGTGGTGAAAAAATAATTTAAAAAATCCTTCGGGAAACGAGTTTACTCCCTGGGTACTTTCTTTGTATAATTTTGACTATACCGGCCAAGCCGGGATTTACGGGAAATCGCGGGTTTTCGTTTGCCGGCGATTAAACTTCTTTTATTCAGCGTCTCATCAAAAATGAAAACATTTTTGAAAACTACAAGTCTCATGCGTTTTAGTGGTGAAAATAAAATTTAAAAAATCGTTCTGGAAATGACTTTACTCACAGGGTACTTTCTTTGTATACTTTTGACTATACCGGCCAAGCCGGGATTTACGGGAAATCGCGGGTTTTCGTTTGCCGGCGATTAAACTTCTTTTATTCAGCGTCTCATCAAAAATGAAAACATTTTTGAAAACTACAAGTCTCATGCGTTTTAGTGGTGAAAATAAAATTTAAAAAATCGTTCTGGAAATGACTTTACTCACAGGGTACTTTCTTTGTATACATTCGACTATACGGGCCAAGCCCGGGATTTACGGGAAATCGCGGGTTTTCGTTTTTCGGCGATTAAACCTCTTTCATTAAGCGTCTCATCAAAAATGAAAACATTTTTGAAAACTACAAGTCTCATGCGTTTTAGTGGTGAAAAAAAAATTTAAAAAATCGTTCGAGAAATGAGTTTACTCCCTGGGTACTTTCTTTATATACATTCGACTATACGGGCCAAGCCCTGGATTTACGGGAAAACGCGTGATTTCGTTTGCCGGCGATTAAACCTCTTTCATTAAGCGTCTCATCAAAAATGAAAACATTTTTGAAAACTACAAGTCTCATGCGTTTTAGTGATGAAAAAATAATTTAAAAAATCGTTCGGGAAATGAGTTTACTCCCTGGGTACTTTCTTTGTATACTTTTGACTATACGGGCCGAGTCCGGGATTTACGGGAAATCGCGGATTTTCGTTTGCCGGCGATTAAACCTCTTTCATTAAGCGTCTCATCAAAAATGAAAACATTTTTGACAACTACAAGTCTCATGCGTTTTAGTGGTGAAAAAATAATTTAAAAAAACGTTCGGGAAATGAGTTTACTCCCTGGGTACTTTCTTTGTATACTTTTGACTATACGGGCCAAGCCCGGGATTTACGGGAAATCGCGGGTTTTCGTTTTCCGGCGATTGAACCTCTTTCATTAAGCGTCTTATCAAAAATGAAAACATTTTTGAAAACTACAAGTCTCATGCGTTTTAGTGGTGAAAAAAAAATTTAAAAAAACGTTCGGGAAATGAGTTTACTCCCTGGGTACTTTCTTTGTATACTTTTGACTATACGGGCCAAGCCGGGATTTACGGGAAATCGCGGGTTTTCGTTTGCCGGCGATTAAACTTCTTTTATTCAGCGTCTCATCAAAAATGAAAACATTTTTGAAAACTACAAGTCTCATGCGTTTTAGTGGTGAAAAAATAATTTAAAAAATCCTTCGGGAAACGAGTTTACTCCCTGGGTACTTTCTTTGTATAATTTTGACTATACCGGCCAAGCCGGGATTTACGGGAAATCGCGGGTTTTCGTTTGCCGGCGATTAAACTTCTTTTATTCAGCGTCTCATCAAAAATGAAAACATTTTTGAAAACTACAAGTCTCATGCGTTTTAGTGGTGAAAATAAAATTTAAAAAATCGTTCTGGAAATGACTTTACTCACAGGGTACTTTCTTTGTATACTTTTGACTATACGGGCCGAGTCCGGGATTTACGGGAAATCGCGGATTTTCGTTTGCCGGCGATTAAACCTCTTTCATTAAGCGTCTCATCAAAAATGAAAACATTTTTGACAACTACAAGTCTCATGCGTTTTAGTGGTGAAAAAATAATTTAAAAAATCGTTCGGGAAATGAGTTTACTCCCTGGCTACTTTCTTTGTATACTTTTGACTATACGGGCCGAGTCCGGGATTTACGGGAAATCGCGGATTTTCGTTTGCCGGCGATTAAACCTCTTTCATTAAGCGTCTCATCAAAAATGAAAACATTTTTGACAACTACAAGTCTCATCCGTTTTAGTGGTGAAAAAATAATTTAAAAAATCGTTCGGGAAATGAGTTTACTCCCTGGCTACTTTCTTTGTATACTTTTGACTATACGGGCCAAGCCGGGATTTACGGGAAATCGCGGGTTTTCGTTTGCCGGCGATTAAACTTCTTTTATTCAGCGTCTCATCAAAAATGAAAACATTTTTGAAAAGTACAAGTCTCATGCGTTTTAGTGGTGAAAAAATAATTTAAAAAATCCTTCGGGAAACGAGTTTACTCCCTGGGTACTTTCTTTGTATACTTTTGACTATACCGGCCAAGCCGGGATTTACGGGAAATCGCGGGTTTTCGTTTGCCGGCGATTAAACTTCTTTTATTCAGCGTCTCATCAAAAATGAAAACATTTTTGAAAACTACAAGTCTCATGCGTTTTAGTGGTGAAAATAAAATTTAAAAAATCGTTCTGGAAATGACTTTACTCACAGGGTACTTTCTTTGTATACATTCGACTATACGGGCCAAGCCCGGGATTTACGGGAAATCGCGGGTTTTCGTTTTCCGGCGATTAAACCTCTTTCATTAAGCGTCTCATCAAAAATGAAAACATTTTTGAAAACTACAAGTCTCATGCGTTTTAGTGGTGAAAAAAAAATTTAAAAAATCGTTCGAGAAATGAGTTTACTCCCTGGGTACTTTCTTTATAAACATTCGACTATACGGGCCAAGCCCCGGATTTACGGGAAAACGCGGGATTTCGTTTGCCGGCGATTAAACCTCTTTCATTAAGCGTCTCATCAAAAATGAAAACATTTTTGAAAACTACAAGTCTCATGCGTTTTAGTGATGAAAAAATAATTTAAAAAATCGTTCGGGAAATGAGTTTACTCCCTGGGTACTTTCTTTGTATACTTTTGACTATACGGGCCGAGTCCGGGATTTACGGGAAATCGCGGATTTTCGTTTGCCGGCGATTAAACCTCTTTCATTAAGCGTCTCATCAAAAATGAAAACATTTTTGACAACTACAAGTCTCATGCGTTTTAGTGGTGAAAAAATAATTTAAAAAATCGTTCGGGAAATGAGTTTACTCCCTGGCTACTTTCTTTGTATACTTTTGACTATACGGGCCGAGTCCGGGATTTACGGGAAATCGCGGATTTTCGTTTGCCGGCGATTAAACCTCTTTCATTAAGCGTCTCATCAAAAATGAAAACATTTTTGACAACTACAAGTCTCATGCGTTTTAGTGGTGAAAAAATAATTTAAAAAATCGTTCGGGAAATGAGTTTACTCCCTGGCTACTTTCTTTGTATACTTTTGACTATACGGGCCGAGTCCGGGATTTACGGGAAATCGCGGATTTTCGTTTGCCGGCGATTAAACTGCTTATATTCAGCGTCTCATCAAAAATGAAAACATTTTTGAAAACTACAAGTCTCATGCGTTTTAGTGGTGAAAAAATAATTTAAAAAATCGTTCGGGAAATGAGTTTACTCCCTGGGTACTTTCTTTGTATACTTTTGACTATACCGGCCAAGCTGGGATTTACGGGAAATCGCGGGTTTTCGTTTGCCGGCGATTAAACTTCTTTTATTCAGCGTCTCATCAAAAATGAAAACATTTTTGAAAACTACAAGTCTTATGCGTTTTAGTGGTAAAAAAATAATTTAAAAAATCCGTCGGGAAATGAGTTTACTCCCTGGGTACTTTCTTTGTATACTTTTGACTATACCGGCCAAGCTGGGATTTACGGGAAATCGCGGGTTTTCGTTTGCCGGCGATTAAACTTCTTTTATTCAGCGTCTCATCAAAAATGAAAACATTTTTGAAAACTACAAGTCTCATGCGTTTTAGTGGTGAAAAAAAAATTTAAAAAATCGTTCGGGAAATGAGTTTACTCCCTGGGTACTTTCTTTGTATACATTCGACTATACGGGCCAAGCCCCGCATTTACGGCAAAACGACGGATTTCGTTTGCCGGCAATTAAACCTTTTTCATTAAGCGTCTCATCAAAAATGAAAACATTTTTGACAACTACAAGTCTCATGCGTTTTAGTGGTGAAAAAATAATTTAAAAAATCGTTCGGGAATTGAGTTTACTCCCTGGGTACTTTCTTTGTATACTTTTGACTATACGGGCCAAGCCCGGGATTTACGGGAAATCGCGGGTTTTCGTTTTCCGGCGATTGAACCTCTTTCATTAAGCGTCTTATCAAAAATGAAAACATTTTTGAAAACTACAAGTCTCATGCGTTTTAGTGGTGAAAAAAAAATTTAAAAAAACGTTCGGGAAATGAGTTTACTCCCTGGGTACTTTCTTTGTATACTTTTGACTATACGGGCCAAGCCGGGATTTACGGGAAATCGCGGGTTTTCGTTTGCCGGCGATTAAACTTCTTTTATTCAGCGTCTCATCAAAAATGAAAACATTTTTGAAAACTACAAGTCTCATGCGTTTTAGTGGTGAAAAAATAATTTAAAAAATCCTTCGGGAAACGAGTTTACTCCCTGGGTACTTTCTTTGTATAATTTTGACTATACCGGCCAAGCCGGGATTTACGGGAAATCGCGGGTTTTCGTTTGCCGGCGATTAAACTTCTTTTATTCAGCGTCTCATCAAAAATGAAAACATTTTTGAAAACTACAAGTCTCATGCGTTTTAGTGGTGAAAAAATAATTTAAAAAATCGTTCGGGAAATGAGTTTACTCCCTGGCTACTTTCTTTGTATACTTTTGACTATACGGGCCGAGTCCGGGATTTACGGGAAATCGCGGATTTTCGTTTGCCGGCGATTAAACCTCTTTCATTAAGCGTCTCATCAAAAATGAAAACATTTTTGACAACTACAAGTCTCATCCGTTTTAGTGGTGAAAAAATAATTTAAAAAATCGTTCGGGAAATGAGTTTACTCCCTGGCTACTTTCTTTGTATACTTTTGACTATACGGGCCAAGCCGGGATTTACGGGAAATCGCGGGTTTTCGTTTGCCGGCGATTAAACTTCTTTTATTCAGCGTCTCATCAAAAATGAAAACATTTTTGAAAAGTACAAGTCTCATGCGTTTTAGTGGTGAAAAAATAATTTAAAAAATCCTTCGGGAAACGAGTTTACTCCCTGGGTACTTTCTTTGTATACTTTTGACTATACCGGCCAAGCCGGGATTTACGGGAAATCGCGGGTTTTCGTTTGCCGGCGATTAAACTTCTTTTATTCAGCGTCTCATCAAAAATGAAAACATTTTTGAAAACTACAAGTCTCATGCGTTTTAGTGGTGAAAATAAAATTTAAAAAATCGTTCTGGAAATGACTTTACTCACAGGGTACTTTCTTTGTATACATTCGACTATACGGGCCAAGCCCGGGATTTACGGGAAATCGCGGGTTTTCGTTTTCCGGCGATTAAACCTCTTTCATTAAGCGTCTCATCAAAAATGAAAACATTTTTGAAAACTACAAGTCTCATGCGTTTTAGTGGTGAAAAAAAAATTTAAAAAATCGTTCGAGAAATGAGTTTACTCCCTGGGTACTTTCTTTATAAACATTCGACTATACGGGCCAAGCCCCGGATTTACGGGAAAACGCGGGATTTCGTTTGCCGGCGATTAAACCTCTTTCATTAAGCGTCTCATCAAAAATGAAAACATTTTTGAAAACTACAAGTCTCATGCGTTTTAGTGATGAAAAAATAATTTAAAAAATCGTTCGGGAAATGAGTTTACTCCCTGGGTACTTTCTTTGTATACTTTTGACTATACGGGCCGAGTCCGGGATTTACGGGAAATCGCGGATTTTCGTTTGCCGGCGATTAAACCTCTTTCATTAAGCGTCTCATCAAAAATGAAAACATTTTTGACAACTACAAGTCTCATGCGTTTTAGTGGTGAAAAAATAATTTAAAAAATCGTTCGGGAAATGAGTTTACTCCCTGGCTACTTTCTTTGTATACTTTTGACTATACGGGCCGAGTCCGGGATTTACGGGAAATCGCGGATTTTCGTTTGCCGGCGATTAAACCTCTTTCATTAAGCGTCTCATCAAAAATGAAAACATTTTTGACAACTACAAGTCTCATGCGTTTTAGTGGTGAAAAAATAATTTAAAAAATCGTTCGGGAAATGAGTTTACTCCCTGGCTACTTTCTTTGTATACTTTTGACTATACGGGCCGAGTCCGGGATTTACGGGAAATCGCGGATTTTCGTTTGCCGGCGATTAAACTGCTTATATTCAGCGTCTCATCAAAAATGAAAACATTTTTGAAAACTACAAGTCTCATGCGTTTTAGTGGTGAAAAAATAATTTAAAAAATCGTTCGGGAAATGAGTTTACTCCCTGGGTACTTTCTTTGTATACTTTTGACTATACCGGCCAAGCTGGGATTTACGGGAAATCGCGGGTTTTCGTTTGCCGGCGATTAAACTTCTTTTATTCAGCGTCTCATCAAAAATGAAAACATTTTTGAAAACTACAAGTCTTATGCGTTTTAGTGGTAAAAAAATAATTTAAAAAATCCGTCGGGAAATGAGTTTACTCCCTGGGTACTTTCTTTGTATACTTTTGACTATACCGGCCAAGCTGGGATTTACGGGAAATCGCGGGTTTTAGTTTGCCGGCGATTAAACTTCTTTTATTCAGCGTCTCATCAAAAATGAAAACATTTTTGAAAACTACAAGTCTCATGCGTTTTAGTGGTGAAAAAAAAATTTAAAAAATCGTTCGGGAAATGAGTTTACTCCCTGGGTACTTTCTTTGTATACATTCGACTATACGGGCCAAGCCCCGCATTTACGGCAAAACGACGGATTTCGTTTGCCGGCAATTAAACCTTTTTCATTAAGCGTCTCATCAAAAATGAAAACATTTTTGACAACTACAAGTCTCATGCGTTTTAGTGGTGAAAAAATAATTTAAAAAATCGTTCGGGAATTGAGTTTACTCCCTGGGTACTTTCTTTGTATACTTTTGACTATATGGGCCAAGCCGGGATTTACGGGAAATCGCGGGTTTTCGTTTGCCGGCGATTAAACTTCTTTTATTCAGCGTCTCATCAAAAATGAAAACATTTTTGAAAACTACATGTCTCATGCGTTTTAGTGGTGAAAAAATAATTTAAAAAATCGATCTGGAAATGAGTTTACTCCCTGGGTACTTTCTTTGTATACTTTTGACTATACGGGCCGAGTCCGGGATTTAGGGAAATCGCAGGTTTTCGTTTGCCGGCGATTAAACTGCTTTTATTCAGCGTCTCATCAAAAATGAAAACATTTTTGAAAACTACAAGTCTCATGCGTTTTAGTGGTGAAAAAATAATTTAAAAAATCGTTCGCAAAATGAGTTTACTCCCTGGGTACTTTCTTTGTATACTTTTGACTATACGGGCCAAGCCGGTATTTACGGGAAATCGCGGGTTTTCGTTTGCCGGCGATTAAACTTCTTTTATTCAGCGTCTCATCAAAAATGAAAACATTTTTAAAAACTACAAGTCTCATGGGCTTTAGTGGTGAAAAAATAATTTAAAAAATCGTTCTGGAAATGGGTTTACTCACAGGGTACTTTCTTTGTTTACATTCGACTATACGTGCCAAGCCCGGGATTTACGGGAAATCGCGGGTTTTCGTTTGCCGGCGATTAAACTTCTTTTATTCAGCGTCTCATCAAAAATGAAAACATTTTTGAAAACTACATGTCTCATGCGTTTTAGTGGTGAAAAAATAATTTAAAAAATCGATCTGGAAATGAGTTTACTCCCTGGGTACTTTCTTTGTATACTTTTGACTATACGGGCCGAGTCCGGGATTTACGGGAAATTGCAGGTTTTCGTTTGCCGGCGATTAAACTGCTTATATTCAGCGTCTCATCAAAAATGAAAACATTTTTGAAAACTACAAGTCTCATGCGTTTTAGTGGTGAAAAAATAATTTAAAAAATCGTTCGGGAAATGAGTTTACTCCCTGGGTACTTTCTTTGTATACTTTTGACTATACCGGCCAAGCTGGGATTTACGGGAAATCGCGGGTTTTCGTTTGCCGGCGATTAAACTTCTTTTATTCAGCGTCTCATCAAAAATGAAAACATTTTTGAAAACTACAAGTCTCATGCGTTTTAGTGGTGAAAAAATAATTTAAAAAATCGTTCGGGAAATGAGTTTACTCCCTGGGTACTTTCTTTGTATACTTTTGACTATACGGGTCGAGTCCGGGATTTACGGGAAATCGCGGATTTTCGTTTGCCGGCGATTAAACTGCTTTTATTCAGCGTCTCATCAAAAATGAAAACATTTTTGAAAACTACAAGTCTCATGCGTTTTAGTGCTGAAAAAATAATTTAAAAAATCGTTCGGGAATTGAGTTTACTCCCTGGGTACTTTCTTTGTATACTTTTGACTATATGGGCCAAGCCGGGATTTACGGGAAATCGCGGGTTTTCGTTTGCCGGCGATTAAACTTCTTCTATTCAGCGTCTCATCAAAAATGAAAACATTTTTGAAAACTACATGTCTCATGCGTTTTAGTGGTGAAAAAATAATTTAAAAAATCGATCTGGAAATGAGTTTACTCCCTGGGTACTTTCTTTGTATACTTTTGACTATACGGGCCGAGTCCGGGATTTAGGGAAATCGCAGGTTTTCGTTTGCCGGCGATTAAACTGCTTTTATTCAGCGTCTCATCAAAAATGAAAACATTTTTGAAAACTACAAGTCTCATGCGTTTTAGTGGTGAAAAAATAATTTAAAAAATCGTTCGGGAAATGAGTTTACTCCCTGGGTACTTTCTTTGTATACTTTTGACTATACGGGCCAAGCCGGGATTCACGGGAAATCGCGGGTTTTCGTTTGCCGGCGATTAAACTTCTTTTATTCAGCGTCTCATCAAAAATGAAAACATTTTTGAAAACTACAAGTCTCATGCGTTTTAGTGGTGAAAAAAAATTTTAAAAATCGTTCGGGAAATGAGTTTACTCCCTGGGTACTTTCTTTGTATACTTTTGACTATACGGGCCAACCCCGGGATTTACGGGAAATCGCGGGTTTTCGTTTGCCGGCGATTAAACTTTTTTTATTCAGCGTCTCATCAAAAATGAAAACATTTTTAAAAACTACAAGTCTTATGCGTTTTAGTGGTGAAAAAATAATTTAAAAAATCGTTCTGGAAATGAGTTTACTCACAGGGTACTTTCTTTGTATACATTCGACTATATGTGCCAAGCCCGGGATTTACGGGAAATCGAGGGTTTTCGTTTGCCGGCAATTAAACTGCTTTTATTCAGCGTATCATCAATAATGAAAACATTCTTGAAAACTACAAGTCTCATGCGTTTTAGTGGTGAAAAAAAAAATTAAAAAATCGTTCGGGAAATGGGTTTACTCACAGGGTACTTTCTTTGTATACATTCGACTATACGTGCCAAGCCCGGGATTTACGGGAAATCGCGGGTTTTTGTTTGCCGGCGATTAAACTTCTTTTATTCAGCGTCTCATCAAAAATGAAAACATTTTTGAAAACTACAAGTCTCATGCGTTTTAGTGGTGAAAATATAATTTAAAAAATCGTTCGGGAAATGAGTTTACTCCCTGGGTACTTTCTTTGTATACTTTTGACTATACGGGCCAAGCCGGGATTTACGGGAAATCGCGGGTTTTCGTTTGCCGGCGATTAAACTTCTTTTATTCAGCGTCTCATCAAAAATGAAAACATTTTTAAAACCTACAAGTCTTATGCGTTTTAGTGGTGAAAAAATAATTTAAAAAATCGTTCTGGAAATGAGTTTACTCACAGGGTACTTTCTTTGTATACATACGACTATGCGGGCCAAACCCCGGATTTACGGGAAAACGCCGGATTTCGTTTGCCGGCGATTAAACCTCTTTCATTAAGCGTCTCATCAAAAATGAAAACATTTTTGACAACTACAAGTCTCATGCGTTTTAGTGGTGAAAAAATAATTTAAAAAATCGTTCGGGAAATGAGTTTACTCCCTGGGTACTTTCTTTGTATACTTTTGACTATACGGGCCGAGTCCGGGATTTACGGGAAATCGCGGATTTTCGTTTGCCGGCGATTAAACTGCTTTTATTCAGCGTCTCATCAAAAATGAAAACATTTTTAAAAACTACAAGTCTCAGCGTTTTAGTGGTGAAAAAATAATTTAAAAAATCGTTTGGGAAATGAGTTTACTCCCTGGGTACTTTCTTTGTATACTTTTGACTATACGGGCCAAGCCGGGATTTACGGGAAATCGCGGGTTTTCGTTTGCCGGCGATTAAACTTCTTTTATTCAGCGTCTCATCAAAAATGAAAACATTTTTAAAAACTACAAGTCTCAGCGTTTTAGTGGTGAAAAAATAATTTAAAAAATCGTTCGGGAAATGAGTTTACCCCCTGGGTACTTTCTTTGTATACTTTTGACTATAAGGGCCAAGCCGGGATTTACGGGAAATCGCGGGTTTTCGTTTGCCGGCGATTAAACTTCTTTTATTCAGCGTCTCATCAAAAATGAAAACATTTTTAAAAACTACAAGTCTCATGCGTTTTAGTGGTGAAATAATAATTTAAAAAATCGTTTGGGAAATGAGTTTACTCCCTGGGTACATTCTTTGTATACTTTTGACTATACCGGCCAAGCCGGGATTTACAGGAAATCGCGGGTTTTCGTTTGCCGGCGATTAAACTTCTTTTATTCAGCGTCTCATCAAAAATGAAAACATTTTTGAAAACTACAAGTCTCATGCGTTTTAGTGGTGAAAATATAATTTAAAAAATCGTTCGGGAAATGAGTTTACTCCCTGGGTACTTTCTTTCTTTGTATACTTTTGACTATACGGGCCAAGCCGGGATTTACGGGAAATCTGGGGTTTTCGTTTGCTGGCGATTAAACTTCTTTTATTCAGCGTCTCATCAAAAATGAAAACATTTTTAAAACCTACAAGTCTTATGCGTTTTAGTGGTGAAAAAATAATTTAAAAAATCGTTCTGGAAATGAGTTTACTCACAGGGTACTTTCTTTGTATACATACGACTATGCGGGCCAAGCCCCGGATTTACGGGAAAACGTCGGATTTCGTTTGCCGGCGATTAAACCTCTTTCATTAAGCGTCTCATCAAAAATGAAAACATTTTTGACAACTACAAGTCTCATGCGTTTTAGTGGTGAAAAAATAATTTAAAAAATCGTTCGGGAAATGAGTTTACTCCCTGGGTACTTTCTTTGTATACTTTTGACTATACGGGCCGAGTCCGGGATTTACGGGAAATCGCGGATTTTCGTTTGCCGGCGATTAAACTGCTTTTATTCAGCGTCTCATCAAAAATGAAAACATTTTTGAAAACTACAAGTCTCAGCGTTTTAGTGGTGAAAAAATAATTTAAAAAATCGTTCGGGAAATGAGTTTACTCCCTGGGTACTTTCTTTGTATACTTTTGACTATACGGGCCAAGCCGGGATTTACGGAAAATCGCGGGTTTTCGTTTGCCGGCGATTAAACTTCTTTTATTCAGCGTCTCATCAAAAATGAAAACATTTTTAAAAACTACAAGTCTCAGCGTTTTAGTGGTGAAAAAATAATTTAAAAAATCGTTCGGGAAATGAGTTTACCCCCTGGGTACTTTCTTTGTATACTTTTGACTATACGGGCCAAGCCGGGATTTACGGGAAATCGCGGGTTTTCGTTTGCCGGCGATTAAACTTCTTTTATTCAGCGTCTCATCAAAAATGAAAACATTTTTGAAAACTACAAGTCTCATGCGCTTTAGTGGTGAAAAAATAATTTAAAAAATCGTTCGGGAAATGAGTTTACTCCCTGGGTACTTTCTTTGTATACTTTTGACTATACGGGCCGAGTCCGGGATTTACGGAAAATCGCGGATTTTCGTTTGCCGCCGATTAAACTGCCTTTATTCAGCGTCTCATCAAAAATGAAAACATTTTTGAAAACTACAAGTCTCAGCGTTTTAGTGGTGAAAAAATAATTTAAAAAATCGTTCGGGAAATGAGTTTACTCCCTGGGTACTTTCTTTGTATACTTTTGACTATACGGGCCAAGCCGGGATTTACGGGAAATCGCGGGTTTTCGTTTGCCGGCGATTAAACTTCTTTTATTCAGCGTCTCATCAAAAATGAAAACATTTTTGAAAACTACAAGTCTCATGCGTTTTAGTGGTGAAAAAAAAATTTAAAAAATCGTTCGGGAAATGAGTTTACTCCCTGGGTACTTTCTTTGTATACATTCGAATATACGGGCCAAGCCCCGGATTTACGGGAAAACGCAGGATTTCGTTTGCCGGCGATTAAACCTCTTTCATTAAGAGTCTCATCAAAAATGAAAACATTTTTGACAACTACAAGTCTTATGCGATTTAGTGGTGAAAAAATAATTTAAAAAATCGTTCGGGAATTGAGTTCACTCCCTGGGTACTTTCTTTGTATACTTTTGACTATACGGCCGAGTCCGGGATTTACGGGAAATCGCGGATTTTCGTTTGCCGGCGATTAAACTGCTTTTATTCAGCGTCTCATCAAAAATGAAAACATTTTTAAAAACTACAAGTCTTATGCGTTTTAGTGGTGAAAAAATAATTTAAAAAATCGTTCTGGAAATGAGTTTACTCACAGGGTACTTTCTTTGTATACATTCGACTATACGGGCCAAGCCCGGGATTTACGGGAAATCGCGGGTTTTCGTTTTCCGGCGATTAAACCTATTTCTTTAAGCGTCTCATCAAAAATGAAAACATTTTTAAAAACTACAAGTCTCATGCGTTTTAGTGGTGAAAAAAAAATTTAAAAAATCGTTCGGGAAATGAGTTTACTCCCTGGGTACTTTCTTTGTATACATTCGACTATACGGGCCAAGCCTCGGATTTACGGGAAAACGCGGGATTTCGTTTGCCGGCGATTAAACCTCTCTCATTAAGCGTGTCATCAAAAATGAAAACATTTTTGACAACTACAAGTCTCATGCGTTTTAGTGGTGAAAAAATAATTTAAAAAATCGTTCGCGAAATGAGTTTACTCCCTGGGTACTTTCTTTGTATACTTTTGACTATAAGGGCCGAGTCCGGGATTTACGGGAAATCGCGGATTTTCGTTTGCCGGCGATTAAAATTCTTTTATTCAGCGTCCCATCAAATATGAAAATATTTTTGAAAACTACAAGTCTCATGCGCTTTAGTGGCGAAAAAATAATTTAAAAAATCGTTCGGGAAATGAGTTTACTTCCTGGGTACTTTCTTTGTATACATTTGACTATACAGGCCGAGTCCGGGATTTACGGAAAATCGCGGATTTTCGTTTGCCGGCGATTAAACTGCTTTTATTTAGCGTCTCATCAAAAATGAAAACATTTTTAAAAACTACAAGTCTCTGCGTTTTAGTGGTGAAAAAATAATTTAAAAAATCGTTCGGGAAATAAGTTTACTCTCTGGGTACTTTCTTTGTATACTTTTGACTATACGGGCCAAGCCGGGATTTACGGGAAATCGCGGGTTTTCGTTTGCCGGCGATTAAACTTCTTTTATTTAGCGTCTCATCAAAAATGAAAACATTTTTGAAAACTACAAGTCTCAGCGTTTTAGTGGTGAAAAAATAATTTAAAAAATCGTTCGGGAAATAAGTTTACTCCCTGGGTACTTTCTTTGTATACTTTTGACTATACGGGCCAAGCCGGGATTTACGGGAAATCGCGGGTTTTCGTTTGCCGGCGATTAAACTTCTTTTATTCAGCGTCTCATCAAAAGTGAAAACATTCTTGAAAACTACAAGTCTCAGCGTTTTAGTGGTGAAAAAATAATTTAAAAAATCGTTCGGGAAATGAGTTTACTCCCTGGGTACTTTCTTTGTATACATTCGAATATACGGGCCAAGCCCCGGATTTACGGGAAAACGCAGGATTTCGTTTGCCGGCGATTAAACCTCTTTCATTAAGAGTCTCATCAAAAATGAAAACATTTTTGACAACTACAAGTCTTATGCGATTTAGTGGTGAAAAAATAATTTAAAAAATCGTTCGGGAATTGAGTTCACTCCCTGGGTACTTTCTTTGTATACTTTTGACTATACGGCCGAGTCCGGGATTTACGGGAAATCGCGGATTTTCGTTTGCCGGCGATTAAACTGCTTTTATTCAGCGTCTCATCAAAAATGAAAACATTTTTAAAAACTACAAGTCTTATGCGTTTTAGTGGTGAAAAAATAATTTAAAAAATCGTTCTGGAAATGTGTTTACTCACAGGGTACTTTCTTTGTATACATTCGACTATACGGGCCAAGCCCGGGATTTACGGGAAATCGCGGGTTTTCGTTTTCCGGCGATTAAACCTATTTCATTAAGCGTCTCATCAAAAATGAAAACATTTTTAAAAACTACAAGTCTCATGCGTTTTAGTGGTGAAAAAAAAATTTAAAAAATCGTTCGGGAAATGAGTTTACTCCCTGGGTACTTTCTTTGTATACATTCGACTATACGGGCCAAGCCTCGGATTTACGGGAAAACGCGGGATTTCGTTTGCCGGCGATTAAACCTCTCTCATTAAGCGTGTCATCAAAAATGAAAACATTTTTGACAACTACAAGTCTCATGCGTTTTAGTGGTGAAAAAATAATTTAAAAAATCGTTCGCGAAATGAGTTTACTCCCTGGGTACTTTCTTTGTATACTTTTGACTATAAGGGCCGAGTCCGGGATTTACGGGAAATCGCGGATTTTCGTTTGCCGGCGATTAAAATTCTTTTATTCAGCGTCCCATCAAATATGAAAATATTTTTGAAAACTACAAGTCTCATGCGCTTTAGTGGCGAAAAAATAATTTAAAAAATCGTTCGGGAAATGAGTTTACTTCCTGGGTACTTTCTTTGTATACATTTGACTATACAGGCCGAGTCCGGGATTTACGGAAAATCGCGGATTTTCGTTTGCCGGCGATTAAACTGCTTTTATTTAGCGTCTCATCAAAAATGAAAACATTTTTAAAAACTACAAGTCTCTGCGTTTTAGTGGTGAAAAAATAATTTAAAAAATCGTTCGGGAAATAAGTTTACTCTCTGGGTACTTTCTTTGTATACTTTTGACTATACGGGCCAAGCCGGGATTTACGGGAAATCGCGGGTTTTCGTTTGCCGGCGATTAAACTTCTTTTATTTAGCGTCTCATCAAAAATGAAAACATTTTTGAAAACTACAAGTCTCAGCGTTTTAGTGGTGAAAAAATAATTTAAAAAATCGTTCGGGAAATAAGTTTACTCCCTGGGTACTTTCTTTGTATACTTTTGACTATACGGGCCAAGCCGGGATTTACGGGAAATCGCGGGTTTTCGTTTGCCGGCGATTAAACTTCTTTTATTCAGCGTCTCATCAAAAGTGAAAACATTCTTGAAAACTACAAGTCTCAGCGTTTTAGTGGTGAAAAAATAATTTAAAAAATCGTTCGGGAAATGAGTTTACTCCCTGGGTACTTTCTTTGTATACTTTTGACTATACGGGCCAAGCCGGGATTTACGGGAAATCGCGGGTTTTCGTTTGCCGGCGATTGAACTTCTTTTATTCAGCATCTCATCAAAAATGAAAACATTTTTGAAAACTACAAGTCTCATGCGTTTTAGTGGTGAAAAAATAATTTAAAAAATCTTTTGGGAAATGAGTTTACTCCCTGGATACATTCTTTGTATACTTTTGACTATACCGGCCAAGCTGGGATTTACAGGAAATCGCGGGTTTTCGTTTGCCGGCGATTAAACTTCTTTTATTCAGCGTCTCATCAAAAATGAAAACATTTTTGAAAACTACAAGTCTCATGCGTTTTAGTGGTGAAAAAAAAATTTAAAAAATTGTTCGGGAAATGAGTTTACTCCCTGGGTACTTTCTTTGTATACATTCGACTATACGGGCCAAGCCCCGGATTTACGGGAAAACGCGGGATTTCGTTTGCTGGCGATTAAACCTCTTTTATTCAGCGTCTCATCAAAAATGAAAACATTTTTGAAAACTACAAGTCTCATGCGTTTTAGTGGTGAAAAAAAAATTTAAAAAATCGTTCGGGAAATGAGTTTACTCCCTGGGTACTTTCTTTGTATACATTCGACTATACGGGCCAAGCCCCGGATTTACGGGAAAACGCGGGATTTCGTTTGCCGGCGATTAAACCTCTTTCATTCAGCGTCTCATCAAAAATGAAAACATTTTTGAAAACTACAAGTCTCATGCGTTTTAGTGGTGAAATAATAATTTAAAAAATCTTTTGGGAAATGAGTTTACTCCCTGGGTACATTCTTTGTATACTTTTGACTATACCGGCCAAGCTGGGATTTACAGGAAATCGCGGGTTTTCGTTTGCCGGCGATTAAACTTCTTTTATTCAGCGTCTCATCAAAAATGAAAACATTTTTGAAAACTACAAGTCTCATGCGTTTTAGTGGTGAAAAAAAAATTTAAAAAATCGTTCGGGAAATGAGTTTACTCCCTGGGTACTTTCTTTGTATACATTCGACTATACGGGCCAAGCCCCGGATTTACGGGAAAACGCGGGATTTCGTTTGCCGGCGATTAAACCTCTTTCATTAAGAGTCTCATCAAAAATGAAAACATTTTTGACAACTACAAGTCTCATGCGTTTTAGTGGTGAAAAAATAATTTAAAAAATCGTTCGGGAATTAAGTTTACTCCCTGGGTACTTTCTTTGTATACTTTTGACTATACGGCCGAGTCCGGGATTTACGGGAAATCGCGGATTTTCGTTTGCCGGCGATTAAACTGCTTTTATTCAGCGTCTCATCAAAAATGAAAACATTTTTGAAAACTACAAGTCTCATGCGTTTTAGTGGTGAAAAAAAAATTTAAAAAATCGTTCGGGAAATGAGTTTACTCCCTGGGTACTTTCTTTGTATACATTCGACTATACGGGCCAAGCCCCGGATTTACGGGAAATCGCGGGATTTCGTTTGCCGGCGATTAAACCTCTTTCATTAAGAGTCTCATCAAAAATGAAAACATTTTTGACAACTACAAGTCTCATGCGTTTTAGTGGTGAAAAAATAATTTAAAAAATCGTTCGGGAATTAAGTTTACTCCCTGGGTACTTTCTTTGTATACTTTTGACTATACGGCCGAGTCCGGGATTTACGGGAAATCGCGGATTTTCGTTTGCCGGCGATTAAACTGCTTTTATTCAGCGTCTCATCAAAAATGAAAACATTTTTAAAAACTACAAGTCTTATGCGTTTTAGTGGTGAAAAAATAATTTAAAAAATCGTTCTGGAAATGAGTTTACTCACAGGGTACTTTCTTTGTATACATTCGACTATACGGGCCAAGCCCGGGATTTACGGGAAATCGCGGGTTTTCGTTTTCCGGCGATTAAACCTCTTTCATTAAGCGTCTCATCAAAAATGAAAACATTTTTGAAAACTACAAGTCTCATGCGTTTTAGTGGTGAAAAAAAATTTAAAAAATCGTTCGGGAAATGAGTTTACTCCCTGGGTACTTTCTTTGTATACATTCGACTATACGGGCAAAGCCTCGGATTTACGGGAAAACGCGGGATTGCGTTTGCCGGCGATTAAACCTCTCTCATTAAGCGTCTCATCAAAAATGAAAACATTTTTGACAACTACAAGTCTCATGCGTTTTAGTGGTGAAAAAATAATTTAAAAAATCGTTCGGGAAATGAGTTTACTCCCTGGGTACTTTCTTTGTATACTTTTGACTATAAGGGCCGAGTCCGGGATTTACGGGAAATCGCGGGTTTTCGTTTTCCGGCGATTAAACCTCTTTCATTAAGCGTCTCATCAAAAATGAAAACATTTTTGAAAACTACAAGTCTCATGCGTTTTAGTGGTGAAAAAAAAATTTAAAAAATCGTTCGGGAAATGAGTTTACTCCCTGGGTACTTTCTTTGTATACATTCGACTATACGGGCCAAGCCTCGGATTTACGGGAAAACGCGGGATTTCGTTTGCCGGCGATTAAACCTCTCTCATTAAGCGTCTCATCAAAAATGAAAACATTTTTGACAACTACAAGTCTCATGCGTTTTAGTGGTGAAAAAATAATTTAAAAAATCGTTCGGGAAATGAGTTTACTCCCTGGGTACTTTCTTTGTATACTTTTGACTATAAGGGCCGAGTCCGGGATTTACGGGAAATCGCGGATTTTCGTTTGCCGGCGATTAAAATTCTTTTATTCAGCGTCTCATCAAAAATGAAAACATTTTTGAAAACTACAAGTCTCATGCGTTTTAGTGATGAAAAAATAATTTAAAAAATCGTTCGGGAAATGAGTTTACTCCCTGGGTACTTTCTTTGTATAGTTTTGACTATACGGGCCAAGCCGGGATTTACGGGAAATTGCGGGTTTTCGTTTGCCGGCGATTAAACTTTTTTTATTCAGCGTCTCATCAAAAATGAAAATATTTTTAAAAACTACAAGTCTTATGCGTTTTAGTGGTGAAAAAATAATTTAAAAAATCGTTCTGGAAATGAGTTTACTCACAGGGTACTTTCTTTGTATACATTCGACTATATGTGCCAAGCCCGGGATTTACGGGAAATCGCGGGTTTTCGTTTGCCGGCGATTAAACTGCTTTTATTCAGCGTCTCATCAAAAATGAAAACATTTTTAAAAACTACAAGTCTCATGCGTTTTAGTGGTGAAAAAGTAATTTAAAAAATCGTTCGGGAAATGAGTTTACTCCCTGGGTACTTTCTTTGTATAGTTTTGACTATACGGGCCAAGCCGGGATTTACGGGAAATGGCGGATTTTTGTTTGCCGGCGATTAAACTTTTTTTATTCAGCGTCTCATCAAAAATGAAAACATTTTTAAAAACTACAAGTCTTATGCGTTTTAGTGGTCAAAAAAATAATTTAAAAAATCGTTCTGGAAATGAGTTTACTCACAGGGTACTTTCTTTGTATACATTCGACTATATGTGCCAAGCCCGGGATTTACGGGAAATCGCGGGTTTTCGTTTGCCGGCGATTAAACTGCTTTTATTCAGCGTCTCATCAAAAATGAAAACATTTTTAAAAACTACAAGTCTCATGCGTTTTAGTGGTGAAAAAGTAATTTAAAAAATCGTTCGGGAAATGAGTTTACTCCCTGGGTACTTTCTTTGTATACTTTTGACTATACGGGCCGAGCCCGGGATTTACGGGAAATGGCGGATTTTTGTTTGCCGGCGATTAAACTTCTTTTATTCAGCGTCCCATCAAATATGAAAATATTTTTGAAAACTACAAGTCTCATGCGTTTAGTGGTAAAAAAATAATATAAAAAATCGTTCGGGAAATGAGTTTACTCCCTGGGTACTTTCTTTTTATACTTTTGACTATACGGGCCAAGCCCGGGATTTACGGGAAATCGCGGGTTTTTGTTTGCCGGCGATTAAACTTCTTTTATTCAGCGTCTCATCAAAAATGAAAACATTTTTAAAAACTACAAGTTTTATGCGTTTTAGTGGTGAAAAAATAATTTAAAAAATCGATCTGGAAATGAGTTTACTCCCTGGGTACTTTCTTTGTATACTTTTGACTATACGGGGCAGTCCGGGATTTAGGGAAATCGTAGGTTTTCGTTTGCCGGCGATTAAACTTTTTTTATTCAGCGTCTCATCAAAAATGAAAACATTTTTAAAAACTACAAGTCTTATGCGTTTTAGTGGTGAAAAAATAATTTAAAAAATCGTTCTGGAAATGAGTTTACTCACAGGGTACTTTCTTTGTATACATTCGACTATATGTGCCAAGCCCGGGATTTACGGGAAATCGCGGGTTTTCGTTTGCCGGCGATTAAACTGCTTTTATTCAGCGTCTCATCAAAAATGAAAACATTTTTAAAAACTACAAGTCTCATGCGTTTTAGTGGTGAAAAAGTAATTTAAAAAATCGTTCGGGAAATGAGTTTACTCCCTGGGTACTTTCTTTGTATAGTTTTGACTATACGGGCCAAGCCGGGATTTACGGGAAATGGCGGATTTTTGTTTGCCGGCGATTAAACTTTTTTTATTCAGCGTCTCATCAAAAATGAAAACATTTTTAAAAACTACAAGTCTTATGCGTTTTAGTGGTCAAAAAAATAATTTAAAAAATCGTTCTGGAAATGAGTTTACTCACAGGGTACTTTCTTTGTATACATTCGACTATATGTGCCAAGCCCGGGATTTACGGGAAATCGCGGGTTTTCGTTTGCCGGCGATTAAACTGCTTTTATTCAGCGTCTCATCAAAAATGAAAACATTTTTAAAAACTACAAGTCTCATGCGTTTTAGTGGTGAAAAAGTAATTTAAAAAATCGTTCGGGAAATGAGTTTACTCCCTGGGTACTTTCTTTGTATACTTTTGACTATACGGGCCGAGCCCGGGATTTACGGGAAATGGCGGATTTTTGTTTGCCGGCGATTAAACTTCTTTTATTCAGCGTCCCATCAAATATGAAAATATTTTTGAAAACTACAAGTCTCATGCGTTTAGTGGTAAAAAAATAATATAAAAAATCGTTCGGGAAATGAGTTTACTCCCTGGGTACTTTCTTTTTATACTTTTGACTATACGGGCCAAGCCCGGGATTTACGGGAAATCGCGGGTTTTTGTTTGCCGGCGATTAAACTTCTTTTATTCAGCGTCTCATCAAAAATGAAAACATTTTTAAAAACTACAAGTTTTATGCGTTTTAGTGGTGAAAAAATAATTTAAAAAATCGATCTGGAAATGAGTTTACTCCCTGGGTACTTTCTTTGTATACTTTTGACTATACGGGGCAGTCCGGGATTTAGGGAAATCGTAGGTTTTCGTTTGCCGGCGATTAAACTGCTTTTATTCAGCGTCTCATCAAAAATGAAAACATTTTTGAAAACTACAAGTCTCATGCGTTTTAGTGGTGAAAAAATAATTTAAAAAATTGTTCGCGAAATGAGTTTACTCCCTGGGTACTTTCTTTGTATACTTTTGACTATACGGGCCAAGCCGGGATTTACGGGAAATCGCGGGTTTTCGTTTGCCGGCGATTAAACTTCTTTTATTCAGCGTCTCATCAAAAATGAAAACATTTTTAAAAACTACAAGTCTCATGGGCTTTAGTGGTGAAAAAATAATTTAAAAATTCGTTCTGGAAATGGGTTTACTCACAGGGTACTTTCTTTATATACATTCGACTATACGGGCCAAGCCCGGGATTTACGGGAAATCGCGGGTTTTCGTTTTCCGGCGATTAAACCTCTTTCATTAAGCGTCTCATCAAAAATGAAAACATTTTTGAAAACTACAAGTCTCATGCGTTTTAGTGGTGAAAAAAAAAATTTAAAAAATCGTTCGGGAAATGAGTTAACTCCCTGGGTACTTTCTTTGTATACATTCGACTATACGAGCCAAGCCCCGGATTTACGGGAAAACGCCGGAATTCGTTTTCCGGCGATTAAACTGCTTTTATTCAGCGTCTCATCAAAAATGAAAACATTTTTGAAAACTACAAGTCTCATGCGTTTTAGTGGTGAAAAAATAATTTAAAAAATCGTTCGGGAAATGAGTTTACTCCCTGGGTACTTTCTTTGTATACTTTTGACTATACGGGCCCAGCCGGGATTTACGGGAAATCGCGGGTTTTCGTTTGCCGGCGATTAAACTTCTTTTATTCAGCGTCTCATCAAAAATAAAAACATTTTTGAAAACTACAAGTCTCATGCGTTTTAGTGGTGAAAAAATAATTTAAAAAATCCTTCGGGAAATGAGTTTACTCCCTGGGTACTTTCTTTGTATACTTTTGACTATACCGGCCAAGCCGGGATTTACGGGAAATCGCGGGTTTTCGTTTGCCGGCGATTAAACTTCTTTTATTCAGCGTCTCATCAAAAATGAAAAAATTCTTAAAACCTACAAGTCTTATGCGTTTTAGTGTTGAAAAAAATAATTTAAAAAATCGTTCTGGAAATGAGTTTACTCACAGGGTACTTTCTTTGTATACATTCGACTATACGGGCCAAGCCCGGGATTTACGGGAAATCAGGAGTTTTCGTTTTCCGGCGATTAAACCTCTTTCATTAAGCGTCTCATCAAAAATGAAAATATTTTTAAAAACTACAAGTCTCATGCGTGTAGTGGTAAAAAAATAATATAAAAACGCGTTCGGGAAATGAGTTTACTCCCTGGGTACTTTCTTTGTATACTTTTGACTATAGGAGCCAAGCCCGGAATTTACGGGAAATCGCGGGTTTTCGTTTGCCGGCGATTAAACTTCTTTTATTCAGCGTCTCATCAAAAATGAAAACATTTTTAAAAACTACAAGTCCTATGCGTTTTAGTGGTGAAAAAATAATTTAAAAAATCGTTCTCGAAATGAGTTTACTCCCTAGGTACTTTCTTTGTATACTTTTGACTATACGGGCCGAGTCCGGGATTTAGGGAAATCGCAGGTTTTCGTTTGCCGGCGATTAAAATTCTTTTATTCAGCATCCCATCAAATATGAAAATATTTTTGAAAACTACAAGTCTCATGCGTTTAGTGGTAAAAAAATAATATAAAAAATCGTTCGGGAAATGAGTTTACTCCCTGGGTACTTTCTTTGTATACTTTTGACTATACGGGCCAAGCCCGGGATTTACGGGAAATCGCGGGTTTTCGTTTGCCGGCGATTAAACTTCTTTTATTCAGCGTCTCATCAAAAATGAAAACATTTTTGAAAACTACAAGTCTCATGCGTTTTGGTGGTGAAAAAATAATTTAAAAAATCGTTCGGGAAATGAGTTTACTCCCTGGGTACTTTCTTTGTATACTTTTGACTATACGGGCCAAGCCCGGGATTTACGGGAAATCGCGGGTTTTCGTTTGCCGGCGATTAAACTTCTTTTATTCAGCGTCTCATCAAAAATAAAAACATTTTTAAAAACTACAAGTCTCATGCGTTTTGGTGGTGAAAAAATAATTTAAAAAATCGTTCGGGAAATGAGTTTACTCCCTGGGTACTTTCTTTGTATACTTTTGACTATACGGGCCAAGCCCGGGATTTACGGGAAATCGCGGGTTTTCGTTTGCCGGCGATTAAACTTCTTTTATTCAGCGTCTCATCAAAAATGAAAACATTTTTGAAAACTACAAGTCTCATGCGTTTTAGTGGTGAAAAAATAATTTAAAAAATCGTTCTGGAAATGAGTTTACTCCCTGGGTACTTTCTTTGTATACTTTTGACTATACGGGCCAAGCCCGGGATTTACGGGAAATCGCGGGTTTTCGTTTGCCGGCGATTAAACTTCTTTTATTCAGCGTCTCATCAAAAATAAAAACATTTTTAAAAACTACAAGTCTCATGCGTTTTGGTGGTGAAAAAATAATTTAAAAAATCGTTCGGGAAATGAGTTTACTCCCTGGGTACTTTCTTTGTATACTTTTGACTATACGGGCCAAGCCCGGGATTTACGGGAAATCGCGGGTTTTCGTTTGCCGGCGATTAAACTTCTTTTATTCAGCGTCTCATCAAAAATGAAAACATTTTTGAAAACTACAAGTCTCATGCGTTTTAGTGGTGAAAAAATAATTTAAAAAATCGTTCTGGAAATGAGTTTACTCCCTGGGTACTTTCTTTGTATACTTTTGACTATACGGGCCAAGCCCGGGATTTACGGGAAATCGCGGGTTTTCGTTTGCCGGCGATTAAACTTCTTTTATTCAGCGTCTCATCAAAAATGAAAACATTTTTGAAAACTACAAGTCTCATGCGTTTTGGTGGTGAAAAAATAATTTAAAAAATCGTTCGGGAAATGAGTTTACTCCCTGGGTACTTTCTTTGTATACTTTTGACTATACGGGCCGAGTCCGGGATTTAGGGAAATCGCAGGTTTTCGTTTGCCGGCGATTAAACTTCTTTTATTCAGCGTCTCATCAAAAATGAAAACATTTTTGAAAACTACAAGTCTTATGCGTTTTAGTGGTGAAAAAATAATTTAAAAAATCGTTCTGGAAATGAGTTTACTCCCTGGGTACTTTCTTTGTATACTTTTGACTATACGGGCCGAGTCCGGGATTTAGGGAAATCGCAGGTTTTCGTTTGCCGGCGATTAAAATTCTTTTATTCAGCATCCCATCAAATATGAAAATATTTTTGAAAACTACAAGTCTCATGCGTTTAGTGGTAAAAAAATAATATAAAAAATCGTTCGGGAAATGAGTTTACTCCCTGGGTACTTTCTTTGTATACTTTTGACTATACGGGCCAAGCCCGGGATTTACGGGAAATCGCGGGTTTTCGTTTGCCGGCGATTAAACTTCTTTTATTCAGCGTCTCATCAAAAATGAAAACATTTTTGAAAACTACAAGTCTCATGCGTTTTGGTGGTGAAAAAATAATTTAAAAAATCGTTCGGGAAATGAGTTTACTCCCTGGGTACTTTCTTTGTATACTTTTGACTATACAGGCCGAGTCCGGGATTTACGGGAAATCGCGGACTTTCGTTTGCCGGCGATTAAACTTTTTTTATTCAGCGTCCCATCAAATATGAAAATATTTTTGAAAACTACAAGTCTCATGCGTTTAGTGGTAAAAAAATAATATAAAAAATCGTTTGGGAAATGAGTTTACTCCCTGGGTACTTTCTTTGTATACTTTTGACTATACGGGCCAAGCCCGGGATTTACGGGAAATCGCGGGTTTTCGTTTGCCGGCGATTAAACTTCTTTTATTCAGCGTCTCATCAAAAATGAAAACATTTTTAAAAACTACAAGTCTCATGCGTTTTAGTGGTGAAAAAATAATTTAAAAAATCGTTCGGGAAATGAGTTTACTCCCTGGGTACTTTCTTTGTATACTTTTGACTATACGGGCCAAGCCGGGATTTACGGGAAATCGCGGGTTTTCGTTTGCCGGCGATTAAACTTCTTTTATTCAGCGTCAATTCAAAAATGAAAACATTTTTAAAACTTACAAGTCTTATGCGTTTTAGTGGTGAAAAAATAATTTAAAAAATCGTTCTGGAAATGAGTTTACTCACAGGGTACTTTCTTTGTATACATTCGACTATACGGGCCAAGCCCGGGATTTACGGGAAATCGCGGGTTTTCGTTTTCCGGCGATTAAACCTCTTTCATTAAGCGTCTCATCAAAAATGAAAACATTTTTGAAAACTACAAGTCTCATGCGTTTTAGTGGTGAAAAAAAAATTTAAAAAATCGTTCGGGAAATGAGTTTACTCCCTGGGTATTTTCCTTGTATACATTCGACTATACGGGCCAAGCCCCGGATTTACGGGAAAAAGCCGGATTTCGTTTGCCGGCGATTAAACCTCTTTTATTAAGCGTCTCATCAAAAATGAAAATATTTTTAAAAACTACAAGTCTCATGCGTGTAGTGGTAAAAAAATAATATAAAAACGCGTTCGGGAAATGAGTTTACTCCCTGGGTACTTTCTTTGTATACTTTTGACTATAGGGGCCAAGCCCGGAATTTACGGGAAATCGCGGGTTTTCGTTTGCCGGCGATTAAACTTCTTTTATTCAGCGTCTCATCAAAAATGAAAACATTTTTAAAAACTACAAGTCCTATGCGTTTTAGTGGTGAAAAAATAATTTAAAAAATCGTTCTGGAAATGAGTTTACTCCCTGGGTACTTTCTTTGTATACTTTTGACTATACGGGCCGAGTCCGGGATTTAGGGAAATCGCAGGTTTTCGTTTGCCGGCGATTAAAATTTTTTTATTCAGCATCCCATCAAATATGAAAATATTTTTGAAAACTACAAGTCTCATGCGTTTAGTGGTAAAAAAATAATATAAAAAATCGTTCGGGAAATGAGTTTACTCCCTGGGTACTTTCTTTGTATACTTTTGACTATACGGGCCAAGCCCGGGATTTACGGGAAATCGCGGGGTGTCGTTTGCCGGCGATTAAACTTCTTTTATTCAGCGTCTCATCAAAAATGAAAACATTTTTGAAAACTACAAGTCTCATGCGTTTTGGTGGTGAAAAAATAATTTAAAAAATCGTTCGGGAAATGAGTTTACTCCCTGGGTACTTTCTTTGTATACTTTTGACTATACGGGCCAAGCCCGGGATTTACGGGAAATCGCGGGTTTTCGTTTGCCGGCGATTAAACTTCTTTTATTCAGCGTCTCATCAAAAATGAAAACATTTTTGAAAACTACAAGTCTCATGCGTTTTGGTGGTGAAAAAATAATTTAAAAAATCGTTCGGGAAATGAGTTTACTCCCTGGGTACTTTCTTTGTATACTTTTGACTATACGGGCCGAGTCCGGGATTTAGGGAAATCGCAGGTTTTCGTTTGCCGGCGATTAAACTTCTTTTATTCAGCGTCTCATCAAAAATGAAAACATTTTTAAAAACTACAAGTCTTATGCGTTTTAGTGGTGAAAAAATAATTTAAAAAATCGTTCTGGAAATGAGTTTACTCCCTGGGTACTTTCTTTGTATACTTTTGACTATACGGGCCGAGTCCGGGATTTAGGGAAATCGCAGGTTTTCGTTTGCCGGCGATTAAAATTCTTTTATTCAGCATCCCATCAAATATGAAAATATTTTTGAAAACTACAAGTCTCATGCGTTTAGTGGTGAAAAAATAATTTAAAAAATCGTTCGGGAAATGAGTTTACTCCCTGGGTACTTTCTTTGTATACTTTTGACTATACGGGCCAAGCCGGGATTTACGGGAAATCGCGGGTTTTCGTTTGCCGGCGATTAAACTTCTTTTATTCAGCGTCTCATCAAAAATGAAAACATTTTTGAAAACTACAAGTCTCATGCGTTTTAGTGGTGAAAAAATAATTTAAAAAATCCTTCGGGAAATGAGTTTACTCCCTGGGTACTTTCTTTGTATACTTTTGACTATACCGGCCAAGCCGGGATTACGGGAAATCGCGGGTTTTCGTTTGCCGGCGATTAAACTTCTTTTATTCAGCGTCTCATCAAAAATGAAAAAATTCTTAAAACCTACAAGTCTTATGCGTTTTAGTGGTGAAAAAAATAATTTAAAAAATCGTTCTGGAAATAAGTTTACTCCCTGGGTACTTTCTTTGTATACTTTTGACTATAGGGGCCATGCCCGGAATTTACGGGAAATCGCGGGTTTTCGTTTGCCGGCGATTAAACTTCTTTTATTCAGCGTCTCATCAAAAATGAAAACATTTTTAAAAACTACAAGTCTTATGCGTTTTAGTGGTGAAAAAATAATTTAAAAAATCGTTCTGGAAATGAGTTTACTCCCTGGGTACTTTCTTTGTATACTTTTGACTATACGGGCCGAGTCCGGGATTTAGGGAAATCGCAGGTTTTCGTTTGCCGGCGATTAAAATTCTTTTATTCAGCATCCCATCAAATATGAAAATATTTTTAAAAACTACAAGTCTCATGCGTTTAGTGGTAAAAAAATAATATAAAAAATCGTTCGGGAAATGAGTTTACTCCCTGGGTACTTTCTTTGTATACTTTTGACTATACGGGCCAAGCCCGGGATTTACGGGAAATCGCGGGTTTTCGTTTGCCGGCGATTAAACTTCTTTTATTCAGCGTCTCATCAAAAATGAAAACATTTTTGAAAACTACAAGTCTCATGCGTTTTGGTGGTGAAAAAATAATTTAAAAAATCGTTCGGGAAATGAGTTTACTCCCTGGGTACTTTCTTTGTATACTTTTGACTATACGGGCCAAGCCCGGGATTTACGGGAAATCGCGGGTTTTCGTTTGCCGGCGATTAAACTTCTTTTATTCAGCGTCTCATCAAAAATGAAAACATTTTTGAAAACTACAAGTCTCATGCGTTTTGGTGGTGAAAAAATAATTTAAAAAATCGTTCGGGAAATGAGTTTACTCCCTGGGTACTTTCTTTGTATACTTTTGACTATACGGGCCAAGCCCGGGATTTACGGGAAATCGCGGGTTTTCGTTTGCCGGCGATTAAACTTCTTTTATTCAGCGTCTCATCAAAAATGAAAACATTTTTGAAAACTACAAGTCTCATGCGTTTTGGTGGTGAAAAAATAATTTAAAAAATCGTTCGGGAAATGAGTTTACTCCCTGGGTACTTTCTTTGTATACTTTTGACTATACGGGCCAAGCCCGGGATTTACGGGAAATCGCGGGTTTTCGTTTGCCGGCGATTAAACTTCTTTTATTCAGCGTCTCATCAAAAATGAAAACATTTTTGAAAACTACAAGTCTCATGCGTTTTGGTGGTGAAAAAATAATTTAAAAAATCGTTCGGGAAATGAGTTTACTCCCTGGGTACTTTCTTTGTATACTTTTGACTATACGGGCCGAGTCCGGGATTTAGGGAAATCGCAGGTTTTCGTTTGCCGGCGATTAAACTTCTTTTATTCAGCGTCTCATCAAAAATGAAAACATTTTTAAAAACTACAAGTCTTATGCGTTTTAGTGGTGAAAAAATAATTTAAAAAATCGTTCTGGAAATGAGTTTACTCCCTGGGTACTTTCTTTGTATACTTTTGACTATACGGGCCGAGTCCGGGATTTAGGGAAATCGCAGGTTTTCGTTTGCCGGCGATTAAAATTCTTTTATTCAGCATCCCATCAAATATGAAAATATTTTTGAAAACTACAAGTCTCATGCGTTTAGTGGTAAAAAAATAATATAAAAAATCGTTCGGGAAATGAGTTTACTCCCTGGGTACTTTCTTTGTATACTTTTGACTATACGGGCCAAGCCCGGGATTTACGGGAAATCGCGGGTTTTCGTTTGCCGGCGATTAAACTTCTTTTATTCAGCGTCTCATCAAAAATGAAAACATTTTTGAAAACTACAAGTCTCATGCGTTTTGGTGGTGAAAAAATAATTTAAAAAATCGTTCGGGAAATGAGTTTACTCCCTGGGTACTTTCTTTGTATACTTTTGACTATACGGGCCGAGTCCGGGATTTACGGGAAATAGCGGACTTTCGTTTGCCGGCGATTAAACTTCTTTTATTCAGCGTCCCATCAAATATGAAAATATTTTTGAAAACTACAAGTCTCATGCGTTTAGTGGTAAAAAAATAATACTAGAAATTAAAAAAAAAGGTTGCGAAGCATTTCGCAAGTTGCAAGCAAAATTAAACTATCCAATACTTTGTCCCTAGCGCTTCTTGTTTAATTGGCGCTAACATCTTCCGAAATACATCAAAATTGAATATCATATAGAAGAACCCTGGGGACGAGGTAGGAAAATGAACGCTCTGCGGAACAATTCGTTGCTCAAAAACAGTTTTTTTGCGAATAGACTGCGCGAGTATTTGATGTGCGTGGGATATTCTTTTCAAAATGTGCGAGAAAATTAGATTACGCGAAACTAACAAAAACGAATAACGCGTGTTAAAATTTTGTACCGCCTTTTCCCACAGAATGGTAAAAGTAAAGAGCGCAATACAAAATTACACTTTTAGCAGTATTCCGAAAGATATGTGATACATCGAGTTGTACTACCCGCAGAAGTTGGTCCTATTGTTAACGATTTCGTAAATGACCTCACAACAAAACAGTATTTTTTTCACGTAAAAATACCGGCAGTAGAAGCCACAGAATCTGCTGGAACGAATTTCGAAAACTCATGGGAAACAATTAAAACAAAAACAAACAAATCAAAACAGTTTTTTAACTTTATCAAGATTTATTAAATAGCTTCAAATTTGGGCAGAAAAACAATAACGGATTCGCCTTCTTTTCACCACACGCATTAGAAGATTACATCACTCACTCCCATTGTACACAATCTAAAAAAAAAAGAAAACATTTTCATATAGTGAAGCTTCCAGTGCCTTTAAGGGATGGCCAAGTCAATGGAATTGAAAGCACTGTTTTTCATCTTATAAATAATTAAGGCTAATTCGGAAAAGTATAAAAGAAAAAAACTAAACAATTTGGCAACTTTACTAATTTTATACGCAAAGTTCCAACCATACCAACAGTTTCCAAATCTGACAAAATAATTTTAGAAGTGTTTATTTTTTTCAGAATTTGATTGATGCAAGGCCAAGGGAAATTAAATAAGTTTATTGTCCTAGACCCATTTAAAAACATATGCTTCTCATCATTCGGTTTTTTTCAACCAACATTAATGTAATCATCCAGAGGAAATTATAATGTCTCTTGTGTGTGTTTTAGAAGCTGAGTACACAAATACACAAATATTACAAGTGCTGAACTTTGGCAATCATATTTTGCAATCAGACCCTTTTAAAAACTATGCTGAACCATGTTAATTATTAAATTCAGCACTAATAGAAAAGCACCTTGGATAGGATTCTTTGTTGGGCGAATAAAATGACTGACAAATGGTTTATCGTGAATGAAATAGTAATTTTTACACAAATAATTTAAAAAATAATGAAGTTTGTTATGTGGGTTGTTCTCAAACACACGTGGGCGGTGGACAAAAAACTGTGATGTAATTTCTCTTGGTCTATTATTCCTGAGAATATTCTTAAATAAGAGGGTGTCAATAAGCTGCAAACAGCCACATATATAAGGGCGAGTTCGGGCAACTTTTCCAATTAAATTAGTGATTGTCTTCCAAAACCGCCCGCACTTTCCCGAACTTGCCTGGAGCATTTTCAAAATTCAATTCCTTGTAACATACCTTGTGGACGATAGTTGGAAAAAGATGCTTTAAGAGAAAGAAGTTAATAAAAATTAAAAGTTATTTATCAAGTAAATTTTATCAAAAACCATCAAAAACAGTTCTTTTAAGAACTTTACTACCACATAGTTTACTTTATGGTCTATGCAGGTTTTTTCGGGTGAATACTTCAATTTTTTTGCAAAACGCTAAACTTGCCCAAAAACGCCTGCACGTTATACGGCGTATGCAGCTTATCAGCACCCTTGTTCTAAAATTAAAAGCAGTTTTGAAGATGCCCACGCCGTTTAGAGGACGTGGTGCGGCTTGGGCATCCTTGAAGTTCTGTTTAATGACAGTTTTAATGTTTTAATGTCGTTTTAAACCTTGTTCTCAGGGAGGGTGTACGGAAAACTAATTCCTATTGACAATTACATTGCTGTTGGTTTGATAGCAAAAGTGGATATTTTTTTAATTACTGAAACAGGTTACTTATATAATAAATAAAAAATGATAAAAAACGGTTGGTCAGCTCACTCTAGCGCCCAGAGCTATTTGTTTTGTCTGCGCCCTAGCTACAGGTTTTCCTATATCTGGCTATCAGTTAGGTAGTAATACAGCTTCTCCATATGTATTCTACAAATTACTTTCAATTCTTCTATACAAAACTGAGCTCTAGCTAGCTACCTTTCGTGTGATTAAGCCTTACCTTGATTTGGATAAAACCAATTAAAATTGATAATATTGTATTCTTACATCCTCTTAGAAACAATAAAATAAAACACAGCTCGGCGCGTTTTAATTGTACAAATTACTTCAATTTTTCTTTAGGAATGGGTACCTTACACAGGAGCTTTCCAATCCAACTAAAATCTCCAGAAAAAGCACAGCAACAAAAAAGCTTAAAATACACAAGTAAAGTCGATTAAAAACAGGACTAGCAATAAATTTTTTCGAAAAAAGAAAACCGTTTTAATACTATTATGTTTCATTAAAATACAACTATAATAGTATAAGAAGCAAAATTGCAAAGTAATTAATTAATTATTTATACAATAATTAGCTATAATACAAAGAAATAAGGCATATTGTGGGTCTGTAAAATATACGTGTCTAAAATGCCGACTACCGTTTCTTGTTCACGGCATATTTCTCTTTGTGTGTTCAAGTTCGGCGGACGTATAATCCGGACCAAAAGACGGGGGGGGGGTCAAAATCCGGGGGTGGGGGGGTACGAGCCGTACTTATTGCATTTTTTACTAAACTTATACTTTAACCCCTCGGTCCAAACTTATTTGTTTTATTAGAAAAAAAAATACCCTAGCTTTATGTGCAAAAATATCAGTCCTATTTCTTTACGCTGATTTTATATGATTTTTTTTCTATCGAAATTTTGAGAATCTCAATAATTCTCTTGGTATACCTCGCGTGTAGCAAACGTGCTCCACAATTTCGCTTCGCTCGCTTCGCTCGCAAAGCTCAATTGCTTCGCAATAAAAAATCGTTTGGGAAATGAGTTTACTCCCTGGGTACTTTCTTTGTATACTTTAGACTATACGGGCCAAGCCCGGGATTTACGGGAAATCGCGGGTTTTCGTTTGTCGGCGATTAAACTTCTTTTATTCATCGTCTCATCAAAAATGAAAACATTTTTAAAAACTACAAGTCTTATGCGTTTTAGTGGTGAAAAAATAATTTAAAAAATCGTTCTGGAAATGAGTTTACTCCCTGGGTACTTTCTTTGTATACTTTTGACTATACGGGCCGAGTCCGGGATTTAGGGAAATCGCAGGTTTTCGTTTGCCGGCGATTAAACTGCTTTTATTCAGCGTCTCATCAAAAATGAAAACATTTTTGAAAACTACAAGTCTCATGCGTTTTAGTGGTGCAAAAATAATTTAAAAAATCGTTCGGGAAATGAGTTTACTCCCTGGGTACTTTCTTTGTATACTTTTGACTATACGTGCCAAGCCGGGATTTACGGGAAATCGCGGGTTTTCGTTTGCCGGCGATTAAACTTCTTTTATTCAGCGTCTCATCAAAAATGAAAACATTTTTAAAAACTACAAGTCTCATGCGTTTTAGTGGTGAAAAAATAAATTAAAAAATCGTTCGGGAAATGAGTTTACTCCCTGGGTACTTTCTTTGTATACTTTTGACTATACGGGCCAAGCCGGGATTTACGGGAAATCGCGGGTTTTCGTTTGCCGGCGATTAAACTTCTTTTATTCAGCGTCTCATCAAAAATGAAAACATTTTTAAAAACTACAAGTCTTATGCGTTTTAGTGGTGAAAAAATAATTTAAAAAATCGTTCTGGAAATGAGTTTACTCCCTGGGTACTTTCTTTGTATACTTTTGACTATACGGGCCGAGTCCGGGATTTAGGGAAATCGCAGGTTTTCGTTTGCCGGCGATTAAACTGCTTTTATTCAGCGTCTCATCAAAAATGAAAACATTTTTGAAAACTACAAGTCTCATGCGTTTTAGTGGTGAAAAAATAATTTAAAAAATCGTTCGGGAAATGAGTTTACTCCCTGGGTACTTTCTTTGTATACTTTTGACTATACGTGCCAAGCCGGGATTTACGGGAAATCGCGGGTTTTCGTTTGCCGGCGATTAAACTTCTTTTATTCAGCGTCTCATCAAAAATGAAAACATTTTTAAAAACTACAAGTCTCATGCGTTTTAGTGGTGAAAAAATAATTTAAAAAATCGTTCGGGAAATGAGTTTACTCCCTGGGTACTTTCTTTGTATACTTTTGACTATACGGGCCAAGCCGGGATTTACGGGAAATCGCGGGTTTTCGTTTGCCGGCGATTAAACTTCTTTTATTCAGCGTCAATTCAAAAATGAAAACATTTTTAAAACTTACAAGTCTTATGCGTTTTAGTGGTGAAAAAATAATTTAAAAAATCGTTCTGGAAATGAGTTTACTCACAGGGTACTTTCTTTGTATACATTCGACTATACGGGCCAAGCCCGGGATTTACGGGAAATCGCGGGTTTTCGTTTTCCGGCGATTAAACCTCTTTCATTAAGCGTCTCATCAAAAATGAAAACATTTTTGAAAACTACAAGTCTCATGCGTTTTAGTGGTGAAAAAATAATTTAAAAAATCGTTCGGGAAATGAGTTTACTCCCTGGGTACTTTCTTTGTATACTTTTGACTATACGGGCCGAGTCCGGGATTTAGGGAAATCGCAGGTTTTCGTTTGCCGGCGATTAAACTTCTTTTATTCAGCGTCTCATCAAAAATGAAAACATTTTTAAAAACTACAAGTCTTATGCGTTTTAGTGGTGAAAAAATAATTTAAAAAATCGTTCTGGAAATGAGTTTACTCCCTGGGTACTTTCTTTGTATACTTTTGACTATACGGGCCGAGTCCGGGATTTAGGGAAATCGCAGGTTTTCGTTTGCCGGCGATTAAAATTCTTTTATTCAGCATCCCATCAAATATGAAAATATTTTTGAAAACTACAAGTCTCATGCGTTTAGTGGTAAAAAAATAATATAAAAAATCGTTCGGGAAATGAGTTTACTCCCTGGGTACTTTCTTTGTATACTTTTGACTATACGGGCCAAGCCCGGGATTTACGGGAAATCGCGGGTTTTCGTTTGCCGGCGATTAAACTTCTTTTATTCAGCGTCTCATCAAAAATGAAAACATTTTTGAAAACTACAAGTCTCATGCGTTTTGGTGGTGAAAAAATAATTTAAAAAATCGTTCGGGAAATGAGTTTACTCCCTGGGTACTTTCTTTGTATACTTTTGACTATACGGGCCGAGTCCGGGATTTACGGGAAATAGCGGACTTTCGTTTGCCGGCGATTAAACTTCTTTTATTCAGCGTCCCATCAAATATGAAAATATTTTTGAAAACTACAAGTCTCATGCGTTTAGTGGTAAAAAAATAATACTAGAAATTAAAAAAAAGGTTGCGAAGCATTTCGCAAGTTGCAAGCAAAATTAAACTATCCAATACTTTGTCCCTAGCGCTTCTTGTTTAATTGGCGCTAACATCTTCCGAAATACATCAAAATTGAATATCATATAGAAGAACCCTGGGGACGAGGTAGGAAAATGAACGCTCTGCGGAACAATTCGTTGCTCAAAAACAGTTTTTTTGCGAATAGACTGCGCGAGTATTTGATGTGCGTGGGATATTCTTTTCAAAATGTGCGAGAAAATTAGATTACGCGAAACTAACAAAAACGAATAACGCGTGTTAAAATTTTGTACCGCCTTTTCCCACAGAATGGTAAAAGTAAAGAGCGCAATACAAAATTACACTTTTAGCAGTATTCCGAAAGATATGTGATACATCGAGTTGTACTACCCGCAGAAGTTGGTCCTATCGTTAACGATTTCGTAAATGACCTCACAACAAAACAGTATTTTTTTCACGTAAAAATACCGGCAGTAGAAGCCACAGAATCTGCTGGAACGAATTTCGAAAACTCATGGGAAACAATTAAAACAAAAACAAACAAATCAAAACAGTTTTTTAACTTTATCAAGATTTATTAAATAGCTTCAAATTTGGGCAGAAAAACAATAACGGATTCGCCTTCTTTTCACCACACGCATTAGAAGATTACATCACTCACTCCCATTGTACACAATCTAAAAAAAAAAGAAAACATTTTCATATAGTGAAGCTTCCAGTGCCTTTAAGGGATGGCCAAGTCAATGGAATTGAAAGCACTGTTTTTCATCTTATAAATAATTAAGGCTAATTCGGAAAAGTATAAAAGAAAAAAACTAAACAATTTGGCAACTTTACTAATTTTATACGCAAAGTTCCAACCATACCAACAGTTTCCAAATCTGACAAAATAATTTTAGAAGTGTTTATTTTTTTCAGAATTTGATTGATGCAAGGCCAAGGGAAATTAAATAAGTTTATTGTCCTAGACCCATTTAAAAACATATGCTTCTCATCATTCGGTTTTTTTCAACCAACATTAATGTAATCATCCAGAGGAAATTATAATGTCTCTTGTGTGTGTTTTAGAAGCTGAGTACACAAATACACAAATATTACAAGTGCTGAACTTTGGCAATCATATTTTGCAATCAGACCCTTTTAAAAACTATGCTGAACCATGTTAATTATTAAATTCAGCACTAATAGAAAAGCACCTTGGATAGGATTCTTTGTTGGGCGAATAAAATGACTGACAAATGGTTTATCGTGAATGAAATAGTAATTTTTACACAAATAATTTAAAAAATAATGAAGTTTGTTATGTGGGTTGTTCTCAAACACACGTGGGCGGTGGACAAAAAACTGTGATGTAATTTCTCTTGGTCTATTATTCCTGAGAATATTCTAAAATAAGAGGGTGTCAATAAGCTGCAAACAGCCACATATATAAGGGCGAGTTCGGGCAACTTTTCCAATTAAATTAGTGATTGTCTTCCAAAACCGCCCGCACTTTCCCGAACTTGCCTGGAGCATTTTCAAAATTCAATTCCTTGTAACATACCTTGTGGACGATAGTTGGAAAAAGATGCTTTAAGAGAAAGAAGTTAATAAAAATTAAAAGTTATTTATCAAGTAAATTTTATCAAAAACCATCAAAAACAGTTCTTTTAAGAACTTTACTACCACATAGTTTACTTTATGGTCTATGCAGGTTTTTTCGGGTGAATACTTCAATTTTTTTGCAAAACGCTAAACTTGCCCAAAAACGCCTGCACGTTATACGGCGTATGCAGCTTATCAGCACCCTTGTTCTAAAATTAAAAGCAGTTTTGAAGATGCCCACGCCGTTTAGAGGACGTGGTGCGGCTTGGGCATCCTTGAAGTTCTGTTTAATGACAGTTTTAATGTTTTAATGTCGTTTTAAACCTTGTTCTCAGGGAGGGTGTACGGAAAACTAATTCCTATTGACAATTACATTGCTGTTGGTTTGATAGCAAAAGTGGATATTTTTTTAATTACTGAAACAGGTTACTTATATAATAAATAAAAAATGATAAAAAACGGTTGGTCAGCTCACTCTAGCGCCCAGAGCTATTTGTTTTGTCTGCGCCCTAGCTACAGGTTTTCCTATATCTGGCTATCAGTTAGGTAGTAATACAGCTTCTCCATATGTATTCTACAAATTACTTTCAATTCTTTTATACAAAACTGAGCTCTAGCTAGCTACCTTTCGTGTGATTAAGCCTTACCTTGATTTGGATAAAACCAATTAAAATTGATAATATTGTATTCTTACATCCTCTTAGAAACAATAAAATAAAACACAGCTCGGCGCGTTTTAATTGTACAAATTACTTCAATTTTTCTTTAGGAATGGGTACCTTACACAGGAGCTTTCCAATCCAACTAAAATCTCCAGAAAAAGCACAGCAACAAAAAAGCTTAAAATACACAAGTAAAGTCGATTAAAAACAGGACTAGCAATAAATTTTTTCGAAAAAAGAAAACCGTTTTAATACTATTATGTTTCATTAAAATACAACTATAATAGTATAAGAAGCAAAATTGCAAAGTAATTAATTAATTATTTATACAATAATTAGCTATAATACAAAGAAATAAGGCATATTTTGGGTCTGTAAAATATACGTGTCTAAAATGCCGACTACCGTTTCTTGTTCACGGCATATTTCTCTTTGTGTGTTCAAGTTCGGCGGACGTATAATCCGGACCAAAAGACGGGGGGGGGTCAAAATCCGGGGGTGGGGGGGTACGAGCCGTACTTATTGCATTTTTTACTAAACTTATACTTTAACCCCTCGGTCCAAACTTATTTGTTTTATTAGAAAAAAAAATACCCTAGCTTTATGTGCAAAAATATCAGTCCTATTTCTTTACGCTGATTTTATATGATTTTTTTTCTATCGAAATTTTGAGAATCTCAATAATTCTCTTGGTATACCTCGCGTGTAGCAAACGTGCTCCACAATTTCGCTTCGCTCGCTTCGCTCGCAAAGCTCAATTGCTTCGCAATAAAAAATCGTTTGGGAAATGAGTTTACTCCCTGGGTACTTTCTTTGTATACTTTAGACTATACGGGCCAAGCCCGGGATTTACGGGAAATCGCGGGTTTTCGTTTGTCGGCGATTAAACTTCTTTTATTCATCGTCTCATCAAAAATGAAAACATTTTTAAAAACTACAAGTCTTATGCGTTTTAGTGGTGAAAAAATAATTTAAAAAATCGTTCTGGAAATGAGTTTACTCCCTGGGTACTTTCTTTGTATACTTTTGACTATACGGGCCGAGTCCGGGATTTAGGGAAATCGCAGGTTTTCGTTTGCCGGCGATTAAACTTCTTTTATTCAGCGTCTCATCAAAAATGAAAACATTTTTAAAAACTACAAGTCTCATGCGTTTTAGTGGTGAAAAAATAAATTAAAAAATCGTTCGGGAAATGAGTTTACTCCCTGGGTACTTTCTTTGTATACTTTTGACTATACGGGCCAAGCCGGGATTTACGGGAAATCGCGGGTTTTCGTTTGCCGGCGATTAAACTTCTTTTATTCAGCGTCTCATCAAAAATGAAAACATTTTTAAAAACTACAAGTCTTATGCGTTTTAGTGGTGAAAAAATAATTTAAAAAATCGTTCTGGAAATGAGTTTACTCCCTGGGTACTTTCTTTGTATACTTTTGACTATACGGGCCGAGTCCGGGATTTAGGGAAATCGCAGGTTTTCGTTTGCCGGCGATTAAACTGCTTTTATTCAGCGTCTCATCAAAAATGAAAACATTTTTGAAAACTACAAGTCTCATGCGTTTTAGTGGTGAAAAAATAATTTAAAAAATCGTTCGGGAAATGAGTTTACTCCCTGGGTACTTTCTTTGTATACTTTTGACTATACGTGCCAAGCCGGGATTTACGGGAAATCGCGGGTTTTCGTTTGCCGGCGATTAAACTTCTTTTATTCAGCGTCTCATCAAAAATGAAAACATTTTTAAAAACTGCAAGTCTCATGCGTTTTAGTGGTGAAAAAATAATTTAAAAAATCGTTCGGGAAATGAGTTTACTCCCTGGGTACTTTCTTTGTATACTTTTGACTATACGGGCCAAGCCGGGATTTACGGGAAATCGCGGGTTTTCGTTTGCCGGCGATTAAACTTCTTTTATTCAGCGTCAATTCAAAAATGAAAACATTTTTAAAACTTACAAGTCTTATGCGTTTTAGTGGTGAAAAAATAATTTAAAAAATCGTTCTGGAAATGAGTTTACTCACAGGGTACTTTCTTTGTATACATTCGACTATACGGGCCAAGCCCGGGATTTACGGGAAATCGCGGGTTTTCGTTTTCCGGCGATTAAACCTCTTTCATTTAGCGTCTCATCAAAAATGAAAACATTTTTGAAAACTACAAGTCTCATGCGTTTTAGTGGTGAAAAAAAAATTTAAAAAATCGTTCGGGAAATGAGTTTACTCCCTGGGTATTTTCCTTGTATACATTCGACTATACGGGCCAAGCCCCGGATTTACGGGAAAAAGCCATATTTCGTTTGCCGGCGATTAAACCTCTTTTATTAAGCGTCTCAACAAAAATGAAAACATTTTTGACAACTACAAGTCTCATGCGTTTTAGTGGTGAAAAAATAATTTAAAAAATCGTTCAGGAAATGAGTTTACTCCCTGGGTACTTTCTTTGTATACTTTTGACTATACGGGCCGAGTCCGGGATTTAGGGAAATCGCAGGTTTTTGTTTGCCGGCGATTAAACTGCTTTTATTCAGCGTCTCATCAAAAATGAAAACATTTTTAAAAACTACAAGTCTCATGCGTTTTAGTGGTGAAAAAATAATTTAAAAAATCGTTCGGGAAATCAGTTTACTCCCTGGGTACTTTCTTTGTATACTTTTGACTATACGGGCCAAGCCGGGATTTACGGGAAATCGCGGGTTTTCGTTTGCCGGCGATTAAACTTCTTTTATTCAGCGTCAATTCAAAAATAAAAACATTTTTAAAACTTACAAGTCTTATGCGTTTTAGTGGTGAAAAAATAATTTAAAAAATCGTTCTGGAAATGAGTTTACTCACAGGGTACTTTCTTTGTATACATTCGACTATACGGGCCAAGCCCGGGATTTACGGGAAATCGCGGGTTTTCGTTTTCCGGCGATTAAACCTCTTTCATTAAGCGTCTCATCAAAAATGAAAACATTTTTGAAAACTACAAGTCTCATGCGTTTTAGTGGTGAAAAAAAAATTTAAAAAATCGTTCGGGAAATGAGTTTACTCCCTGGGTATTTTTCTTGAATAAATTCGACTATACGGGCCAAGCCCCGGATTTACGGGAAAAAGCCGGATTTCGTTTGCCGGCGATTAAACCTCTTTTATTAAGCGTCTCAACAAAAATGAAAACATTTTTGACAACTACAAGTCTCATGCGTTTTAGTGGTGAAAAAATAATTTAAAAAATCGTTCGGGAAATGAGTTTACTCCCTGGGTACTTTCTTTGTATACTTTTGACTATACCGCCGAGTCCGGGATTTACGGGAAATCGCGGATTTTCGTTTGCCGGCGATTAAACTGCTTTTATTCAGCGTCTCATCAAAAATGAAAACATTTTTAAAAACTACAAGTCTTATGCGTTTTAGTGGTGAAAAAATAATTAAAAAAATCGTTCTGGAAATGAGTTTTCTCACAGGGTACTTTCTTTGTATACATTCGACTATACGGGCCAAGCCCGGGATTTACGGGAAATCGCGGGTTTTCGTTTTCCGGCGATTAAACCTCTTTCATTAAGCGTCTCATCAAAAATGAAAACATTTTTAAAAACTACAAGTCTCATGCGTTTTAGTGGTGAAAAAATAATTTAAAAAATCGTTCGGGAAATGAGTTTACTCCCTGGGTACTTTCTTTGTATACTTTTGACTATACGGGCCAAGCCGGGATTTACGGGAAATCGCGGGTTTTCGTTTGCCGGCGATTAAACTTCTTTTATTCAGCGTCAATTCAAAAATGAAAACATTTTTAAAACTTACAAGTCTTATGCGTTTTAGTGGTGAAAAAATAATTTAAAAAATCGTTCTGGAAATGAGTTTACTCACAGCGTACTTTCTTTGTATACATTCGACTATACGGGCCAAGCCCCGGATTTACGGGAAAAAGCCATATTTCGTTTGCCGGCGATTAAACCTCTTTTATTAGGCGTCTCAACAAAAATGAAAACATTTTTGACAACTACAAGTCTCATGCGTTTTAGTGGTGAAAAAATAATTTAAAAAATCGTTCGGGAAATGAGTTTACTCCCTGGGTACTTTCTTTGTATACTTTTGACTATACGGGCCGAGTCCGGGATTTAGGGAAATCGCAGGTTTTCGTTTGCCGGCGATTAAACTGCTTTTATTCAGCGTCTCATCAAAAATGAAAACATTTTTGAAAACTACAAGTCTCATGCGTTTTAGTGGTGAAAAAATAATTTAAAAAATCGTTCGGGAAATGAGTTTACTCCCTGGGTACTTTCTTTGTATACTTTTGACTATACGGGCCAAGCCGGGATTTACGGGAAATCGCGGGTTTTCGTTTGCCGGCGATTAAACTTCTTTTATTCAGCGTCAATTCAAAAATGAAAACATTTTTAAAACTTACAAGTCTTATGCGTTTTAGTGGTGAAAAAATAATTTAAAAAATCGTTCTGGAAATGAGTTTACTCACAGGGTACTTTCTTTGTATACATTCGACTATACGGGCCAAGCCCGGGATTTACGGGAAATCGCGGGTTTTCGTTTTCCGGCGATTAAACCTCTTTCATTAAGCGTCTCATCAAAAATGAAAACATTTTTGAAAACTACAAGTCTCATGCGTTTTAGTGGTGAAAAAAAAATTTAAAAAATCGTTCGGGAAATGAGTTTACTCCCTGGGTATTTTCCTTGTATACATTCGACTATACGGGCCAAGCCCCGGATTTACGGGAAAAAGCCATATTTCGTTTGCCGGCGATTAAACCTCTTTTATTAAGCGTCTCAACAAAAATGAAAACATTTTTGACAACTACAAGTCTCATGCGTTTTAGTGGTGAAAAAATAATTTAAAAAATCGTTCAGGAAATGAGTTTACTCCCTGGGTACTTTCTTTGTATACTTTTGACTATACGGGCCGAGTCCGGGATTTAGGGAAATCGCAGGTTTTTGTTTGCCGGCGATTAAACTGCTTTTATTCAGCGTCTCATCAAAAATGAAAACATTTTTAAAAACTACAAGTCTCATGCGTTTTAGTGGTGAAAAAATAATTTAAAAAATCGTTCGGGAAATCAGTTTACTCCCTGGGTACTTTCTTTGTATACTTTTGACTATACGGGCCAAGCCGGGATTTACGGGAAATCGCGGGTTTTCGTTTGCCGGCGATTAAACTTCTTTTATTCAGCGTCAATTCAAAAATAAAAACATTTTTAAAACTTACAAGTCTTATGCGTTTTAGTGGTGAAAAAATAATTTAAAAAATCGTTCTGGAAATGAGTTTACTCACAGGGTACTTTCTTTGTATACATTCGACTATACGGGCCAAGCCCGGGATTTACGGGAAATCGCGGGTTTTCGTTTTCCGGCGATTAAACCTCTTTCATTAAGCGTCTCATCAAAAATGAAAACATTTTTGAAAACTGCAAGTCTCATGCGTTTTAGTGGTGAAAAAAAAATTTAAAAAATCGTTCGGGAAATGAGTTTACTCCCTGGGTATTTTTCTTGAATACATTCGACTATACGGGCCAAGCCCCGGATTTACGGGAAAAAGCCGGATTTCGTTTGCCGGCGATTAAACCTCTTTTATTAAGCGTCTCAACAAAAATGAAAACATTTTTGACAACTACAAGTCTCATGCGTTTTAGTGGTGAAAAAATAATTTAAAAAATCGTTCGGGAAATGAGTTTACTCCCTGGGTACTTTCTTTGTATACTTTTGACTATACCGCCGAGTCCGGGATTTACGGGAAATCGCGGATTTTCGTTTGCCGGCGATTAAACTGCTTTTATTCAGCGTCTCATCAAAAATGAAAACATTTTTAAAAACTACAAGTCTTATGCGTTTTAGTGGTGAAAAAATAATTAAAAAAATCGTTCTGGAAATGAGTTTTCTCACAGGGTACTTTCTTTGTATACATTCGACTATACGGGCCAAGCCCGGGATTTACGGGAAATCGCGGGTTTTCGTTTTCCGGCGATTAAACCTCTTTCATTAAGCGTCTCATCAAAAATGAAAACATTTTTAAAAACTACAAGTCTCATGCGTTTTAGTGGTGAAAAAATAATTTAAAAAATCGTTCGGGAAATGAGTTTACTCCCTGGGTACTTTCTTTGTATACTTTTGACTATACGGGCCAAGCCGGGATTTACGGGAAATCGCGGGTTTTCGTTTGCCGGCGATTAAACTTCTTTTATTCAGCGTCAATTCAAAAATGAAAACATTTTTAAAACTTACAAGTCTTATGCGTTTTAGTGGTGAAAAAATAATTTAAAAAATCGTTCTGGAAATGAGTTTACTCACAGGGTACTTTCTTTGTATACATTCGACTATACGGGCCAAGCCCCGGATTTACGGGAAAAAGCCATATTTCGTTTGCCGGCGATTAAACCTCTTTTATTAGGCGTCTCAACAAAAATGAAAACATTTTTGACAACTACAAGTCTCATGCGTTTTAGTGGTGAAAAAATAATTTAAAAAATCGTTCGGGAAATGAGTTTACTCCCTGGGTACTTTCTTTGTATACTTTTGACTATACGGGCCGAGTCCGGGATTTAGGGAAATCGCAGGTTTTCGTTTGCCGGCGATTAAACTGCTTTTATTCAGCGTCTCATCAAAAATGAAAACATTTTTGAAAACTACAAGTCTCATGCGTTTTAGTGGTGAAAAAATAATTTGAAAAATCGTTCGGGAAATGAGTTTACTCCCTGGGTACTTTCTTTGTATACTTTTGACTATACGTGCCAAGCCGGGATTTACGGGAAATCGCGGGTTTTCGTTTGCCGACGATTAAACTTCTTTTATTCAGCGTCTCATCAAAAATGAAAACTTTTTTAAAAACTACAAGTCTCATGCGTTTTAGTGGTGAAAAAATAATATAAAAAATCGTTCGGGAAATGAGTTTACTCCCTGGGTACTTTTTTTGTATACTTTTGACTATACGGGCCAAGCTGGGATTTACGGGAAATCGCGGGTTTTCGTTTGCCGGCGATTAAACTTCTTTTATTCAGCGTCTCATCAAAAATGAAAACATTTTTAAAACCTACAAGTCTTATGCGTTTTAGTGGTGAAAAAATAATTTGAAAAATCGTTCTGGAAATGAGTTTACTCACAGGGTACTTTCTTTGTATACATTCGACTATACGGGCCAAGCCCGGGATTTACGGGAAATCGCGGGTTTTCGTTTTCCGGCGATTAAACCTCTTTCATTAAGCGTCTTATCAAAAATGAAAACATTTTTGAAAACTACAAGTCTCATGCGTTTTAGTGGTGAAAAAAAAATTTCAAAAGTCGTTCGGGAAATGAGTTTACTCCCTGGGTATTTTTCTTGTATACATTCGACTATACGGGCCAAGCCCCGGATTTACGGGAAAAAGCCGGATTTCGTTTGCCGGCGATTAAACCTCTTTTATTAAGCGTCTCAACAAAAATGAAAACATTTTTGACAACTACAAGTCTCATGCGTTTTAGGTGTGAAAAAATAATTTAAAAAATCGTTCGGGAAATGAGTTTACTCCCTGGGTACTTTCTTTGTATACTTTTGACTATACCGCCGAGTCCGGGATTTACGGGAAATCGCGGATTTTCGTTTGCCGGCGATTAAACTGCTTTTATTCAGCGTCTCATCAAAAATGAAAACATTTTTAAAAACTACAAGTCTTATGCGTTTTAGTGGTGAAAAAATAATTAAAAAAATCGTTCTGGAAATGAGTTTTCTCACAGGGTACTTTCTTTGTATACATTCGACTATACGGGCCAAGCCCGGGATTTACGGGAAATCGCGGGTTTTCGTTTTCCGGCGACTAAACCTCTTTCATTAAGCGTCTCATCAAAAATGAAAATATTTTTGAAAACTACAAGTCTCATGCGTTTTAGTGGTGAAAAAAAAATTTGAAAAATCGTTCGGGAAATGAGTTTACTTCCTGGGTACTTTCTTTGTATACATTCGACTATACGGGCCAAGCCCCGGATTTACAGGAAAACGCGGGATTTCGTTTGCCGGCGATTAAACCTCTTTCATTAAGCGTCTCATCAAAAATGAAAACATTTTCGACAACTACAAGTCTCATGCGTTTTAGTGGTGAAAAAATAATTTAAAAAATCGTTCGGGAAATGAGTTTACTCCCTGGGTACTTTCTTTGTATACTTTTGACTATACGGGCCAAGCCGGGATTTACGGGAAATCGCGGGTTTTCGTTTGCCGGCGATTAAACTTCTTTTATTCAGCGTCTCATCAAAAATGAAAACATTTTTAAAAACTACAAGTCTTATGCGTTTTAGTGGTGAAAAAATAATTTGAAAAATCGTTCTGGAAATGAGTTTACTCCCTGGGTACTTTCTTTGCATACTTTTGACTATACGGCCGAGTCCGGGATTTACGGGAAATCGCGGATTTTCGTTTGCCGGCGATTAAACTGCTTTTATTCAGCGTCTCATCAAAAATGAAAACATTTTTAAAAACTACAAGTCTTATGCGTTTTAGTGGTGAAAAAATAATTAAAAAAATCGTTCTGGAAATGAGTTTTCTCACAGGGTACTTTCTTTGTATACATTCGACTATACGGGCCAAGCCCGGGATTTACGGGAAATCGCGGGTTTTCGTTTTCCGGCGATTAAACCTCTTTCATTAAGCGTCTCATCAAAAATGAAAACATTTTTGAAAACTACAAGTCTCATTCGTTTTAGTGGTGAAAAAAAAATTTAAAAAATCGTTCGGGAAATGAGTTTACTCCCTGGGTACTTTTTTTGTATACATTCGACTATACGGGCCAAGCCCCGGATTTACGGGAAAACGCAGGATTTCGTTTGCCGGCGATTAAACCTCTTTCATTAAGCGTCTCATCAAAAATGAAAACATTTTTGACAACTACAAGTCTCATGCGTTTTAGTGGTGAAAAAATAATTTAAAAAATCGTTCGGGAAATGAGTTTACTCCCTGGGTACTTTCTTTGTATACTTTTGACTATACGGGCCAAGCCGGGATTTACGGGAAATCGCGGGTTTTCGTTTGCCGGCGATTAAACTTCTTTTATTCAGCGTCTAATCAAAAATGAAAACATTTTTGAAAACTACAAGTCTCATGCGTTTTAGTGGTGAAAAAATAATTTAAAAAATCCTTCGGGAAATGAGTTTACTCCCTGGGTACTTTCTTTGTATACTTTTGACTATACCGGCCAAGCCGGGATTTACGGGAAATCGCGGGTTTTCGTTTGCCGGCGATTAAACTTATTTTATTCAGCGTCTCATCAAAAATGAAAACATTCTTAAAAACTACAATTCTTATGCGTTTTAGTGGTGAAAAAATAATTTAAAAAATCGTTCTGTAAATGAGTTTACTCACAGGGTACTTTCTTTTTATACATTCGACTATACGGGCCAAGCCCGGGATTTACGGGAAATCGCGAGTTTTCGTTTTCCGGCGATTAAACCTCTTTCATTAAGCGTCTCATCAAAAATGAAAACATTTTTGACAACTACAAGTCTCATGCGTTTTAGTGGTGAAAAAATAATTTAAAAAATTGTTCGGGAAATGAGTTTACTCCCTGGGTACTTTCTTTGTATACTTTTGACTATACGGCCGAGTCCGGGATTTACGGGAAATCGCGGATTTTCGTTTGCCGGCGATTAAACTGCTTTTATTCAGCGTCTCATCAAAAATGAAAACATTTTTAAAAACTACAAGTCTTATGCGTTTTAGTGGTGAAAAAATAATTAAAAAAATCGTTCTGGAAATGAGTTTTCTCACAGGGTACTTTCTTTGTAAACATTCGACTATACGGGCCAAGCCCGGGATTTACGGGAAATCGCGGGTTTTCGTTTTCCGGCGATTAAACCTCTTTCATTAAGCGTCTCATCAAAAATGAAAACATTTTTGAAAACTACAAGTCTCATGCGTTTTAGTGGTGAAAAAAAAATTTAAAAAATCGTTCGGGAAATGAGTTTACTCCCTGGGTACTTTCTTTGTATACATTCGACTATACGGGTCAAGCCCCGGATTTACGGGAAAACGCGGGATTTCCATTGCCGGCGATTAAACCTCTTTCATTAAGCGTCTCATCAAAAATGAAAACATTTTTGACAACTACAAGTCTCATGCGTTTTAGTGGTGAAAAAATAATTTAAAAAATCGTTCAGGAAATGAGTTTACTCCCTGGGTACTTTCTTTGTATACTTTTGACTATACCGGCCAAGCCGGGATTTACGGGAAATCGCGGGTTTTCGTTTGCCGGCGATTAAACTTCTTTTATTCAGCGTCTAATCAAAAATGAAAACATTTTTGAAAACTACAAGTCTCATGCGTTTTAGTGGTGAAAAAATAATTTAAAAAATTGTTTGGGAAATGAGTTTACTCCCTGGGTACTTTCTTTGTATACTTTTGACTATACCGGCCAAGCCGGGATTTACGGGAAATCGCGGGTTTTCGTTTGCCGGCGATTAAACTTCTTTTATTCAGCGTCTCATCAAAAATGAAAACATTTTTAAAAACTACAAGTCTTATGCGTTTTAGTGGTGAAAAAATAATTAAAAAAATCGTTCTGGAAATGAGTTTTCTCACAGGGTACTTTCTTTGTAAACATTCGACTATACGGGCCAAGCCCGGGATTTACGGGAAATCGCGGGTTTTCGTTTTCCGGCGATTAAACCTCTTTCATTAAGCGTCTCATCAAAAATGAAAACATTTTTGAAAACTACAAGTCTCATGCGTTTTAGTGGTGAAAAAAAAATTTAAAAAATCGTTCGGGAAATGAGTTTACTCCCTGGGTACTTTCTTTGTATACATTCGACTATACGGGTCAAGCCCCGGATTTACGGGAAAACGCGGGATTTCCATTGCCGCCGATTAAACCTCTTTTATTAAGCGTCTCATCAAAAATGAAAACATTTTTGACAACTACAAGTCTCATGCGTTTTAGTGGTGAAAAAATAATTTAAAAAATCGTTCGGGAAATGAGTTTACTCCCTGGGTACTTTCTTTGTATACTTTTGACTATACCGGCCAAGCCGGGATTTACGGGAAATCGCGGGTTTTCGTTTGCCGGCGATTAAACTTCTTTTATTCAGCGTCTCATCAAAAATGAAAACATTCTTAAAAACTACAAGTCTTATGCGTTTTAGTGGTGAAAAAATAATTTAAAAAATCGTTCTGTAAATGAGTTTACTCACAGGGTACTTTCTTTGTATACATTCGACTATACGGGCCAAGCCCGGGATTTACGGGAAATCGCGAGTTTTCGTTTTCCGGCGATTAAACCTCTTTCATTAAGCGTCTCATCAAAAATGAAAACATTTTTGACAACTACAAGTCTCATGCGTTTTAGTGGTGAAAAAATAATTTAAAAAATCGTTCGGGAAATGAGTTTACTCCCTGGGTACTTTCTTTGTATACTTTTGACTATACGGCCGAGTCCGGGATTTACGGGAAATCGCGGATTTTCGTTTGCCGGCGATTAAACTGCTTTTATTCAGCGTCTCATCAAAAATGAAAACATTTTTAAAAACTACAAGTCTTATGCGTTTTAGTGGTGAAAAAATAATTAAAAAAATCGTTCTGGAAATGAGTTTTCTCACAGGGTACTTTCTTTGTATACATTCGACTATACGGGCCAAGCCCGGGATTTACGGGAAATCGCGGGTTTTCGTTTTCCGGCGATTAAACCTCTTTCATTAAGCGTCTCATCAAAAATGAAAACATTTTTGAAAACTACAAGTCTCATGCGTTTTAGTGGTGAAAAAAAAATTTAAAAAATCGTTCGGGAAATGAGTTTACTCCCTGGGTACTTTCTTTGTATACATTCGACTATACGGGCCAAGCCCCGGATTTACGGGAAAACGCGGGATTTCGTTTGCCGGCGATTAAACCTCTTTCATTAAGCGTCTCATCAAAAATGAAAACATTTTTGACAACTACAAGTCTCATGCGTTTTAGTGGTGAAAAAATAATTTAAAAAATCGTTCGGGAAATGAGTTTACTCCCTGGGTACTTTCTTTGTATACTTTTGACTATACGGGCCGAGTCCGGGATTTACGGGAAATCGCGGATTTTCGTTTGCCGGCGATTAAAATTCTTTTATTCAGCGTCCCATCAAATATGAAAATATTTTTGAAAACTACAAGTCTCATGCGTTTAGTAGTAAAAAAATAATATAAAAAATCGTTCGGGAAATGAGTTTACTCCCTGGGTACTTTCTTTGTATACTTTTGACTATAGGGGCCAAGCCCGGAATTTACGGGAAATCGCGGGTTTTCGTTTGCCGGCGATTAAACTTCTTTTATTCAGCGTCTCATCAAAAATGAAAACATTTTTAAAAACTACAAGTATTGTGCGTTTTAGTGGTAAAAAATAATTTAAAAAATCGTTCTGGAAATGAGTTTACTCCCTGGGTACTTTCTTTGTATACTTTTGACTATACGGGCCAAGCCCGGGATTTACGGGAAATCGCGGGTTTTCGTTTGCCGGCGATTAAACTTCTTTTATTCAGCGTCTCATCAAAAATGAAAACATTTTTAAAAACTACAAGTTTTATGCGTTTTAGTGGTGAAAAAATAATTTAAAAAATCGTTCGGGAAATGACTTTACTCCCTGGGTACTTTCTTTGTATACTTTTGACTATACGGCCCAAGCCGGGATTTACGGGAAATCGCGGGTGTTCGTTTGCCGGCGATTAAACTTCTTTTATTCAGCGTCTCATCAAAAATGAAAACATTTTTAAAAACTACAAGTCTCATGCGTTTTTGTGGTGAAATAATAATTTAAAAAATCGTTCGGGAAATGAGTTTACTCCCTGGGTACTTTCTTTTTATACTTTTGACTATACGGGCCAAGCCCGGGATTTACGGGAAATCGCGGGTTTTCGTTTGCCGGCGATTAAACTTCTTTTATTCAGCGTCTCATCAAAAATGAAAACATTTTTAAAAACTACAAGTCTCATGCGTTTTTGTGGTGAAATAATAATTTAAAAAATCGTTTGGGAAATGAGTTTACTCCCTGGGTACTTTCTTTGTATACTTTTGACTATACGGGCCGAGTCCAGGATTTACGGAAAATCGCAGGTTTTCGTTTGCCGGCGATTAAACTTCTTTTATTCAGCGTCTCATCAAAAATGAAAACATTTTTAAAAACTACAAGTCTCATGCGTTTAAGTGGTGAAAAAGTAATTTAAAAAATCGTTCGGGAAATGAGTTTACTCCCTGGGTACTTTCTTTGTATACTTTTGACTATACGGGCCAAGCCCTTGATTTACGGGAAATCGCGGGTTTACGTTTGCCGGCGATTAAACTTCTTTTATTCAGCGTCTCATCAAAAATGAAAACATTTTTAAAAACTACAAGTCTTATGCGTTTTAGTGGTGAAAAAATAATTTAAAAAATCGTTCTGGAAATGAGTTTACTCCCTGGGTACTTTCTTTGTATACTTTTGACTATACGGGCCCAGTCCGGGATTTAGGAAAATCGCAGGTTTTCGTTTGCCGGCGCTTAAACTGCTTTTATTCAGCGTCTCATCAAAAATGAAAACATTTTTGAAAACTACAAGTCTCATGCGCTTTAGTGGTGAAAAAATAATTTAAAAAATCGTTCGGGAAATGAGTTTACTTCCTGGGTACTTTTTTGTATACTTTTGTCTATACGGGCCAAGCCGGGATTTACGGGAAATCACGGGTTTTTGTTTGCCGGCGATTAAACTTCTTTTATTCAGCGTCTCATCAAAAATGAAAACATTTTTAAAAACTACAAGTCTTATGCGTTTTAATGGTGAAAAAAAAATTTAAAAAATCGTTCGGGAAATGAGTTTACTCCCTGGGTACTTTCTTTGTATACATTCAACCATACGGGCCAAGCCCCGGATTTACGGGAAAACGCGGGATTTTGTTTGCCGGCGATTAAACCTCTTTCATAAAACGTCTCATCAAAAATGAAAACATTTTTGAAAACTACAAGTCTCATGCGTTTTAGTGGTAAAAAAGTAATTTAAAAAATCGTTCGGGAAATGAGTTTACTCGCTGGGTACTTTCTTTGTATACTTTTGACTATACGGGCCAAGCCCGGGATTTACGGGAAATCGCGGGTTTTCGTTTGCCGGCTATTAAACTTCTTTTTTTCAGCGTCTCATCAAAAATGAAAACATTCTTGAAAACTACAAGTCTCATGCGTTTTAGTGGTGAAAAAAAAAATTAAAAAATCGTTCGGGAAGTGAGATTACTCCCTGGGTACTTTCTTTGTATACATTCGACTATACGGGCCAAGCCCCGGATTTACGGGAAAACGCGGGATTTTGTTTGCCGGCGATTAAACCTCTTTCATTAAGCGTCTCATCAAAAATGAAAACATTTTTGACAACTACAAGTCTCATGCGTTTTAGTGGTGAAAAAATAATTTAAAAAATCGTTCGGGAAATGAGTTTACTCCCTGGGTACTTTCTTTGTATACTTTTGACTATACGGGCCGAGTCCGGGATTTACGGGAAATCGCGGATTTTCGTTTGCCGGCGATTAAATTCTTTTACTCAGCGACCCATCAAATATGAAAATATTTTTGAAAACTACAAGTCTCATGCGTTTAGTGGTAAAAAAATAATATAAAAAATCGTTCGGGAAATGAGTTTACTCCCTGGGTACTTTCTTTGTATACTTTTGACTATACGGGCCGAGTCCGGGATTTACGGGAAATCGCGGATTTTCGTTTGCCGGCGATTAAATTCTTTTATTCAGCGTCCCATCAAATATGAAAATATTTTTGAAAACTACAAGTCTCATGCGTTTTAGTGGTGAAAAAATAATTTAAAAAATCGTTCGGGAAATGAGTTTACTCCCTGGGTACTTTCTTTGTATACTTTTGACTATACGGGCCAAGCCGGGATTTACGGGAAATCGCGGGTTTTCGTTTGCCGGCGATTAAACTTCTTTTATTCAGCGTCTCATAAAAAATGAAAACATTTTTAGAAACTACAAGTCTTATGCGTTTTAGTGGTGAAAAAATAATTCAGAAAATCGTTCTGGAAATGAGTTTACTCACAGGGTACTTTCTTTGTATACATTCGACTATACGTGCCAAGCCCGGGATTTACGGGAAATTGCGGGTTTTCGTTTGCCGGCGATTAAACTTCTTTTATTCAGCGTCTCATCAAAAATGAGAACAATTTTAAAAACTACAAGTCTCATGCGTTTTAGTGGTGAAAAAGTAACTTAAAAAATCGTTCGGGAAATGAGTTTACTCCCTGGGTACTTTCTTTGTATACTTTTGACTATACGGGCCGAGTCCGGGATTTACGGGAAATCGCGGATTTTCGTTTGCCGGCGATTAAACTTCTTTTATTCAGCGTCCCATCAAATATGAAAATGGTTTTGAAAACTACAAGTCTCATGCGTTTAAGTGGTGAAAAAGTAATTTAAAAAATCGTTCGGGAAATGAGTTTACTCCCTGGGTACTTTCTTTGTATACTTTTGACTATACGGGCCAAGCCCTTGATTTACGGGAAATCGCGGGTTTACGTTTGCCGGCGATTAAACTTCTTTTATTCAGCGTCTCATCAAAAATGAAAACATTTTTAAAAACTACAAGTCTTATGCGTTTTAGTGGTGAAAAAATAATTTAAAAAATCGTTCTGGAAATGAGTTTACTCCCTGGGTACTTTCTTTGTATACTTTTGACTATACGGGCCCAGTCCGGGATTTAGGAAAATCGCAGGTTTTCGTTTGCCGGCGCTTAAACTGCTTTTATTCAGCGTCTCATCAAAAATGAAAACATTTTTGAAAACTACAAGTCTCATGCGCTTTAGTGGTGAAAAAATAATTTAAAAAATCGTTCGGGAAATGAGTTTACTTCCTGGGTACTTTTTTGTATACTTTTGTCTATACGGGCCAAGCCGGGATTTACGGGAAATCACGGGTTTTTGTTTGCCGGCGATTAAACTTCTTTTATTCAGCGTCTCATCAAAAATGAAAACATTTTTAAAAACTACAAGTCTTATGCGTTTTAATGGTGAAAAAAAAATTTAAAAAATCGTTCGGGAAATGAGTTTACTCCCTGGGTACTTTCTTTGTATACATTCAACCATACGGGCCAAGCCCCGGATTTACGGGAAAACGCGGGATTTTGTTTGCCGGCGATTAAACCTCTTTCATAAAACGTCTCATCAAAAATGAAAACATTTTTGAAAACTACAAGTCTCATGCGTTTTAGTGGTAAAAAAGTAATTTAAAAAATCGTTCGGGAAATGAGTTTACTCGCTGGGTACTTTCTTTGTATACTTTTGACTATACAGGCCAAGCCCGGGATTTACGGGAAATCGCGGGTTTTCGTTTGCCGGCTATTAAACTTCTTTTTTTCAGCGTCTCATCAAAAATGAAAACATTCTTGAAAACTACAAGTCTCATGCGTTTTAGTGGTGAAAAAAAAAATTAAAAAATCGTTCGGGAAGTGAGATTACTCCCTGGGTACTTTCTTTGTATACATTCGACTATACGGGCCAAGCCCCGGATTTACGGGAAAACGCGGGATTTTGTTTGCCGGCGATTAAACCTCTTTCATTAAGCGTCTCATCAAAAATGAAAACATTTTTGACAACTACAAGTCTCATGCGTTTTAGTGGTGAAAAAATAATTTAAAAAATCGTTCGGGAAATGAGTTTACTCCCTGGGTACTTTCTTTGTATACTTTTGACTATACGGGCCGAGTCCGGGATTTACGGGAAATCGCGGATTTTCGTTTGCCGGCGATTAGATTCTTTTACTCAGCGACCCATCAAATATGAAAATATTTTTGAAAACTACAAGTCTCATGCGTTTAGTGGTAAAAAAATAATATAAAAAATCGTTCGGGAAATGAGTTTACTCCCTGGGTACTTTCTTTGTATACTTTTGACTATACGGGCCGAGTCCGGGATTTACGGGAAATCGCGGATTTTCGTTTGCCGGCGATTAAATTCTTTTATTCAGCGTCCCATCAAATATGAAAATATTTTTGAAAACTACAAGTCTCATGCGTTTTAGTGGTGAAAAAATAATTTAAAAAATCGTTCGGGAAATGAGTTTACTCCCTGGGTACTTTCTTTGTATACTTTTGACTATACGGGCCAAGCCGGGATTTACGGGAAATCGCGGGTTTTCGTTTGCCGGCGATTAAACTTCTTTTATTCAGCGTCTCATAAAAAATGAAAACATTTTTAGAAACTACAAGTCTTATGCGTTTTAGTGGTGAAAAAATAATTCAGAAAATCGTTCTGGAAATGAGTTTACTCACAGGGTACTTTCTTTGTATACATTCGACTATACGTGCCAAGCCCGGGATTTACGGGAAATTGCGGGTTTTCGTTTGCCGGCGATTAAACTTCTTTTATTCAGCGTCTCATCAAAAATGAGAACAATTTTAAAAACTACAAGTCTCATGCGTTTTAGTGGTGAAAAAGTAACTTAAAAAATCGTTCGGGAAATGAGTTTACTCCCTGGGTACTTTCTTTGTATACTTTTGACTATACGGGCCGAGTCCGGGATTTACGGGAAATCGCGGATTTTCGTTTGCCGGCGATTAAACTTCTTTTATTCAGCGTCCCATCAAATATGAAAATGGTTTTGAAAACTACAAGTCTCATGCGTTTAGTGGTAAAAAAACAATATAAAAAATCGTTTGGGAAATGAGTTTACTCCCTGGGTACTTTCTTTGTATACTTTTGACTATACGGGCCAAGCCCTTGATTTACGGGAAATCGCGGGTTTACGTTTGCCGGCGATTAAACTTCTTTTATTCAGCGTCTCATCAAAAATGAAAACATTTTTAAAAACTACAAGTCTTATGCGTTTTAGTGGTGAAAAAATAGTTTAAAAAATCGTTCTGGAAATGAGTTTACTCCCTGGGTACTTTCTTTGTATACTTTTGACTATACGGGCCCAGTCCGGGATTTAGGAAAATCGCAGGTTTTCGTTTGCCGACGATTAAACTGCTTTTATTCAGCGTCTCATCAAAAATGAAAACATTTTTGAAAACTACAAGTCTCATGCGCTTTAGTGGTGAAAAAATAATTTAAAAAATCGTTCGGGAAATGAGTTTACTTCCTGGGTACTTTTTTGTATACTTTTGACTATACGGGCCAAGCCGGTTTTACGGGAAATCGCGGGTTTTCGTTTGCCGGCGATTAAACTTCTTTTATTCAGCGTGTCATTAAAAATGAAACATTTTTAAAAACTACAAGTCTTACGCGTTTTAGTGGTGAAAAAATAATTTAAAAAATCGTCCTGGAAATGAGTTTACTCATAGGGTACTTTCTTTGTATACATTCCACTATACGTGCCAAGCCCGGGATTTACGGGAAATCGCTGGTTTCCGTTTGCCGGCGATTAAACTGCTTTTATTCAGCGTCTCATCAAAAATGAAAACATTCTTGAAAACTACAAGTCTCATGCGTTTTAGTGGTGAAATAATTATTTAAAAAACGTTTGGGAAATGAGTTTACTTCCTGGGTACTTTCTTTGTATACTTTTGTCTATACGGGCCAAGCCGGGATTTACGGGAAATCACGGGTTTTCGTTTGCCGGCGATTAAACTTCTTTTATTCAGCGTCTCATCAAAAATGAAAACATTTTTAAAAACTACAAGTCTTATGCGTTTTAGTGGTGAAAAAAAATTTAAAAAATCGTTCGGGAAATGAGTTTACTCGCTGGGTACTTTCTTTGTATACTTTTGACTATACGGGCCAAGCCCGGGATTTACGGGAAATCGCGGGTTTTCGTTTGCCGGCTATTAAACTTCTTTTTTTCAGCGTCTCATCAAAAATGAAAACATTCTTGAAAACTACAAGTCTCATGCGTTTTAGTGGTGAAAAAAAAAATTAAAAAATCGTTCGGGAAGTGAGATTACTCCCTGGGTACTTTCTTTGTATACATTCGACTATACGGGCCAAGCCCCGGATTTACGGGAAAACGCGGGATTTTGTTTGCCGGCGATTAAACCTCTTTCATTAAGCGTCTCATCAAAAATGAAAACATTTTTGACAACTACAAGTCTCATGCGTTTTAGTGGTGAAAAAATAATTTAAAAAATCGTTCGGGAAATGAGTTTACTCCCTGGGTACTTTCTTTGTATACTTTTGACTATACGGGCCGAGTCCGGGATTTACGGGAAATCGCGGATTTTCGTTTGCCGGCGATTAAATTCTTTTATTCAGCGTCCCATCAAATATGTAAATATTTTTGAAAACTACAAGTCTCATGCGTTTAGTGGTAAAAAAATAATATAAAAAATCGTTCGGGAAATGAGTTTACTCCCTGGGTACTTTCTTTGTATACTTTTGACTATACGGGCCAAGCCCCGGATTTACGGGAAAACGCGGGATTTTGTTTGCCGGCGATTAAACCTCTTTCATTAAGCGTCTCATCAAAAATGAAAACATTTTTGAAAACTACAAGTCTCATGCGTTTTAGTGGTGAAAAAGTAATTTAAAAAATCGTTCGGGAAATGAGTTTACTCGCTGGGTACTTTCTTTGTATACTTTTGACTATACGGCAAAGCCCGGGATTTACGGGAAAACGCGGGATTTTGTTTGCCGGCGATTAAACCTCTTTCATTAAGCGTCTCATCAAAAATGAAAACATTTTTGACAACTACAAGTCTCATGCGTTTTAGTGGTGAAAAAATAATTTAAAAAATCGTTCGGGAAATGAGTTTACTCCCTGGGTACTTTCTTTGTATACTTTTGACTATACGGGCCGAGTCCGGGATTTACGGGAAATCGCGGATTTTCGTTTGCCGGCGATTAAATTCTTTTATTCAGCGTCCCATCAAATATGAAAATATTTTTACAAACTACAAGTCTCATGCGTTTAGTGGTAAAAAAATAATATAAAAAATCGTTCGGGAAATGAGTTTACTCCCTGGGTACTTTCTTTGTATACTTTTGACTATACGGGCCAAGCCCAGGATTTACGGGAAATCGCGGGTTTTCGTTTGCCGGCGATTAAACTTCTTTTATTCAGCGTCTCATCAAAAATGAAAACATTTTTAAAAACTACAAGTCTTATGCGTTTTAGTGGTGAAAAAATAATTTAAAAAATCGTTCTGGAAATGAGTTTACTCCCTGGGTACTTTCTTTGTATACGTTTGACTATACGGGCCGAGTCCGGCATTTAGGGAAATCGCAGGTTTTAGTTTGCCGGCGATTAAACTGCTTTTATTCAGCGTCTCATCAAAAATGAAAACATTTTTGAAAACTACAAGTCTCATGCGTTTTAGTGGTGAAAAAGTAATTTAAAAAATCGTTCGGGAAATGAGTTTACTCCCTGGGTACTTTCTTTGTATACATTCGACTATACGGGCCGAGTCCAGGATTTACGGGAAATCGCAGGTTTTCGTTTGCCGGCGATTAAACTTCTTTTATTCAGCGTCTCATCAAAAATGAAAACATTTTTAAAAACTACAAGTCTCATGCGTTTTAGTGGTGAAAAAGTAATATAAAAAATCGTTCGGGGAATGAGTTTACTCCCTGGGTACTTTCTTTGTATACTTTTGACTATACGGGCCAAGCCCGGGATTTACGGGAAATCGAGGGTTTTCGTTTGCCGGCGATTAAACTTCTTTTATTCAGCGTCTCATCAAAAATGAAAACATTTTTGAAAACTACAAGTCTCATGCGTTTTAGTGGTGAAAAAATAATTTAAAAAATCGTTCGGGAAATGAGTTTACTCCCTGGGTACTTTCTTTGTATACTTTTGACTATACGGGCCGAGTCCGGGATTCACGGAAATCGCGGATTTTCGTTTGCCGGCGATTAAACTTCTTTTCTTCAGCGTCCCATCCAATATGAAAATATTTTTGAAAGCTACAAGTCTTATGCGTTTAGTGGTAAAAAAATAATATAAAAAATCGTTCGGGAAATGAGTTTACTCCCTGGGTACTTTCTTTGTATACTTTTGACTATACGGGCCAAGCCCAGGATTTACGGGAAATCGCGGGTTTTCGTTTGCCGGCGATTAAACTTCTTTTATTCAGCGTCTCATCAAAAATGAAAACATTTTTAAAAACTACAAGTCTTATGCGTTTTAGTGGTGAAAAAATAATTTAAAAAATCGTTCTGGAAATGAGTTTACTCCCTGGGTACTTTCTTTGTATACTTTTGACTATACGGGCCGAGTCCGGCATTTAGGGAAATCGCAGGTTTTCGTTTGCCGGCGATTAAACTGCTTTTATTCAGCGTCTCATCAAAAATGAAAACATTTTTGAAAACTACGAGTCTCATGCGTTTTAGTGGTGAAAAAGTAATTTAAAAAATCGTTCTGGAAATGAGTTTACTCCCTGGGTACTTTCTTTGTATACATTCGACTATACGGGCCGAGTCCAGGATTTACGGGAAATCGCAGGTTTTCGTTTGCCGGTGATTAAACTTCTTTTATTCAGCGTCTCATCAAAAATGAAAACATTTTTAAAAACTACAAGTCTCATGCGTTTTAGTGGTGAAAAAGTAATTTAAAAAATCGTTCGGGGAATGAGTTTACTTCCTGGGTACTTTCTTTGTATACTTTTGACTATACGGGCCAAGCCCGGGATTTACGGGAAATCGCGGGTTTTCGTTTGCCGGCGATTAAACTTCTTTTATTCAGCGTCAAATTAAAAATGAAAACATTTTTGAAAACTACAAGTCTCATGCGTTTTAGTGGTGAAAAAATAATTTAAAAAATCGTTCGGTAAATGAGTTTACTTCCTGGGTACTTTCTTTGTATACTTTTGACTATACGGGCCGAGTCCGGGATTCACGGGAAATCGCGGATTTTCGTTTGCCGGCGATTAAACTTCTTTTCTTCAGCGTCCCATCAAATATGAAAATATTTTTGAAAACTACAAGTCTTATGCGTTTAGTGGTAAAAAAATAATATAAAAAATCGTTCGGGAAATGAGTTTACTCCCTGGGTACTTTCTTTGTATACTTTTGACTATACGGGCCAAGCAAGGGATTTACGGGAAATCGCGGGTTTTCGTTTGCCGGCGATTAAACTTCTTTTATTCAGCGTCTCATCAAAAATGAAAACATTTTTAAAAACTACAAGTCTTATGCGTTTTAGTGGTGAAAAAATAATTTTAAAAATCGTTCTGGAAATGAGTTTACTTCCTGGGTACTTTCTTTGTATACTTTTGACTATACGGGCCGAGTCCGGGATTTAGGGAAATCGCAGGTTTTCGTTTGCCGGCGATTAAACTGCTTTTATTCAGCGTCTCATCAAAAATGAAAACATTTTTGAAAACTACAAGTCTCATGCGTTTTAGTGGTGAAATAATAATTTAAAAAATCGTTTTGGAAATGAGTTTACTCCCTGGGTACTTTCTTTGTATACTTTTGACTATACGGGCCGAGTCCAGGATTTACGGGAAATCGCGGGTTTTCCTTTGCCGGCAATTAAACTTCTTTTATTCAGCGTCTCATCAAAAATGAAAACAATTTTAAAAACTACAAGTCTTATGCGTTTTAGTGGTGAAAAAATAATTTAAAAAATCGTTCTGAAAATGAGTTTACTCACAGGGTACTTTCTTTGTATACATTCGAATATACGGGCCAAGCCCCGGATTTACGGGAAATCGCGGGTTTTCGTTTTCCGGCGATTAAACCTATTTCATTAAGCGTCTCATCAAAAATGAAAACATTTTTGAAAACTACAAGTGTCATGCGTTTTAGTGGTGAAAAAAAATTTAAAAAATCGTTCTGAAAATGAGTTTACTCCCTGGGTACTTTCTTTGTATACATTCGACTATACGGGCCAAGCCCCGGATTTACGGGAAAACGCGGGATTTCGTTTGCCGGCGATTAAACTGCTTTTATTCAGCGTCTCATCAAAAATGAAAACATTTTTGAAAACTACAAGTCTCATGCGTTTTAGTGGTGAAAATTTAATTTAAAAAATCGTTCGGGAAATAAGTTTACTCCCTGGGTACTTTCTTTGTATACTTTTGACTATACGGGCCAAGCCCGGGATTTACGGGAAATCGCGGGTTTTCGTTTGCCGGCGATTAAACTTCTTTTATTCAGCGTCTCATCAAAAATGAAAACATTTTTGAAAACTACAAGTCTCATGCGTTTTAGTGGTGAAAAAATAATTTAAAAAATCGTTCTGAAAATGAGTTTACTCACAGGGTACTTTCTTTGTATACATTCGACTATACGGGCCAAGCCCCGGATTTACGGGAAATCGCGGGTTTTCGTTTTCCGGCGATTAAACCTATTTCATTAAGCGTCTCATCAAAAATGAAAACATTTTTGAAAACTACAAGTCTCATGCGTTTTAGTGGTGAAAAAATAATTTAAAAAATCGTTCGGGAAAAGAGTTTACTCCCTGGGTACTTTCTTTGTATACATTTGACTATACGGGCCAAGCCCCGGATTTACGGGAAAACGCGGGATTTCGTTTGCCGGCGATTAAACTGCTTTTATTCAGCGTCTCATCAAAAATGAAAACATTTTTGAAAACTACAAGTCTCATGCGTTTTAGTGGTGAGAATTTAATTTAAAAAATCGTTCGGGAAATGAGTTTACTCCCTGGGTACTTTCTTTGTATACTTTTGACTATACGGGCCAAGCCCGGGATTTACGGGAAATCGCGGGTTTTCGTTTGCCGGCGATTAAACTTCTTTTATTCAGCGTTTGTATACATTCGACTTTCCAGAACGATTTTTTAAATTACTTTTTCACCACTAAAACGCATGAGACTTGTAGTTTTCAAAAATGTTTCATTTTTGATGAGACGCTGAATAAAAGCAGTTTAATCGCCGGCAAACGAAATCCCGCGTTTGCCCGTAAATCCGGGGCTTGGCCCGTATAGTCGAATGTATACAAAGAAAGTACCCAGGGAGTAAACTCATTTCCCGAACGATTTTTTAAATTTTTTTAGCACTAAAACGCATGAGACTTGTAGTTTTCAAAAAGGTTTTCATTTTTGATGAGACGCTGAATAAAGGAAGTTTAATCGCCGGCAAACGAAACCCGCGATTTCCCGTAAATAGCGGGCTTGGTCCGTATAGTCAAAAGTATACAAAGAAAGTACCCAGGGAGTAAATTCATTTCCCGAACGATTTTTTAAATTACTTTTTCACCACTAAAACGCATGAGACTTGCAGTTTTTAAAAATGTTTTCATTTTTGATAAGACGCTGAATAAAAGCAGTTTAATCGCCGGCAAACGAAATCCCGCGATTTCCCGTAAATCCGGGGCTTGGCCCGTGTAGCCGAATGTATACAAAGAAAGTACCCAGGGAGTAAACTCATTTCCCGAACGATTTTTTAAATTTTTTTTTCACCACTAAAACGCATGAGACTTGTAGTTTTCAAAAATGTTTTCATTTTTGATGAGACGCTTAATGAAAGAGGTTTAATCGCTGGAAAACGAAAACCCGCGATTTCCCGTAAATCCCGGGCTTGGCCCGTATAGTCGAATGTATACAAAGAAAGTACCCTGTGAGTAAATTCATTTTCAGAACGATTTTTGAAATTATTTTTTCACTACTAAAACGCATAAGACTTGTAGTTTTTAAAAATGTTTTCATTTTTGATGAGACGCTGAATAAAAGACGTTTAATCCCCGGCAAACGAAAACCCGCGATTTCCCGTAAATCCCGGCTTGGCCCGTATAGTCAAAAGTATACAAAGAAAGTACCCAGGGAGTAAACTCATTTCCCGAACGATTTTTTAAATTATTTTTTCACCACTAAAACGCATGAGACTTGTAGTTTTCAAAAATGTTTTCATTTTTGATGAGACGCTGAATAAAGAAGTTTAATCGCCGGCAAACGAAAACCCGCGATTTCCCGTAAATCCCGGGCTTGGCCCGTATAGTCAAAAGTATACAAAAAAAATACAGAGGGAGTGAACTCATTTCCCGAACGATTTTTTAAATTACTTTTTCACCACTAAAACGCATGAGACTTGTAGTTTTTAAAAATGTTTTCATTTTTGATGAGACGCTGAATAAAAGAAGTTTAATCGCCGGCAAACGAAAACCTGCGATTTCCCGTAAATCCTGGACTCGGCCCGTATAGTCAAAAGTATACAAAGAAAGTACCCATGGAGTAAACTCATTTCCCAAACGATTTTTTAAATTATTTTTTCACTACTAAAACGCATAAAACTTGTAGTTTTTAAAAATGTTTTCATTTTTGATGGGACGCTGAATAAAAGACGTTTAATCGCCGGCAAACGAAAACCCGCGATTTCCCGTAAATCCCGGCTTGGCCCGTATAGTCAAAAGTATACAAAGAAAGTACCCAGGGAGTAAACTCATTTTCCGAACGATTTTTTAAATTATTTTTTCACCACTAAAACGCATGAGACTTGTAGTTTTCAAATATGTTTTCATTTTTGATGAGACGCTGAATAAAAGAAGTTTAATCGCCGGCAAACGAAAACCCGCGATTTCCCGTAAATCCCAGGCTTGGCCCGTATAGTCGAATGTATACAAAGAAAGTACCCTGTGAGTAAACTCATTTCCAGAACGATTTTTTAAATTATTTTTTCACCACTAAAACGCATGAGACTTGTAGTTTTCAAAAATGTTTTCATTTTTGATGAGACGCTTAATGAAAGAGGTTTAATCGCTGGAAAACGAAAACCCGCGATTTCCCGTAAATGCCGGGCTTGGCCCGTATAGTCGAATGTATACAAAGAAAGTACCCTGTGAGTAAACTCATTTCCAGAACGATTTTTTAAATTATTTTTTCACTACTAAAACGCATAAGACTTGTAGTTTTCAAAAATGTTTTCATTTTTGATGAGACGCTGAATAAAAGACGTTTAATCCCCGGCAAACGAAAACCCGCGATTTCCCGTAAATCCCGGCTTGGCCCGTATAGTCAAAAGTATACAAAGAAAGTACCCAGGGAGTAAACTCATTTCCCGAACGATTTTTTAAATTATATTTTCACCACTAAAACGCATGAGACTTGTAGTTTTTAAAAATGTTTTCATTTTTGATGAGACGCTGAATAAAAGACGTTTAATCGCCGGCAAACGAAAACCCGCGATTTCCCGTAAATCCCGGCTTGGCCCGTATAGTCAAAAGTATACAAAGAAAGTACCCAGGGAGTAAACTCATTTCCCGAACGATTTTTTAAATTATTTTTTCACCACTAAAACGCATGAGACTTGTAGTTTTCAAAAATGTTTTCATTTTTGATGAGACGCTGAATAAAGAAGTTTAATCGCCGGCAAACGAAAACCCGCGATTTCCCGTAAATCCCGGGCTTGGCCCGTATAGTCAAAAGTATACAAAAAAAATACAGAGGGAGTGAACTCATTTCCCGAACGATTTTTTAAATTACTTTTTCACCACTAAAACGCATGAGACTTGTAGTTTTTAAAAATGTTTTCATTTTTGATGAGACGCTGAATAAAAGAAGTTTAATCGCCGGCAAACGAAAACCTGCGATTTCCCGTAAATCCTGGACTCGGCCCGTATAGTCAAAAGTATACAAAGAAAGTACCCATGGAGTAAACTCATTTCCCAAACGATTTTTTAAATTATTTTTTCACTACTAAAACGCATAAAACTTGTAGTTTTTAAAAATGTTTTCATTTTTGATGGGACGCTGAATAAAAGACGTTTAATCGCCGGCAAACGAAAACCCGCGATTTCCCGTAAATCCCGGCTTGGCCCGTATAGTCAAAAGTATACAAAGAAAGTACCCAGGGAGTAAACTCATTTTCCGAACGATTTTTTAAATTATTTTTTCACCACTAAAACGCATGAGACTTGTAGTTTTCAAATATGTTTTCATTTTTGATGAGACGCTGAATAAAAGAAGTTTAATCGCCGGCAAACGAAAACCCGCGATTTCCCGTAAATCCCAGGCTTGGCCCGTATAGTCGAATGTATACAAAGAAAGTACCCTGTGAGTAAACTCATTTCCAGAACGATTTTTTAAATTATTTTTTCACCACTAAAACGCATGAGACTTGTAGTTTTCAAAAATGTTTTCATTTTTGATGAGACGCTTAATGAAAGAGGTTTAATCGCTGGAAAACGAAAACCCGCGATTTCCCGTAAATGCCGGGCTTGGCCCGTATAGTCGAATGTATACAAAGAAAGTACCCTGTGAGTAAACTCATTTCCAGAACGATTTTTTAAATTATTTTTTCACTACTAAAACGCATAAGACTTGTAGTTTTCAAAAATGTTTTCATTTTTGATGAGACGCTGAATAAAAGACGTTTAATCCCCGGCAAACGAAAACCCGCGATTTCCCGTAAATCCCGGCTTGGCCCGTATAGTCAAAAGTATACAAAGAAAGTACCCAGGGAGTAAACTCATTTCCCGAACGATTTTTTAAATTATATTTTCACCACTAAAACGCATGAGACTTGTAGTTTTTAAAAATGTTTTCATTTTTGATGAGACGCTGAATAAAAGACGTTTAATCGCCGGCAAACGAAAACCCGCGATTTCCCGTAAATCCCGGCTTGGCCCGTATAGTCAAAAGTATACAAAGAAAGTACCCAGGGAGTAAACTCATTTCCCGAACGATTTTTTAAATTATTTTTTCACCACTAAAACGCATGAGACTTGTAGTTTTCAAATATGTTTTCATTTTTGATGAGACGCTGAATAAAAGAAGTTTAATCGCCGGCAAACGAAAACCCGCGATTTCCCGTAAATCCCGGGCTTGGCCCGTATAGTCAAAAGTATACAAAAAAAATACCCAGGGAGTAAACTCATTTCCCGAACGATTTTTTAAATTACTTTTTCACCACTAAAACGCATGAGACTTGTAGTTTTTAAAAATGTTTTCATTTTTGATGAGACGCTGATGAAAAGCAGTTTAATCGCCGGCAAAAGAAAACCCGCGATTTCCCGTAAATCCCGGGCTTGGCACGTATAGTCGAATGTATACAAAGAAAGTACCCTGTGAGTAAACTCATTTCCAGAACGATTTTTTAAAGTATTTTTTCACCACTAAAACGCATGAGACTTGTAGTTTTCAAAAATGTTTTCATTTTTGATGAGACGCTTAATGAAAGAGGTTTAATCGCTGGAAAACGAAAACCCGCGATTTCCCGTAAATCCCGGGCTTGGCCCGTATAGTCGAATGTATACAAAGAAAGTACCCTGTGAGTAAACTCATTTCCAGAACGATTTTTTAAATTATTTTTTCACTACTAAAACGCATAAGACTTGTAGTTTTCAAAAATGTTTTCATTTTTGATGAGACGCTGAATAAAAGACGTTTAATCGCCGGCAAACGAAAACCCGCGATTTCCCGTAAATCCCGGCTTGGCCCGTATAGTCAAAAGTATACAAAGAAAGTACCCAGGGAGTAAACTCATTTCCCGAACGATTTTTTAAATTATTTTTTCACCACTAAAACGCATGAGACTTGTAGTTTTTAAAAATGTTTTCATTTTTGATGAGACGCTGAATAAAAGAAGTTTAATCGCCGGCAAACGAAAACCCGCGATTTCCCGTAAATCCCGGGCTTGGCCCGTATAGTCAAAAGTATGCAAAAAAAATACCCAGGGAGTAAACTCATTTCCCGAACGATTTTTTAAATTATTATTTCACCACTAAAACGCATGAGACTTGTAGTTTTCAAGAATGTTTTCATTTTTGATGAGACGCTGAATAAAAGCAGTTTAATCGCCGGCAAACGAAAACCCGCGATTTCCCGTAAATCCCGGGCTTGGCACGTATAGTCGAATGTATACAAAGAAAGTACCCTGTGAGTAAACTCATTTCCAGAACGATTTTTTAAATTATTTTTTCACCACTAAAACGCATAAGACTTGTAGTTTTTAAAACTGTTTTCATTTTTGATAAGACGCTGAATAAAAGAAGTTTAATTGCCGGCAAACGAAAACCCGCGATTTCCTGTAAATCCCGGTTTGGCCCGTTTTGATTTTTGATTTTTTTTTTTTGATTTTCTCTTTATTTAACGTCGATAGATACAATAGTATTTAAATAACTAATTTAAATCGACAACAAAACGTAAAACAAGGCAAACAGCGATAAAAAATAAGAAAAATAAATAAATAAATAAGTAAAGTTAAAATATGTATGGTATATCCATGCATATTTTACAGGTGCAAACAGCACCTTCCCAAAATTTTATTGAGCTACGGAAGGCTTCGAGAGAAGGAGCATTCTTTGTAGCGTCAGGCACAGATATCCATAGCTTCCCTGCAATATTTGATAAAGTATTTAAGCCATAGTACGTTGTCCGACAAGTTGGTCGCCTGATCAAATTAAAGCAACGAAGGTTGTACTTGTTTTCCCTAACAGAAAATATCCCGTTCATATATAGAGGTGACAATCCATTTAAAAATTTGTAAACCTCTTTCATTAAATTCTGTAAATTGATGATGTGAATATTTTTAACATTACATAAAGATAAAAGTTCATCGTAACTGCCATTTATATCGTCCTGTATGATTCTTAGACAACGTTCATGAATACGATTGATTCGATTATTCGCAACTTTTCCACAAAACATCCATACTAAGGGACAGTAAGAAAACTGAGACAAAATAAATGAATTGAAGAGAAAACGCTTCATCTTGGGTGTCAAAAAAGAAGATATCCTTTGAAGCACGTTGAGTTTCCTACTAGCCTTATTACAGATGTTTTTGACATGCGAATGAAAGTTTAGTCTCGAGTCAATCGTAACACCAAGAAGCACTACAGACGATTTACACGCAATTTTCAAATGGTTAAATATCAAACTTTCATCGTGATGACCTAATACAATATATTGATACTTTTTCAAATTTATTGCTAAGTAATTTTCATAAAACCAATTATTAACTATGACCAAATTAGTAAGCAGTGTTTGTTTTACATCTTCTAATGAATTTTCACAAGCATTTAAGGTGTTATCATCTGCAAAGTTACAAAGGGATGATTGAATAATGAACCAGAATAAATCGTTTAAAGAATAATTGAAGAAAGGAGGTCCTAAGATTGATCCTTGTGGAACTCCAACTTGAAGAGGAAGCCATTCGCTAAAAGAAGAATTTATTCTGGTTCTCTGAAAACGATTTTTCAAGTATGAGTGAATAAATAATAAAGAAGATTCAGAAAAACCATAGGCATGCAGCTTTGCTTCCCTGCAATATTTGATAAAGTATTTAAGCCATAGTACGTTGTCCGACAAGTTGGTCGCCTGATCAAATTAAAGCAACGAAGGTTGTACTTGTTTTCCCTAACAGAAAATATCCCGTTCATATATAGAGGTGACAATCCATTTAAAAATTTGTAAACCTCTTTCATTAAATTCTGTAAATTGATGATGTGAATATTTTTAACATTACATAAAGATAAAAGTTCATCGTAACTGCCATTTATATCGTCCTGTATGATTCTTAGACAACGTTCATGAATACGATTGATTCGATTATTCGCAACTTTTCCACAAAACATCCATACTAAGGGACAGTAAGAAAACTGAGACAAAATAAATGAATTGAAGAGAAAACGCTTCATCTTGGGTGTCAAAAAGGAAGATATCCTTTGAAGCACGTTGAGTTTCCTACTAGCCTTATTACAGATGTTTTTGACATGCGAATGAAAGTTTAGTCTCGAGTCAATCGTAACACCAAGAAGCACTACAGACGATTTACACGCAATTTTCAAATGGTTAAATATCAAACTTTCATCGTGATGACCTAATACAATATATTGATACTTTTTCAAATTTATTGCTAAGTAATTTTCATAAAACCAATTATTAACTATGACCAAATTAGTAAGCAGTGTTTGTTTTACATCTTCTAATGAATTTTCACAAGCATATAAGGTGTTATCATCTGCAAAGTTACAAAGGGATGATTGAATAATGAACCAGAATAAATCGTTTAAAGAATAATTGAAGAAAGGAGGTCCTAAGATTGATCCTTGTGGAACTCCAACTTGAAGAGGAAGCCATTCGCTAAAAGAAGAATTTATTCTGGTTCTCTGAAAACGATTTTTCAAGTATGAGTGAATAAATAATAAAGAAGATTCAGAAAAACCATAGGCATGCAGCTTTGCAATAAGCAAATCATGGTTGATAGTATCAAAAGCTTTAGAAAGGTCCATTAGCACTGCTCCAACTACACCCTTATTATCAAGTGTGCTTTTTCATTGTTCAATCATTCGAATGAGAGCATATTGTGTATTATAACCCTTTCTGAAGCCTGATAGATGAGGACTGAGTTTGTCATGCATAAAAGTGTGCATTTGATTTAGTATAGTCAAAAGTATACAAAGAAAGTACCCAGGGAGTAAACTCATTTCCCGAACGACTTTTTAAATTATTTTTTCACCACTAAATCGCATGAGACTTGTAGTTTTCAAAAATGTTTTCATTTTTGATGAGACGCTGAATAAAAGCAGTTTAATCGCCGGCAAACGAAAACCTGCGATTTCCCTAAATCCCGGACTCGGCCCGTATAGTCAAAAGTATACAAAGAAAGTACCCAGGGAGTAAACTCATTTCCCGAACGATTTTTTAAATTATTTTTTCACCACTAAAACGCCTGAGACTTGTAGTTTTCAAAAATGTTTTCATTTTTGATTAGACGCTGAATAAAAGAAGTTTATTCGCCGGCAAACGAAAACACGCGATTTCTCGTAAATCCCGGGCTTGGCCCGTATAGTCAAAAGTATACAAAGAAAGTACCCAGGGAGTAAACTCATTTCCCGAACGATTTTTTAAATTACTTTTTCACCACTAAAACGCATGAGACTTGTAGTTTTTAAAAATGTTTTCATTTTTGATGGGACGCTGAATAAAAGAAGTTTAATCGCCGGCAAACGAAAACCTGCGATTTCCCGTAAATCCTGGACTCGGCCCGTATAGTCAAAAGTATACAAAGAAAGTACCCAGGGAGTAAACTCATTTCCCAAACGATTTTTTAAATTATTATTTCACCACTAAAACGCATGAGACTTGTAATTTTCAAGAATGTTTTCATTTTTGATGAGACGCTGAATAAAAGCAGTTTAATCGCCGGCAAACGAAAACCCGCGATTTCCCGTAAATCCCGGGCTTGGCACGTATAGTCGAATGTATACAAAGAAAGTACCCTGTGAGTAAACTCATTTCCAGAACGATTTTTTAAATTATTTTGTCACCACTAAAACGCATAAGACTTGTAGTTTTCAAAAATGTTTTCATTTTTGATGAGACGCTGAATAAAAGATGTTTAATCGCCGGCAAACGAAAACCCGAGATTTCCCGTAAATCCCGGGCTTGGCCCGTATAGTCAAAAGTATTGAAAGAAAGTACCCAGGGAGTAAACTCATTTCCCGAACGATTTTTTATATTATTTTTTTACCACTAAACGCATGAGACTTGTAGTTTTCAAAAATATTTTCATATTTGATGGGACGCTGAATAAAAGAAGTTTAATCGCCGGCAAACGAAAATCCGCGATTTCCAGTAAATCCCGGACTCGGCCCGTATAGTCAAAAGTATACAAAGAAAGTACCCAGGGAGTAAACTCATTTCCCGAACGATTTTTTAAATTATTTTTTCACCACTAAAACGCATGAGACTTGTAGTTTTCAAAAATGTTTTCATTTTTGATGAGACGCTGAATAAAAGAAGTTTAATCGCCGGCAAACGAAAACCCGCGATTTCCCGTAAATCCCGGGCTTGGCCCGTATAGTCAAAAGTATACAAAAAAAATACCCAGGGAGTAAACTCATTTCCCGAACGATTTTTTAAATTACTTTTTCACCACTAAAACGCATGAGACTTGTAGTTTTTAAAAATGTTTTCATTTTTGATGAAACGCTGAATAAAAGAAGTTTAATTGCCGGCAAACAAAAACCTGCGATTTCCCGTAAATCCTGGACTCAGCCCGTATAGTCAAAAGTATACAAAGAAAGTACCCAGGGAGTAAACTCATTTCCCAAACGATTTTTTAAATTATTATTTCACCACTAAAACGCATGAGACTTGTAGTTTTCAAGAATGTTTTCATTTTTGATGAGACGCTGAATAAAAGCAGTTTAATCGCCGGCAAACAAAAACCCGCGATTTCCCGTAAATCCCGGGCTTGGCACGTATAGTCGAATGTATACAAAGAAAGTACCCTGTGAGTAAACTCATTTCCAGAACGATTTTTAAAATTATTTTTTCACCACTAAAACGCATAAGACTTGTAGTTTTCAAAACTGTTTTTATTTTTGATAAGACGCTGAATAAAAGAAGTTTAATCGCCGGCAAACGAAAACCCGCGATTTCCCGTAAATCCCGGCTTGGCCCGTATAGTCGAATGTATACAAAGAAGGTACCCTGTGAGTAAACTCATTTCCAGAACGATTTTTTAAATTATTTTTTCACTACTAAAACGCGTAAGACTTGTAGTTTTCAAAAATGTTTTCATTTTTGATGAGACGCTGAATAAAAGACGTTTAATCGCCGGCAAACAAAAACCCGCGATTTCCCGTAAATCCTGGCTTGGCCCGTATAGTCAAAAGTATACAAAGAAAGTACCCAGGGAGTAAACTCATTTCCCGAACGATTTCTTAAATTATTTTTTCACCACTAAAACGCATGAGACTTGTAGTTTTCAAAAATGTTTTCATTTTTGATTAGACGCTGAATAAAAGAAGTTTAATCGCCGGCAAACGAAAACCCGCGATTTCCCGTAAATCCCGGGCTGGGCCCGTATAGTCAAAAGTATACAAAAAAAATACCCAGGGAGTAAACTCATTTCCCGAACGATTTTTTAAATTATTATTTCACCACTAAAACGCATGAGACTTGTAGTTTTTAAAAATGTTTTCATTTTTGATGAGACGCTGAATAAAAGACGTTTAATCGCCGGCAAACGAAAACCCGCGATTTCCCGTAAATCCCGGCTTGGCCCGTATAGTCAAAAGTATACAAAGAAAGTACCCAGGGAGTAAACCCATTTCCCGAACGAGTTTTTAAATTATTTTTTCACCACTAAAACGCATGAGACTTGTAGTTTTCAAATATGTTTTTATTTTTGATGGGACGCTGAATAAAAGAAGTTTAATCGCCGGCAAACGAAAACCCGCGATTTCCCGTAAATCCCGGGCTTGGCCCGTATAGTCAAAAGTATACAAAAAAAATACCCAGGGAGTAAACTCATTTCCCGAACGATTTTTTAAATTACTTTTTCACCACTAAAACGCATGAGACTTGTAGTTTTTAAAAATGTTTTCATTTTTGATGAGACGCTGATGAAAAGCAGTTTAATCGCCGGCAAACGAAAACCCGCGATTTCCCGTAAATCCCGGGCTTGGCACGTATAGTCGAATGTATACAAAGAAAGTACCCTGTGAGTAAACTCATTTCCAGAACGATTTTGTAAATTATTTTTTCACCACTAAAACGCATGAGACTTGTAGTTTTCAAAAATGTTTTCATTTTTGATGAGACGCTTAATGAAAGAGGTTTAATCGCTGGAAAACGAAAACCCGCGATTTCCCGTAAATCCCGGGCTTGGCCCGTATAGTCGAATGTATACAAAGAAAGTACCCTGTGAGTAAACTCATTTCCAGAACGATTTTTTAAATTATTTTTTCACTACTAAAACGCATAAGACTTGTAGTTTTCAAAAATGTTTTCATTTTTGATGAGACGCTGAATAAAAGACGTTTAATCGCCGGCAAACGAAAACCCGCGATTTCCCGTAAATCCCGGCTTGGCCCGTATTGTCAAAAGTATACAAAGAAAGTACCCAGGGAGTAAACTCATTTCCCGAACGATTTTTTAAATTATTTTTTCACCACTAAAACGCATGAGACTTGTAGTTTTCAAAAATGTTTTCATTTTTGATGAGACGCTGAATAAAAGAAGTTTAATCGCCGGCAAACGAAAACCCGCGATTTCCCGTAAATCCCGGCTTGGCCCGTATAGTCGAATGTATACAAAGAAAGTACCCTGTGAGTAAACTCATTTCCAGAACGATTTTTTAAATTATTTTTTCACTACTAAAACGCATAAGTCTTGTAGTTTTCAAAAATGTTTTCATTTTTGATGAGACGCTGAATAAAAGACGTTTAATCGCCGGCAAACGAAAACCCGCGATTTCCCGTAAATCCCGGCTTGGCCCGTATAGTCAAAAGTATACAAAGAAAGTACCCAGGGAGTAAACTCATTTCCCGAACGATTTTTTAAATTATTTTTTCACCACTAAAACGCATGAGACTTGTAGTTTTCAAAAATGTTTTCATTTTTGATGAGACGCTGAATAAAAGAAGTTTAATCGCCGGCAAACGAAAACCCGTGATTTCCCGTAAATCCCGGGCTTGGCACGTATAGTCGAATGTATACAAAGAAAGTACCCTGTGAGTAAACTCATTTCCAGAACGATTTTTTAAATTATTTTTTCACCACTAAAACGCATAAGACTTGTAGTTTTTAAAACTGTTTTCATTTTTGATAAGACGCTGAATAAAAGAAGTTTAATCGCCGGCAAACGAAAACCCGCGATTTCCCGTAAATCCCGGCTTGGCCCGTATAGTCGAATGTATACAAAGAAAGTACCCTGTGAGTAAACTCATTTCCAGAACGATTTTTTAAATTATTTTTTCACTACTAAAACGCATAAGACTTGTAGTTTTCAAAAATGTTTTCATTTTTGATGAGACGCTGAATAAAAGACGTTTAATCGCCGGCAAACGAAAACCCGCGATTTCCCGTAAATCCCGGCTTGGCCCGTATAGTCAAAAGTATACAAAGAAAGTACCCAGGGAGTAAACTCATTTCCCGAACGATTTTTTAAATTATTTTTTCACCACTAAAACGCATGAGACTTGTAGTTTTCAAAAATGTTTTCATTTTTGATGAGACGCTGAATAAAAGAAGTTTAATCGCCGGCAAACGAAAACCCGCGATTTCCCGTAAGTCCCGGGCTTGGCCCGTATAGTCAAAAGTATACAAAAAAATACCCAGGGAGTAAACTCATTTCCCGAACGATTTTTTAAATTATTATTTCACCACTAAAACGCATGAGACTTGTAGTTTTTAAAAATGTTTTCATTTTTGATGAGACGCTGAATAAAAGACGTTTATTCGCCGGCAAACGAAAACCCGCGATTTCCCGTAAATCCCGGCTTGGCCCGTATAGTCAAAAGTATACAAAGAAAGTACCCAGGGAGTAAACTCATTTCCCGAACGATTTTTTAAATTATTTTTTCACCACTAAAACGCATGAGACTTGTAGTTTTCAAATATGTTTTCATTTTTGATGAGACGCTGAATAAAAGAAGTTTAATCGCCGGCAAACAAAAATCCGCGATTTCCCGTAAATCCCGGGCTTGGCCCGTATAGTGAAAAGTATACAAAAAAAAATACCCAGGGAGTGAACTCATTTCCCGAACGATTTTTTAAATTACTTTTTCACCACTAAAACGCATGAGACTTGTAGTTTTTAAAAATGTTTTCATTTTTGATGAGACGCTGATGAAAAGCAGTTTAATCGCCGGCAAACGAAAACCCGCGATTTCCCGTAAATCCCGGGCTTGGCACGTATAGTCGAATGTATACAAAGAAAGTACCCTGTGAGTAAACTCATTTCCAGAACGATTTTTTAAATTATTTTTTCACCACTAAAACGCATGAGACTTGTAGTTTTCAAAAATGTTTTCATTTTTGATGAGACGCTTAATGAAAGAGGTTTAATCGCTGGAAAACGAAAACCCGCGATTTCCCGTAAATCCCGGGCTTGGCCCGTATAGTCGAATGTATACAAAGAAAGTACCCTGTGAGTAAACTCATTTCCAGAACGATTTTTTAAATTATTTTTTCACTACTAAAACGCATAAGACTTGTAGTTTTCAAAAATGTTTTCATTTTTGATGAGACGCTGAATAAAAGACGTTTAATCGCCGGCAAACGAAAACCCGCGATTTCCCGTAAATCCCGGCTTGGCAGGTATAGTCAAAAGTATACAAAGAAAGTACCCAGGGAGTAAACTCATTTCCCGAACGATTTTTTAAATTATTTTTTCACCACTAAAACGCATGAGACTTGTAGTTTTCAAAAATGTTTTCATTTTTGATGAGACGCTGAATAAAACAAGTTTAATCGCCGGCAAACGAAAACCCGCGATTTCCCGTAAATCCCGGGCTTGGCCCGTATAGTCAAAAGTATACAAAAAAATACCCAGGGAGTAAACTCATTTCCCGAACAATTTTTTAAATTATTATTTCACCACTAAAACGCATGAGACTTGTAGTTTTCAAGAATGTTTTCATTTTTGATGAGACGCTGAATAAAAGCAGTTTAATCGCCGGCAAACGAAAACCCGCGATTTCCCGTAAATCCCGGCTTGGCCCGTATAGTCAAAAGTATACAAAGAAAGTACCCAGGGAGTAAACTCATTTCCCGAACAATTTTTTAAATTATTTTTTCACCACTAAAACGCATGAGACTTGTAGTTTTCAAAAATGTTTTCATTTTTAATGAGACGCTGAATAAAAGAAGTTTAATCGCCGGCAAACGAAAACCGGCGATTTCCCGTAAATCCCGGGCTTGGCCCGTATAGTCAAAAGTATACAAAAAAAATACCCAGGGAGTAAACTCATTTCCCGAACGATTTTTTAAATTATTATTTCACCACTAAAACGCATGAGACTTGTAGTTTTTAAAAATGTTTTCATTTTTGATGAGACGCTGAATAAAAGACGTTTAATCGCCGGCAAACGAAAACCCGCGATTTCCCGTAAATCCCGGCTTGGCCCGTATAGTCAAAAGTATACAAAGAAAGTACCCAGGGAGTAAACTCATTTCCCGAACGATTTTTTAAATTATTTTTTCACCACTAAAACGCATGAGACTTGTAGTTTTTAAATATGTTTTCATTTTTGATGAGACGCTGAATAAAAGAAGTTTAATCGCCGGCAAACGAAAACCCGCGATTTCCCGTAAATCCCGGGCTTGGCCCGTATAGTCAAAAGTATACAAAAAAAATACCCAGGGAGTAAACTCATTTCCCGAACGATTTTTTAAATTACTTTTTCACCACTAAAACGCATGAGACTTGTAGTTTTTAAAAATGTTTTCATTTTTGATGAGACGCTGATGAAAAGCAGTTTAATCGCCGGCAAACGAAAACCCGCGATTTCCCGTAAATCCCGGGCTTGGCACGTATAGTCAAAAGTATACAAAGAAAGTACCCAGGGAGTAAACTCATTTCCCGAACGATTTTTTAAATTATTTTTTCACCACTAAAACGCATGAGACTTGTAGTTTTCAAAAATGTTTTCATTTTTGATGAGACGCTGAATAAAAGAAGTTTAATCGCCGGCAAACGAAAACCCGCGATTTCCCGTAAATCCCGGGCTTGGCCCGTATAGTCAAAAGTATACAAAAAAAATACCCAGGGAGTAAACTCATTTCCCGAACGATTTTTTAAATTATTATTTCACCACTAAAACGCATGAGACTTGTAGTTTTCAAGAATGTTTTCATTTTTGATGAGACGCTGAATAAAAGCAGTTTAATCGCCGGCAAACGAAAACCCGCGATTTCCCGTAAATCCCGGGCTTGGCACGTATAGTCGAATGTATACAAAGAAAATACCCTGTGAGTAAACTCATTTCCAGAACGATTTTTTAAATTATTTTTTCACCACTAAAACGCATAAGACTTGTAGTTTTTAAAACTGTTTTCATTTTTGATAAGACGCTGAATAAAAGAAGTTTAATCGCCGGCAAACGAAAACCCGCGATTTCTCGTGAATCCCGGCTTGGCCCGTATAGTCAAAAGTATACAAAGAAAGTACCCAGGGAGTAAACTCATTTCCCGAACGACTTTTTAAATTATTTTTTCACCACTAAATCGCATGAGACTTGTAGTTTTCAAAAATGTTTTCATTTTTGATGAGACGCTGAATAAAAGCAGTTTAATCGCCGGCAAACGAAAACCTGCGATTTCCCTAAATCCCGGACTCGGCCCGTATAGTCAAAAGTATACAAAGAAAGTACCCAGGGAGTAAACTCATTTCCCGAACGATTTTTTAAATTACTTTTTCACCACTAAAACGCATGAGACTTGTAGTTTTTGAAAATGTTTTCATTTTTGATGAGACGCTGAATAAAAGAAGTTTTATCGCCGGCAAACGAAAACCTGCGATTTCCCGTAAATCCTGGACTCGGCTTGTATAGTCAAAAGTATACAAAGAAAGTACCCAGGGAGTAAACTCATTTCCCAAACGATTTTTTAAATTATTATTTCACCACTAAAACGCATGAGACTTGTAATTTTCAAGAATGTTTTCATTTTTGATGAGACGCTGAATAAATGCAGTTTAATCGCCGGCAAACGAAAACCCGCGATTTCCCGTAAATCCCGGGCTTGGCACGTATAGTCAAATGTATACAAAGAAAGTACCCTGTGAGTAAACTCATTTCCAGAACGATTTTTTAAATTATTTTGTCACCACTAAAACGCATAAGACTTGTAGTTTTCAAAAATGTTTTCATTTTTGATGAGACGCTGAATAAAAGATGTTTAATCGCCGGCAAACGAAAACCCGAGATTTCCCGTAAATCCCGGGCTTGGCTCGTATAGTCAAAAGTATAGAAAGAAAGTACCCAGGGAGTAAACTCATTTCCCGAACGATTTTTTATATTATTTTTTTACCACTAAACGCATGAGACTTGTAGTTTTCAAAAATATTTTCATACTTGATGGGACGCTGAATAAAAGAAGTTTAATCGCCGGCAAACGAAAATCCGCGATTTCCCGTAAATCCCGGACTCGGCCCGTATAGTCAAAAGTATACAAAGAAAGTACCCAGGGAGTAAACTCATTTCCCGAACAATTTCTTAAATTATTTTTTCACCACTAAAACGCATGAGACTTGTAGTTTTCAAAAATGTTTTCATTTTTGATGAGACGCTGAATAAAAGCAGTTTAATCGCCGGCAAACGAAAACCCGCGATTTCCCGTAAATCCCGGGCTTGGCACGTATAGTTGAATGTATACAAAGAAAGTACCCTGTGAGTAAACTCATTTCCAGAACGATTTTTTAAATTATTTTTTCACCACTAAAACGCATAAGACTTGTAGTTTTTAAAACTGTTTTCATTTTTGATAAGACGCTGAATAAAAGAAGTTTAATCGCCGGCAAACGAAAACCCGCGATTTCCCGTAAATCCCAGCTTGGCCCGTATAGTCAAAAGTATACAAAGAAAGTACCCAGGGAGTGAACTCATTTCCCGAACGACTTTTTAAATTATTTTTTCACCACTAAATCGCATGAGACTTGTAGTTTTCAAGAATGTTTTCATTTTTGATGAGACGCTGAATAAAAGCAGTTTAATCGCCGGCAAACGAAAACCCGCGATTTCCCGTAAATCCCGGGCTTGGCACGTATAGTCGAATGTATACAAAGAAAGTACCCTGTGAGTAAACTCATTTCCAGAACGATTTTTTAAATTATTTTTTCACCACTAAAACGCATAAGACTTGTAGTTTTTAAAACTGTTTTCATTTTTGATAAGACGCTGAATAAAAGAAGTTTAATCGCCGGCAAACGAAAACCCGCGATTTCCCGTAAATCCCGGCTTGGCCCGTATAGTCAAAAGTATACAAAGAAAGTACCCAGGGAGTAAACTCATTTCCCGAACGACTTTTTAAATTATTTTTTCACCACTAAATCGCATGAGACTTGTAGTTTTCAAAAATGTTTTCATTTTTGATGAGACGCTGAATAAAAGCAGTTTAATCGCTGGCAAACGAAAACCTGCGTTTTCCCTAAATCTCGGACTCGGCCCGTATAGTCAAAAGTATACAAAGAAAGTACCCAGGGAGTAAACTCATTTCCCGAACGATTTTTTAAATTATTTTTTCACCACTAAAACGCCTGAGACTTGTAGTTTTCAAAAATGTTTTCATTTTTGATGAGACGCTGAATAAAAGAAGTTTATTCGCCGGCAAACGAAAACCCGCGATTTCTCGTAAATCCCGGGCTTGGCCCGTATAGTCAAAAGTATACAAAGAAAGTACCCAGGGAGTAAACTCATTTCCCGAACGATTTTTTAAATTACTTTTTCACCACTAAAACGCATGAGACTTGTAATTTTCAAGAATGTTTTCATTTTTGATGAGACGCTGAATAAAAGCAGTTTAATCGCGGGCAAACGAAAACCCGCGATTTCCCGTAAATCCCGGGCTTGGCACGTATAGTCGAATGTATACAAAGAAAGTACCCTGTGAGTAATCTTATTTCCAGAACGATTTTTTAAATTATTTTGTCACCACTAAAACGCATAAGACTTGTAGTTTTCAAAAATGTTTTCATTTTTGATGAGACGCTGAATAAAAGATGTTTAATCGCCGGCAAACGAAAACCCGAGATTTCCCGTAAATCCCGGGCTTGGCCCGTATAGTCGAATGTATACAAAGAAAGTACCCAGGGAGTAAACTCATTTCCCGAACGAGTTTTTAAATTTTTTTTTCACCACTAAAACGCATGAGACTTGTAGTTTTCAAAAATGTTTTTATTTTTGATGAGACGCTGAATAAAGGAAGTTTATTCGCCGGCAAACGAAACCCGCGATTTCCCGTAAATCCCGGGCTTGGCCCGTATAGTCAAAAGTATACAAAGAAAGTACCCAGGGAGTAAACTCATTTCCCGAACGATTTTTTAAATTACTTTTTCACCACTAAAACGCATTAGACTTGCAGTTTTTAAAAATGTTTTCATTTTTGATAAGAGGCTGAATAAAAGCAGTTTAATCGCCGGCAAACGAAATCCCGCGATTTCCCGTAAATCCCGGGCTTGGCACGTATAGTCAAATGTATACAAAGAAAGTACCCTGTGAGTAAACTCATTTCCAGAACGATTTTTTAAATTATTTTGTCACCACTAAAACGCATAAGACTTGTAGTTTTCAAAAATGTTTTCATTTTTGATGAGACGCTGAATAAAAGCAGTTTAATCGCCGGCAAACGAAAACCCGAGATTTCCCGTAAATCCCGGGCTTGGCTCGTATAGTCAAAAGTATAGAAAGAAAGTACCCAGGGAGTAAACTCATTTCCCGAACGATTTTTTATATTATTTTTTTACCACTAACCGCATGAGACTTGTAGTTTTCAAAAATATTTTCATATTTGATGGGACGCTGAATAAAAGAAGTTTAATCGCCGGCAAACGAAAATCCGCGATTTCCCGTAAATCCCGGACTCGGCCCGTATAGTCAAAAGTATACAAAGAAAGTACCCAGGGAGTAAACTCATTTCCCGAACAATTTCTTAAATTATTTTTTCACCACTAAAACGCATGAGACTTGTAGTTTTCAAAAATGTTTTCATTTTTGATGAGACGCTGAATAAAAGAAGTTTAATCGCCGGCAAACGAAAACCCGCGATTTCCCGTAAATCCCGGGCTTGGCCCGTATAGTCAAAAGTATACAAAAAAAATACCCAGGGAGTAAACTCATTTCCCGAACGATTTTTTAAATTACTTTTTCACCACTAAAACGCATGAGACTTGTAGTTTTTAAAAATGTTTTCATTTTTGATGAAACGCTGAATAAAAGAAGTTTAATTGCCGGCAAACAAAAACCTGCGATTTCCCGTAAATCCTGGACTCGGCCCGTATAGTCAAAAGTATACAAAGAAAGTACCCAGGGAGTAAACTCATTTCCCAAACGATTTTTTAAATTATTATTTCACCACTAAAACGCATGAGACTTGTAGTTTTCAAGAATGTTTTCATTTTTGATGAGACGCTGAATAAAAGCAGTTTAATCGCCGGCAAACGAAAACCCCCGATTTCCCGTAAATCCCGGGCTTGGCACGTATAGTCGAATGTATACAAAGAAAGTACCCTGTGAGTAAACTCATTTCCAGAACGATTTTTTAAATTATTTTTTCACCACTAAAACGCATAAGACTTGTAGTTTTTAAAACTGTTTTCATTTTTGATAAGACGCTGAATAAAAGAAGTTTAATCGCCGGCAAACGAAAACCCGCGATTTCCCGTAAATCCCGGCTTGGCCCGTGTAGTCAAAAGTATACAAAGAAAGTACCCAGGGAGTGAACTCATTTCCCGAACGACTTTTTAAATTATTTTTTCACCACTAAATCGCATGAGACTTGTAGTTTTCAAGAATGTTTTCATTTTTGATGAGACGCTGAATAAAAGCAGTTTAATCGCCGGCAAACGAAAACCCGCGATTTCCCGTAAATCCCGGCTTGGCACGTATAGTCGAATGTATACAAAGAAAGTACACTGTGAGTAAACTCATTTCCAGAACGATTTTTTAAATTATTTTTTCACCACTAAAACGCATAAGACTTGTAGTTTTTAAAACTGTTTTCATTTTTGATAAGACGCTGAATAAAAGAAGTTTAATCGCCGGCAAACGAAAACCCGCGATTTCCCGTAAATCCCGGCTTGGCCCGTATAGTCAAAAGTATACAAAGAAAGTACCCAGGGAGTAAACTCATTTCCCGAACGACTTTTTAAATTATTTTTTCACCACTAAATCGCATGAGACTTGTAGTTTTCAAAAATGTTTTCATTTTTGATGAGACGCTGAATAAAAGCAGTTTAATCGCTGGCAAACGAAAACCTGCGATTTCCCTAAATCTCGGACTCGGCCCGTATAGTCAAAAGTATACAAAGAAAGTACCCAGGGAGTAAACTCATTTCCCGAACGATTTTTTAAATTATTTTTTCACCACTAAAACGCCTGAGACTTGTAGTTTTCAAAAATGTTTTCATTTTTGATGAGACGCTGAATAAAAGAAGTTTATTCGCCGGCAAACGAAAACCCGCGATTTCTCGTAAATCCCGGGCTTGGCCCGTATAGTCAAAAGTATACAAAGAAAGTACCCAGGGAGTAAACTCATTTCCCGAACGATTTTTTAAATTACTTTTTCACCACTAAAACGCATGAGACTTGTAGTTTTTAAAAATGTTTTCATTTTTGATGAGACGCTGAATAAAAGAAGTTTAATCGCCGACAAACGAAAACCTGCGATTTCCCGTAAATCCTGGACTCGGCCCGTATAGTCAAAAGTATACAAAGAAAGTACCCAGGGAGTAAACTCATTTCCCAAACGATTTTTTAAATTATTATTTCACCACTAAAACGCATGAGACTTGTAATTTTCAAGAATGTTTTCATTTTTGATGAGACGCTGAATAAAAGCAGTTTAATCGCCGGCAAACGAAAACCCGCGATTTTCCGTAAATCCCGGGCTTGGCACGTATAGTCGAATGTATACAAAGAAAGTACCCTGTGAGTAATCTTATTTCCAGAACGATTTTTTAAATTATTTTGTCACCACTAAAACGCATAAGACTTGTAGTTTTCAAAAATGTTTTCATTTTTGATGAGACGCTGAATAAAAGATGTTTAATCGCCGGCAAACGAAAACCCGAGATTTCCCGTAAATCCCGGGCTTGGCCCGTATAGTCAAAAGTATAGAAAGAAAGTACCCAGGGAGTAAACTCATTTCCCGAACGATTTTTTATATTATTTTTTTACCACTAAACGCATGAGACTTGTAGTTTTCAAAAATATTTTCATATTTGATGGGACGCTGAATAAAAGAAGTTTAATCACCGGCAAACGAAAACCCGCGATTTCCCGTAAATCCCGGCTTGGCCCGTATAGTCAAAAGTATACAAAGAAAGTACCCAGGGAGTAAACTCATTTCCCGAACGATTTTTTAAATTATTTTTGCACCACTAAAACGCATGAGACTTGTAGTTTTCAAAAATGTTTTCATTTTTGATGAGACGCTGAATAAAAGCAGTTTAATCGCCGGCAAACGAAATCCCGCGTTTGCCCGTAAATCCGGAGCTTGGCCCGTATAGTCGAATGTATACAAAGAAAGTACCCAGGGAGTAAACTCATTTCCCGAACGATTTTTTAAATTTTTTTTTCACCACTAAAACGCATGAGACTTGTAGTTTTCAAAAATGTTTTCATTTTTGATGAGACGCTGAATAAAGGAAGTTTATTCGCCGGCAAACGAAACCCGCGATTTCCCGTAAATCCCGGGCTTGGCCCGTATAGTCAAAAGTATACAAAGAAAGTACCCAGGGAGTAAACTCATTTCCCGAACGATTTTTTAAATTACTTTTTCACCACTAAAACGCATTAGACTTGCAGTTTTTAAAAATGTTTTCATTTTTGATAAGACGCTGAATAAAAGAAGTTTAATCGCCGACAAACGAAAACCTGCGATTTCCCGTAAATCCTGGACTCGGCCCGTATAGTCAAAAGTATACAAAGAAAGTACCCAGGGAGTAAACTCATTTCCCAAACGATTTTTTAAATTATTATTTCACCACTAAAACGCATGAGACTTGTAATTTTCAAGAATGTTTTCATTTTTGATGAGACGCTGAATAAAAGCAGTTTAATCGCCGGCAAACGAAAACCCGCGATTTTCCGTAAATCCCGGGCTTGGCACGTATAGTCGAATGTATACAAAGAAAGTACCCTGTGAGTAATCTTATTTCCAGAACGATTTTTTAAATTATTTTGTCACCACTAAAACGCATAAGACTTGTAGTTTTCAAAAATGTTTTCATTTTTGATGAGACGCTGAATAAAAGCAGTTTAATCGCCGGCAAACGAAATCCCGCGTTTGCCCGTAAATCCGGAGCTTGGCCCGTATAGTCGAATGTATACAAAGAAAGTACCCAGGGAGTAAACTCATTTCCCGAACGATTTTTTAAATTTTTTTTTCACCACTAAAACGCATGAGACTTGTAGTTTTCAAAAATGTTTTCATTTTTGATGAGACGCTGAATAAAGGAAGTTTATTCGCCGGCAAACGAAACCCGCGATTTCCCGTAAATCCCGGGCTTGGCCCGTATAGTCAAAAGTATACAAAGAAAGTACCCAGGGAGTAAACTCATTTCCCGAACGATTTTTTAAATTACTTTTTCACCACTAAAACGCATTAGACTTGCAGTTTTTAAAAATGTTTTCATTTTTGATAAGACGCTGAATAAAAGAAGTTTAATCGCCGACAAACGAAAACCTGCGATTTCCCGTAAATCCTGGACTCGGCCCGTATAGTCAAAAGTATACAAAGAAAGTACCCAGGGAGTAAACTCATTTCCCAAACGATTTTTTAAATTATTATTTCACCACTAAAACGCATGAGACTTGTAATTTTCAAGAATGTTTTCATTTTTGATGAGACGCTGAATAAAAGCAGTTTAATCGCCGGCAAACGAAAACCCGCGATTTTCCGTAAATCCCGGGCTTGGCACGTATAGTCGAATGTATACAAAGAAAGTACCCTGTGAGTAATCTTATTTCCAGAACGATTTTTTAAATTATTTTGTCACCACTAAAACGCATAAGACTTGTAGTTTTCAAAAATGTTTTCATTTTTGATGAGACGCTGAATAAAAGATGTTTAATCGCCGGCAAACGAAAACCCGAGATTTCCCGTAAATCCCGGGCTTGGCCCGTATAGTCAAAAGTATAGAAAGAAAGTACCCAGGGAGTAAACTCATTTCCCGAACGATTTTTTATATTATTTTTTTACCACTAAACGCATGAGACTTGTAGTTTTCAAAAATATTTTCATATTTGATGGGACGCTGAATAAAAGAAGTTTAATCACCGGCAAACGAAAACCCGCGATTTCCCGTAAATCCCGGCTTGGCCCGTATAGTCAAAAGTATACAAAGAAAGTACCCAGGGAGTAAACTCATTTCCCGAACGATTTTTTAAATTATTTTTGCACCACTAAAACGCATGAGACTTGTAGTTTTCAAAAATGTTTTCATTTTTGATGAGACGCTGAATAAAAGCAGTTTAATCGCCGGCAAACGAAATCCCGCGTTTGCCCGTAAATCCGGAGCTTGGCCCGTATAGTCGAATGTATACAAAGAAAGTACCCAGGGAGTAAACTCATTTCCCGAACGATTTTTTAAATTTTTTTTTCACCACTAAAACGCATGAGACTTGTAGTTTTCAAAAATGTTTTCATTTTTGATGAGACGCTGAATAAAGGAAGTTTATTCGCCGGCAAACGAAACCCGCGATTTCCCGTAAATCCCGGGCTTGGCCCGTATAGTCAAAAGTATACAAAGAAAGTACCCAGGGAGTAAACTCATTTCCCGAACGATTTTTTAAATTACTTTTTCACCACTAAAACGCATTAGACTTGCAGTTTTTAAAAATGTTTTCATTTTTGATAAGACGCTGAATAAAAGCAGTTTAATCGCCGGCAAACGAAATCCCGCGATTTCCCGTAAATCCGGGGCTTGGCCCGTATAGCCGAATGTATACAAAGAAAGTACCCAGTGAGTAAACTCATTTCCCGAACGATTTTTTAAATTTTTTTTCACCACTAAAACGCATGAGACTTGTAGTTTTCAAAAATGTTTTCATTTTTGATGAGACGCTTAATGAAAGAGGTTTAATCGCTGGAAAACGAACACCCGCGATTTCCCGTAAATCCCGGGCTTGGCCCGTATAGTCCAATGTATACAAAGAAAGTACCCTGTGAGTAAACTCATTTCCAGAACGATTTTTTAAATTATTTTTTCACTACTAAAACGCATAAGACTTGTAGTTTTTAAAAATGTTTTCATTTTTGATGAGACACTGAATAAAAGACGTTTAATCGCCGGCAAACGAAAACCCGCGATTTCCCGTAAATCCCCGCTTGGCCCGTATAGTCAAAAGTATACAAAGAAAGTACCCAGGGAGTAAACTCATTTCCCGAACGATTTTTTAAATTAATTTTTTCACCACTAAAACGCATGAGACTTGTAGTTTTCAAAAATGTTTTCATTTTTGATGAGACGCTGAATAAAAGCAGTTTAATCGCCGGCAAACGAAATCCCGCGTTTGCCCGTAAATCCGGGGCTTGGCCCGTATAGTCGAATGTATACAAAGAAAGTACCCAGGGAGTAAACTCATTTCCCGAACGATTTTTTAAATTTTTTTTTCACCACTAAAACGCATGAGACTTGTAGTTTTCAAAAATGTTTTCATTTTTGATGAGACGCTGAATAAAGGAAGTTTATTCGCCGGCAAACGAAACCCGCGATTTCCCGTAAATCCCGGGCTTGGCCCGTATAGTCAAAAGTATACAAAGAAAGTACCCAGGGAGTAAACTCATTTCCCGAACGATTTTTAAATTACTTTTTCACCACTAAAACGCATTAGACTTGCAGTTTTTAAAAATGTTTTCATTTTTGATAAGACGCTGAATAAAAGCAGTTTAATCGCCGGCAAACGAAATCCCGCGATTTCCCGTAAATCCGGGGCTTGGCCCGTATAGCTGAATGTATACAAAGAAAGTACCCAGGGAGTAAACTCATTTCCCGAACGATTTTTTAAATTTTTTTTCACCACTAAAACGCATGAGACTTGTAGTTTTCAAAAATGTTTTCATTTTTGATGAGACGCTTAATGAAAGAGGTTTAATCGCTGGAAAACGAAAACCCGCGATTTCCCGTAAATCCCGGGCTTGGCCCGTATAGTCCAATGTATACAAAGAAAGTACCCTGTGAGTAAACTCATTTCCAGAACGATTTTTTAAATTATTTTTTCACTACTAAAACGCATAAGACTTGTAGTTTTTAAAAATGTTTTCATTTTTGATGAGACGCTGAATAAAAGACGTTTAATCGCCGGCAAACGAAAACCCGCGATTTCCCGTAAATCCCCGCTTGGCCCGTATAGTCAAAAGTATACAAAGAAAGTACCCAGGGAGTAAACTCATTTCCCGAACGATTTTTTAAATTAATTTTTTCACCACTAAAACGCATGAGACTTGTAGTTTTCAAAAATGTTTTCATTTTTGATGAGACGCTGAATAAAAGAAGTTTAATCGCCGGCAAACGAAAACCCGCGATTTCCCGTAAATCCCGGGCTTGGCCCGTATAGTCAAAAGTATACAAAAAAAATACCCAGGGAGTAAACTCATTTCCCGAACGATTTTTTAAATTACTTTTTCACCACTAAAACGCATGAGACTTGTAGTTTTTAAAAATGTTTTCATTTTTGATGAGACGCTGAATAAAAGCAGTTTAATCGCCGGCAAACGAAATCCCGCGTTTGCCCGTAAATCCGGGGCTTGGCCCGTATAGTCGAATGTATACAAAGAAAGTACCCACGGAGTAAACTCATTTCCCGAACGATTTTTTAAATTTTTTTTTCACCACTAAAACGCATGAGACTTGTAGTTTTCAAAAATGTTTTCATTTTTGATGAGACGCTGAATAAAGGAAGTTTATTCGCCGGCAAACGAAACCCGCGATTTCCCGTAAATCCCGGGCTTGGCCCGTATAGTCAAAAGTATACAAAGAAAGTACCCAGGGAGTAAACTCATTTCCCGAACGATTTTTTAAATTACTTTTTCACCACTAAAACGCATTAGACTTGCAGTTTTTAAAAATGTTTTCATTTTTGATAAGACGCTGAATAAAAGCAGTTTAATCGCCGGCAAACGAAATCCCGCGATTTCCCGTAAATCCGGGGCTTGGCCCGTATAGCTGAATGTATACAAAGAAAGTACCCAGGGAGTAAACTCATTTCCCGAACGATTTTTTAAATTTTTTTTCACCACTAAAACGCATGAGACTTGTAGTTTTCAAAAATGTTTTCATTTTTGATGAGACGCTTAATGAAAGAGGTTTAATCGCTGGAAAACGAAAACCCGCGATTTCCCGTAAATCCCGGGCTTGGCCCGTATAGTCCAATGTATACAAAGAAAGTACCCTGTGAGTAAACTCATTTCCAGAACGATTTTTTAAATTAATTTTTTCACCACTAAAACGCATGAGACTTGTAGTTTTCAAAAATGTTTTCATTTTTGATGAGACGCTGAATAAAAGAAGTTTAATCGCCGGCAAACGAAAACCCGCGATTTCCCGTACATCCCGGGCTTGGCCCGTATAGTCAAAAGTATACAAAAAAAATACCCAGGGAGTAAACTCATTTCCCGAACGATTTTTTAAATTACTTTTTCACCACTAAAACGCATGAGACTTGTAGTTTTTAAAAATGTTTTCATTTTTGATGAGACGCTGAATAAAAGAAGTTTAATCGGCGGCAAACGAAAACCTGCGTTTTCCCGTAAATCCTGGACTCGGCCCGTATAGTCAAAAGTATACAAAGAAAGTACCCAGGGAGTAAACTCATTTCCCAAACGATTTTTTAAATTATTATTTCACCACTAAAACGCATGAGACTTGTAGTTTTCAAGAATGTTTTCATTTTTGATGAGACGCTGAATAAAAGAAGTTTAATCGCCGGCAAACGAAAACCCGCGATTTCCCGTAAATCCCGGGCTTGGCCCGTATAGTCAAAAGTATACAAAAAAAATACCCAGGGAGTAAACTCATTTCCCGAACGATTTTTTAAATTACTTTTTCACCACTAAAACGCATGAGACTTGTAGTTTTCAAAAATGTTTTCATTTTTGATGAGACGCTGAATAAAGGAAGTTTATTCGCCGGCAAACGAAACCCGCGATTTCCCGTAAATCCCGGGCTTGGCCCGTATAGTCAAAAGTATACAAAGAAAGTACCCAGGGAGTAAACTCATTTCCCGAACGATTTTTTAAATTACTTTTTCACCACTAAAACGCATTAGACTTGCAGTTTTTAAAAATGTTTTCATTTTTGATAAGACGCTGAATAAAAGCAGTTTAATCGCCGGCAAACGAAATCCCGCGATTTCCCGTAAATCCGGGGCTTGGCCCGTATAGCTGAATGTATACAAAGAAAGTACCCAGGGAGTAAACTCATTTCCCGAACGATTTTTTAAATTTTTTTTCACCACTAAAACGCATGAGACTTGTAGTTTTCAAAAATGTTTTCATTTTTGATGAGACGCTTAATGAAAGAGGTTTAATCGCTGGAAAACGAAAACCCGCGATTTCCCGTAAATCCCGGGCTTGGCCCGTATAGTCCAATGTATACAAAGAAAGTACCCTGTGAGTAAACTCATTTCCAGAACGATTTTTTAAATTAATTTTTTCACCACTAAAACGCATGAGACTTGTAGTTTTCAAAAATGTTTTCATTTTTGATGAGACGCTGAATAAAAGAAGTTTAATCGCCGGCAAACGAAAACCCGCGATTTCCCGTACATCCCGGGCTTGGCCCGTATAGTCAAAAGTATACAAAAAAAATACCCAGGGAGTAAACTCATTTCCCGAACGATTTTTTAAATTACTTTTTCACCACTAAAACGCATGAGACTTGTAGTTTTTAAAAATGTTTTCATTTTTGATGAGACGCTGAATAAAAGAAGTTTAATCGGCGGCAAACGAAAACCTGCGTTTTCCCGTAAATCCTGGACTCGGCCCGTATAGTCAAAAGTATACAAAGAAAGTACCCAGGGAGTAAACTCATTTCCCAAACGATTTTTTAAATTATTATTTCACCACTAAAACGCATGAGACTTGTAGTTTTCAAGAATGTTTTCATTTTTGATGAGACGCTGAATAAAAGAAGTTTAATCGCCGGCAAACGAAAACCCGCGATTTCCCGTAAATCCCGGGCTTGGCCCGTATAGTCAAAAGTATACAAAAAAAATACCCAGGGAGTAAACTCATTTCCCGAACGATTTTTTAAATTACTTTTTCACCACTAAAACGCATGAGACTTGTAGTTTTTAAAAATGTTTTCATTTTTGATGAGACGCTGAATAAAAGAAGATTAATCGGCGGCAAACGAAAACCTGCGTTTTCCCGTAAATCCTGGACTCGGCCGTATAGTCACAAGTATACAAAGAAAGTACCCAGGGAGTAAACTCATTTCCCAAACGATTTTTTAAATTATTATTTCACCACTAAAACGCATGAGACTTGTAGTTTTCAAGAATGTTTTCATTTTTGATGAGACGCTGAATAAAAGCAGTTTCATCGCCGGCAAACGAAAACCCGCGATTTCCCGTAAATCCCGGGCTTGGCACGTATAGTCGAATGTATACAAAGAAAGTACCCTGTGAGTAAACTCATTTCCAGAACGATTTTTTAAATTATTTTTTCACCACTAAAACGCATAAGACTTGTAGTTTTTAAAACTGTTTTCATTTTTGATAAGACGCTGAATAAAATAAGTTTAATCGCCGGCAAACGAAAAACCCGCGATTTCCCGTAAATCCCGGCTTGGCCCGTATAGTCAAAAGTATACAAAGAAAGTACCCAGGGAGTAAACTCATTTCCCGAACGATTTTTTAAATTAATTTTTTCACCACTAAAACGCATGAGACTTGTAGTTTTCAAAAATGTTTTCATTTTTGATGAGACGCTGAATAAAAGAAGTTTAATCGGCGGCAAACGAAAACCTGCGTTTTCCCGTAAATCCTGGACTCGGCCCGTATAGTCAAAAGTATACAAAGAAAGTACCCAGGGAGTAAACTCATTTCCCAAACGATTTTTTAAATTATTATTTCACCACTAAAACGCATGAGACTTGTAGTTTTCAAGAATGTTTTCATTTTTGATGAGACGCTGAATAAAAGCAGTTTAATCGCCGGCAAACGAAAACCCGCGATTTCCCGTAAATCCCGGGCTTGGCACGTATAGTCGAATGTATACAAAGAAAGTACCCTGTGAGTAAACTCATTTCCAGAACGATTTTTTAAATTATTTTTTCACCACTAAAACGCATAAGACTTGTAGTTTTTAAAACTGTTTTCATTTTTGATAAGACGCTGAATAAAATAAGTTTAATCGCCGGCAAACGAAAAACCCGCGATTTCCCGTAAATCCCGGCTTGGCCCGTATAGTCAAAAGTATACAAAGAAAGTACCCAGGGAGTAAACTCATTTCCCGAACGACTTTTTAAATTATTTTTTCACCACTAAATCGCATGAGACTTGTAGTTTTCAAATATGTTTTCATTTTTGATGAGACGCTGAATAAAAGCAGTTTAATCGCCGGCAAACGAAAACCTGCGATTTCCCTAAATCCCGGACTCGGCCCGTATAGTCAAAAGTATACAAAGAAAGTACCCAGGGAGTAAACTCATTTCCCAAACGATTTTTTAAATTATTTTTTCACCACTAAAACGCATAAGACTTGTAGTTTTTAAAAATGTTTTCATTTTTGATGAGACGCTGAATAAAAGAAGTTTAATCGCCGGCAAACAAAAACCCGCGATTTCCCGTAAATCCCGGGCTTGGCCCTTATAGTCAAAAGTATACAAAGAAAGTACCCAGGGAGTAAACTCATTTCCCGAATGATTTTTTATATTATTTTTTTACCACTAAACGCATGAGACTTGTAGTTTTCAAAAATGTTTTCATTTTTGATGACACGCTGAATAAAAGAAGTTTAATCGCCGGCAAACAAAAACCCGCGATTTCCCGTAAATCCCGGGCTTGGCCCGTATAGTCAAAAGTATACAAAGAAAGTACCCAGGGAGTAAACTCATTTCCCGAATGATTTTTTATATTATTTTTTTACCACTAAACGCATGAGACTTGTGGTTTTCAAAAATGTTTTCATTTTTGATGAGACGCTGAATAAAGGAAGTTTATTCGCCGGCAAACGAAACCCGCGATTTCCCGTAAATCCCGGGCTTGGCCCGTATAGTCAAAAGTATACAAAGAAAGTACCCAGGGAGTAAACTCATTTCCCGAACGATTTTTTAAATTACTTTTTCACCACTAAAACGCATTAGACTTGCAGTTTTTAAAAATGTTTTCATTTTTGATAAGACGCTGAATAAAAGCAGTTTAATCGCCGACAAACGAAATCCCGCGATTTCCCGTAAATCCGGGGCTTGGCCCGTATAGCCGAATGTATACAAAGAAAGTACCCAGGGAGTAAACTCATTTCCCGAACGATTTTTTAAATTTTTTTTTCACCACTAAAACGCATGAGACTTGTAGTTTTCAAAAATGTTTTCATTTTTGATGAGACGCTTAATGAAAGAGGTTTAATCGCTGGAAAACGAAAACCCGCGATTTCCCGTAAATCCCGGGCTTGGCCCGTATAGTCCAATGTATACAGAGAAAGTACCCTGTGAGTAAACTCATTTCCAGAACGATTTTTTAAATTATTTTTTCACTACTAAAACGCATAAGACTTGTAGTTTTTAAAAATGTTTTCATTTTTGATGAGACGCTGAATAAAAGACGTTTAATCGCCGGCAAACGAAAACCCGCGATTTCCCGTAAATCCCCGCTTGGCCCGTATAGTCAAAAGTATACAAAGAAAGTACCCAGGGAGTAAACTCATTTCCCGAACGATTTTTTAAATTAATTTTTTCACCACTAAAACGCATGAGACTTGTAGTTTTCAAAAATGTTTTCATTTTTGATGAGACGCTGAATAAAAGAAGTTTAATCGCCGGCAAACGAAAACCCGCGATTTCCCGTAAATCCCGGGCTTGGCCCGTATAGTCAAAAGTATACAAAAAAAATACCCTCGGAGTAAACTCATTTCCCGAACGATTTTTTAAATTACTTTTTCACCACTAAAACGCATGAGACTTGTAGTTTTTAAAAATGTTTTCATTTTTGATGAGACGCTGAATAAAAGAAGTTTAATCAGCGGCAAACGAAAACCTGCGTTTTCCCGTAAATCCTGGACTCGGCCCGTATAGTCAAAAGTATACAAAGAAAGTACCCAGGGAGTAAACTCATTTCCCAAACGATTTTTTAAATTATTATTTCACCACTAAAACGCATGAGACTTGTAGTTTTCAAGAATGTTTTCATTTTTGATGAGACGCTGAATAAAAGCAGTTTAATCGCCGGCAAACGAAAACCCGCAATTTCCCGTAAATCCCGGGCTTGGCACGTATAGTCGAATGTATACAAAGAAAGTACCCTGTGAGTAAACTCATTTCCAGAACGATTTTTTAAATTATTTTTTCACCACTAAAACGCATAAGACTTGTAGTTTTTAAAACTGTTTTCATTTTTGATAAGACGCTGAATAAAATAAGTTTAATCGCCGGCAAACGAAAACCCGCGATTTCCCGTAAATCCCGGCTTGGCCCGTATAGTCAAAAGTATACAAAGAAAGTACCCAGGGAGTAAACTCATTTCCCGAACGACTTTTTAAATTATTTTTTCACCACTAAATCGCATGAGACTTGTAGTTTTCAAAAATGATTTCAATTTTGATGAGACGCTGAATAAAAGCAGTTTAATCGCTGGCAAACAAAAACCCACGATTTCCCGTAAATCCCGGGCTTGGCCCGTATAGTCAAAAGTATACAAAGAAAGTACCCAGGGAGTAAACTCATTTCCCGAATGATTTTTGATATTATTTTTTTACCACTAAACGCATGAGACTTGTAGTTTTCAAAAATGTTTTCATTTTTGATGACACGCTGAATAAAAGAAGTTTAATCGCCGGCAAACAAAAACCCGCGATTTCCCGTAAAGCCCGGGCTTGGCCCGTATAGTCAAAAGTATACAAAGAAATTACCCAGGGAGTAAACTCATTTCCCGAATGATTTTTTATATTATTTTTTTACCACTAAACGAATGAGACTTTTAGTTTTCCAAAATGTTTTCATTTTTAATGAGACGCTTAATGAAAGAGGTTTAATCGCCGGCAAACGAAAACCCGCGATTTCCCGTAAATCCCGGGCTTGGCACGTATAGTCGAATGTATACAAAGAAAGTACCCTGTGAGTAAACTCATTTCCAGAACGATTTTTTAAATTATTTTTTCACCACTAAAACGCATAAGACTTGTAGTTTTTAAAACTGTTTTCATTTTTGATAAGACGCTGAATAAAATAAGTTTAATCGCCGGCAAACGAAAACCCGCGATTTCCCGTAAATCCCGGCTTGGCCCGTATAGTCAAAAGTATACAAAGAAAGTACCCAGGGAGTAAACTCATTTCCCGAACGACTTTTTAAATTATTTTTTCACCACTAAATCGCATGAGACTTGTAGTTTTCAAAAATGATTTCAATTTTGATGAGACGCTGAATAAAAGCAGTTTAATCGCTGGCAAACAAAAACCCGCGATTTCCCGTAAATCCCGGGCTTGGCCCGTATAGTCAAAAGTATACAAAGAAAGTACCCAGGGAGTAAACTCATTTCCCGAATGATTTTTGATATTATTTTTTTACCACTAAACGCATGAGACTTGTAGTTTTCAAAAATGTTTTCATTTTTGATGACACGCTGAATAAAAGAAGTTTAATCGCCGGCAAACAAAAACCCGCGATTTCCCGTAAATCCCGGGCTTGGCCCGTATAGTCAAAAGTATACAAAGAAAGTACCCAGGGAGTAAACTCATTTCCCGAATGATTTTTTATATTATTTTTTTACCACTAAACGCATGAGACTTGTAGTTTTAAAAAATGTTTTCATTTTTGATGAGACGCTGAATAAAAGAAGTTTAATCGCCGGCAAACGAAAACCCGAGATTTCCCCTAAATCCCGGGCTTGGCCCGTATAGTCAAAAGTATACAAAGAAAGTACCCAGGGAGTAAACTCATTTCCCGAACGATTTTTTATATTATTTTTTTACCACTAAACGCATGAGACTTGTAGTTTTTAAAAATATTTTCATTTTTGATGAGACGCTGAATAAAAGAAGTTTATTCGCCAGCAACCGAAAACCCGCGATTTCTCGTAAATCCCGGGCTTGGCCCGTATAGTCAAAAGTATACAAAGAAAGTACCCAGGGAGTAAACTCATTTCCCGAACGATTTTTTAAATTACTTTTTCACCACTAAAACGCATGAGACTTGTAGTTTTTAAAAATGTTTTCATTTTTGATGAGACGCTGAATAAAAGAAGTTTAATCGCCGGCAACCGAAAACCTGCGATTTCCCCTAAATCCTGGACTCGGCCCGTATAGTCAAAAGTATACAAAAAAAGTACCCAGGGAGTAAACTCATTTCCCAAACGATTTTTTAAATTATTATTTCACCACTAAAACGCATGAGACTTGTAATTTTCAAGAATGTTTTCATTTTTGATGAGACGCTGAATAAAAGCAGTTTAATCGCCGGCAAACGAAAACCCGCGATTTCCCGTAAATCCCGGGCTTGGCACGTATAGTCGAATGTATACAAAGAAAGTACCCTGTGAGTAAACTCATTTCCAGAACGATTATTTAAATTATTTTGTCACCACTAAAACGCATAAGACTTGTAGTTTTTAAAAATGTTTTCATTTTTGATGAGACGCTGAATAAAAGAAGTTTAATCGCCGGCAAACGAAAACCCGCGATTTCCCGTAAATCCCGGCTTGGCCCGTATAGTCAAAAGTGTACAAAGAAAGTACCCAGGGAGTAAACTCATTTCCCGAACTTTTTTTTAAATTATTTTTGCACCACTAAAACGCATAAGACTTGTAGTTTTCAAAATCGTTTTCATTTTTGATGACACGCTGAATAAAAGAAGTTTAATCGCCGGCAAACAAAAACCCGCGATTTCCCGTAAATCCCGGGCTTGGCCCGTATAGTCAAAAGTATACAAAGAAAGTACCCAGGGAGTAAACTCATTTCCCGAATGATTTTTTATATTATTTTTTTACCACTAAACGAATGAGACTTTTAGTTTTCCAAAATGTTTTCATTTTTAATGAGACGCTTAATGAAAGAGGTTTAATCGCCGGCAAACGAAAACCCGCGATTTCCCGTAAATCCCGGGCTTGGCACGTATAGTCGAATGTATACAAAGAAAGTACCCTGTGAGTAAACTCATTTCCAGAACGATTTTTTAAATTATTTTTTCACCACTAAAACGCATAAGACTTGTAGTTTTTAAAACTGTTTTCATTTTTGATAAGACGCTGAATAAAATAAGTTTAATCGCCGGCAAACGAAAACCCGCGATTTCCCGTAAATCCCGGCTTGGCCCGTATAGTCAAAAGTATACAAAGAAAGTACCCAGGGAGTAAACTCATTTCCCGAACGACTTTTTAAATTATTTTTTCACCACTAAATCGCATGAGACTTGTAGTTTTCAAAAATGATTTCAATTTTGATGAGACGCTGAATAAAAGCAGTTTAATCGCTGGCAAACAAAAACCCGCGATTTCCCGTAAATCCCGGGCTTGGCCCGTATAGTCAAAAGTATACAAAGAAAGTACCCAGGGAGTAAACTCATTTCCCGAATGATTTTTGATATTATTTTTTTACCACTAAACGCATGAGACTTGTAGTTTTCAAAAATGTTTTCATTTTTGATGACACGCTGAATAAAAGAAGTTTAATCGCCGGCAAACAAAAACCCGCGATTTCCCGTAAATCCCGGGCTTGGCCCGTATAGTCAAAAGTATACAAAGAAAGTACCCAGGGAGTAAACTCATTTCCCGAATGATTTTTTATATTATTTTTTTACCACTAAACGCATGAGACTTGTAGTTTTTAAAACTGTTTTCATTTTTGATAAGACGCTGAATAAAATAAGTTTAATCGCCGGCAAACGAAAACCCGCGATTTCCCGTAAATCCCGGGCTTGGCCCGTATAGTCAAAAGTATACAAAGAAAGTACCCAGGGAGTAAACTCATTTCCCGAATGATTTTTGATATTATTTTTTTACCACTAAACGCATGAGACTTGTAGTTTTCAAAAATGTTTTCATTTTTGATGACACGCTGAATAAAAGAAGTTTAATCGCCGGCAAACAAAAACCCGCGATTTCCCGTAAATCCCGGGCTTGGCCCGTATAGTCAAAAGTATACAAAGAAAGTACCCAGGGAGTAAACTCATTTCCCGAATGATTTTTTATATTATTTTTTTACCACTAAACGCATGAGACTTGTAGTTTTTAAAACTGTTTTCATTTTTGATAAGACGCTGAATAAAATAAGTTTAATCGCCGGCAAACGAAAACCCGCGATTTCCCGTAAATCCCGGCTTGGCCCGTATAGTCAAAAGTATACAAAGAAAGTACCCAGGGAGTAAACTCATTTCCCGAACGACTTTTTAAATTATTTTTTCACCACTAAATCGCATGAGACTTGTAGTTTTCAAAAATGATTTCAATTTTGATGAGACGCTGAATAAAAGCAGTTTAATCGCTGGCAAACAAAAACCCGCGATTTCCCGTAAATCCCGGGCTTGGCCCGTATAGTCAAAAGTATACAAAGAAAGTACCCAGGGAGTAAACTCATTTCCCGAATGATTTTTGATATTATTTTTTTACCACTAAACGCATGAGACTTGTAGTTTTCAAAAATGTTTTCATTTTTGATGACACGCTGAATAAAAGAAGTTTAATCGCCGGCAAACAAAAACCCGCGATTTCCCGTAAATCCCGGGCTTGGCCCGTATAGTCAAAAGTATACAAAGAAAGTACCCAGGGAGTAAACTCATTTCCCGAATGATTTTTTATATTATTTTTTTACCACTAAACGCATGAGACTTGTAGTTTTAAAAAATGTTTTCATTTTTGATGAGACGCTGAATAAAAGAAGTTTAATCGCCGGCAAACGAAAACCCGAGATTTCCCCTAAATCCCGGGCTTGGCCCGTATAGTCAAAAGTATACAAAGAAAGTACCCAGGGAGTAAACTCATTTCCCGAACGATTTTTTATATTATTTTTTTACCACTAAACGCATGAGACTTGTAGTTTTTAAAAATATTTTCATTTTTGATGAGACGCTGAATAAAAGAAGTTTATTCGCCAGCAACCGAAAACCCGCGATTTCTCGTAAATCCCGGGCTTGGCCCGTATAGTCAAAAGTATACAAAGAAAGTACCCAGGGAGTAAACTCATTTCCCGAACGATTTTTTAAATTACTTTTTCACCACTAAAACGCATGAGACTTGTAGTTTTTAAAAATGTTTTCATTTTTGATGAGACGCTGAATAAAAGAAGTTTAATCGCCGGCAACCGAAAACCTGCGATTTCCCCTAAATCCTGGACTCGGCCCGTATAGTCAAAAGTATACAAAAAAAGTACCCAGGGAGTAAACTCATTTCCCAAACGATTTTTTAAATTATTATTTCACCACTAAAACGCATGAGACTTGTAATTTTCAAGAATGTTTTCATTTTTGATGAGACGCTGAATAAAAGCAGTTTAATCGCCGGCAAACGAAAACCTGCGATTTCCCTAAATCCCGGACTCGGCCCGTATAGGCAAAGGCATACAAAGAAAGTACCCAGGGAGTAAACTCATTTCCAGAACGATTTTTTAAATTATTTTTTCACCACTAAAACGCATAAGACTTGTAGTTTTTAAAAATGTTTTTATTTTTGATGAGACGCTGAATAAAAGAAGTTTAATCGCCGGCAAACGAAAACCCGCGATTTCCCGTAAATCCCAGGCTTGGCCCGTATAGTCAAAAGTATACAAAGAAAGTACTCAGGAAGTAAACTCATTTCCCGAACGATTTTTTATATTATTTTTTTACCACTAAACGCATGAGACTTGTAGTTTTCAAAAATATTTTCATATTTGATGGGACGCTGAATAAAAGAAGTTTAATCGCCGGCAAACAAAAATCCGCGATTTCCCGTAAATCCCGGACTCGGCCCGTATAGTCAAAAGTACACAAAGAAAGTACCCAGGGAGTAAACTCATTTCCCGAACGATTTTTTAAATTATTTTTTCACCACTAAAACGCATGAGACTTGTAGTTTTCAAAAATGTTTTCATTTTTGATGAGACGCTTAATGAAAGAGGTTTAATCGCCGGCAAACGAAATCCCGCGCTTTCCCGTAAATCCGGGGCTTGGCCCGTATAGTCGAATGTATACAAAGAAAGTACCCAGGGAGTAAACTCATTTCCCGAACGATTTTTTAAATTTTTTTTTCACCACTAAAACGCATGAGACTTGTAGTTTTCAAAAATGTTTTCATTTTTGATGAGACGCTGAATAAAACAAGTTTAATCGCCGGCAAACGAAAACCTGCGATTTCCCGTAAATCCTGGACTCGGCCCGTATAGTCAAAAGTATACAAAGAAAGTACCCAGGGAGTAAACTCATTTCCCAAACGATTTTTTAAATTATTATTTCACCACTAAAACGCATGAGACTTGTAGTTTTCAAGAATGTTTTCATTTTTGATGAGACGCTGAATAAAAGCAGTTTAATCGCCGGCAAACGAAAACCCGCGATTTCCCGTAAATCCCGGGCTTGGCACGTATAGTCGAATGTATACAAAGAAAGTACCCTGTGAGTAAACTCATTTCCAGAACGATTATTTAAATTATTTTGTCACCACTAAAACGCATAAGACTTGTAGTTTTTAAAAATGTTTTCATTTTTGATGAGACGCTGAATAAAAGAAGTTTAATCGCCGGCAAACGAAAACCCGCGATTTCCCGTAAATCCCGGCTTGGCCCGTATAGTCAAAAGTGTACAAAGAAAGTACCCAGGGAGTAAACTCATTTCCCGAACTTTTTTTTAAATTATTTTTGCACCACTAAAACGCATAAGACTTGTAGTTTTCAAAATTGTTTTCATTTTTGATGAGACGCTGAATAAAAGCAGTTTAATCGCCGGCAAACGAAAACCTGCGATTTCCCTAAATCCCGGACTCGGCCCGTATAGGCAAAGGCATACAAAGAAAGTACCCAGGGAGTAAACTCATTTCCAGAACGATTTTTTAAATTATTTTTTCACCACTAAAACGCATAAGACTTGTAGTTTTTAAAAATGTTTTTATTTTTGATGAGACGCTGAATAAAAGAAGTTTAATCGCCGGCAAACGAAAACCCGCGATTTCCCGTAAATCCCAGGCTTGGCCCGTATAGTCAAAAGTATACAAAGAAAGTACTCAGGGAGTAAACTCATTTCCCGAACGATTTTTTATATTATTTTTTTACCACTAAACGCATGAGACTTGTAGTTTTCAAAAATATTTTCATATTTGATGGGACGCTGAATAAAAGAAGTTTAATCGCCGGCAAACAAAAATCCGCGATTTCCCGTAAATCCCGGACTCGGCCCGTATAGTCAAAAGTACACAAAGAAAGTACCCAGGGAGTAAACTCATTTCCCGAACGATTTTTTAAATTATTTTTTCACCACTAAAACGCATGAGACTTGTAGTTTTCAAAAATGTTTTCATTTTTGATGAGACGCTTAATGAAAGAGGTTTAATCGCCGGCAAACGAAATCCCGCGTTTTCCCGTAAATCCGGGGCTTGGCCCGTATAGTCGAATGTATACAAAGAAAGTACCCAGGGAGTAAACTCATTTCCCGAACGATTTTTTAAATTTTTTTTTCACCACTAAAACGCATGAGACTTGTAGTTTTCAAAAATGTTTTCATTTTTGATGAGACGCTGAATAAAAGAAGTTTAATCGCCGGCAAACGAAAACCTGCGATTTCCCGTAAATCCTGGACTCGGCCCGTATAGTCAAAAGTATACAAAGAAAGTACCCAGGGAGTAAACTCATTTCCCAAACGATTTTTTAAATTATTATTTCACCACTAAAACGCATGAGACTTGTAGTTTTCAAGAATGTTTTCATTTTTGATGAGACGCTGAATAAAAGCAGTTTAATCGCCGGCAAACGAAAACCCGCGATTTCCCGTAAATCCCGGGCTTGGCACGTATAGTCGAATGTATACAAAGAAAGTACCCTGTGATTAAACTCATTTCCAGAACGATTTTTAAAATTATTTTTTCACCACTAAAACGCCTAAGACTTGTAGTTTTTAAAAATGTTTTCATTTTTGATGAGACGCTGAATAAAAGAAGTTTAATCGCCGGCAAACGAAAAACCGCGATTTCCCGTAAATCCCGGCTTGGCCCGTATAGTCAAAAGTATACAAAGAAAGTACCCAGGGAGTAAACTCATTTCCCGAACGACTTTTTAAATTATTTTTTCACCACTAAATCGCATGAGACTTGTAGTTTTCAAAAATGTTTTCATTTTTGATGAGACGCTGAATAAAAGCAGTTTAATCGCCGGCAAACGAAAACCTGCGATTTCTCTAAATCCCGGACTCGGCCCGTATAGGCAAAGGCATACAAACAAAGTACCCAGGGAGTAAACTCATTTCCCGAACGATTTTTTAAATTATTTTTTCACCACTAAAACGCAAAGACTTGTAGTTTTTAAAAATGTTTTCATTTTTGATGAGACGCTGAATAAAAGAAGTTTAATCGCCGGCAAACAAAAATCCGCGATTTCCCGTAAATCCCGGACTCGGCCCGTATAGTCAAAAGTATACAAAGAAAGTACCCAGGGAGTAAACTCATTTCCCGAACGATTTTTTAAATTATTTTTTCACCACTAAATCGCATGAGACTTGTAGTTTTCAAAAATGTTTTCATTTTTGATGAGACGCTGAATAAAAGCAGTTTAATCGCCGGCAAACGAAAACCTGCGATTTCCCTAAATCCCGGACTCAGCCCGTATAGGCAAAGGCATACAAAGAAAGTACCCAGGGAGTAAACTCATTTCCAGAACGATTTTTTAAATTATTTTTTCACCACTAAAACGCATAAGACTTGTAGTTTTTAAAAATGTTTTCATTTTTGATGAGACGCTGAATAAAAGAAGTTTAATCGCCGGCAAACGAAAACCCGCGATTTCCCGTAAATCCTGGCTTGGCCCGTATAGTCAAAAGTATACAAAGAAAGTACCCAGGGAGTAAACTGATTTCCCGAACGACTTTTTAAATTATTTTTTCACCACTAAATCGCATGAGACTTGTAGTTTTTAAAAATGTTTTCATTTTTGATGAGACGCTGAATAAAAGCAGTTTAATCGCCGGCAAACGAAAACCTGCGATTTCTCTAAATCCCGGACTCGGCCCTTATAGGCAAAGGCATACAAACAAAGTACCCAGGGAGTAAACTCATTTCCCGAACGATTTTTTAAATTATTTTTTCACCACTAAAACGCATAAGACTTGTAGTTTTTAAAAATGTTTTCATTTTTGATGAGACGCTGAATAAAAGAAGTTTAATCGCCGGCAAACAAAAATCCGCAATTTCCCGTAAATCCCGGACTCGGCCCGTATAGTCAAAAGTATAAAAAGAAAGTACCCAGGGAGTAAACTCATTTCCCGAACGATTTTTTAAATTATTTTTTCACCACTAAAACGCATGAGACTTGTAGTTTTCAAAAATGTTTTCATTTTTGATGAGACGCTTAATGAAAGAGGTTTAATCGCCGGCAAACGAAATCCCGCTTTTCCCGTCAATCCGGGGCTTGGCCCGTATAGTCGAATGTATACAAAGAAAGTACCCAGGGAGTAAACTCATTTCCCGAACGATTTTTTAAATTTTTTTTTCACCACTAAAACGCATGAGACTTGTAGTTTTCAAATATGTTTTCATTTTTGATGAGACGCTGAATAAAAGAAGTTTAATCGCCGGCAAACGAAAACCTGCGATTTCCCGTAAATCCTGGACTCGGCCCGTATAGTCAAAAGTATACAAAGAAAGTACCCAGGGAGTAAACTCATTTCCCAAACGATTTTTTATATTATTATTTCACCACTAAAACGCATGAGACTTGTAGTTTTCAAGAATGTTTTCATTTTTGATGAGACGCTGAATAAAAGCAGTTTAATCGCCGGCAAACGAAAACCCGCGATTTCCCGTAAATCCCGGGCTTGGCACGTATAGTCGAATGTATACAAAGAAAGTACCCTGTGAGTAAACTCATTTCCCGAACGATTTTTTAAATTATTTTTTCACCACTAAAACGCATAAGACTTGTAGTTTTTAAAACTGTTTTCATTTTTAATAAGACGCTGAATAAAAGAAGTTTAATCGCCGGCAAACGAAAACCTGCGATTTCCCGTAAATCCTGGACTCGGCCCGTATAGTCAAAAGTATACAAAGAAAGTACCCAGGGAGTAAACTCATTTCCCAAACGATTTTTTAAATTATTATTTCACCACTAAAACGCATGAGACTTGTAATTTTCAAGAATGTTTTCATTTTTGATGAGACGCTGAATAAAAGCAGTTTAATCGCCGGCAAACGAAAACCCGCGATTTCCCGTAAATCCCGGGCTTCGCACGTATAGTCGAATGTATACAAAGAAAGTACCCAGGGAGTAAACTCATTTCCAGAACGTTTTTTTAAATTATTTTTTCACCACTAAAACGCATAAGACTTGTAGTTTTTAAAAATGTTTTTATTTTTGATGAGACGCTGAATAAAAGAAGTTTAATCGCCGGCAAACGAAAACCCGCAATTTCCCGTAAATCCCGGGCTTGGCCCGTATAGTCAAAAGTATACAAAGAAAGTACCCAGGGAGTAAACTCATTTCCCAAACGATTTTTTATATTATTATTTCACCACTAAAACGCATGAGACTTGTAGTTTTCAAGAATGTTTTCATTTTTGATGAGACGCTGAATAAAAACAGTTTAATCGCCGGCAAACGAAAACCCGCGATTTCCCGTAATTCCCGGGCTTGGCACGTATAGTCGAATGTATACAAAGAAAGTACCCTGTGAGTAAACTCATTTCCCGAACGATTTTTTGAATTATTTCTTCACCACTAAAACGCATAAGACTTGTAGTTTTTAAAACTGTTTTCATTTTTGATAAGACGCTGAATAAAAGAAGTTTAATCGCCGGCAAACAAAAACCTGCGATTTCCCGTAAATCCTGGACTCGGCCCGTATAGTCAAAAGTATACAAAGAAAGTACCCAGGGAGTAAACTCATTTCCCAAACGATTTTTTAAATTATTATTTCACCACTAAAACGCATAAGACTTGTAATTTTCAAGATTGTTTTCATTTTTGATGAGACGCTGAATAAAAGCAGTTTAATCGCCGGCAAACGAAAACCCGCGATTTCCCGTAAATCCCGGGCTTGGCTCGTATAGTCAAAAGTATACAAAGAAAGTACCCAGGGAGTAAACTCATTTCCCGAACGATTTTTTATATTATTTTTTTACCACTAAACGCATGAGACTTGTAGTTTTCAAAAATATTTTCATATTTGATGGGACGCTGAATAAAAGAAGTTTAATCGCCGGCAAACAAAAATCCGCGATTTCCCGTAAATCCCGGACTCGGCCCGTATAGTCAAAAGTACACAAAGAAAGTACCCAGGGAGTAAACTAATTTCCTGAACGATTTTTTAAATTATTTTTTCACCACTAAAACGCATGAGACTTGTAGTTTTCAAAAATGTTTTCATTTTTGATGAGACGCTTAATGAAAGAGGTTTAATCGCCGGCAAACGAAATCCCGCGTTTTCCCGTAAATCCGGGGCTTGGCCCGTATAGTCGAATGTATACAAAGAAAGTACCCAGGGAGTAAACTCATTTCCCGAACGATTTTTTAAACTTTTTTTTCAGCACTAAAACGCATGAGACTTGTAGTTTTCAAAAATGTTTTCATTTTTGATGAGACGCCGAATAAAAGAAGTTTAATTGCCGGCAAACGAAAACCTGCGATTTCCCGTAAATCCTGGACTCGGCCCGTATAGTCAAAAGTATACAAAGAAAGTTCCCAGGGAGTAAACTCATTTCCCAAACGATTTTTTAAATTATTATTTCACCACTAAAACGCATGAGACTTGTAGTTTTCAAGAATGTTTTCATTTTTGATGAGACGCTGAATAAAAGCAGTTTAATCGCCGGCAAACGAAAACCCGCGATTTCCCGTAAATCCCGGGCTTGGCACGTATAGTCGAATGTATACAAAGAAAGTACCCTGTGAGTAAACTCATTTCCAGAACGATTTTTTAAATTATTTTTTCACCACTAAAACGCCTAAGACTTGTAGTTCTTAAAACTGTTTTCATTTTTGATAAGACGCTGAATAAAAGAAGTTTAATCGCCGGCAAACGGAAACCCGCGATTTCCCGTAAATCCCGGCTTGGCCCGTATAGTCAAAAGTATACAAAGAAAGTACCCAGGGAGTAAACTCATTTCCCGAACGACTTTTTAAATTATTTTTTCACCACTAAATCGCACTAGACTTGTATTTTTCGAAAATGTTTTCATTTTTGATGAGACGCTGAATAAAAGCAGTTTAATAGCCGGCAAACGAAAACCTGCGATTTCCCTAAATCCCGAACTCAGCCCGTATAGGCAAAGGCATACAAAGAAAGTACCCAGGGAGTAAACTCATTTCCCGAACGATTTTTTAAATTATTTTTGCACCACTAAAACGCATGAGACTTGTAGTTTTCAAAAATGTTTTCATTTTCGATGAGACGCTGAATAAAAGCAGTTTAATCGCCGGCAAACGAAAACCCGCGATTTTCCGTAAATCCCGGGCTTGGCACGTATATTCGAATGTATACCAAGAAAGTACCCTGTGAGTAAACTCATTTCCAGAACGATTTTTTAAATTATTTTTTCACCACTAAAACGCATAAGACTTGTAGTTTTTAAAAATGTTTTCATTTTTGATGAGACGCTGAATAAAAGCAGTTTAATCGCCGGCAAACGAAAACCTGCGATTTCCCTAAATCCCGGTCTCGGCCCGTATAGGCAAAGGTATACAAAGAAAGTACCCAGGGAGTAAACTCATTTCCAGAACGATTTTTTAAATTATTTTTTCACCACTAAAACGCATAAGACTTGTAGTTTTTAAAAATGTTTTCATTTTTGATGAGACGCTGAATAAAAGAAGTTTAATCGCCGGCAAACGAAAACCCGCGATTTCCCGTAAATCCCGGGCTTGTCCCGTATAGTAAAAAGTATACAAAGAAAGTACCCAGGGAGTAAACTCATTTCCCGAACGATTTTTTATATTATTTTTTTACCACTAAACGCATGAGACTTGTAGTTTTAAAAAATATTTTCATATTTGATGGGACGCTGAATAAAAGAAGTTTATTTGCCGGCAAACGAAAACCCGCGATTTCCCGTAAATCCCGGGCTTGGCCCGTATAGTCAAAAGTATACAAAGAAAGTACCCAGGGAGTAAACTCATTTCCAGAACGATTTTTTAAATTACTTTTTCACCACTAAAACGCATAAGACTTGTAGTTTATAAAAATGTTTTCATTTTTGATGAGACGCTGAAGAAAAGAAGTTTAATCGCCGGCAAACGAAAACCTGCGATTTCCCGTAAATCCTGGACTCGGCCCGTATAGGCAAAGGCATACAAAGAAAGTACCCAGGGAGTAAACTCATTTCCCAAACGATTTTTTAAATTATTTTTTTACCACTAAACGCATGAGACTTGTAGTTTTTAAAAATGTTTTCATTTTTGATGAGACGCTTAATGAAAGAGGTTTAATCGCCGGAAAACGTTAACCCGCGATTTCCCGTAAATCCCGGCTTGGCCCGTATAGTCAAAAGTATACAAAGAAAGTACCCAGGGAGTAAACTCATTTCCCGAACGACTTTTTAAATTATTTTTTCACCACTAAATCGCATGAGACTTGTATTTTTCGAAAATGTTTTCATTTTTGATGAGACGCTGAATAAAAGCAGTTTAGTCGCCGGCAAACGAAAACCTGCGATTTCCCTAAATCCCGAACTCAGCCCGTATAGGCAAAGGCATACAAAGAAAGTACCCAGGGAGTAAACTCATTTCCCGAACGATTTTTTAAATTATTTTTGCACCACTAAAACGCATGAGACTTGTAGTTTTCAAAAATGTTTTCATTTTTGATGAGACGCTGAATAAAAGCAGTTTAATCGCCGGCAAACGAAAACCCGCGATTTTCCGTAAATCCCGGACTTGGCACGTATAGTCGAATGTATACAAAGAAAGTACCCTGTGAGTAAACTCATTTCCAGAACGATTTTTTAAATTATTTTTTCACCACTAAAACGCATAAGACTTGTAGTTTTTAAAAATGTTTTCATTTTTGATGAGACGCTGAATAAAAGCAGTTTAATCGCCGGCAAACGAAAACCTGCGATTTCCCTAAATCCCGGATTCGGCCCGTATAGGCAAAGGTATACAAAGAAAGTACCCTGGGAGTAAACTCATTTGCAGAACGATTTTTTAAATTATTTTTTCACCACTAAAACGCATAAGACTTGTAGTTTTTAAAAATGTTTTCATTTTTGATGAGACGCTGAATAAAAGAAGTTTAATCGCCGGCAAACGAAAACCCGCGATTTCCCGTAAATCCCGGGCTTGGCCCGTATAGTAAAAAGTATACAAAGAAAGTACCCAGGGAGTAAACTCATTTCCCGAACGATTTTTTATATTATTTTTTTACCACTAAACGCATGAGACTTTTAGTTTTCAAAAATATTTTCATATTCGATGGGACGCTGAATAAAAGAAGTTTATTTGCCGGCAAACGAAAACCCGCGATTTCCCGTAAATCCCGGGCTTGGCCCGTATAGTCAAAAGTATACAAAGAAAGTACCCAGGGAGTAAACTCATTTCCCGAACGATTTTTTAAATTATTTTTTCACCACTAAAACGCATGAGACTTGTAGTTTTCAAAAATGTTTTCATTTTTGATGAGACGCTGAAGAAAAGAAGTTTAATCGCCGGCAAACGAAAACCTGCGATTTCCCGTAAATCCTGGACTCGGCCCGTATAGGCAAAGGCATACAAAGAAAGTACCCAGGGAGTAAACTCATTTCCCAAACGATTTTTTAAATTAATTTTTTACCACTAAACGCATGAGACTTGTAGTTTTCAAAAATGTTTTCATTTTTGATGAGACGCTTAATGAAAGAGGTTTAATCGCCGGAAAACGTAAACCCGCGATTTCCCGTAAATCCCGGACTCGGCCCGTATAGTCAAAAGTATACAAAGAAAGTACCCAGGGAGTAAACTCATTTCCCGAACGATTTTTTAAATTATTTTTTCACCACTAAACGCATGAGACTTTTAGTTTTCAAAAATATTTTCATATTCGATGGGACGCTGAATAAAAGAAGTTTATTTGCCGGCAAACGAAAACCCGCGATTTCCCGTAAATCCCGGGCTTGGCCCGTATAGTCAAAAGTATACAAAGAAAGTACCCAGGGAGTAAACTCATTTCCCGAACGATTTTTTAAATTATTTTTTCACCACTAAAACGCATGAGACTTGTAGTTTTCAAAAATGTTTTCATTTTTGATGAGACGCTGAAGAAAAGAAGTTTAATCGCCGGCAAACGAAAACCTGCGATTTCCCGTAAATCCTGGACTCGGCCCGTATAGGCAAAGGCATACAAAGAAAGTACCCAGGGAGTAAACTCATTTCCCAAACGATTTTTTAAATTAATTTTTTACCACTAAACGCATGAGACTTGTAGTTTTCAAAAATGTTTTCATTTTTGATGAGACGCTTAATGAAAGAGGTTTAATCGCCGGAAAACGTAAACCCGCGATTTCCCGTAAATCCCGGACTCGGCCCGTATAGTCAAAAGTATACAAAGAAAGTACCCAGGGAGTAAACTCATTTCCCGAACGATTTTTTAAATTATTTTTTCACCACTGAAACGCATGAGACTTGTAGTTTTCAAAAATGTTTTCATTTTTGATGAGACGCTTAATGAAAGAGGTTTAATCGCCGGCAAACGAAATCCCGCGTTTCCCGTAAATCCCGGGCTTGGCCCGTATAGTCGAATGTATACAAAGAAAGTACCCAGGGAGTAAACTCATTTCCCGAACGATTTTTTAAATTTTTTTTTCACCACTAAAACGCATGAGACTTGTAGTTTTCAAATATGTTTTCATTTTTGATGAGACGCTGAATAAAAGAAGTTTAATCGCCGGCAAACGAAAACCTGCGATTTCCCGTAAATCCTGGACTCGGCCCGTATAGTCAAAAGTATACAAAGAAAGTACCCAGGGAGTAAACTCATTTCCCAAACGATTTTTTATATTATTATTTCACCACTAAAACGCATGAGACTTGTAGTTTTCAAGAATGTTTTCATTTTTGATGAGACGCTGAAGAAAAGAAGTTTAATCGCCGGCAAACAAAAACCTGCGATTTCCCGTAAATCCTGGACTCGGCCCGTATAGGCAAAGGCATACAAAGAAAGTACCCAGGGAGTAAACTCATTTCCCAAACGATTTTTTAAATTAATTTTTTACCACTAAACGCATGAGACTTGTAGTTTTCAAAAATGTTTTCATTTTTGATGAGACGCTTAATGAAAGAGGTTTAATCGCCGGAAAACGTAAACCCGCGATTTCCCGTAAATCCCGGACTCGGCCCGTATAGTCAAAAGTATACAAAGAAAGTACCCAGGGAGTAAACTCATTTCCCGAACGATTTTTTAAATTATTTTTTCACCACTAAAACGCATGAGACTTGTAGTTTTCAAAAATGTTTTCATTTTTGATAAGACGCTTAATGAAAGAGGTTTAATCGCCGGCAAACGAAATCCCGCGTTTCCCGTAAATCCCGGGCTTGGCCCGTATAGTCGAATGTATACAAAGAAAGTACCCAGGGAGTAAACTCATTTCCCGAACGATTTTTTAAATTTTTTTTTCACCACTAATACGCATGAGACTTGTAGTTTTCAAATATGTTTTCATTTTTGATGAGACGCTGAATAAAAGAAGTTTAATCGCCGGCAAACGAAAACCTGCGATTTCCCGTAAATCCTGGACTCGGCCCGTATAGTCAAAAGTATACAAAGAAAGTACCCAGGGAGTAAACTCATTTCCCAAACGATTTTTTATATTATTATTTCACCACTAAAACGCACGAGACTTGTAGTTTTCAAGAATGTTTTCATTTTTGATGAGACGCTGAATAAAAGCAGTTTAATCGCCGGCAAACGAAAACCCGCGATTTCCCGTAAATCCTGGACTCGGCCCGTATAGTCAAAAGTATACAAAGAAAGTACCCAGGGAGTAAACTCATTTCCCAAACGATTTTTTATATTATTATTTCACCACTAAAACGCATGAGACTTGTAGTTTTCAAGAATGTTTTCATTTTTGATGAGACGCTGAATAAAAGCAGTTTAATCGCCGGCAAACGAAAACCCGCGATTTCCCGTAAATCCCGGGCTTGGCACGTATAGTCGAATGTATACAAAGAAAGTACCCTGTGAGTAAACTCATTTCCCGAACGATTTTTTAAATTATTTTTTCACCACTAAAACGCATAAGACTTGTAGTTTTTAAAACTGTTTTCATTTTTGATAAGACGCTGAATAAAAGAAGTTTAATCGCCGGCAAACGAAAACCTGCGATTTCCCGTAAATCCTGGACTCGGCCCGTATAGTCAAAAGTATACAAAGAAAGTACCCAGGGAGTAAACTCATTTCCCAAACGATTTTTTAAATTATTATTTCACCACTAAAACGCATGAGACTTGTAATTTTCAAGAATGTTTTCATTTTTGATGAGACGCTGAATAAAAGCAGTTTAATCGCCGGCAAACGAAAACCCGCGATTTCCCGTAAATCCCGGGCTTGGCACGTATAGTCGAATGTATACAAAGAAAGTACCCTGTGAGTAAACTCATTTCCAGAACGATTTTTTAAATTATTTTTTCACCACTAAAACGCATAAGACTTGTATTTTTTAAAAATGTTTTCACTTTTGATGAGACGCTGAATAAAAGAAGTTTAATCGCCAGCAAACGAAAACCCGCGATTTCCCGAAAATCTCGGACTTGGCCCGTATAGTCAAAAGTATACAAAGAAAGTACCCAGGGAGTAAACTCATTTCCCGAACGATTTTTTATATCATTTTTTTACCACTAAACGCATGAGACTTGTAGTTTTCAAAAATATTTTCATATTTGATGGGACGCTGAATAAAAGAAGTTTAATCGCCGGCAAACGAAAATCCGCGATTTCCCGTAAATCCCGGGCTTGGCCCGTATAGTCAAAAGTATACAAAGAAAGTACCCAGGGAGTAAACTCATTTCCCGAACGATTTTTGAAATTATTTTTTCACCACTAAAACGCATGAGACTTGTAGTTTTCAAAAATGTTTTCATTTTTGATGAGACGCTGAATAAAAGAAGTTTATTCGCCGGCAAACGAAAACCCGCGATTTCCCGTAAATCCCGGGCTTGGCCCGTATAGTGAAAAGTATACAAAGAAAGTACCCAGGAAGTAAACTCATTTCCTGGACGATTTTTTATATTATTTTTTTACCACTAAACGCATGAGACTTGTAGTTTTCAAAAATGTTTTCATTTTTGATGAGACGCTGAATAAAAGAAGTTTAATCGCCGGCAAACGAAAACCCGCGATTTCCCGTAAATCCCGGGCTTGGCCCGTATAGTAAAAAGTATACAAAGAAAGTACCCAGGGAGTAAACTCATTTCCCAAACGATTTTTTAAATTATTATTTCACCACTAAAACGCATGAGACTTGTAGTTTTCAAAAATGTTTTCATTTTTGATGAGACGCTTAATGAAAGAGGTTTAATCGCCGGAAAACGTAAACCCGCGATTTCCCGTAAATCCCGGACTCGGCCCGTATAGTCAAAAGTATACAAAGAAAGTACCCAGGGAGTAAACTCATTTCCCGAACGATTTTTTAAATTATTTTTTCACCACTAAAACGCATGAGACTTGTAGTTTTCAAAAATGTTTTCATTTTTGATGAGACGCTCAATGAAAGAGGTTTAATCGCCGGCAAACGAAATCCCGCGTTTCCCGTAAATCCCGGGCTTGGCCCGTATAGTCGAATGTATACAAAGAAAGTACCCAGGGAGTAAACTCATTTCCCGAACGATTTTTTAAATTTTTTTTTCACCACTAAAACGCATGAGACTTGTAGTTTTCAAATATGTTTTCATTTTTGATGAGACGCTGAATAAAAGAAGTTTAATCGCCGGCAAACGAAAACCTGCGATTTCCCGTAAATCCTGGACTCGGCCCGTATAGTCAAAAGTATACAAAGAAAGTACCCAGGGAGTAAACTCATTTCCCAAACGATTTTTTATATTATTATTTCACCACTAAAACGCATGAGACTTGTAGTTTTCAAGAATGTTTTCATTTTTGATGAGACGCTGAATAAAAGCAGTTTAATCGCCGGCAAACGAAAACCCGCGATTTCCCGTAAATCCCGGGCTTGGCACGTATAGTCGAATGTATACAAAGAAAGTACCCTGTGAGTAAACTCATTTCCCGAACGATTTTTTAAATTATTTTTTCACCACTAAAACGCATAAGACTTGTAGTTTTTAAAACTGTTTTCATTTTTGATAAGACGCTGAATAAAAGAAGTTTAATCGCCGGCAAACGAAAACCTGCGATTTCCCGTAAATCCTGGACTCGGCCCGTATAGTCAAAAGTATACAAAGAAAGTACCCAGGGAGTAAACTCATTTCCCAAACGATTTTTTAAATTATTATTTCACCACTAAAACGCATGAGACTTGTAATTTTCAAGAATGTTTTCATTTTTGATGAGACGCTGAATAAAAGCAGTTTAATCGCCGGCAAACGAAAACCCGCGATTTCCCGTAAATCCCGGGCTTGGCACGTATAGTCGAATGTATACAAAGAAAGTACCCTGTGAGTAAACTCATTTCCAGAACGATTTTTTAAATTATTTTTTCACCACTAAAACGCATAAGACTTGTAGTTTTTAAAAATGTTTTCATTTTTGATGAGACGCTGAATAAAAGCAGTTTAATCGCCGGCAAACGAAAACCTGCGATTTCTCTAAATCCCGGACTCGGCCCGTATAGGCAAAGGTATACAAAAAAAGTACCCAGGGAGTAAACTCATTTCCAGAACGATTTTTTAAATTATTTTTTCACCACTAAAACGCATAAGACTTGTATTTTTTAAAAATGTTTTCACTTTTGATGAGACGCTGAATAAAAGATGTTTAATCGCCAGCAAACGAAAACCCGCGATTTCCCGAAAATCTCGGGCTTGGCCCGTATAGTCAAAAGTATACAAAGAAAGTACCCAGGGAGTAAACTCATTTCCCGAACGATTTTTTATATCATTTTTTTACCACTAAATGCATGAGACTTGTAGTTTTCAAAAATATTTTCATATTTGATGGGACGCTGAATAAAAGAAGTTTAATCGCCGGCAAACGAAAATCCGCGATTTCCCGTAAATCCTTGACTCGGCCCCTATAGTCAAAAGTATACAAAGAAAGTACCCAGGGAGTAAACTCATTTCCCGAACGATTTTTGAAATTATTTTTTCACCACTAAAACGCATGAGACTTGTAGTTTTCAAAAATGTTTTCATTTTTGATGAGACGCTGAATAAAAGAAGTTTATTCGCCGGCAAACGAAAACCCGCGATTTCCCGTAAATCCCGGGCTTGGCCCGTATAGTCAAAAGTATACAAAGAAAGTACCCAGGAAGTAAACTCATTTCCTGGACGATTTTTTATATTATTTTTTTACCACTAAACGCATGAGACTTGTAGTTTTCAAAAATGTTTTCATTTTTGATGAGACGCTGAATAAAAGAAGTTTAATCGCCGGCAAACGAAAACCCGCGATTTCCCGTAAATCCCGGGCTTGGCCCGTATAGTAAAAAGTATACAAAGAAAGTACCCAGGGAGTAAACTCATTTCCCGAACGATTTTTTATATTATTTTTTTACCACTAAACGCATGAGACTTGTAGTTTTCAAAAATATTTTCATATTTGATGGGACGCTGAATAAAAGAAGTTTATTTGCCGGCAAACGAAAACCCGCGATTTCCCGTAAATCCCGGGCTTGGCCCGTATAGTCAAAAGTATACAAAGAAGGTACCCAGGGAGTAAACTCATTTCCAGAACGATTTTTTAAATTACTTTTTCACCACTAAAACGCATAAGACTTGTAGTTTATAAAAATGTTTTCATTTTTGATGAGACGCTGAAGAAAAGAAGTTTAATCGCCGGCAAACGAAAACCTGCGATTTCCCGTAAATCCTGGACTCGGCCCGTATAGTCAAAAGTATACAAAGAAAGTACCCAGGGAGTAAACTCATTTCCCAAACGATTTTTTATATTATTTTTTTACCACTAAACGCATGAGACTTGTAGTTTTCAAAAATATTTTCATATTTGATGGGACGCTGAATAAAAGACGTTTATTTGCCGGCAAACGAAAACCCGCGATTTCCTGTAAATCCCGGGCTTGGCCCGTATAGTCAAAAGTATACAAAGAAGGTACCCAGGGAGTAAACTCATTTCCAGAACGATTTTTTAAATTACTTTTTCACCACTAAAACGCATAAGACTTGTAGTTTATAAAAATGTTTTCATTTTTGATGAGACGCTGAAGAAAAGAAGTTTAATCGCCGGCAAACGAAAACCTGCGATTTCCCGTAAATCCTGGACTAGGCCCGTATAGTCAAAAGTATACAAAGAAAGTACCCAGGGAGTAAACTCATTTCCCAAACGATTTTTTAAATTATTTTTTTACCACTAAACGCATGAGACTTGTAGTTTTCAAAAATGTTTTCATTTTTGATGAGACGGTTAATGAAAGAGGTTTAATCGCCGGAAAACGTAAACCCGCGATTTCCCGTAAATCCCGGACTCGGCCCGTATAGTCAAAAGTATACAAAGAAAGTACCCAGGGAGTAAACTCATTTCCTGAACGATTTTTTAAATTATTTTTTCACCACTAAAACGCATGAGACTTGTAGTTTTCAAAAATGTTTTCATTTTTGATGAGACGCAGAATAAAAGAAGTTTAATCGCCGGAAAACGAAAACCCGCGATTTTCTGTAAATCCCGGGCTTGGCCCGTATAGTCAAAAGTATACAAAGAAAGTACCCAGGGAGTAAACTCATTTCCAGAACGATTTTTTAAATTAATTTTTCACCACTAAAACGCATGAGACTTGTAGTTTTTAAAAATGTTTTCATTTTTGATGAGACGCTGAATAAAAGAAGTTTAATCGCCGGCAAACGAAAACCTGCGATTTCCCGTAAATCTTGGACTCGGCCCGTATAGTCAAAAGTATACAAAGAAAGTACCCAGGGAGTAAACTCATTTCCCAAACGATTTTTTAAATTATTATCTCACCACTAAAACGCATGAGACTTGTAATTTTCAAGAATGTTTTCATTTTTGATGAGACGCTGAATAAAAGAAGTTTAATCGCCGGCAAACGAAAAGGCGCGATTTCCCGTAAATCCCGGCTTGGCCCGTATAGTCAAAAGTATAAAAAGAAAGTACCCAGGGAGTAAACTCATTTCCCGAACGATTTTTTAAATTATTTTTGCACCCCTAAAACGCATGAGACTTGTAGTTTTCAAAAATGTTTTCATTTTTGATGAGACGCAGAATAAAAGAAGTTTAATCGCCGGAAAACGAAAACCCGCGATTTTCCGTAAATCACGGGCTTGGCCCGTATAGTCGAATGTATACAAAGAAAGTACCCTGTGAGTAAACTTATTTCCAGAACGATTTTTTAATTTATTTTTTCAACACTAAAACGCTTGAGACTTGTAGTTTTCAAAAATGTTTTCATTTTTGATGAGACGCTGAATAAAAGAAGTTTAATCGCCGGCAAACGAAAACCTGCGATTTCCCGTAAATCCCGAGTCGGCCCGTATAGTCAAAAGTATACAAAGAAAGTACCCAGGGTGTAAACTCATTTCCCGAACGATTTTTTAAATTATTATTTTACCACTAAAGCCCATGAGACTTGTAGTTTTTAAAAATGTTTTCATTTTTGATGAGACACTGAATAAAAGAAGTTTAATTGCCGGCAAACGAAAACCCGCGACTTCCCGTAAATCCCGGACTCAGCCCGTATAGTCAAAAGTATACAAAGAAAGTACCCAGGGAGTAAACTCTTTTCCCGAACGAATTTTTAAATTATTTTTTCACCACTAAAACGCATGAGACTTGTAGTATTTAAAGATATTTTCATTTTTGATGAGACGCTGAATAAAAGAAGTTTAATCGCCGGCAAACGAAAACCCGCAACTTCCCGTAAATCCCGGACTCAGCCCGTATAGTCAAAAGTATACAAAGAAAGTATGCAGGGAGTAAACTCATTTCCCGAACGATTTTTTAAATTATTTTTTCACCACTAAAACGCATGAGACTTGTAGTTTTCAAAAATGTTTTCATTTTTGATGAGACGCTGAATAAAAGAAGTTTAATTGCCGGCAAACGAAAACCCGCGACTTCCCATAAATCCCGGACTCGGCCCGTATAGTCAAAAGTATACAAAGAAAGTACCCAGGGAGTAAACTCATTTCCCGAACGATTTTTTAAATTAATTTTCACCACTGAAACGCATGAGACTTGTAGTTTTCAGAAATGTTTTCATTTTTGATGAGACGCTTAATGAAAGTTGTTTAATCGCCGGCAAACGAAAACCCGCGATTTCCCGTAAATCCCGGGCTTGGCCCGTATAGTCGAATGTATACAAAGAAAGTACCCTGTGAGTAAACTCATTTCCAAAACGATTTTTTAAATTATTATTTCACCACTAAAGCCCATGAGACTTGTAGTATTTAAAAATATTTTCATTTTTGATGAGACGCTGAATAAAAGAAGTTTAATCGCCGGCAAAAGAAAACCCGCGACTTCCCGTAAATCCCGTACTCGGCCCGTATAGTCAAAAGTATACAAAGAAAGTACCCAGGGAGTAAACTCATTTCCCGAACGATTTCTTAAATTTTTTTTTCACCACTGAAACGCATGAGACTTGTAGTTTTCAAAAATGTTTTCATTTTTGATGAGACGCTTAATGAAAGAGGTTTAATCGCCGGCAAACGAAAACCCGCGATTTCTTGTAAATCCCGGGCTTAGCCCGTATAGTCGAATGTACACAAAGAAAGTACCCTGTGAGTAAACTCATTTCCAGAACGATTTTTTAATTTATTTTTTCATCACTAAAACGCATGAGACTTGTAGTTTTCAAAAATGTTTTCATTTTTGATGAGACGCTGAATAAAAGAAGTTTAATCGCCGGCAAACGAAAACCTGCGATTTCCCGTAAATCCCGAGTTGGCCCGTATAGTCAAAAGTATACTAAGAAAGTACCCAGGGTGTAAACTCATTTCCCGAACGATTTTTTAAATTATTATTTCACCACTAAAGCCCATGAGACTTGTAGTATTTAAAGATATTTTCATTTTTGATGAGACGCCTAATGAAAGAGGTTTAATCGCCGGCAAACGAAAACCCGCGATTTCCCGTAAATCCCGGGCTTGACCCGTATAGTCGAATGTATACAAAGAAAGTACCCTGTGAGTAAACTTATTTCCAGAACGATTTTTTAATTTATTTTTTCAACACTAAAACGCATGAGACTTGTAGTTTTCAAAAATGTTTTCATTTTTGATGAGACGCTGAATAAAAGAAGTTTAATCGCCGGCAAACGAAAACCTGCGATTTCCCGTAAATCCCGAGTCGGCCCGTATAGTCAAAAGTATACAAAGAAAGTACCCAGGGTGTAAACTCATTTCCCGAACGATTTTTTAAATTATTATTTCACCACTAAAGCCCATGAGACTTGTAGTTTTTAAAAATGTTTTCATTTTTGATGAGACACTGAATAAAAGAAGTTTAATTGCCGGCAAACGAAAACCTGCGACTTCCCGTAAATCCCGGACTCAGCCCGTATAGTCAAAAGTATACAAAGAAAGTACCCAGGGAGTAAACTCATTTCCCGAACGATTTTTTAAATTAATTTTCACCACTAAAACGCGTGAGACTTGTAGTTTTCAGAAATGTTTTCATTTTTGATGAGACGCTTATTGAAAGTTGTTTAATCGCCGGCAAACGAAAACCCGCGATTTCCCGTAAATCCCGGGCTTGGCCCGTATAGTCGAATGTATACAAAGAAAGTACCCAGGGTGTAAACTCATTTCCCGAACGATTTTTTAAATTATTATTTCACCACTAAAGCCCATGAGACTTGTAGTATTTAAAGATATTTTCATTTTTGATGAGACGCCTAATGAAAGAGGTTTAATCGCCGGCAAACGAAAACCCGCGATTTTCCGTAAATCACGGGCTTGGCCCGTATAGTCGAATGTATACAAAGAAAGTAACCTGTGAGTAAACTCATTTCCAGAACGATTTTTTAATTTATTTTTTCAACACTAAAACGCTTGAGACTTGTAGTTTTCAAAAATGTTTTCATTTTTGATGAGACGCTGAATAAAAGAAGTTTAATCGCCGGCAAACGAAAACCTGCGATTTCCCGTAAATCCCGAGTCGGCCCGTATAGTCAAAAGTATACAAAGAAAGTACCCAGGGTGTAAACTCATTTCCCGAACGATTTTTTAAATTATTATTTCACCACTAAAGCCCATGAGACTTGTAGTTTTTAAAAATGTTTTCATTTTTGATGAGACACTGAATAAAAGAAGTTTAATTGCCGGCAAACGAAAACCCGCGACTTCCCGTAAATCCCGGACTCAGCCCGTATAGTCAAAAGTATACAAAGAAAGTACCCAGGGAGTAAACTCTTTTCCCGAACGAATTTTTAAATTATTTTTTCACCACTAAAACGCATGAGACTTGTTGTTTTCAGAAATGTTTTTATTTTTGATGAGACGCTTAATAAAAGTGGTTTAATCGCCGGCAAACGAAAACCCGCGATTTCCCATAAATCCCGGGCTTGGCCCGTATAGTCGAATGTATACAAAGAAAGTACCCTGTGAGTAAACTCATTTCCAAAACGATTTTTTAAATTATTATTTCACCACTAAAGCCCATGAGACTTGTAGTATTTAAAAATATTTTCATTTTTGATGAGACGCTGAATAAAAGAAGTTTAATCGCCGGCAAAAGAAAACCCGCGACTTTTCGTAAATCCCGTACTCGGCCCGTATAGTCAAAAGTATACAAAGAAAGTACCCAGGGAGTAAACTCATTTCCCGAACGATTTTTTAAATTTTTTTTTCACCACTGAAACGCATGAGACTTGTAGTTTTCAAAAATGTTTTCATTTTTGATGAGACGCTTAATGAAAGAGGTTTAATCGACGGCAAACGAAAACCCGCGATTTCTTGTAAATCCCGGGCTTAGCCCGTATAGTCGAATGTATACAAAGAAAGTACCCTGTGAGTAAACTCATTTCCAGAACGATTTTTTAATTTATTTTTTCATCACTAAAACGCATGAGACTTGTAGTTTTCAAAAATGTTTTCATTTTTGATGAGACGCTGAATAAAAGAAGTTTAATCGCCGGCAAACGAAAACCTGCGATTTCCCGTAAATCCCGAGTTGGCCCGTATAGTCAAAAGTATACTAAGAAAGTACCCAGGGTGTAAACTCATTTCCCGAACGATTTTTTAAATTATTATTTCACCACTAAAGCCCATGAGACTTGTAGTATTTAAAGATATTTTCATTTTTGATGAGACGCTTAATAAAAGTGGTTTAATCGCCGGCAAACGAAAACCCGCGATTTCCCATAAATCCCGGGCTTGGCCCGTATAGTCGAATGTATACAAAGAAAGTACCCTGTGAGTAAACTCATTTCCAAAACGATTTTTTAAATTATTATTTCACCACTAAAGCCCATGAGACTTGTAGTATTTAAAAATATTTTCATTTTTGATGAGACGCTGAATAAAAGAAGTTTAATCGCCGGCAAACGAAAACCCGCGACTTCCCGTAAATCCCGTACTCGGCCCGTATAGTCAAAAGTATACAAAGAAAGTACCCAGGGAGTAAACTCATTTCCCGAACGATTTTTTAAATTTTTTTTTCACCACTGAAACGCATGAGACTTGTAGTTTTAAAAAATGTTTTCATTTTTGATGAGACGCTTAATGAAAGAGGTTTAATCGCCGGCAAACGAAAACCCGCGATTTCTTGTAAATGCCGGGCTTAGCCCGCATAGTCGAATGTATACAAAGAAAGTACCCTGTGAGTAAATTCATTTCCAGAACGATTTTTTAATTTATTTTTTCATCACTAAAACGCATGAGACTTGTAGTTTTCAAAAATGTTTTCATTTTTGATGAGACGCTGAATAAAAGAAGTTTAATCGCCGGCAAACGAAAACCTGCGATTTCCCGTAAATCCCGAGTCGGCCCGTATAGTCAAAAGTATACAAAGAAAGTACCCAGGGTGTAAACTCATTTCCCGAACGATTTTTTAAATTATTATTTCACCACTAAAGCCCATGAGACTTGTAGTTTTTAAAAATGTTTTCATTTTTGATGAGACACTGAATAAAAGAAGTTTAATTGCCGGCAAACGAAAACCCGCGACTTCCCGTAAATCCCGGACTCAGCCCGTATAGTCAAAAGTATGCAAAGAAAGTACCCAGGGAGTAAACTCATTTCCCGAACGATTTTTTAAATTAATTTTCACCACTAAAACGCATGAGACTTGTAGTTTTCAGAAATGTTTTCATTTTTGATGAGACGCTTAATGAAAGTTGTTTAATCGCCGGCAAACGAAAACCCGCGATTTCCCGTAAATCCCGGACTCGGCCCGTATAGTCAAAAGTATACAAAGAAAGTACCCAGGGAGTAAACTCATTTCCCGAACGATTTTTTAAATTAATTTTCACCACTAAAACGCATAAGACTTGTAGTTTTCAGAAATGTTTTCATTTTTGATGAGACGCTTAATGAAAGTTGTTTAATCGCCGGCAAACGAAAACCCGCGATTTCCCGTAAATCCCGGGCTTGGCCCGTATAGTCGAATGTATACAAAGAAAGTACCCAGGGTGTAAACTCATTTCCCGAACGATTTTTTAAATTATTATTTCACCACTAAAGCCCATGAGACTTGTAGTATTTAAAGATATTTTCATTTTTGATGAGACGCCTAATGAAAGAGGTTTAATCGCCGGCAAACGAAAACCCGCGATTTCCCGTAAATCCCGGGCTTGGCCCGTATAGTCGAATGTATACAAAGAAAGTACCCTGTGAGTAAACTTATTTCCAGAACGATTTTTTAATTTATTTTTTCAACTCTAAAACGCATGAGACTTGTAGTTTTCAAAAATGTTTTCATTTTTGATGAGACGCTGAATAAAAGAAGTTTAATCGCCGGCAAACGAAAACCTGCGATTTCCCGTAAATCCCGAGTCGGCCCGTATAGTCAAAAGTATACAAAGAAAGTACCCAGGGTGTAAACTCATTTCCCGAACGATTTTTTAAATTATTATTTCACCACTAAAGCCCATGAGACTTGTAGTATTTAAAAATATTTTCATTTTTGATGAGACGCTGAATAAAAGAAGTTTAATCGCCGGCAAACGAAAACCCGCGACTTCCCGTAAATCCCGTACTCGGCCCGTATAGTCAAAAGTATACAAAGAAAGTACCCAGGGAGTAAACTCATTTCCCGAACGATTTTTTAAATTTTTTTTTCACCACTGAAACGCATGAGACTTGTAGTTTTAAAAAATGTTTTCATTTTTGATGAGACGCTTAATGAAAGAGGTTTAATCGCCGGCAAACGAAAACCCGCGATTTCTTGTAAATGCCGGGCTTAGCCCGTATAGTCGAATGTATACAAAGAAAATACCCTGTGAGTAAACTCATTTCCAGAACGATTTTTTAATTTATTTTTTCATCACTAAAACGCATGAGACTTGTAGTTTTCAAAAATGTTTTCATTTTTGATGAGACGCTGAATAAAAGAAGTTTAATCGCCGGCAAACGAAAACCTGCGATTTCCCGTAAATCCCGAGTTGGCCCGTAGAGTCAAAAGTATACTAAGAAAGTACCCAGGGTGTAAACTCATTTCCCGAACGATTTTTTAAATTATTATTTCACCACTAAAGCCCATGAGACTTGTAGTATTTAAAGATATTTTTATTTTTGATGAGACGCCTAATGAAAGAGGTTTAATCGCCGGCAAACGAAAACCCGCGATTTCCCGTAAATCCCGGGCTTGGCCCGTATAGTCGAATGTATACAAAGAAAGTACCCTGTGAGTAAACTTATTTCCAGAACGATTTTTTAATTTATTTTTTCAACACTAAAACGCATGAGACTTGTAGTTTTCAAAAATGTTTTCATTTATGATGAGACGCTGAATAAAAGAAGTTTAATCGCCGGCAAACGAAAACCCGCGATTTCCCGTAAATCCCGGACTCGGCCCGTATAGTCAAAAGTATACAAAGAAAGTACCCAGGGAGTAAACTCATTTCCCGAACGATTTTTTAAATTAATTTTCACCACTAAAACGCATAAGACTTGTAGTTTTCAGAAATGTTTTCATTTTTGATGAGACGCTTAATGAAAGTTGTTTAATCGCCGGCAAATGAAAACCCGCGATTTCCCGTAAATCCCGGGCTTGGCCCGTATAGTCGAATGTAAACAAAGAAAGTACCCAGGGTGTAAACTCATTTCCCGAACGATTTTTTAAATTATTATTTCACCACTAAAGCCCATGAGACTTGTAGTTTTCAAAAATGTTTTCATTTTTGATGAGACGCTGAATAAAAGAAGTTTAATCGCCGGCAAACGAAAACCTGCGATTTCCCGTAAATCCCGAGTCGGCCCGTATAGTCAAAAGTATACAAAGAAAGTACCCAGGGTGTAAACTCATTTCCCGAACGATTTTTTAAATTATTATTTCACCACTAAAGCCCATGAGACTTGTAGTATTTAAAAATATTTTCATTTTTGATGAGACGCTGAATAAAAGAAGTTTAATCGCCGGCAAACGAAAACCCGCGACTTCCCGTAAATCCCGTACTCGGCTCGTATAGTCAAAAGGATACAAAGAAAGTACCCAGGGAGTAAACTCATTTCCCGAACGATTTTTTAAATTTTTTTTTCACCACTGAAACGCATGAGACTTGTAGTTTTAAAAAATGTTTTCATTTTTGATGAGACGCTTAATGAAAGAGGTTTAATCGCCGGCAAACGAAAACCCGCGATTTCTTGTAAATGCCGGGCTTAGCCCGTATAGTCGAATGTATACAAAGAAAGTACCCTGTGAGTAAACTCATTTCCAGAACGATTTTTTAATTTATTTTTTCATCACTAAAACGCATGAGACTTGTAGTTTTCAAAAATGTTTTCATTTTTGATGAGACGCTGAATAAAAGAAGTTTAATCGCCGGCAAACGAAAACCTGCGATTTCCCGTAAATCCCGAGTTGGCCCGTATAGTCAAAAGTATACTAAGAAAGTACCCAGGGTGTAAACTCATTTCCCGAACGATTTTTTAAATTATTATTTCACCACTAAAGCCCATGAGACTTGTAGTATTTAAAGATATTTTTGTTTTTCATGAGACGCCTAATGAAAGAGGTTTAATCGCCGGCAAACGAAAACCCGCGATTTCCCGTAAATCCCGGGCTTGGCCCGTATAGTCGAATGTATACAAAGAAAGTACCCTGTGAGTACACTTATTTCCAGAACGATTTTTTAATTTATTTTTTCAACACTAAAACGCATGAGACTTGTAGTTTTCAAAAATGTTTTCATTTTTGATGAGACGCTGAATAAAAGAAGTTTAATCGCCGGCAAACGAAAACCTGCGATTTCCCGTAAATCCCGAGTCGGCCCGTATAGTCAAAAGTATACAAAGAAAGTACCAAGGGTGTAAACTCATTTCCCGAACGATTTTTTAAATTATTATTTCACCACTAAAGCCCATGAGACTTGTAGTTTTTAAAAATGTTTTCATTTTTGATGAGACACTGAATAAAAGAAGTTTAATTGCCGGCAAACGAAAACCCGCGACTTCCCGTAAATCCCGGACTCAGCCCGTATAGTCAAAAGTATACAAAGAAAGTACCCAGGGAGTAAACTCATTTCCCGAACGATTTTTTAAATTAATTTTCACCACTAAAACGCATGAGACTTGTAGTTTTCAGAAATGTTTTCATTTTTGATGAGACGCTTAATGAAAGTTGTTTAATCGCCGGCAAACGAAAACCCGCGATTTCCCGTAAATCCCGGACTCGGCCCGTATAGTCAAAAGTATACAAAGAAAGTACCCAGGGAGTAAACTCATTTCCCGAACGATTTTTTAAATTAATTTTCACCACTAAAACGCATAAGACTTGTAGTTTTCAGAAATGTTTTCATTTTTGATGAGACGCTTAATGAAAGTTGTTTAATCGCCGGCAAACGAAAACCCGCGATTTCCCGTAAATCCCGGGCTTGGCCCGTATAGTCGAATGTATACAAAGAAAGTACCCAGGGTGTAAACTCATTTCCCGAACGATTTTTTAAATTATTATTTCACCACTAAAGCACATGAGACTTGTAGTATTTAAAGATATTTTCATTTTTGATGAAACGCCTAATGAAAGAGGTTTAATCGCCGGCAAACGAAAACCCGCAATTTCCCGTAAATCCCGGGCTTGGCCCGTATAGTTGAATGTATACAAAGAAAGTACCCTGTGAGTAAACTTATTTCCAGAACGATTTTTTAATTTATTTTTTCAACTCTAAAACGCATGAGACTTGTAGTTTTCAAAAATGTTTTCATTTTTGATGAGACGCTGAATAAAAGAAGTTTAATCGCCGGCAAACGAAAACCTGCGATTTCCCGTAAATCCCGAGTCGGCCCGTATAGTCAAAAGTATACAAAGAAAGTACCCAGGGTGTAAACTCATTTCCCGAACGATTTTTTAAAATATTATTTCACCACTAAAGCCCATGAGACTTGTAGTTTTTAAAAATGTTTTCATTTTTGATGAGACACTGAATAAAAGAAGTTTAATTGCCGGCAAACGAAAACCCGCGACTTCCCGTAAATCCCGGACTCAGCCCGTATAGTCAAAAGTATACAAAGAAAGTACCCAGGGAGTAAACTCATTTCCCGAACGATTTTTTAAATTATTTTTCACCACTAAAACGCATGAGACTTGTAGTTTTCAGAAATGTTTTCATTTTTGATGAGACGCTTAATGAAAGTTGTTTAATCGCCGGCAAACGAAAACCCGCGATTTCCCGTAAATCCCGGACTCGGCCCGTATAGTCAAAAGTATACAAAGAAAGTACCCAGGGAGTAAACTCATTTCCCGAACGATTTTTTAAATTAATTTTCACCACTAAAACGCATGAGACTTGTAGTTTTCAGAAATGTTTTCATTTTTGATGAGACGCTTAATGAAAGTTGTTTAATCGCCGGCAAACGAAAACCCGCGATTTCCCGTAAATCCCGGGCTTGGCCCGTATAGTCGAATGTATACAAAGAAAGTACCCTGTGAGTAAACTCATTTCCCGAACGAATTTTTAAATTATTTTTCACCACTAAAACGCATGAGACTTGTAGTTTTCAGAAATGTTTTCATTTTTGATGAGACGCTTAATGAAAGTTGTTTAATCGCCGGCAAACGAAAACCCGCGATTTCCCGTAAATCCCGGACTCGGCCCGTATAGTCAAAAGTATACAAAGAAAGTACCCAGGGAGTAAACTCATTTCCCGAACGATTTTTTAAATTAATTTTCACCACTAAAACGCATGAGACTTGTAGTTTTCAGAAATGTTTTCATTTTTGATGAGACGCTTAATGAAAGTTGTTTAATCGCCGGCAAACGAAAACCCGCGATTTCCCGTAAATCCCGGGCTTGGCCCGTATAGTCGAATGTATACAAAGAAAGTACCCTGTGAGTAAACTCATTTCCCGAACGAATTTTTAAATTATTTTTTCACTACTAAAACGCATGAGACTTGTAGTTTTCAGAAATGTTTTCATTTTTGATGAGACGCTTAATAAAAGTGGTTTAATCGCCGGCAAACGAAAACCCGCGATTTCCCGTAAATCCCGGGCTTGGCCCGTACAGTCGAATGTATACAAAGAAAGTACCCTGTGAGTAAACTCATTTCCCGAACGAATTTTTAAATTATTTTTTCACCACTAAAACGCATGAGACTTGTAGTTTTCAGAAATGTTTTCATTTTTGATGAGACGCTTAATAAAAGTGGTTTAATCGCCTGCAAACGAAAACCCGAGATTTCCCGTAAATCCCGGGCTTGGCCCGTATAGTCGAATGTATACAAAGAAAGTACCCTGTGAGTAAACTCATTTCCAAAACGATTTATTAAATTATTATTTCACCACTAAAGCCCATGAGACTTGTAGTATGTAAAAATATTTTCATTTTTGATGAGACGCTGAATAAAAGAAGTTTAATCGCCGGCAAACAAAAACCCGCGACTTCCCGTAAATCCCGGATTCGGCCCGTATAGTCAAAAGTATACAAAGAAAGTACCCAGGGAGTAAACTCATTTCCCGAACGATTTTTTAAATTATTTTTTCACCACTAAAACGCATGAGACTTGTAGTTTTTAAAAATGTTTTCATTTTTGATGAGACGCTGAATAAAAGAACTTTAATAGCCGGCAAACGAAAACCCGCGTCTTCCCGTAAATCCCGGACTCAGCCCGTATAGTCAAAAGTATACAAAGAAAGTACCCAGGGAGTAAACTCATTTTCCAAACGATATTTTAAATTAATTTTCACCACTAAAACGCTGAGACTTGTAGTTTTCAAAAATGTTTTCATTTGTGATAAGACGCTTAATAAAAGAGGTTTAATCGCCGGCAAACGAAATCCTGCGATTTCCCGTAAATCCCGGGCTTGGCCCGTATAGTCAAAAGTATACAAAGAAAGTACCCAGGGAGTAAACTCATTTCCCAAACGATTTTTTATATTATTTTTTCACCACTAAAACGCATGAGAATTGTAGTTCTCAAAAATGTTTTCATTTTTGATGAGACGCTTAATGAAAGAGTTTTAATCGCCGGCAAACGAAAACCCGCGATTTCCCGTAAATCCCGGGCTTGGCCCGTATAGTCGAATGTATACAAAGAAAGTACCCTGTGAGTAAACTCATTTCCGAAACGATTTTTTCGATTATCTTTTCACCACTAAAGCCCATGAGACTTGCAGTTTTCAAAAATGTTTTCATTTTTGATGAGACGCTTAATAAAAGAGGCTTAATCGCCGGCAAACGAAATCCCGCGATTTCCCGTAAATCCCGGGCTTGGCCCGTTTAGTCGAATGTATACAAAGAAAGTACCCAGGGAGTAAACTCATTTCCCGAACGATTTTTTAAATTTTTTTTTCACCACTAAAACGCATGAGACTTGTAGTTTTTAAAGATATTTTCATTTTTGATGAGACGCTGAATAAAAGAAGTTTAATCGCCGGCAAACGAAAACCCGCGACTTCCCGTAAATCCCGGACTCAGCCCGTATAGTCAAAAGTATACAAAGAAAGTACCCAGGGAGTAAACTCATTTCCCGAACGATTTTTTAAATTATTTTTTCACCACTAAAACGCATGAGACTTGTAGTTTTCAAAAATGTTTTCATTTTCGATGAGACGCTGAATAAAAGAAGTTTAATCGCCGGCAAACGAAAACCTGCGATTTCCCGTAATTCCCGGACTCGGCCCGTATAGTCAAAAGTATACAAAGAAAGTACCCGGGGTGTAAACTCATTTCCCGAACGATTTTTTAAATTATTATTTCACCACTAAAGCCCATGAGACTTGTAGTTTTTAAAAATGTTTTCATTTTTTCTGAGACGCTGAATAAAAGAAGTTTAATCGCCGGCAAACGAAAACCTGCGATTTCCCGTAAATCCCGGACTCGGCCCGTATAGTCGAATGTATACAAAGAAAGTACCCAGGGAGTAAACTCATTTCCCGAATGATTTTTTAAATTAATTTTCACCACTAAAACGCATGAGACTTGTAGTTTTCAGAAATGTTTTCATTTTTGATGAGACGCCTAATGAAAGTTGTTTAATCGCCGGCAAACAAAAACCCGCGATTTCCCGTAAATCCCGGGCTTGGCCCGTATAGTCGAATGTATACAAAGAAAGTACCCTGTGAGTAAACTCATTTCCCGAACGAATTTTTAAATTACTTTTTCACCACTAAAACGCATGAGACTTGTGGTTTTCAGAAATGTTTTCATTTTTGATGAGACGCCTAATAAAAGTGGTTTAAACGCCGGCAAACGAAATCCCGCGATTTCCCGTAAATCCCGGGCTTGGCCCGTATAGTCGAATGTATACAAAGAAAGTACCCAGGGAGTAAACTCATTTCCCGAACGATTTTTTAAATTTTTTTTTCACCACTAAAACGCATGAGACTTGTAGTTTTTAAAGATATTTTCATTTTTGATGAGACGCAGAATAAAAGAAGTTTAATCGCCGGCAAACGAAAACCCGCGACTTCCCGAAAATCCCGGACTCAGCCTGTATAGTCAAAAGTATACAAAGAAAGTACCCAGGGAGTAAACTCATTTCCCGAACGATTTTTTAAATTATTTTTTCACCACTAAAACGCATGAGACTTGTAGTTTTCAAAAATGTTTTCATTTTCGATGAGACGCTGAATAAAAGAAGTTTAATCGCCGGCAAACGAAAACCTGCGATTTCCCGTAATTCCCGGACTCGGCCCGTATAGTCAAAAGTATACAAAGAAAGTACCCGGGGTGTAAACTCATTTCCCGAACGATTTTTTAAATTATTATTTCACCACTAAAGCCCATGAGACTTGTAGTTTTTAAAAATGTTTTCATTTTTTATGAGACGCTGAATAAAAGAAGTTTAATCGCCGGCAAACGAAAGCCTGCGATTTCCTGTAAATCCCGGACTCGGCCCGTATAGTCGAATGTATACAAAGAAAGTACCCAGGGAGTAAACTCATTTCCCGAACGATTTTTTAAATTAATTTTCACCACTAAAACGCATGAGACTTGTAGTTTTCAGAAATGTTTTCATTTTTGATGAGACGCTTGATGAAAGTTGTTTAATTGCCGGCAAACGAAAACCCGCGATTTCCCGTAAATCCCGGGCTTGGCCCGTATAGTCGAATGTATACAAAGAAAGTACCCTGTGAGTAAACTCATTTCCCGAACGAATTTTTAAATTATTTTTTCACCACTAAAACGCATGAGACTTGTGGTTTTCAGAAATGTTTTCATTTTTGATGAGACGCCTAATAAAAGTGGTTTAATCGCCGGCAAACGAAAACCCGCGATTTCCCGTAAATCCCGGGCTTGGCCCGTATAGTCAAATGTATACAAAGAAAGTACCCTGCGAGTAAACTCATTTCCCAAACGATTTATTAAATTATTATTTCACCACTAAAGCCCATGAGACTTGTAGTATTTAAAAATGTTTTCATTTTTGATGAGACGCTTAATGAAAGAGGTTTAATCGCCGGCAAACGAAAACCCGCGATTTCCCGTAAATCCCGGGCTTGGCCCGTATAGTCGAATGTATACAAAGAAAGTACACTCATTTCCGAAACGATTTTTTCAATTATCTTTTCACCACTAAAGCCCATGAGACTTGCAGTTTTCAAAAATGTTTTCATTTTTGATGAGACGCTTAATAAAAGAGGTTTAATCGCCGGCAAACGAAATCCCGCGAATTTCCCGTAAATCCCGGGCTTGGCCCGTATAGTCGAATGTATACAAAGAAAGTACCCAGGGAGTAAACTCATTTACCGAACGATTTTTTAAATTTTTTTTTCACCACTAAAACGCATGAGACTTGTAGTATTAAAAGATATTTTCATTTTTGATGAGACGCTGAATAAAAGAAGTTTAATCGCCGGCAAACGAAAACCCGCGACTTCCAGTAAATCCCGGACTCAGCCCGTATAGTCAAAAGTATACAAGGAAAGTACCCAGGGAGTAAACTCATTTCCCGAACGATTTTTTAAATTATTTTTTCACCACTAAAACGCATGAGACTTGTAGTTTTTAAAAATGTTTTTATTTTTGATGAGACGCTGAATAAAAGAAGTTTAATTGCCGGCAAACGAAAACCCGCGACTTCTCGTAAATCCCGGACTCGGCCCGTATAGTCAAAAGTATACAAAGAAAGTACCCAGGGAGTAAACTCATTTCCCGAACGATTTTTTAAATTAATTTTCACCACTAAAACGCATGAGACTTGTAGTTTTTAAAAATGTTTTTATTTTTGATGAGACGCTGAATAAAAGAAGTTTAATTGCCGGCAAACGAAAACCCGCGACTTCTCGTAAATCCCGGACTCGGCCCGTATAGTCAAAAGTATACAAAGAAAGTACCCAGGGAGTAAACTCATTTCCCGAACGATTTTTTAAATTAATTTTCACCATTAAAACGCATGAGACTTGTAGTTTTCAGAAATGTTTTTATTTTTGATGAGACGCTTAATAAAAGTGGTTTAATCGCCGGAAAACGAAAACCCGCGATTTCCCGTAAATCCCGGGCTTGGCCCGTATAGTCGAATGTATACAAAGAAAGTACCCAGGGAGTAAACTCATTTCCCGAACGATTTTTTAAATTTTTTTTTCACCACTAAAACGCATGAGACTTGTAGTTTTTAAAAATGTTTTCATTTTTGATGAGACGCTTAATGAAAGAGGTTTAATCTCCGGCAAACGAAAACCCGCGATTTCCCGTAAATCCCGGGCTTGGCCCGTATAGTCGAATGTATACAAAGAAAGTACCCTGTGAGTAAACTCATTTCCAGAACGATTTTTTAATTTATTTTTTCAACACTAAAACGCATAAGACTTGTAGTTTTCAAAAATGTTTTTATTTTTGATGAGACGCTGAATAAAAGAAGTTTAATTGCCGGCAAACGAAAACCCGCGACTTCTCGTAAATCCCGGACTCGGCCCGTATAGTCAAAAGTATACAAACAAAGTACCCAGGGAGTAAACTCATTTCCCGAACGATTTTTTAAATTAATTTTCACCATTAAAACGCATGAGACTTGTAGTTTTCAGAAATGTTTTCATTTCTGATGAGACGCTTAATCAAAGTTGTTTAATCACCGGCAAACGAAAACCCGCGATTTCCCGTAAATCCCGGGCTTGGCCCGTATAGTCGAATGTATACAAAGAAAGTACCCTGTGAGTAAACTCATTTCCCGAACGAATTTTTAAATTATCTTTTCACCACTAAAACGCATGAGACTTGTAGTTTTCAGAAAGGTTTTTATTTTTGATGAGACGCTTAATAAAAGTGGTTTAATCGCCGGAAAACGAAAACCCGCGATTTCCCGTAAATCCCGGGCTTGGCCCGTATAGTCGAATGTATACAAAGAAAGTACCCAGGGAGTAAACTCATTTCCCGAACGATTTTTTAAATTTTTTTTTCACCACTAAAACGCATGAGACTTGTAGTTTTTAAAAATGTTTTCATTTTTGATGAGACGCTTAATGAAAGAGGTTTAATCTCCGGCAAACGAAAACCCGCGATTTCCCGTAAATCCCGGGCTTGGCCCGTATAGTCGAATGTATACAAAGAAAGTACCCTGTGAGTAAACTCATTTCCAGAACGATTTTTTAATTTATTTTTTCAACACTAAAACGCATAAGACTTGTAGTTTTCAAAAATGTTTTTATTTTTGATGAGACGCTGAATAAAAGAAGTTTAATTGCCGGCAAACGAAAACCCGCGACTTCTCGTAAATCCCGGACTCGGCCCGTATAGTCAAAAGTATACAAAGAAAGTACCCAGGGAGTAAACTCATTTCCCGAACGATTTTTTAAATTAATTTTCACCATTAAAACGCATGAGACTTGTAGTTTTCAGAAATGTTTTTATTTTTGATGAGACGCTTAATAAAAGTGGTTTAATCGCCGGAAAACGAAAACCCGCGATTTCCCGTAAATCCCGGGCTTGGCCCGTATAGTCGAATGTATACAAAGAAAGTACCCAGGGAGTAAACTCATTTCCCGAACGATTTTTTAAATTTTTTTTTCACCACTAAAACGCATGAGACTTGTAGTTTTTAAAAATGTTTTCATTTTTGATGAGACGCTTAATGAAAGAGGTTTAATCTCCGGCAAACGAAAACCCGCGATTTCCCGTAAATCCCGGGCTTGGCCCGTATAGTCGAATGTATACAAAGAAAGTACCCTGTGAGTAAACTCATTTCCCGAACGAATTTTTAAATTATCTTTTCACCACTAAAACGCATGAGACTTGTAGTTTTCAGAAAGGTTTTTATTTTTGATGAGACGCTTAATAAAAGTGGTTTAATCGCCGGAAAACGAAAACCCGCGATTTCCCGTAAATCCCGGGCTTGGCCCGTATAGTCGAATGTATACAAAGAAAGTACCCAGGGAGTAAACTCATTTCCCGAACGATTTTTTAAATTTTTTTTTCACCACTAAAACGCATGAGACTTGTAGTTTTTAAAAATGTTTTCATTTTTGATGAGACGCTTAATGAAAGAGGTTTAATCTCCGGCAAACGAAAACCCGCGATTTCCCGTAAATCCCGGGCTTGGCCCGTATAGTCGAATGTATACAAAGAAAGTACCCTGTGAGTAAACTCATTTCCAGAACGATTTTTTAATTTATTTTTTCAACACTAAAACGCATAAGACTTGTAGTTTTCAAAAATGTTTTTATTTTTGATGAGACGCTGAATAAAAGAAGTTTAATTGCCGGCAAACGAAAACCCGCGACTTCTCGTAAATCCCGGACTCGGCCCGTATAGTCAAAAGTATACAAAGAAAGTACCCAGGGAGTAAACTCATTTCCCGAACGATTTTTTAAATTAATTTTCACCATTAAAACGCATGAGACTTGTAGTTTTCAGAAATGTTTTTATTTTTGATGAGACGCTTAATAAAAGTGGTTTAATCGCCGGAAAACGAAAACCCGCGATTTCCCGTAAATCCCGGGCTTGGCCCGTATAGTCGAATGTATACAAAGAAAGTACCCAGGGAGTAAACTCATTTCCCGAACGATTTTTTAAATTTTTTTTTCACCACTAAAACGCATGAGACTTGTAGTTTTTAAAAATGTTTTCATTTTTGATGAGACGCTTAATGAAAGAGGTTTAATCTCCGGCAAACGAAAACCCGCGATTTCCCGTAAATCCCGGGCTTGGCCCGTATAGTCGAATGTATACAAAGAAAGTACCCTGTGAGTAAACTCATTTCCAGAACGATTTTTTAATTTATTTTTTCAACACTAAAACGCATAAGACTTGTAGTTTTCAAAAATGTTTTTATTTTTGATGAGACGCTGAATAAAAGAAGTTTAATTGCCGGCAAACGAAAACCCGCGACTTCTCGTAAATCCCGGACTCGGCCCGTATAGTCAAAAGTATACAAACAAAGTACCCAGGGAGTAAACTCATTTCCCGAACGATTTTTTAAATTAATTTTCACCATTAAAACGCATGAGACTTGTAGTTTTCAGAAATGTTTTCATTTCTGATGAGACGCTTAATCAAAGTTGTTTAATCACCGGCAAACGAAAACCCGCGATTTCCCGTAAATCCCGGGCTTGGCCCGTATAGTCGAATGTATACAAAGAAAGTACCCTGTGAGTAAACTCATTTCCCGAACGAATTTTTAAATTATCTTTTCACCACTAAAACGCATGAGACTTGTAGTTTTCAGAAAGGTTTTTATTTTTGATGAGACGCTTAATAAAAGTGGTTTAATCGCCGGAAAACGAAAACCCGCGATTTCCCGTAAATCCCGGGCTTGGCCCGTATAGTCGAATGTATACAAAGAAAGTACCCAGGGAGTAAACTCATTTCCCGAACGATTTTTTAAATTTTTTTTTCACCACTAAAACGCATGAGACTTGTAGTTTTTAAAAATGTTTTCATTTTTGATGAGACGCTTAATGAAAGAGGTTTAATCTCCGGCAAACGAAAACCCGCGATTTCCCGTAAATCCCGGGCTTGGCCCGTATAGTCGAATGTATACAAAGAAAGTACCCTGTGAGTAAACTCATTTCCAGAACGATTTTTTAATTTATTTTTTCAACACTAAAACGCATAAGACTTGTAGTTTTCAAAAATGTTTTTATTTTTGATGAGACGCTGAATAAAAGAAGTTTAATTGCCGGCAAACGAAAACCCGCGACTTCTCGTAAATCCCGGACTCGGCCTGTATAGTCAAAAGTATACAAACAAAGTACCCAGGGAGTAAACTCATTTCCCGAACGATTTTTTAAATTAATTTTCACCATTAAAACGCATGAGACTTGTAGTTTTCAGAAATGTTTTCATTTTTGATGAGACGCTGAATAAAAGAAGTTTAATTGCCGGCAAACGAAAACCCGCGACTTCTCGTAAATCCCGGACTCGGCCCGTATAGTCAAAAGTATACAAACAAAGTACCCAGGGAGTAAACTCATTTCCCGAACGATTTTTTAAATTAATTTTCACCATTAAAACGCATGAGACTTGTAGTTTTCAGAAATGTTTTCATTTCTGATGAGACGCTTAATCAAAGTTGTTTAATCACCGGCAAACGAAAACCCGCGATTTCCCGTAAATCCCGGGCTTGGCCCGTATAGTCGAATGTATACAAAGAAAGTACCCTGTGAGTAAACTCATTTCCCGAACGAATTTTTAAATTATCTTTTCACCACTAAAACGCATGAGACTTGTAGTTTTCAGAAAGGTTTTTATTTTTGATGAGACGCTTAATAAAAGTGGTTTAATCGCCGGAAAACGAAAACCCGCGATTTCCCGTAAATCCCGGGCTTGGCCCGTATAGTCGAATGTATACAAAGAAAGTACCCAGGGAGTAAACTCATTTCCCGAACGATTTTTTAAATTTTTTTTTCACCACTAAAACGCATGAGACTTGTAGTTTTTAAAAATGTTTTCATTTTTGATGAGACGCTTAATGAAAGAGGTTTAATCTCCGGCAAACGAAAACCCGCGATTTCCCGTAAATCCCGGGCTTGGCCCGTATAGTCGAATGTATACAAAGAAAGTACCCTGTGAGTAAACTCATTTCCAGAACGATTTTTTAATTTATTTTTTCAACACTAAAACGCATAAGACTTGTAGTTTTCAAAAATGTTTTTATTTTTGATGAGACGCTGAATAAAAGAAGTTTAATTGCCGGCAAACGAAAACCCGCGACTTCTCGTAAATCCCGGACTCGGCCCGTATAGTCAAAAGTATACAAACAAAGTACCCAGGGAGTAAACTCATTTCCCGAACGATTTTTTAAATTAATTTTCACCATTAAAACGCATGAGACTTGTAGTTTTCAGAAATGTTTTCATTTCTGATGAGACGCTTAATCAAAGTTGTTTAATCACCGGCAAACGAAAACCCGCGATTTCCCGTAAATCCCGGGCTTGGCCCGTATAGTCGAATGTATACAAAGAAAGTACCCTGTGAGTAAACTCATTTCCCGAACGAATTTTTAAATTATCTTTTCACCACTAAAACGCATGAGACTTGTAGTTTTCAGAAAGGTTTTTATTTTTGATGAGACGCTTAATAAAAGTGGTTTAATCGCCGGAAAACGAAAACCCGCGATTTCCCGTAAATCCCGGGCTTGGCCCGTATAGTCGAATGTATACAAAGAAAGTACCCAGGGAGTAAACTCATTTCCCGAACGATTTTTTAAATTTTTTTTTCACCACTAAAACGCATGAGACTTGTAGTTTTTAAAAATGTTTTCATTTTTGATGAGACGCTTAATGAAAGAGGTTTAATCTCCGGCAAACTAAAACCCGCGATTTCACGTAAATCCCGGGCTTGGCCCGTATAGTCGAATGTATACAAAGAAAGTACCCTGTGAGTAAACTCATTTCCAGAACGATTTTTTAATTTATTTTTTCAACACTAAAACGCATAAGACTTGTAGTTTTCAAAAATGTTTTCATTTTTGATGAGATGCTGAATAAAAGAAGTTTAATCGCCGTCAAACGAAAACCTGCGATTTCCCGTAAATTCCGAGTCGGCCCGTATAGTCAAAAGTATACAAAGAAAGTACCCAGGGTGTAAACTCATTTCCCGAACGATTTTTAAAATTATTATTTCACCACTAAAGCCCATGAGACTTGTAGTATTTAAAGATATTTTCAATTTTGATGAGACGCTGAATAAAAGAAGTTTAATCGCCGGCAAACGAAAACCCGCGACTTCCCGTAAATCCCGGACTCAGCCCATATAGTCAAAAGTATACAAAGAAAGTACCCAGGGAGTAAACTCATTTCCAGAACGATTTTTTAAATTATTTTTTCACCACTAAAACGCATGAGACTTGTAGTTTTCAAAAATGTTTTCATTTTTGATGAGACGCTGAATAAAAGAAGTTTAATCGCCGGCAAACAAAAACCTGCGATTTCTCGTAAATCCCGGACTCGGCCCGTATAGTCAAAAGTATACAAAGAAAGTACCCGGGGTGTAAACTTATTTCCCGAACGATTTTTTAAATTATTATTTCACCACTAAAGCCCATGAGACTTGTAGTTTTTAAAAATGTTTTCATTTTTGATGAGACGCTGAATAAAAGAAGTTTAATTGCCGGCAAACGAAAACCCGCGACTTCCCGTAAATCCCGGACTCGGCCCGTATAGTCAAAAGTATACAAAGAAAGTACCCAGGGAGTAAACTCATTTCCCGAACGATTTTTTAAATTAATTTTCACCACTAAAACGCATGAGACTTGTAGTTTTCAGAAATGTTTTCATTTTTGATGAGACGCTTAATGAAAGTTGTTTAATCGCCGGCAAACAAAAACCCGCGATTTCCCGTAAATCCCAGGCTTGGCCCGTATAGTCGAATGTATACAAATAAAGTACCCTGTGAGTAAACTCATTTCCCGAACGAATTTTTAAATTATTTTTTCACCACTAAAACGCATGAGACTTGTAGTTTTCAGAAATGTTTTCATTTTTGATGAGACGCTTAATGAAAGTGGTTTAATCGCCGGCAAACGAAAACCCGCGATTTCCCATAAATCCCAGGCTTGGCCCGTATAGTCGAATGTATACAAAGAAAGTACCCTGTGAGTAAACTCATTTCCAAAACGATTTTTTAAATTATTATTTCAACACTGAAGCCCATGAGACTTGTAGTATTTAAAAATATTTTCATTTTTGATGAGACGCTGAATAAAAGAATTTTAATCGCCGGCAAACGAAAACCTGCGATTTCCCGTAAATCCCGAGTCGGCCCGTATAGTCAAAAGTATACAAAGAAAGTACCCAGGGAGTAAACTCATTTCTCGAACGATTTTTTAAATTATTTTTTCACCACTAAAACGCATGAGACTTGTGGTTTTTAAAAATGTTTTCATTTTTGATGAGACGCTGAATAAAAGAAGTTTAATTGCCGGCAAACGAAAACCCGCGTCTTCCCGTAAATCCCGGACTCGGCCCGTATAGTCAAAAGTATACAAAGAAAGTACCCAGGGAGTAAACTCATTTCCCGAACGATTTTTTAAATTATTATTTCAACATTAAAACGCGTGAGACTTGTACTTTTCAAAAATGTTTTTATTTTTGATGAGACGCTGAATAAAAGAAGTTTAATCGCCGGCAAACGAAAACCTGCGATTTCCCGTAAATCCCGAGTCGGCCCGTATAGTCAAAAGTATACAAAGAAAGTACCCAGGGTGTAAACTCATTTCCCGAACGATTTTTTAAATTATTATTTCACCACTAAAGCCCATGAGACTTGTAGTATTTAAAGATATTTTCATTTTTGATGAGACGCTAAATAAAAGAAGTTTAATCGCCGGCAAACGAAAACCCGCGACTTCCCGTAAATCCCGGACTCAGCCCGTATAGTCAAAAGTATACAAAGAAAGTACCCAGGGAGTAAACTCATTTCCCGAACGATTTTTTAAATTATTTTTTCACCACTAAAACGCATGAGACTTGTAGTTTTCAAAAATGTTTTCATTTTTGATGAGACGTTGAATAAAAGAAGTTTAATCGCCGGCAAACGGAAACCCGCGATTTCCCGTAAATCCCGGGCTTGGCCCGTATAGTCGAATGTATACAAAGAAAGTACCCTGTGAGTAAACTCATTTCCGAAACGATTTTTTCAATTATCTTTTCACCACTAAAACGCATGAGACTTGCAGTTTTCAAAAATGTTTTCATTTTTGATGAGACGCTTAATGAAAGAGGTTTAATCGCCGGCAAACTAAAACCCGCGATTTCCCGTAAATTCCGGGCTTGGCCCGTATATTTGAATGTATACAAAGAAAGTACCCTGTGAGTAAACTCATTTCTAGAACGACTTTTTAATTTATTTTTTCAACATTAAAACGCATGAGACTTGTAGTTTTCAAAAATGTTTTCATTTTTGATGAGACGCTGAATAAAAGAAGTTTAATCGCCGACAAACGAAAACCTGTGATTTCCCGTAAATCCCGAGTAGGCCCGTATAGTCAAAAGTATACAAAGAAAGTACCCAGGGTGTAAACTCATTTCCCGAACGATTTTTTAAATTATTATTTCACCACTAAAGCCCATGAGACTTGTAGTATTTAAAGATATTTTCATTTTTGATGAGACGCTGAATAAAAGAAGTTTAATCGCCGGCAAACGAAAACCCGCGACTTCCCGTAAATCCCGGACTCAGCCCGTATAGTCAAAAGTATACAAAGAAAGTACCCAGGGAGTAAACTCATTTCCCGAACGATTTTTTAAATTATTTTTTCACCACTAAAACGCATGAGACTTGTAGTTTTCAGAAATGTTTTCATTTTTGATGAGACGCTTAATGAAAGTTGTTTAATCGCCGGCAAACGAAAACCCGCGATTTCCCGTAAATCCCAGGCTTGGCCCGTATAGTCGAATGTATACAAATAAAGTACCCTGTGAGTAAACTCATTTCCCGAACGCATTTTTAAATTATTTTTTCACCACTAAAACGCATGAGACTTGTAGTTTTCAGAAATGTTTTCATTTTTGATGAGACGCTTAATAAAAGTGGTTTAATCGCCGGCAAACGAAAACCCGCGTCTTCCCGTAAATCCCGGACTCGGCCCGTATAGTCAAAAGTATACAAAGAAAGTACCCAGGGAGTAAACTCATTTCCCAAACGATATTTTAAATTAATTTTCACCACTAAAACGCATGAGACTTGTAGTTTTCAAAAATGTTTTCATTTTTGATGAGACGCTTAATGAAAGAGGTTTAATCGCCGGCAAACGAAAACCCGCGATTTCCCGTAAATCCCGGGCTTGGCCCGTATAGTCGAATGTATACAAAGAAAGTACCCTGTGAGTAAACTCATTTCCGAAACGATTTTTTCAATTATCTTTTCACCACTAAAACGCATGAGACTTGCATTTTTCAAAAATGTTTTCATTTTTGATGAGACTCTGATTAAAAGAAGTTTAATCGCCGGCAAACGAAAACCTGCGATTTCCCGTAAATCCCGAGTCGGCCCGTATAGTCAAAAGTATACAAAGAAAGTACCCAGGGTGTAAACTCATTTCCCGAACGATTTTTTAAATTATTATTTCAACATTAAAACGCATGAGACTTGTAGTTTTCAAAAATGTTTTTATTTTTGATGAGACGCTGAATAAAAGAAGTTTAATCGCCGGCAAACGAAAACCTGCGATTTCCCGTAAATCCCGAGTCGGCCCGTATAGTCAAAAGTATACAAAGAAAGTACCCAGGGTGTAAACTCATTTCCCGAACGATTTTTTAAATTATTATTTCACCACTAAAGCCCATGAGACTTGTAGTATTTAAAGATATTTTCATTTTTGATGAGACGCTGAATAAAAGAAGTTTAATCGCCGGCAAACGAAAACCCGCGACTTCCCGTAAATCCCGGACTCAGCCCGTATAGTCAAAAGTATACAAAGAAAGTACCCAGGGAGTAAACTCATTTCCCGAACGATTTTTTAAATTATTTTTTCACCACTAAAACGCATGAGACTTGTAGTTTTCAAAAATGTTTTCATTTTTGATGAGACGTTGAATAAAAGAAGTTTAATCGCCGGCAAACGAAAACCCGCGATTTCCCGTAAATCCCAGGCTTGGCCCGTATAGTCGAATGTATACAAATAAAGTACCCTGTGAGTAAACTCATTTCCCGAACGCATTTTTAAATTATTTTTTCACCACTAAAACGCATGAGACTTGTAGTTTTCAGAAATGTTTTCATTTTTGATGAGACGCTTAATAAAAGTGGTTTAATCGCCGGCAAACGAAAGCCCGCGTCTTCCCGTAAATCCCGGACTCGGCCCGTATAGTCAAAAGTATACAAAGAAAGTACCCAGGGAGTAAACTCATTTCCCAAACGTTATTTTAAATTAATTTTCACCACTAAAACGCATGAGACTTGTAGTTTTCAAAAATGTTTTCATTTTTGATGAGACGCTTAATGAAAGAGGTTTAATCGCCGGCAAACGAAAACCCGCGATTTCCCGTAAATCCCGGGCTTGGCCCGTATAGTCGAATGTATACAAAGAAAGTACCCTGTGAGTAAACTCATTTCCGAAACGATTTTTTCAATTATCTTTTCACCACTAAAACGCATGAGACTTGCATTTTTCAAAAATGTTTTCATTTTTGATGAGACTCTGATTAAAAGAAGTTTAATCGCCGGCAAACGAAAACCTGCGATTTCCCGTAAATCCCGAGTCGGCCCGTATAGTCAAAAGTATACAAAGAAAGTACCCAGGGTGTAAACTCATTTCCCGAACGATTTTTTAAATTATTATTTCAACATTAAAACGCATGAGACTTGTAGTTTTCAAAAATGTTTTTATTTTTGATGAGACGCTGAATAAAAGAAGTTTAATCGCCGGCAAACGAAAACCTGCGATTTCCCGTAAATCCCGAGTCGGCCCGTATAGTCAAAAGTATACAAAGAAAGTACCCAGGGTGTAAACTCATTTCCCGAACGATTTTTTAAATTATTATTTCACCACTAAAGCCCATGAGACTTGTAGTATTTAAAGATATTTTCATTTTTGATGAGACGCTGAATAAAAGCAGTTTAATCGCCGGCAAACGAAAACCCGCGACTTCCCGTAAATCCCGGACTCAGCCCGTATAGTCAAAAGTATACAAAGAAAGTACCCAGGGTGTAAACTCATTTCCCGAACGATTTTTTAAATTATTATTTCAACATTAAAACGCATGAGACTTGTAGTTTTCAAAAATGTTTTTATTTTTGATGAGACGCTGAATAAAAGAAGTTTAATCGCCGGCAAACGAAAACCTGCGATTTCCCGTAAATCCCGAGTCGGCCCGTATAGTCAAAAGTATACAAAGAAAGTACCCAGGGTGTAAACTCATTTCCCGAACGATTTTTTAAATTATTATTTCACCACTAAAGCCCATGAGACTTGTAGTATTTAAAGATATTTTCATTTTTGATGAGACGCTGAATAAAAGAAGTTTAATCGCCGGCAAACGAAAACCCGCGACTTCCCGTAAATCCCGGACTCAGCCCGTATAGTCAAAAGTATACAAAGAAAGTACCCAGGGAGTAAACTCATTTCCCGAACGATTTTTTAAATTATTTTTTCACCACTAAAACGCATGAGACTTGTAGTTTTCAAAAATGTTTTCATTTTTGATGAGACGTTGAATAAAAGAAGTTTAATCGCCGGCAAACGAAAACCCGCGATTTATCGTAAATCCCAGGCTTGGCCCGTATAGTCGAATGTATACAAATAAAGTACCCTGTGAGTAAACTCATTTCCCGAACGCATTTTTAAATTATTTTTTCACCACTAAAACGCATGAGACTTGTAGTTTTCAGAAATGTTTTCATTTTTGATGAGACGCTTAATAAAAGTGGTTTAATCGCCGGCAAACGAAAACCCGCGTCTTCCCGTAAATCCCGGACTCGGCCCGTATAGTCAAAAGTATACAAAGAAAGTACCCAGGGAGTAAACTCATTTCCCAAACGATATTTTAAATTAATTTTTACCACTAAAACGCATGAGACTTGTAGTTTTCAAAAATGTTTTCATTTTTGATGAGACGCTTAATGAAAGAGGTTTAATCGCCGGCAAACGAAAACCCGCGATTTCCCGTAAATCCCGGGCTTGGCCCGTATAGTCGAATGTATACAAAGAAAGTACCCTGTGAGTAAACTCATTTCCGAAACGATTTTTTCAATTATCTTTTCACCACTAAAACGCATGAGACTTGCATTTTTCAAAAATGTTTTCATTTTTGATGAGACTCTGATTAAAAGAAGTTTAATCGCCGGCAAACGAAAACCTGCGATTTCCCGTAAATCCCGAGTCGGCCCGTATAGTCAAAAGTATACAAAGAAAGTACCCAGGGTGTAAACTCATTTCCCGAACGATTTTTTAAATTATTATTTCAACATTAAAACGCATGAGACTTGTAGTTTTCAAAAATGTTTTTATTTTTGATGAGACGCTGAATAAAAGAAGTTTAATCGCCGGCAAACGAAAACCTGCGATTTCCCGTAAATCCCGAGTCGGCCCGTATAGTCAAAAGTATACAAAGAAAGTACCCAGGGTGTAAACTCATTTCCCGAACGATTTTTTAAATTATTATTTCACCACTAAAGCCCATGAGACTTGTAGTATTTAAAGATATTTTCATTTTTGATGAGACGCTGAATAAAAGCAGTTTAATCGCCGGCAAACGAAAACCCGCGACTTCCCGTAAATCCCGGACTCAGCCCGTATAGTCAAAAGTATACAAAGAAAGTACCCAGGGAGTAATCTCATTTCCCGAACGATTTTTTAAATTATTTTTACACCACTAAAACTCATGAGACTTGTAGTTTTCAAAAATGTTTTCATTTTTGATGAGACGTTGAATAAAAGAAGTTTAATCGCCGGCAAACGAAAACCCGCGATTTCCCGTAAATCCCGGGCTTGGCCCGTATAGTCGAATGTATACAAAGAAAGTACCCTGTGAGTAAACTCATTTCCGAAACGATTTTTTTAATTATCTTTTCACCACTAAAACGCATGAGACTTGCAGTTTTCAAAAATGTTTTCATTTTTGATGAGACGCTTAATGAAAGAGGTTTAATCGCCGGCAAACTAAAACCCGCGATTTCCCGTAAATTCCGGGCTTGGCCCGTATATTTGAATGTATACAAAGAAAGTACCCTGTGAGTAAACTCATTTCCAGAACGATTTTTTAATTTATTTTTTCAACATTAAAACGCATGAGACTTGTAGTTTTCAAAAATGTTTTCATTTTTGATGAGACGCTGAATAAAAGAAGTTTAATCGCCGACAAACGAAAACCTGTGATTTCCCGTAAATCCCGAGTAGGCCCGTATAGTCAAAAGTATACAAAGAAAGTACCCAGGGTGTAAACTCATTTCCCGAACGATTTTTTAAATTATTATTTCACCACTAAAGCCCATGAGACTTGTAGTATTTAAAGATATTTTCATTTTTGATGAGACGCTGAATAAAAGAAGTTTAATCGCCGGCAAACGAAAACCCGCGACTTCCCGTAAATCCCGGACTCAGCCCGTATAGTCAAAAGTATACAAAGAAAGTACCCAGGGAGTAAACTCATTTCCCGAACGATTTTTTAAATTATTTTTTCACCACTAAAACGCATGAGACTTGTAGTTTTCAAAAATGTATTCATTTTTGATGAGACGCTGAATAAAAGAAGTTTAATCGCCGGCAAACGAAAACCTGTGATTTCCCGTAAATCCCGGACTCGGCCCGTATAGTCAAAAGTATACAAAGAAAGTACCCGGGGTGTAAACTCATTTCCCGAACGATTTTTTAAATTATTATTTCACCACTAAAGCCCATGATACTTGTAGTTTTTAAAAATGTTTTCATTTTTGATGAGACGCTGAATAAAAGAAGTTTAATTGCCGGCAAACGAAAACCCGCGACTTCCCGTAAATCCCGGACTCGGCCCGTATAGTCAAAAGTATACAAAGAAAGTACCCAGGGAGTAAACTCATTTCCCGAACGAATTTTTAAATTATTTTTTCACCCCTAAAACGCATGAGACTTGTAGTTTTCAGAAATGTTTTCATTTTTGATGAGACGCTTAATAAAAGTGGTTTAATCGCCGGCAAACGAAAACCCGCGATTTCCCGTAAATCCCGGGCTTGGCCCGTATAGTCGAATGTATGCAAAGAAAGTACCCTGTGAGTAAACTCATTTCCAGAACGATTTTTTAATTTATTTTTTCAACACTAAAACGCATGAGACTTGTAGTTTTCAAAAATGTTTTCATTTTTGATGAGACGCTGAATAAAAGAAGTTTAATCGCCGGCAAACGAAAACCTGCGATTTCCCGTAAATCCCGAGTCGGCCCGTATAGTCAAAAGTATACAAAGAAAGTACCCAGGGTGTAAACTCATTTCCCGAACGATTTTTTAAATTATTATTTCACCACTAAAGCCCATGAGACTTGTAGTATTTAAAGATATTTTCAATTTTGATGAGACGCTGAATAAAAGAAGTTTAATCGCCGGCAAACGAAAACCCGCGACTTCCCGTAAATCCCGGACTCAGCCCGTATAGTCAAAAGTATACAAAGAAAGTACCCAGGGAGTAAACTCATTTCCCGAACGATTTTTTAAATTATTTTTTCACCACTAAAACGCATGAGACTTGTAGTTTTTAAAAATGTTTTCATTTTTGATGAGACGCTGAATAAAAGAAGTTTATTCGCCGGCAAACGAAAACCTGCGATTTCCCGTAAATCCCGCACTCGGCCCGTATAGTCAAAAGTATACAAAGAAAGTACCCGGGGTGTAAACTCATTTCCCGAACGATTTTTTAAATTAATTTTCACCACTAAAACGCATGAGACTTGTAGTTTTCAGAAATGCTTTCATTTTTGATGAGACGCTTAATGAAAGTTGTTTAATCGCCGACAAAAGAAAACCCGCGATTTCCCGTAAATCCCGGGCTTGGCCCGTATAGTCGAATGTATACAAAGAAAGTACCCTGTGAGTAAACTCATTTGCCAAACGAATTTTTAAATTATTTTTTCACCACTAAAACGCTTGAGAATTGTAGTTTTCCAAAATGTTTTCATTTTTGATGAGACGCCTAATGAAAGTTGTTTAATCGCCGGCAAACGAAAACCCGCCATTTCCCGTAAACCCCGGACTCGGCCCGCATAGTCAAAAGTATACAAAGAAAGTACCCAGGGAGTAAACTCACTTCCCGAACGATTTTTTAAATTATTTTTTCACCACTAAAACGCATGAGACTTGTAGTTTTCAAAAATGTTTTCATTTTTGATGAGACGCTGAATAAAAGAAGTTTATTCGCCGGCAAACGAAAACCTGCGATTTCCCGTAAATCCCGGACTCGGCCCGTACAGTCAAAAGTATACAAAGAAAGTACCCAGGGTGTCAACTCATTTCCCGAACGATTTTTTAAATTATTATTTCACCACTAAAGCCCATGAGACTTGTAGTATTTAAAAATATTTTCATTTTTGATGAGACGCTGAATAAAGGAAGTTTAATCGCCGGTAAACGAAAACCTGCGATTTCCCGTAAATCCCGAGTCGGCCCGTATAGTCAAAAGTATATTTTCATTTTTGATGAGACGCTTAATGAAAGTTGTTTAATCGCCGGAAAACGAAAACCCGCGATTTCCCGTAAATCCCGGGCTTGGCCCGTATAGTCGAATGTATACAAAGAAAGTACCCTGTGAGTAAACTCATTTCACGAACGAATTTTTAAATTATTTTTTCACCACTAAAACGCATGAGACTTGTAGTTTTCAGAAATGTTTTTATTTTTGATGAGACGCCTAATAAAAGTGGTTTAATCGCCGGCAAACGAAAACCCGCGATTTCCCGTAAATCCCGGGCTTGGCCCGTATAGTCGAATGTATACAAAGAAAGTACCCTGTGAGTAAACTCATTTCCAAAACGATTTTTTAAATTATCTTTTCACCACTAAAACGCTTGAGACTTGTAGTTTTCAAAAATGTTTTCATTTTTGATGAGACGCTGAATAAAAGAAGTTTAATCGCCGGCAAACGAAAAACCGCCATTTCCCGTAAATCTCGGACTCGCCCCGTATAGTCAAAAGTATACAAAGAAAGTACCCAGGGTGTAAACTCATTTCCCGAACGATTTTTTAAATTATTATTTCACCACTAAAGCCCATGAGACTTGTAGTATTTAAAAATATTTTCATTTTTGATGAGACGCTGAATAAAAGAAGTTTAATCGCCGGCAAACGAAAACCTGCCATTTCCCGTAAATCCCGGACTCGGCCCGTGCAGTCAAAAGTATACAAAGAAAGTACCCAGGGTGTCAACTCATTTCCCGAACGATTTTTTAAATTATTATTTCACCACTAAAGCCCATGAGACTTGTAGTATTTAAAAATATTTTTATTTTTGATGAGACGCTGAATAAAGGAAGTTTAATCGCCGGTAAACGAAAACCTGCGATTTCCCGTAAATCCCGAGTCGGCCCGTATAGTCAAAAGTATATTTTCATTTTTGATGAGACGCTTAATGAAAGTTGTTTAATCGCCGGAAAACGAAAACCCGCGATTTCCCGTAAATCCCGGGCTTGGCCCGTATAGTCGAATGTATACAAAGAAAGTACCCTGTGAGTAAACTCATTTCACGAACGAATTTTTAAATTATTTTTTCACCACTAAAACGCATGAGACTTGTAGTTTTCAGAAATGTTTTCATTTTTGATGAGACGACTAATAAAAGTGGTTTAATCGCCGGCAAACGAAAACCCGCGATTTCCCGTAAATCCCGGGCTTGGCCCGTATAGTCGAATGTATACAAAGAAAGTACCCTGTGAGTAAACTCATTTCCAAAACGATTTTTTAAATTATCTTTTCACCACTAAAACGCTTGAGACTTGTAGTTTTCAAAAATGTTTTCATTTTTGATGAGACGCTGAATAAAAGAAGTTTAATCGCCGGCAAACGAAAAACCGCCATTTCCCGTAAATCTCGGACTCGCCCCGTATAGTCAAAAGTATACAAAGAAAGTACCCAGGGTGTAAACTCATTTCCCGAACGATTTTTTAAATTATTATTTCACCACTAAAGCCCATGAGACTTGTAGTATTTAAAAATATTTTCATTTTTGATGAGACGCTGAATAAAAGAAGTTTAATCGCCGGCAAACGAAAACCTGCCATTTCCGGTAAATCCCGGACTCGGCCCGTATAGTCAAAAGTATAGAAAGAAAGTACCCATTGTGTAAAGTCATTTCCCGAACGATTTTTTAAATTATTATTTCACAACTAAACCCATGAGACTTGTAGTATTTAAAAATATTTTCATTTTTGATGAGACGCTGAATAAAAGAAGTTTAATCGCCGGCAAACGAAAACCCGCGACTTCCCGTAAATCCCGGACTCGGCCCGTATAGTCAAAAGTATACAAAGAAAGTACCCAGGGAGTAAACTCATTTCCCGAACGATTTTTTAAATTTTTTTTCACCACTAAAACGCATGAGACTTGTAGTTTTTAAAAATGTTTTCATTTTTGATGAGACGCTGAATAAAAGAAGTTAATTTCCGGCAAACGAAAACCCGGGTCTTCCCGTAAATCCCGGGCTTGGCCCGTATAGTCAAAAGTATACAGAGAAAGTACCCTGTGAGTAAACTCATTTCCAAAACGATTTTTTAAATTATCTTTTCACCACTAAAACGCTTGAGACTTGTAGTTTTCAAAAATGTTTTCATTTTTGTTAGACGCTGAATAAAAGAAGTTTAATCGCCGGCAAACGAAAAACCGCCATTTCCCGTAAACCCTGGACTCGGCCCGCATAGTCAAAAGTATACAAAGAAAGTACCCAGGGAGTAAACTCACTTCCCGAACGATTTTTAAATTATTTTTTCACCACTAAAACGCATGAGACTTGTAGTTTTCAAAAATGTTTTCATTTTTGATGAGACGCTGAATAAAAGAAGTTTAATCGCCGGCAAACGAAAACCTGCGATTTCCCGTAAATCCCGGACTCGGCCCGTATAGTCAAAAGTATACAAAGAAAGTACCCAGGGTGTAAACTCATTTCCCGAACGATTTTTTAAATTATTATTTCACCACTAAAGCCCATGAGACTTGTAGTATTTAAAAATATTTTCATTTTTGATGAGACGCTGAATAAAAGAAGTTTAATCGCCGGCAAACGAAAACCTGCGATTTCCCGTAAATCCCGGACTCGGCCCGTATAGTCAAAAGTATACAAAGAAAGTACCCAGGGAGTAAACTCATTTCCCGAACGATTTTTTAAATTAATTTTCACCATTAAAACGCATGAGACTTGTAGTTTTCAGAAATGTTTTTATTTTTGATGAGACGCTTAATAAAAGTGGTTTAATCGCCGGAAAACGAAAACCCGCGATTTCCCGTAAATCCCGGGCTTGTCCCGTATAGTCGAATGTATACAAAGAAAGTACCCAGGGAGTAAACTCATTTCCCGAACGATTTTTTTAATTTTTTTTTCACCACTAAAACGCATGAGACTTGTAGTTTTCAAAAATGTTTTCATTTTTGATGAGACGCTGAATAAAAGAAGTTTAATCGCCGGCAAACGAAAACCTGCGATTTCCCGTAAATCCCGGACTCGGCCCGTATAGTCAAAAGTATACAAAGAAAGTACCCAGGGTGTAAACTCATTTCCCGAACGATTTTTTAAATTATTATTTCACCACTAAAGCCCATGAGACTTGTAGTATTTAAAAATATTTTCATTTTTGATGAGACGCTGAATAAAAGAAGTTTAATCGCCGGCAAACGAAAACCTGCGATTTCCCGTAAATCCCGGACTCGGCCCGTATAGTCAAAAGTATACAAAGAAAGTACCCAGGGAGTAAACTCATTTCCCGAACGATTTTTTAAATTAATTTTCACCATTAAAACGCATGAGACTTGTAGTTTTCAGAAATGTTTTTATTTTTGATGAGACGCTTAATAAAAGTGGTTTAATCGCCGGAAAACGAAAACCCGCGATTTCCCGTAAATCCCGGGCTTGGCCCGTATAGTCGAATGTATACAAAGAAAGTACCCAGGGAGTAAACTCATTTCCCGAACGATTTTTTTAATTTTTTTTTCACCACTAAAACGCATGAGACTTGTAGTTTTCAAAAATGTTTTCATTTTTGATGAGACGCTTAATGAAAGAGGTTTAATCTCCGGCAAACGAAAACCCGCGATTTCCCGTAAATCCCGGGCTTGGCCCGTATAGTCGAATGTATACAAAGAAAGTACCCTGTGAGTAAACTCATTTCCAGAACGATTTTTTAATTTATTTTTTCAACACTAAAACGCATAAGACTTGTAGTTTTCAAAAATGTTTTCATTTTTGATGAGATGCTGAATAAAAGAAGTTTAATCGCCGGCAAACGAAAACCTGCGATTTCCCGTAAATTCCGAGTCGGCCCGTATAGTCAAAAGTGTACAAAGAAAGTACCCAGGGTGTAAACTCATTTCCCGAACGATTTTTTAAATTATTATTTCACCACTAAAGCCCATGAGACTTGTAGTATTTAAAAATATTTTCATTTTTGATGAGACGCTGAATAAAAGAAGTTTAATCGCCGGCAAACGAAAACCTGCCATTTCCCGTAAATCCCGGACTCGGCCCGTACAGTCAAAAGTATACAAAGAAAGTACCCAGGGTGTCAACTCATTTCCCGAACGATTTTTTAAATTATTATTTCACCACTAAAGCCCATGAGACTTGTAGTATTTAAAAATATTTTCATTTTTGATGAGACGCTGAATAAAGGAAGTTTAATCGCCGGTAAACGAAAACCTGCGATTTCCCGTAAATCCCGAGTCGGCCCGTATAGTCAAAAGTATATTTTCATTTTTGATGAGACGCTTAATGAAAGTTGTTTAATCGCCGGAAAACGAAAACCCGCGATTTCCCGTAAATCCCGGGCTTGGCCCGTATAGTCGAATGTATACAAAGAAAGTACCCTGTGAGTAAACTCATTTCACGAACGAATTTTTAAATTATTTTTTCACCACTAAAACGCATGAGACTTGTAGTTTTCAGAAATGTTTTCATTTTTGATGAGACGCTTAATGAAAGAGGTTTAATCTCCGGCAAACGAAAACCCGCGATTTCCCGTAAATCCCGGGCTTGGCCCGTATAGTCGAATGTATACAAAGAAAGTACCCTGTGAGTAAACTCATTTCCAGAACGATTTTTTAATTTATTTTTTCAACACTAAAACGCATAAGACTTGTAGTTTTCAAAAATGTTTTCATTTTTGATGAGATGCTGAATAAAAGAAGTTTAATCGCCGGCAAACGAAAACCTGCGATTTCCCGTAAATTCCGAGTCGGCCCGTATAGTCAAAAGTGTACAAAGAAAGTACCCAGGGTGTAAACTCATTTCCCGAACGATTTTTTAAATTATTATTTCACCACTAAAGCCCATGAGACTTGTAGTATTTAAAAATATTTTCATTTTTGATGAGACGCTGAATAAAAGAAGTTTAATCGCCGGCAAACGAAAACCTGCCATTTCCCGTAAATCCCGGACTCGGCCCGTACAGTCAAAAGTATACAAAGAAAGTACCCAGGGTGTCAACTCATTTCCCGAACGATTTTTTAAATTATTATTTCACCACTAAAGCCCATGAGACTTGTAGTATTTAAAAATATTTTCATTTTTGATGAGACGCTGAATAAAGGAAGTTTAATCGCCGGTAAACGAAAACCTGCGATTTCCCGTAAATCCCGAGTCGGCCCGTATAGTCAAAAGTATATTTTCATTTTTGATGAGACGCTTAATGAAAGTTGTTTAATCGCCGGAAAACGAAAACCCGCGATTTCCCGTAAATCCCGGGCTTGGCCCGTATAGTCGAATGTATACAAAGAAAGTACCCTGTGAGTAAACTCATTTCACGAACGAATTTTTAAATTATTTTTTCACCACTAAAACGCATGAGACTTGTAGTTTTCAGAAATGTTTTCATTTTTGATGAGACGACTAATAAAAGTGGTTTAATCGCCGGCAAACGAAAACCCGCGATTTCCCGTAAATCCCGGGCTTGGCCCGTATAGTCGAATGTATACAAAGAAAGTACCCTGTGAGTAAACTCATTTCCAAAACGATTTTTTAAATTATCTTTTCACCACTAAAACGCTTGAGACTTGTAGTTTTCAAAAATGTTTTCATTTTTGATGAGACGCTGAATAAAAGAAGTTTAATCGCCGGCAAACGAAAAACCGCCATTTCCCGTAAATCTCGGACTCGCCCCGTATAGTCAAAAGTATACAAAGAAAGTACCCAGGGTGTAAACTCATTTCCCGAACGATTTTTTAAATTATTATTTCACCACTAAAGCCCATGAGACTTGTAGTATTTAAAAATATTTTCATTTTTGATGAGACGCTGAATAAAAGAAGTTTAATCGCCGGCAAACGAAAACCTGCCATTTCCGGTAAATCCCGGACTCGGCCCGTATAGTCAAAAGTATACAAAGAAAGTACCCATTGTGTAAAGTCATTTCCCGAACGATTTTTTAAATTATTATTTCACAACTAAACCCATGAGACTTGTAGTATTTAAAAATATTTTCATTTTTGATGAGACGCTGAATAAAAGAAGTTTAATCGCCGGCAAACAAAAACCCGCGACTTCCCGTAAATCCCGGACTCGGCCCGTATAGTCAAAAGTATACAAAGAAAGTACCCAGGGAGTAAACTCATTTCCCGAACGATTTTTTAAATTTTTTTTCACCACTAAAACGCATGAGACTTGTAGTTTTTAAAAATGTTTTCATTTTTGATGAGACGCTGAATAAAAGAAGTTTAATTTCCGGCAAACGAAAACCCGGGTCTTCCCGTAAATCCCGGGCTTGGCCCGTATAGTCAAAAGTATACAGAGAAAGTACCCTGTGAGTAAACTCATTTCCAAAACGATTTTTTAAATTATCTTTTCACCACTAAAACGCTTGAGACTTGTAGTTTTCAAAAATGTTTTCATTTTTGTTAGACGCTGAATAAAAGAAGTTTAATCGCCGGCAAACGAAAAACCACCATTTCCCGTAAACCCTGGACTCGGCCCGCATAGTCAAAAGTATACAAAGAAAGTACCCAGGGAGTAAACTCACTTCCCGAACGATTTTTCAAATTATTTTTTCACCACTAAAACGCATGAGACTTGTAGTTTTCAAAAATGTTTTCATTTTTGATGAGACGCTGAATAAAAGAAGTTTAATCGCCGGCAAACGAAAACCTGCGATTTCCCGTAAATCCCGGACTCGGCCCGTATAGTCAAAAGTATACAAAGAAAGTACCCAGGGTGTAAACTCATTTCCCGAACGATTTTTTAAATTATTATTTCACCACTAAAGCCCATGAGACTTGTAGTATTTAAAAATATTTTCATTTTTGATGAGACGCTGAATAAAAGAAGTTTAATCGCCGGCAAACGAAAACCTGCGATTTCCCGTAAATCCCGGACTCGGCCCGTATAGTCAAAAGTATACAAAGAAAGTACCCAGGGAGTAAACTCATTTCCCGAACGATTTTTTAAATTAATTTTCACCATTAAAACGCATGAGACTTGTAGTTTTCAGAAATGTTTTTATTTTTGATGAGACGCTTAATAAAAGTGGTTTAATCGCCGGAAAACGAAAACCCGCGATTTCCCGTAAATCCCGGGCTTGTCCCGTATAGTCGAATGTATACAAAGAAAGTACCCAGGGAGTAAACTCATTTCCCGAACGATTTTTTTAATTTTTTTTTCACCACTAAAACGCATGAGACTTGTAGTTTTCAAAAATGTTTTCATTTTTGATGAGACGCTGAATAAAAGAAGTTTAATCGCCGGCAAACGAAAACCTGCGATTTCCCGTAAATCCCGGACTCGGCCCGTATAGTCAAAAGTATACAAAGAAAGTACCCAGGGTGTAAACTCATTTCCCGAACGATTTTTTAAATTATTATTTCACCACTAAAGCCCATGAGACTTGTAGTATTTAAAAATATTTTCATTTTTGATGAGACGCTGAATAAAAGAAGTTTAATCGCCGGCAAACGAAAACCTGCGATTTCCCGTAAATCCCGGACTCGGCCCGTATAGTCAAAAGTATACAAAGAAAGTACCCAGGGAGTAAACTCATTTCCCGAACGATTTTTTAAATTAATTTTCACCATTAAAACGCATGAGACTTGTAGTTTTCAGAAATGTTTTTATTTTTGATGAGACGCTTAATAAAAGTGGTTTAATCGCCGGAAAACGAAAACCCGCGATTTCCCGTAAATCCCGGGCTTGGCCCGTATAGTCGAATGTATACAAAGAAAGTACCCAGGGAGTAAACTCATTTCCCGAACGATTTTTTTAATTTTTTTTTCACCACTAAAACGCATGAGACTTGTAGTTTTCAAAAATGTTTTCATTTTTGATGAGACGCTTAATGAAAGAGGTTTAATCTCCGGCAAACGAAAACCTGCGATTTCCCGTAAATTCCGAGTCGGCCCGTATAGTCAAAAGTGTACAAAGAAAGTACCCAGGGTGTAAACTCATTTCCCGAACGATTTTTTAAATTATTATTTCACCACTAAAGCCCATGAGATTTGTAGTATTTAAAGATATTTTCATTTTTGATGAGACGCTGAATAAAAGAAGTTTAATCGCCGGCAAACGAAAACCTGCGATTTCCCGTAAATCCCGGACTCGGCCCGTATAGTCAAAAGTATACAAAGAAAGTACCCAGGGTGTAAACTCATTTCCCGAACGATTTTTTAAATTATTATTTCACCACTAAAGCCCATGAGACTTGTAGTATTTAAAAATATTTTCATTTTTGATGAGACGCTGAATAAAAGAAGTTTAATCGCCGGCAACCGAAAACCTGCGATTTCCTGTAAATCCCGGACTCGGCCCGTATAGTCAAAAGTATACAAAGAAAGTACCCAGGGAGTAAACTCATTTCCCGAACGATTTTTTAAATTAATTTTCACCATTAAAACGCATGAGACTTGTAGTTTTCAGAAATGTTTTCATTTTTGATGAGACGCTTAATGAAAGTTGTTTAATCACCGGCAAACGAAAACCCGCGATTTCCCGTAAATCCCGGGCTTGGCCCGTATAGTCGAATGTATACAAAGAAAGTACCCTGTGAGTAAACTCATTTCCCGAACGAATTTTTAAATTATCTTTTTACCACTAAAACGCATGAGACTTGTAGTTTTCAGAAATGTTTTTATTTTTGATGAGACGCTTAATAAAAGTGGTTTAATCGCCGGAAAACGAAAACCCGCGATTTCCCGTAAATCCCGGGCTTGGCCCGTATAGTCGAATGTATACAAAGAAAGTGCCCAGGGAGTAAACTCATTTCCCGAACGATTTTTTAAAATTTTTTTTCACCACTAAAACGCATGAGACTTGTAGTTTTCAAAAATGTTTTCATTTTTGATGAGACGCCTAATGAAAGAGGTTTAATCTCCGGCAAACGAAAACCCGCGATTTCCCGTAAATCCCGGGCTTGGCCCGTATAGTCGAATGTATACAAAGAAAGTACCCTGTGAGTAAACTCATTTCCAGAACGATTTTTTAATTTATTTTTTCAACACTAAAACGCATAAGACTTGTAGTTTTCAAAAATGTTTTCATTTTTGATGAGATGCTGAATAAAAGAAGTTTAATCGCCGGCAAACGAAAACCTGCGATTTCCCGTAAATTCCGAGTCGGCCCGTATAGTCAAAAGTATACAAAGAAAGTACCCAGGGTGTAAACTCATTTCCCGAACGATTTTTGAAATTATTATTTCACCACTAAAGCCCATGAGACTTGTAGTATTTAAAGATATTTTCATTTTTGATGAGACGCTGAATAAAAGAAGTTTAATCGCCGGCAAACGAAAACCCGCGACTTCCCGTAAATCCCGGACTCAGCCCGTATAGTCAAAAGTATACAAAGAAAGTACCCAGGGAGTAAACTCATTTCCCGAACGATTTTTTAAATTATTTTTTCACCACTAAAACGCATGAGACTTGTAGTTTTCAAAAATGTTTTCATTTTTGATGAGACGCTGAATAAAAGAAGTTTAATCGCCGGTAAACGAAAACCTGCGATTTCCCGTAAATCCCGGACTCGGCCCGTATAGTCAAAAGTATACAAAGAAAGTACCCGGGGTGTAAACTCATTTCCCAAACGATTTTTTAAATTATTATTTCACCACTAAAGCCCATGAGACTTGTAGTTTTTAAAAATGTTTTCATTTTTGATGAGACGCTGAATAAAAGAAGTTTAATTGCCGGCAAACGAAAACACGCGACTTCCCGTAAATCCCGGACTCGGCCCATATAGTCAAAAGTATACAAAGAAAGTACCCAGGGAGTAAACTCATTTCCCGAACGATTTTTTAAATTAATTTTCACCACTAAAACGCATGAGACTTGTAGTTTTCAGAAATGTTTTCATTTTTGATGAGACGCTTAATGAAAGTTGTTTAATCGCCGGCAAACGAAAACCCGCGATTTCCCGTAAATCCCAGGCTTGGCCCGTATAGTCGAATGTATATAAAGAAAGTACCCTGTGAGTAAACTCAATTCCCGAACGAATTTTTAAATTAATTTTTCACCACTAAAACGCATGAGACTTGTAGTTTTCAGAAATGTTTTCATTTTTGATGAGACGCTTAATAAAAGTGGTTTAATCGCCGGCAAACGAAAACCCGCGATTTCCCATAAATCCCAGGCTTGGCCCGTATAGTCGAATGTATACAAAGAAAGTACCCTGTGAGTAAACTCATTTCCAAAACGATTTTTTAAATTATTATTTCACCACTAAAGCCCATGAGACTTGTAGTATTTAAAAATATTTTCATTTTTGATGAGACGCTGAATAAAAGAAGTTTAATCGCCGGCAAACGAAAACCTGCGATTTCCCGTAAATTCCGAGTCGGCCCGTATAGTCGAATGTATACAAAGAAAGTACCCAGGGAGTAAACTCATTTCCCGAACGATTTTTTAAATTTTTTTTTCACCACTAAAACGCATGAGACTTGTAGTTTTCAAAAATGTTTTCATTTTTGATGAGACGCTTAATGAAAGAGGTTTAATCTCCGGCAAACGAAAACCCGCGATTTCCCGTAAATCCCGGGCTTGGCCCGTATAGTCGAATGTATACAAAGAAAGTACCCTGTGAGTAAACTCATTTCCAGAACGATTTTTTAATTTATTTTTTCAACACTAAAACGCATAAGACTTGTAGTTTTCAAAAATGTTTTCATTTTTGATGAGATGCTGAATAAAAGAAGTTTAATCGCCGGCAAACGAAAACCTGCGATTTCCCGTAAATTCCAAGTCGGCCCGTATAGTCAAAAGTATACAAAGAAAGTACCCAGGGTGTAAACTCATTTCCCGAACGATTTTTTAAATTATTATTTCACCACTAAAGCCCATGAGACTTGTAGTATTTAAAGATATTTTCATTTTTGATGAGACGCTGAATAAAAGAAGTTTAATTGCCGGCAAACGAAAACCCGCGACTTCCCGTAAATCCCGGACTCAGCCCGTATAGTCAAAAGTATACAAAGAAAGTACCCAGGGAGTAAACTCATTTCCCGAACGATTTTTTAAATTATTTTTTCACCACTAAAACGCATGAGACTTGTAGTTTTCAAAAATGTTTTCATTTTTGATGAGATGCTGAATAAAAGAAGTTTAATCGCCGGCAAACGAAAACCTGCGATTTCCCGTAAATTCCGAGTCGGCCCGTATAGTCAAAAGTATACAAAGAAAGTACCCAGGGTGTAAACTCATTTCCCGAACGATTTTTTAAATTATTATTTTACCACTAAAGCCCATGAGACTTGTAGTATTTAAAGATATTTTCATTTTTGATGAGACGCTGAATAAAAGAAGTTTAATTGCCGGCAAACGAAAACCCGCGACTTCCCGTAAATCCCGGACTCAGCCCGTATAGTCAAAAGTATACAAAGAAAGTACCCAGGGAGTAAACTCATTTCCCGAACGATTTTTTAAATTATTTTTTCACCACTAAAACGCATGAGACTTGTAGTATTTAAAGATATTTTCATTTTTGATGAGACGCTGAATAAAAGAAGTTTAATTGCCGGCAAACGAAAACCCGCGACTTCCCGTAAATCCCGGACTCAGCCCGTATAGTCAAAAGTATACAAAGAAAGTACCCAGGGAGTAAACTCATTTCCCGAACGATTTTTTAAATTATTTTTTCACCACTAAAACGCATGAGACTTGTAGTTTTCAAAAATGTTTTCATTTTTGATGAGACGCTGAATAAAAGAAGTTTAATCGCCGGTAAACGAAAACCTGCGATTTCCCGTAAATCCCGGACTCGGCCCGTATAGTCAAAAGTATACAAAGAAAGTACCCGGGGTGTAAACTCATTTCCCGAACGATTTTTTAAATTATTATTTCACCACTAAAGCCCATGAGACTTGTAGTTTTTAAAAATGTTTTCATTTTTGATGAGACGCTGAATAAAAGAAGTTTAATTGCCGGCAAACGAAAACCCGCGACTTCCCGTAAATCCCGGACTCGGCCCGTATAGTCAAAAGTATACAAAGAAAGTACCCAGGGAGTAAACTCATTTCCCGAACGATTTTTTAAATTAATTTTCACCACTAAAACGCATGAGACTTGTAGTTTTCAGAAATGTTTTCATTTTTGATGAGACGCTTAATGAAAGTTGTTTAATCGCCGGCAAACGAAAACCCGCGATTTCCCGTAAATCCCAGGCTTGGCCGGTATAGTCGAATGTATACAAAGAAAGGACCCTGTGAGTAAACTCATTTCCCGAACGAATTTTTAAATTATTTTTTCACCACTAAAACGCATGAGACTTGTAGTTTTCAGAAATGTTTTCATTTTTGATGAGACGCTTAATAAAAGTGGTTTAATCGCCGGCAAACGAAAACCCGCGATTTCCCATAAATCCCAGGCTTGGCCCGTATAGTCGAATGTATACAAAGAAAGTACCCTGTGAGTAAACTCATTTCCAAAACGATTTTTTAAACTATTATTTCACCACTAAAGCCCATGAGACTTGTAGTATTTAAAAATATTTTCATTTTTGATGAGACGCTGAATAAAAGAAGTTTAATTGCCGGCAAACGAAAACCCGCGTCTTCCCGTAAATCCCGGACTCGGCCCGTATAGTCAAAAGTATACAAAGAAAGTACCCAGGGAGTAAACTCATTTCCCGAATGATTTTTTAAATATTTTTTCACCACTAAAACGCATGAGACTTGTGGTTTTTAAAAATGTTTTCATTTTTGATGAGACGCTGAATAAAAGAAGTTTAATTGCCGGCAAACGAAAACCCGCGTCTTCCCGTAAATCCCGGACTCGGCCCGTATAGTCAAAAGTATACAAAGAAAGTACCCAGGGAGTAAACTCATTTCCCAAACGATATTTTAAATTAATTTTCACCACTAAAACGCATGAGACTTGTAGTTTTCAAAAATGTTTTCATTTTTGATGAGACGCTTAATGAAAGAGGTTTAATCGCCGGCATACGAAAACCCGCGATTTCCCGTAAATCCCGGGCTTGGCCCGTATAGTCGAATGTATACAAAGAAAGTACCCTGTGAGTAAACTCATTTCCAGAACGATTTTTTAATTTATTTTTTCAACATTAAAACGCATGAGACTTGTAGTTTTCAAAAATGTTTTCATTTTTGATGAGACGCTGAATAAAAGAAGTTTAATCGCCGGCAAACGAAAACCTGCGATTTCCCGTAAATCCCGAGTCGGCCCGTATAGTCAAAAGTATACAAAGAAAGTACCCAGGGTGTAAACTCATTTCCCGAACGATTTTTTAAATTATTATTTCACCACTAAAGCCCATGAGACTTGTAGTATTTAAAGATATTTTCATTTTTGATGAGACGCTGAATAAAAGAAGTTTAATCGCCGGCAAACGAAAACCCGCGACTTCCCGTAAATCCCGGACTCAGCCCGTATAGTCAAAAGTATACAAAGAAAGTACCCAGGGAGTAAACTCATTTCCCGAACGATTTTTTAAATTATTTTTTCACCACTAAAACGCATGAGACTTGTAGTTTTCAAAAATGTTTTCATTTTTGATGAGACGCTGAATAAAAGAAGTTTAATCGCCGGCAAACGAAAACCTGCGATTTCCCGTAAATCCCGGACTCGGCCCGTATAGTCAAAAGTATACAAAGAAAGTACCCGGGGTGTAAACTCATTTCCCGAACGATTTTTTAAATTATTATTTCACCACTAAAGCCCATGATACTTGTAGTTTTCAGAAATGTTTTCATTTTTGATGAGACGCTTAATAAAAGTGGTTTAATCGCCGGCAAACGAAAACCCGCGATTTCCCATAAATCCCAGGCTTGGCCCGTATAGTCGAATGTATACAAAGAAAGTACCCTGTGAGTAAACTCATTTCCAAAACGATTTTTTAAACTATTATTTCACCACTAAAGCCCATGAGACTTGTAGTATTTAAAAATATTTTCATTTTTGATGAGACGCTGAATAAAAGAAGTTTAATTGCCGGCAAACGAAAACCCGCGTCTTCCCGTAAATCCCGGACTCGGCCCGTATAGTCAAAAGTATACAAAGAAAGTACCCAGGGAGTAAACTCATTTCCCGAATGATTTTTTAAATATTTTTTCACCACTAAAACGCATGAGACTTGTGGTTTTTAAAAATGTTTTCATTTTTGATGAGACGCTGAATAAAAGAAGTTTAATCGCCGGCAAACGAAAACCTGCGATTTCCCGTAAATCCCGAGTCGGCCCGTATAGTCAAAAGTATACAAAGAAAGTACCCAGGGTGTAAACTCATTTCCCGAACGATTTTTTAAATTATTATTTCACCACTAAAGCCCATGAGACTTGTAGTATTTAAAGATATTTTCATTTTTGATGAGACGCTGAATAAAAGAAGTTTAATCGCCGGCAAACGAAAACCCGCGACTTCCCGTAAATCCCGGACTCAGCCCGTATAGTCAAAAGTATACAAAGAAAGTACCCAGGGAGTAAACTCATTTCCCGAACGATTTTTTAAATTATTTTTTCACCACTAAAACGCATGAGACTTGTAGTTTTCAAAAATGTTTTCATTTTTGATGAGACGCTGAATAAAAGAAGTTTAATCGCCGGCAAACGAAAACCTGCGATTTCCCGTAAAGAAAGTACCCTGTGAGTAAACTCATTTCCAGAACGATTTTTTAATTTATTTTTTCAACACTAAAACGCATGAGACTTGTAGTTTTCAAAAATGTTTTCATTTTTGATGAGACGCTGAATAAAAGAAGTTTAATCGCCGGCAAACGAAAACCTGCGATTTCCCGTAAATCCCGAGTCGGCCCGTATAGTCAAAAGTATACAAAGAAAGTACCCAGGGTGTAAACTCATTTCCTGAACGATTTTTTAAATTATTATTTCACCACTAAAGCCCATGAGACTTGTAGTATTTAAAGATATTTTCATTTTTGATGAGACGCTGAATAAAAGAAGTTTAATTGCCGGCAAACGAAAACCCGCGACTTCCCGTAAATCCCGGACTCAGCCCGTATAGTCAAAAGTATACAAAGAAAGTACCCAGGGAGTAAACTCATTTCCCGAACGATTTTTTAAATTATTTTTTCACCACTAAAACGCATGAGACTTGTAGTTTTCAAAAATGTTTTCATTTTTGATGAGATGCTGAATAAAAGAAGTTTAATCGCCGGCAAACGAAAACCTGCGATTTCCCGTAACTTCCGAGTCGGCCCGTATAGTCAAAAGTATACAAAGAAAGTACCCAGGGAGTAAACTCATTTCCCGAACGATTTTTTAAATTAATTTTCACCACTAAAACGCATGAGACTTGTAGTTTTCAGAAATGTTTTCATTTTTGATGAGACGCTTAATGAAAGTTGTTTAATCGCCGGCAAACGAAAACCCGCGATTTCCCGTAAATCCCAGGCTTGGCCCGTATAGTCGAATGTATACAAAGAAAGGACCCTGTGAGTAAACTCATTTCCCGAACGAATTTTTAAATTATTTTTTCACCACTAAAACGCATGAGACTTGTAGTTTTCAGAAATGTTTTCATTTTTAATGAGACGCTTAATAAAAGTGGTTTAATCGCCGGCAAACGAAAACCCGCGATTTCCCATAAATCCCAGGCTTGGCCCGTATAGTCGAATGTATACAAATAAAGTACCCTGTGAGTAAACTCATTTCCAAAACGATTTTTTAAACTATTATTTCACCACTAAAGCCCATGAGACTTGTAGTATTTAAAAATATTTTCATTTTTGATGAGACGCTGAATAAAAGAAGTTTAATTGCCGGCAAACGAAAACCCGCGTCTTCCCGTAAATCCCGGACTCGGCCCGTATAGTCAAAAGTATACAAAGAAAGTACCCAGGGAGTAAACTCATTTCCCGAACGATTTTTTAAAATATTTTTTCACCACTAAAACGCATGAGACTTGTGGTTTTTAAAAATGTTTTCATTTTTGATGAGACGCTGAATAAAAGAAGTTTAATTGCCGGCAAACGAAAACCCGCGTCTTCCCGTAAATCCCGGACTCGGCCCGTATAGTCAAAAGTATACAAAGAAAGTACCCAGTGAGTAAACTCATTTCCCAAACGATATTTTAAATTAATTTTCACCACTAAAACGCATGAGACTTGTAGTTTTCAAAAATGTTTTCATTTTTGATGAGACGCTTAATGAAAGAGGTTTAATCGCCGGCAAACGAAAACCCGCGATTTCCCGTAAATCCCGGGCTTGGCCCGTATAGTCGAATGTATACAAAGAAAGTACCCTGTGAGTAAACTCATTTCCAGAACGATTTTTTAATTTATTTTTTCAACATTAAAACGCATGAGACTTGTAGTTTTCAAAAATGTTTTCATTTTTGATGAGACGCTGAATAAAAGAAGTTTAATTGCCGGCAAACGAAAACCTGCGATTTCCCGTAAATCCCGAGTCGGCCCGTATAGTCAAAAGTATACAAAGAAAGTACCCAGGGTGTAAACTCATTTCCCGAACGATTTTTTAAATTATTATTTCACCACTAAAGCCCATGAGACTTGTAGTATTTAAAGATATTTTCATTTTTGATGAGACGCTGAATAAAAGAAGTTTAATCGCCGGCAAACGAAAACCCGCGACTTCCCGTAAATCCCGGACTCAGCCCGTATAGTCAAAAGTATACAAAAAAAGTACCCAGGGAGTAAACTCATTTCCCGAACGATTTTTTAAATTATTTTTTCACCACTAAAACGCATGAGACTTGTAGTTTTCAAAAATGTTTTCATTTTTGATGAGACGCTGAATAAAAGAAGTTTAATCGCCGGCAAACGAAAACCTGCGATTTCCCATAAATCCCGGACTCGGCCCGTATAGTCAAAAGTATACAAAGAAAGTACCCGGGGTGTAAACTCATTTCCCGAACGATTTTTTAAATTATTATTTCACCACTAAAGCCCATGATACTTGTAGTTTTTAAAAATGTTTTCATTTTTGATGAGATGCTGAATAAAAGAAGTTTAATCGCCGGCAAACGAAAACCCGCGATTTCCCATAAATCCCAGGCTTGGCCCGTATAGTCGAATGTATACAAATAAAGTACCCTGTGAGTAAACTCATTTCCAAAACGATTTTTTAAACTATTATTTCACCACTAAAGCCCATGAGACTTGTAGTATTTAAAAATATTTTCATTTTTGATGAGACGCTGAATAAAAGAAGTTTAATTGCCGGCAAACGAAAACCCGCGTCTTCCCGTAAATCCCGGACTCGGCCCGTATAGTCAAAAGTATACAAAGAAAGTACCCAGGGAGTAAACTCATTTCCCGAACGATTTTTTAAAATATTTTTTCACCACTAAAACGCATGAGACTTGTGGTTTTTAAAAATGTTTTCATTTTTGATGAGACGCTGAATAAAAGAAGTTTAATTGCCGGCAAACGAAAACCCGCGTCTTCCCGTAAATCCCGGACTCGGCCCGTATAGTCAAAAGTATACAAAGAAAGTACCCAGTGAGTAAACTCATTTCCCAAACGATATTTTAAATTAATTTTCACCACTAAAACGCATGAGACTTGTAGTTTTCAAAAATGTTTTCATTTTTGATGAGACGCTTAATGAAAGAGGTTTAATCGCCGGCAAACGAAAACCCGCGATTTCCCGTAAATCCCGGGCTTGGCCCGTATAGTCGAATGTATACAAAGAAAGTACCCTGTGAGTAAACTCATTTCCAGAACGATTTTTTAATTTATTTTTTCAACATTAAAACGCATGAGACTTGTAGTTTTCAAAAATGTTTTCATTTTTGATGAGACGCTGAATAAAAGAAGTTTAATTGCCGGCAAACGAAAACCTGCGATTTCCCGTAAATCCCGAGTCGGCCCGTATAGTCAAAAGTATACAAAGAAAGTACCCAGGGTGTAAACTCATTTCCCGAACGATTTTTTAAATTATTATTTCACCACTAAAGCCCATGAGACTTGTAGTATTTAAAGATATTTTCATTTTTGATGAGACGCTGAATAAAAGAAGTTTAATCGCCGGCAAACGAAAACCTGCGACTTCCCGTAAATCCCGGACTCAGCCCGTATAGTCAAAAGTATACAAAAAAAGTACCCAGGGAGTAAACTCATTTCCCGAACGATTTTTTAAATTATTTTTTCACCACTAAAACGCATGAGACTTGTAGTTTTCAAAAATGTTTTCATTTTTGATGAGACGCTGAATAAAAGAAGTTTAATCGCCGGCAAACGAAAACCTGCGATTTCCCGTAAATCCCGGACTCGGCCCGTATAGTCAAAAGTATACAAAGAAAGTACCCGGGGTGTAAACTCATTTCCCGAACGATTTTTTAAATTATTATTTCACCACTAAAGCCCATGATACTTGTAGTTTTTAAAAATGTTTTCATTTTTGATGAGATGCTGAATAAAAGAAGTTTAATTGCCGGCAAACGAAAAGTCGCGACTTCCCGTAAATCCCGGACTCGGCCCGTATAGTCAAAAGTATACAAAGAAAGTACCCAGGGAGTAAAATCATTTCCCCAACGATTTTTTAAATTAATTTTCACCACTAAAACGCATGAGACTTGTAGTTTTCAGAAATGTTTTCATTTTTGATGAGACGCTGAATAAAAGTGGTTTAATCGCCGGCAAACGAAAACCCGCGATTTCCCGTAAATCCCGGGGTTGGCCCGTATAGTTGAATGTATACAAAGAAAGTACCCTGTGAGTAAACTCATTTCCAGAACGATTTTTTAATTTATTTTTTCAACACTAAAACGCATGAGACTTGTAGTTTTCAAAAATGTTTTCATTTTTGATGAGACGCTGAATAAAAGAAGTTTAATCGCCGGCAAACGAAAACCTGCGATTTCCCGTAAATCCCGAGTCGGCCCGTATAGTCAAAAGTATACAAAGAAAGTACCCAGGGTGTAAACTCATTTCCCGAACGATTTTTTAAATTATTATTTCACCACTAAAGCCCATGAGACTTGTAGTATTTAAAGATATTTTCATTTTTGATGAGACGCTGAATAAAAGAAGTTTAATCGCCGGCAAACGAAAACCCGCGACTTCCCGTAAATCCCGGACTCAGCCCGTATAGTCAAAAGTATACAAAGAAAGTACCCAGGGAGTAAACTCATTTCCCGAACGATTTTTTAAATTATTTTTTCACCACTAAAACGCATGAGACTTGTAGTTTTCAAAAATGTTTTCATTTTTGATGAGACGCTGAATAAAAGAAGTTTAATCGCCGGCAAACGAAAACCTGCGATTTCCCGTAAATCCCGGACTCGGCCCGTATAGTCAAAAGTATACAAAGAAAGTACCCGGGGTGTAAACTCATTTCCCGAACGATTTTTTAAATTAATTTTCACCACTAAAACGCATGAGACTTGTAGTTTTCAGAAATGTTTTCATTTTTGATGAGACGCTTAATGAAAGTTGTTTAATCGCCGACAAAAGAAAACCCGCGATTTCCCGTAAATCCCGGGCTTGGCCCGTATAGTCGAATGTATACAAAGAAAGTACCCTGTGAGTAAACTCATTTCCCAAACGAATTTTTAAATTATTTATTCACCACTAAAACGCATGAGACTTGTAGTTTTCAGAAATGTTTTCATTTTTAATGAGACGCCTAATAAAAGTGGTTTAATCGCCGGCAAATGAAAATCCGCGATTTCCCGTAAATCCCGGGCTTGGCCCGTATAGTCGAATGTATACAAAGAAAGTACCCTGTGAGTAAACTCATTTCCAAAACGATTTATTAATTTATCTTTTCACCACTAAAACGCTTGAGACTTGTAGTTTTCCAAAATGTTTTCATTTTTGATGAGACGCTGAATAAAAGAAGTTTAATCGCCGGCAAACGAAAACCCGCCATTTCCCGTAAACCCCGGACTCGGCCCGCATAGTCAAAAGTATACAAAGAAAGTACCCAGGGAGTAAACTCACTTCCCGTACGATTTTTTAAATTATTTTTTCACCACTAAAACGCATGAGACTTGTAGTTTTCAAAAATGTTTTCATTTTTGATGAGACGCTGAATAAAAGAAGTTTAATCGCCGGCAAACGAAAACCTGCGATTTCCCGTAAATCCCGGACTCGGCCCGTATAGTCAAAAGTATACAAAGAAAGTACCCAGGGTGTCAACTCATTTCCCGAACGATTTTTTAAATTATCATTTCACCACTAAAGCCCATGTGACTTGTAGTATTTAAAAATATTTTCATTTTTGATGAGACGCTGAATAAAAGAAGTTTAATCGCCGGCAAACGAAAACCTGCGAATTCCCGTAAATCCCGAGTCGGCCCGTATAGTCAAAAGTATATTTTCATTTTTGATGAGACGCTTAATGAAAGTTGTTTAATCGCCGGAAAACGAAAACCCGCGATTTCCCGTAAATCCCGGGCTTGGGCCGTATAGTCGAATGTATACAAAGAAAGTACCCTGTGAGTAAACTCATTTCCCGAACGATTTTTTAAATTATTATTTCACCACTGAAGCCCATAAGACTTGTAGTATTTAAAGATATTTTCATTTTTGATGAGACGCTGAATAAAAGAAGTTTAATCGCCGGCAAACGAAAACCCGCGATTTCCCGTAAATCCCGGGGTTGGCCCGTATAGTTGAATGTATACAAAGAAAGTACCCTGTGAGTAAACTCATTTCCAGAACGATTTTTTAATTTATTTTTTCAACACTAAAACGCATGAGACTTGTAGTTTTCAAAAATGTTTTCATTTTTGATGAGACGCTGAATAAAAGAAGTTTAATCGCCGGCAAACGAAAACCTGCGATTTCCCGTAAATCCCGAGTCGGCCCGTATAGTCAAAAGTATACAAAGAAAGTACCCAGGGTGTAAACTCATTTCCCGAACGATTTTTTAAATTATTATTTCACCACTAAAGCCCATGAGACTTGTAGTATTTAAAGATATTTTCATTTTTGATGAGACGCTGAATAAAAGAAGTTTAATCGCCGGCAAACGAAAACCCGCGACTTCCCGTAAATCCCGGACTCAGCCCGTATAGTCAAAAGTATACAAAGAAAGTACCCAGGGAGTAAACTCATTTCCCGAACGATTTTTTAAATTATTTTTTCACCACTAAAACGCATGAGACTTGTAGTTTTCAAAAATGTTTTCATTTTTGATGAGACGCTGAATAAAAGAAGTTTAATCGCCGGCAAACGAAAACCTGCGATTTCCCGTAAATCCCGGACTCGGCCCGTATAGTCAAAAGTATACAAAGAAAGTACCCGGGGTGTAAACTCATTTCCCGAACGATTTTTTAAATTAATTTTCACCACTAAAACGCATGAGACTTGTAGTTTTCAGAAATGTTTTCATTTTTGATGAGACGCTTAATGAAAGTTGTTTAATCGCCGACAAAAGAAAACCCGCGATTTCCCGTAAATCCCGGGCTTGGCCCGTATAGTCGAATGTATACAAAGAAAGTACCCTGTGAGTAAACTCATTTCCCAAACGAATTTTTAAATTATTTTTTCACCACTAAAACGCATGAGACTTGTAGTTTTCAGAAATGTTTTCATTTTTAATGAGACGCCTAATAAAAGTGGTTTAATCGCCGGCAAATGAAAATCCGCGATTTCCCGTAAATCCCGGGCTTGGCCCGTATAGTCGAATGTATACAAAGAAAGTACCCTGTGAGTAAACTCATTTCCAAAACGATTTATCAATTTATCTTTTCACCACTAAAACGCTTGAGACTTGTAGTTTTCCAAAATGTTTTCATTTTTGATGAGACGCTGAATAAAAGAAGTTTAATCGCCGGCAAACGAAAACCCGCCATTTCCCGTAAACCCCGGACTCGGCCCGCATAGTCAAAAGTATACAAAGAAAGTACCCAGGGAGTAAACTCACTTCCCGTACGATTTTTTAAATTATTTTTTCACCACTAAAACGCATGAGACTTGTAGTTTTCAAAAATGTTTTCATTTTTGATGAGACGCTAAATAAAAGAAGTTTAATCGCCGGCAAACGAAAACCTGCGATTTCCCGTAAATCCCGGACTCGGCCCGTATAGTCAAAAGTATACAAAGAAAGTACCCAGGGTGTCAACTCATTTCCCGAACGATTTTTTAAATTATCATTTCACCACTAAAGCCCATGTGACTTGTAGTATTTAAAAATATTTTCATTTTTGATGAGACGCTGAATAAAAGAAGTTTAATCGCCGGCAAACGAAAACCTGCGAATTCCCGTAAATCCCGAGTCGGCCCGTATAGTCAAAAGTATATTTTCATTTTTGATGAGACGCTTAATGAAAGTTGTTTAATCGCCGGAAAACGAAAACCCGCGATTTCCCGTAAATCCCGTGCTTGGCCCGTATAGTCGAATGTATACAAAGAAAGTACCCTGTGAGTAAACTCATTTCCCGAACGATTTTTTAAATTATTATTTCACCACTAAAGCCCATGAGACTTGTAGTATTTAAAGATATTTTCATTTTTGATGAGACGCTGAATAAAAGAAGTTTAATCGCCGGCAAACGAAAACCCGCGACTTCCCGTAAATCCCGGACTCAGCCCGTATAGTCAAAAGTATACAAAGAAAGTACCCAGGGAGTAAACTCATTTCCCGAACGATTTTTTAAATTATTTTTTCACCACTAAAACGCATGAGACTTGTAGTTTTCAAAAATGTTTTCATTTTTGATGAGACGCTGAATAAAAGAAGTTTAATCGCCGGCAAACGAAAACCTGCGATTTCCCGTAAATCCCGGACTCGGCCCGTATAGTCAAAAGTATACAAAGAAAGTACCCGGGGTGTAAACTTATTTCCCGAACGATTTTTTAAATTAATTTTCACCACTAAAACGCATGAGACTTGTAGTTTTTAGAAATGTTTTCATTTTTGATGAGACGCTTAATGAAAGTTGTTTAATCGCCGACAAAAGAAAACCCGCGATTTCCCGTAAATCCCGGGCTTGGCCCGTATAGTCGAATGTATACAAAGAAAGTACCCTGTGAGTAAACTCATTTCCCAAACGAATTTTTAAATTATTTTTTCACCACTAAAACGCATGAGACTTGTAGTTTTCAGAAATGTTTTCATTTTTAATGAGACGCCTAATAAAAGTGGTTTAATCGCCGGCAAATGAAAATCCGCGATTTCCCGTAAATCCCGGGCTTGGCCCGTATAGTCGAATGTATACAAAGAAAGTACCCTGTGAGTAAACTCATTTCCAAAACGATTTATTAATTTATCTTTTCACCACTAAAACGCTTGAGACTTGTAGTTTTCCAAAATGTTTTCATTTTTGATGAGACGCTGAATAAAAGAAGTTTAATCGCCGGCAAACGAAAATTCGCCATTTCCCGTAAACCCCGGACTCGGCCCGCATAGTCAAAAGTATACAAAGAAAATACCCAGGGAGTAAACTCACTTCCCGTACGATTTTTTAAATTATTTTTTCACCACTAAAACGCATGAGACTTGTAGTTTTCAAAAATGTTTTCATTTTTGATGAGACGCTGAATAAAAGAAGTTTAATCGCCGGCAAACGAAAACCTGCGATTTCCCGTAAATCCCGGACTCGGCCCGTATAGTCAAAAGTATACAAAGAAAGTACCCAGGGTGTCAACTCATTTCCCGAACGATTTTTTAAATTATTATTTCACCACTAAAGCCCATGTGACTTGTAGTATTTAAAAATATTTTCATTTTTGATGAGACGCTGAATAAAAGAAGTTTAATCGTCGGCAAACGAAAACCTGCGAATTCCCGTAAATCCCGAGTCGGCCCGTATAGTCAAAAGTATATTTTCATTTTTGATGAGACGCTTAATGAAAGTTGTTTAATCGCCGGAAAACGAAAACCCGCGATTTCCCGTAAATCCCGGGCTTGGCCCGTATAGTCGAATGTATACAAAGAAAGTACCCTGTGAGTAAACTCATTTCCCGAACGAATTTTTAAATTATTTTTTCACCACTAAAACGCATGAGACTTGTAGTTTTCAGAAATGTTTTCATTTTTGATGAGACGCCTAATAAAAGTAGTTTAATCGCCGGCAAACGAAAACCCGCGATTTCCCGTAAATCCCGGGTTGGCCCGTATAGTTGAATGTATAGAAAGAAAGTACCCTGTGAGTAAACTCATTTCCAAAACGATTTTTTAAATTATCTTTTCACCACTAAAACGCTTGAGACTTGTAGTTTTCAAAAATGTTTTCATTTTTGATGAGACGCTGAATAAAAGAAGTTTAATCGCTGGCAAACGAAAAACCGCCATTTCCCGTAAATCTCGGACTCGCCCCGTATAGTCAAAAGTATACAAAGAAAGTACCCAGGGTGTAAACTCATTTCCCGAACGATTTTTTAAATTATTATTTCACCACTAAAGCCCATGAGACTTGTAGTATTTAAAAATATTTTCATTTTTGATGAGACGCTGAATAAAAGAAGTTTAATCGCCGGCAAACGAAAACCTGCGATTTCCCGTAAATCCCGGACTCGGCCCGTATAGTCAAAAGTATACAAAGAAAGTACCCATTGTGTAAACTCATTTCCCGAACGATTTTTTAAATTATTATTTCACAACTAAACCCATGAGACTTGTAGTATTTAAAAATATTTTCATTTTTGATGAGACGCTAAATAAAAGAAGTTTAATCGCCGGCAAACGAAAACCCGCGACTTCCCGTAAATCACGGACTCGGCCCGTATAGTCAAAAGTATACAAAGAAAGTACCCAGGGAGTAAACTCATTTCCCGAACGACTTTTTAAATTTTTTTTCACCACTAAAACGCATGAGACTTGCAGTTTTTAAAAATGTTTTCATTTTTGATGAGACGCTGAATAAAAGAAGTTTAATTTCCGGCAAACGAAAACCCGGGTCTTCCCGTAAATCCCGGGCTTGGCCAGTATAGTCAAAAGTATACAGAGAAAGTACCCTGTGAGTAAACTCATTTCCAAAACGATTTTTTAAATTATCTTTTCACCACTAAAACGCTTGAGACTTGTAGTTTTCAAAAATGTTTTCATTTTTGATGAGACGCTGAATAAAAGAAGTTTAATCGCCGGCAAACGAAAGACCGCCATTTCCCGTAAACCCTGGACTCGGCCCGCATAGTCAAAAGTATACAAAGAAAGTACCCAGGGAGTAAACTCACTTCCCGAACGATTTTTTAAATTATTTTTTCACCACTAAAACACATGAGACTTGTAGTTTTCAAAAATGTTTTCATTTTTGATGAGACGCTGAATAAAAGAAGTTTAATCGCCGGCAAACGAAAACCTGCGATTTCCCGTAAATCCGGGACTCGGCCCGTATAGTCAAAAGTATACAAAGAAAGTACCCAGGGTGTAAACTCATTTCCCGAACGATTTTATAAATTATTATTTCACCACTAAAGCCCATGAGACTTGTAGTATTTAAAAATATTTTCATTTTTGATGAGACGCTGAATAAAAGAAGTTTAATCGCCGGCAAACGAAAACCTGCGATTTCCCGTAAATCCCGGACTCGGCCCGTATAGTCAAAAGTATACAAAGAAAGTACCCAGGGAGTAAACTCATTTCCCGAACGATTTTTTAAATTTTTTTCACCACTAAAACGCATGAGACTTGTAGTTTTTAAAAATGTTTTCATTTTTGATGAGACGCTGAATAAAAGAAGTTTAATTGCCGGCAAACGAAAACCCGCGTCTTCCCGTAAATCCCGGACTCGGCCCGTATAGTCAAAAGTATACAAAGAAAGTACCCAGGGAGTAAACTCATTTCCCAAACGATATTTTAAATTAATTTTCACCACTAAAACGCATGAGACTTGTAGTTTTCAGAAATGTTTTCATTTTTGATGAGACGCTTAATGAAAGTTGTTTAATCGCCGGCAAACGAAAACACGCGATTTCCCGTAAATCCCGGGCTTGGCCCGTATAGTCAAATGTATACAAAGAAAGTACCCTGTGAGTAAACTCATTTCCAGAACGATTTTTTAATTTATTTTTTCAACACTAAAACGCATGAGACTTGTAGTTTTCAAAAATCTTTTCATTTTTGATGAGACGCTTAATGAAAGAGCTTTAATCGCCGGCAAACGAAAACCCGAGATTTCCCGTAAATCCCGGGCTTGGCCCGTATAGTCAAAAGTATACAAAGAAAGTACCCAGGGTGTAAACTCATTTCCCGAACGATTTTTTAAATTATTATTTCACCACTAAAGCCCATGAGACTTGTAGTATTTAAAGATATTTTCATTTTTGATGAGACGCTGAATAAAAAAGTTTAATCGCCGGCAAACGAAAACCCGCGACTTCCCATAAATCCCGGACTCAGCCCGTATAGTCAAAAGTATACAAAGAAAGTACCCAGGGAGTAAACTCATTTCCCGAACGATGTTTTAAATTATTTTTTCACCACTAAAACGCATGAGACTTGTAGTTTTCAAAAATGTTTTCATTATTGATGAGACGCTGAATAAAAGAAGTTTAATCGCCGGAAAACGAAAACCTGCGATTTCCCGTAAATCCCGGACTCGGCCCGTATAGTCAAAAGTATACAAAGAAAGTACCCGGGGTGTAAACTCATTTCCCGAACGATTTTTTAAATTATTATTTCACCACTAAAGCCCATGAGACTTGTTGTTTTTAAAAATGTTTTCATTTTTGATGAGACGCTGAAGAAAAGAAGTTTAATTGCTGGCAAACGAAAACCCGCGACTTCCTGTAAATCCCGGACTCGGCCCGTATAGTCAAAAGTATACAAAGAAAGTACCCTGTGAGTAAACTCATTTCCCGAACGAATTTTTAAATTAATTTTTCACCACTAAAACGCATGAGACTTGTAGTTTTCAGAAATGTTTTCATTTTTGATGAGACGCTTAATAAAAGTGGTTTAATCGCCGGCAAACGAAAACCCGCGATTTCCCGTAAATCCCGGTCTTGGTCCGTATAGTCGAATGTATACAAAGAAAGTACCCAGGGAGTAAACTCATTTCCAAAACGATTTTTTAAAATTTTTTTTTCACGACTAAAACACATGAGACTTGTAGTTTTCAAAAATGTTTTCATTTTTGATGAGACGCTTAATGAAAGAGGTTTAATCGCCGGCAAACGAAAACCCGCGAATTCCCGTAAATCCCGCGATTGGCCCGTATAGTCGAATGTATACATAAAAGTACCCTGTGAGTAAACTCATTTCCAGAACGATTTTTTAATTTATTTTTTCAACACTAAAACGCATGAGACTTGTAGTTTTCAAAAATGTTTTCATTTTTGATGATACGCTGAATAAAAGTTGTTTAATCGCCGGCAAACGAAAACCCGCGATTTCCCGTAAATCCCGGACTCGCCCCGTATAGTCAAAAGTATACAAAGAAAGTACCCAGGGTGTAAACTCATTTCCCGAACGATTTTTTAAATTATTATTTCACCACTAAAGCCCATGAGACTTGTAGTATTTAAAAATATTTTCATTTTTGATGAGACGCTGAATAAAAGAAGTTTAATCGCCGGCAAACGAAAACCCGCGTCTTCCCGTAAATCCCGGACTCGGCCCGTATAGTCAAAAGTATACAAAGAAAGTACCCAGGGAGTAAACTCATTTCCCAAACGATATTTTAAATTAATTTTCACCACTAAAACGCATGAGACTTGTAGTTTTCAGAAATGTTTTCATTTTTGATGAGACGCTTAATGAAAGTTGTTTAATCGCCGGCAAACGAAAACACGCGATTTCCCGTAAATCCCGGGCTTGGCCCGTATAGTCAAATGTATACAAAGAAAGTACCCTGTGAGTAAACTCATTTCCAGAACGATTTTTTAATTTATTTTTTCAACACTAAAACGCATGAGACTTGTAGTTTTCAAAAATCTTTTCATTTTTGATGAGACGCTTAATGAAAGAGCTTTAATCGCCGGCAAACGAAAACCCGAGATTTCCCGTAAATCCCGGGCTTGGCCCGTATAGTCAAAAGTATACAAAGAAAGTACCCAGGGTGTAAACTCATTTCCCGAACGATTTTTTAAATTATTATTTCACCACTAAAGCCCATGAGACTTGTAGTATTTAAAGATATTTTCATTTTTGATGAGACGCTGAATAAAAAAGTTTAATCGCCGGCAAACGAAAACCCGCGACTTCCCATAAATCCCGGACTCAGCCCGTATAGTCAAAAGTATACAAAGAAAGTACCCAGGGAGTAAACTCATTTCCCGAACGATGTTTTAAATTATTTTTTCACCACTAAAACGCATGAGACTTGTAGTTTTCAAAAATGTTTTCATTATTGATGAGACGCTGAATAAAAGAAGTTTAATCGCCGGAAAACGAAAACCTGCGATTTCCCGTAAATCCCGGACTCGGCCCGTATAGTCAAAAGTATACAAAGAAAGTACCCGGGGTGTAAACTCATTTCCCGAACGATTTTTTAAATTATTATTTCACCACTAAAGCCCATGAGACTTGTTGTTTTTAAAAATGTTTTCATTTTTGATGAGACGCTGAAGAAAAGAAGTTTAATTGCTGGCAAACGAAAACCCGCGACTTCCTGTAAATCCCGGACTCGGCCCGTATAGTCAAAAGTATACAAAGAAAGTACCCTGTGAGTAAACTCATTTCCCGAACGAATTTTTAAATTAATTTTTCACCACTAAAACGCATGAGACTTGTAGTTTTCAGAAATGTTTTCATTTTTGATGAGACGCTTAATAAAAGTGGTTTAATCGCCGGCAAACGAAAACCCGCGATTTCCCGTAAATCCCGGTCTTGGTCCGTATAGTCGAATGTATACAAAGAAAGTACCCAGGGAGTAAACTCATTTCCAAAACGATTTTTTAAAATTTTTTTTTCACGACTAAAACACATGAGACTTGTAGTTTTCAAAAATGTTTTCATTTTTGATGAGACGCTTAATGAAAGAGGTTTAATCGCCGGCAAACGAAAACCCGCGAATTCCCGTAAATCCCGCGATTGGCCCGTATAGTCGAATGTATACATAAAAGTACCCTGTGAGTAAACTCATTTCCAGAACGATTTTTTAATTTATTTTTTCAACACTAAAACGCATGAGACTTGTAGTTTTCAAAAATGTTTTCATTTTTGATGATACGCTGAATAAAAGTTGTTTAATCGCCGGCAAACGAAAACCCGCGATTTCCCGTAAATCCCGGACTCGCCCCGTATAGTCAAAAGTATACAAAGAAAGTACCCAGGGTGTAAACTCATTTCCCGAACGATTTTTTAAATTATTATTTCACCACTAAAGCCCATGAGACTTGTAGTATTTAAAAATATTTTCATTTTTGATGAGACGCTGAATAAAAGAAGTTTAATCGCCGGCAAACGAAAACCCGCGATTTCCCGTAAATCCCGGACTCGGCCCGTATAGTCAAAAGTATACAAAGAAAGTACCCATTGTGTAAACTCATTTCCCGAACGATTTTTTAAATTATTATTTCACAACTAAACCCATTAGACTTTTAGTATTTAAAAATATTTTCATTTTTGATGAGACGCTGAATAAAAGAAGTTTAATCGCCGGCAAACGAAAACCCGCAACTTCCCGTAAATCCCGGACTCGGCCCGTATAGTCAAAAGTATACAAAGAAAGTACCCAGGAAGTAAACTCATTTCCCAAACGATATTTTAAATTAATTTTCACCACTAAAACGCATGAGACTTGTAGTTTTCAGAAATGTTTTCATTTTTGATGAGACGCTTAATGAAAGTTGTTTAATCGCCGGCAAACGAAAACACGCGATTTCCCGTAAATCCCAAGCTTGGCCCGTATAGTCGAATGTATACAAAGAAAGTACCCTGTGAGTAAACTGATTTCCAGAACGATTTTTTAATTTATTTTTTCAACACTAAAACGCATGAGACTTGTAGTTTTCAAAAATCTTTTCATTTTCGATGAGACGCTGAATAAAAGAAGTTTAATCGCCGGCAAACGAAAACCCGCGACTTCCCGTAAATCCCGGACTCGGCCCGTATAGTCAAAAGTATACAAAGAAAGTACCCAGGGAGTAAACTCATTTCCCGAACGATTTTTTAAATTTTTTTTCACCACTAAAACGCATGAGACTTGTAGTTTTTAAAAATGTTTTCATTTTTGATGAGACGCTGAATAAAAGAAGTTTAATTTCCGGCAAACGAAAACCCGGGTCTTCCCGTAAATCCCGGGCTTGGCCCGTATAGTCAAAAGTATACAGAGAAAGTACCCTGTGAGTAAACTCATTTCCAAAACGATTTATTAAATTATCTTTTCACCACTAAAACGCTTGAGACTTGTAGTTTTCAAAAATGTTTTCATTTTTGATGAGACGCTGAATAAAAGAAGTTTAATCGCCGGCAAACGAAAAACCGCCATTTCCCGTAAACCCTGGACTCGGCCCGCATAGTCAAAAGTATACAAAGAAAGTACCCAGGGAGTAAACTCACTTCCCGAACGATTTTTTAAATTATTTTTTCACCACTAAAACGCATGAGACTTGTAGTTTTCAAAAATGTTTTCATTTTTGATGAGACACTGAATAAAAGAAGTTTAATCGCCGGCAAACGAAAACCTGCGATTTCCCGTAAACCCCGGACTCGGCCCGTATAGTCAAAAGTATACAAAGAAAGTACCCAGGGTGTAAACTCATTTCCCGAACGATTTTTTAAATTATTATTTCACCACTAAAGCCCATGAGACTTGTAGTATTTAAAAATATTTTCTTTTTTGATGAGACGCTGAATAAAAGAAGTTTAATCGCCGGCAAACGAAAACCTGCGATTTCCCGTAAATCCCGGACTCGGCCCGTATAGTCAAAAGTATACAAAGAAAGTACCCAGGGAGTAAACTCATTTCCCGAACGATTTTTTAAATTTTTTTTCACCACTAAAACGCATGAGACTTGTAGTTTTTAAAAATGTTTTCAATTTTGATGAGACGCTGAATAAAAGAAGTTTAATTGCCGGCAAAGGAAAAACCGCGTCTTCCCGTAAATCCCGGACTCGGCCCGTATAGTCAAAAGTATACAAAGAAAGTACCCAGGGAGTAAACTCATTTCCCAAACGATATTTTAAATTAATTTTCACCACTAAAACGCATGAGACTTGTAGTTTTTAGAAATGTTTTCATTTTTGATGAGACGCTTAATGAAAGTTGTTTAATCGCCGGCAAACGAAAACACGCGATTTCGCGTAAATCCCGGGCTTGGCCCGTATAGTCGAATGTATACAAAGAAAGTACCCTGTGAGTAAACTCATTTCCCGAACGATTTTTTAAATTTTTATTTCACCACTAAAGCCCATGAGACTTGTAGTATTTAAAGATATTTTCATTTTTGATGAGACGCTGAATAAAAGAAGTTTAATTGCCGGCAAACGAAAACCCGCGACTTCCCATAAATCCCGGACTCAGCCCGTATAGTCAAAAGTATACAAAGAAAGTACCCGGGGTGTAAACTCATTTCCCGAACGATTTTTTAAATTATTATTTCACCACTAAAGCCCATGAGACTTGTTGTTTTTAAAAATGTTTTCATTTTTGATGAGACGCTGAATAAAAGAAGTTTAATTGCCGGCAAACGACAACCCGCGACTTCCTGTAAATCCCGGACTCGGCCCGTATAGTCAAAAGTATACAAAGAAAGTACCCAGGGAGTAAACTTATTTCCCGAACGATTTTTTAAAATAATTTTCACCACTAAAACGCATGAGACTTGTAGTTTTCAGAAATGTTTTCATTTTTGATGAGACGCTTAATGAAAGTTGCTTAATCGCCGGCAAACGAAAACCCGCGATTTCCCGTAAATCCCGGGCTTGGCCCGTATAGTCGAATGTATACAAAGAAAGTACCCTGTGACTAAACTCATTTCCCGAACGAATTTTTAAATTATTTTTTCACCACTAAAACGCATGAGACTTGTAGTTTTCAGAAATGTTTTCATTTTTGATGAGACGCTTAATAAAAGTGGTTTAATCGCCGGCAAACGAAAACCCGCGATTTCCCGTAAATCCCGGTCTTGGTCCGTATAGTCGAATGTATACAAAGAAAGTACCCAGAGAGTAAACTCATTTCCAAAACGATTTTTTAAATTTTTTTTTCACGACTAAAGCACATGAGACTTGTAGTTTTCAAAAATGTTTTCATTTTTGATGAGACGCTTAATGAAAGAGGTTTAATCGCCGGCAAACGAAAACCTGCGATTTCCCGTAAATCCCGCGCTTGGCCCGTATAGTCGAATGTATACAAAGAAAGTACCCTGTGAGTAAACTCATTTCCAGAACGATTTTTTAATTTATTTTTTCAACACTAAAACTCATGAGACTTGTAGTTTTCAAAAATGTTTTCATTTTTGATGAGACGCTGAATAAAAGAAGTTTAATCGCCGGCAAACGAAAACCTGCGATTTCCCGTAAATCCCGAGTCGGCCCGTATAGTCAAAAGTATACAAAGAAAGTACCCAGGGTGTAAACTCATTTCCCGAACGATTTTTTAAATTAATTTTCACCACTAAAACGCATGAGACTTGTAGTTTTCAGAATTGTTTTCATTTTTGATGAGACGCTTAATGAAAGTTGTTTAATCGCCGGCAAACGAAAACCCGCGACTTCCCATAAATCCCGGACTCAGCCCGTATAGTCAAACGTATACAAAGAAAGTACCCAGGGAGTAAACTCATTTCCCGAACGATGTTTTAAATTATTTTTTCACCACTAAAACGCACGAGACTTGTAGTTTTCAAAAATGTTTTCATTATTGATGAGACGCTGAATAAAAGAAGTTTAATCGCCGGAAAACGAAAACCTGCGATTTCCCGTAAATCCCGGACTCGGCCCGTATAGTCAAAAGTATACAAAGAAAGTACCCGGGGTGTAAACTCATTTCCCGAACGATTTTTTAAATTATTATTTCACCACTAAAGCCCATGAGACTTGTTGTTTTTAAAAATGTTTTCATTTTTGATGAGACGCTGAAGAAAAGAAGTTTAATTGCTGGCAAACGAAAACCCGCGACTTCCTGTAAATCCCGGACTCGGCCCGTATAGTCAAAAGTATACAAAGAAAGTACCCATGGAGTAAAGTCATTTCCCGAACGATTTTTTAAATTAATTTTCACCACTAAAACGCATGAGACTTGTAGTTTTCAGAAATGTTTTCATTTTTGATGAGACGCTTAATGAAAGTTGCTTAATCGCCGGCAAACGAAACCCCGCGATTTCCCGTAAATCCCGGGTTTGGCCCATATAGTCGAATGTATACAAAGAAAGTACCCTGTGAGTAAACTCATTTCCCGAACGAATTTTTAAATTAATTTTTCACCACTAAAACGCATGAGACTTGTAGTTTTCAGAAATGTTTTCATTTTTGATGAGACGCTTAATAAAAGTGGTTTAATCGCCGGCAAACGAAAACCCGCGATTTCCCGTAAATCCCGGTCTTGGTCCGTATAGTCGAATGTATACAAAGAAAGTACCCAGGGAGTAAACTCATTTCCAAAACGATTTTTTAAATTTTTTTTTCACGACTAAAACACATGAGACTTGTAGTTTTCAAAAATGTTTTCATTTTTGATGAGACGCTTAATGAAAGAGGTTTAATCGCCGGCAAACGAAAACCCGCGAATTCCCGTAAATCCCGCGCTTGGCCCGTATAGTCGAATGTATACATAAAAGTACCGTGTGAGTAAACTCATTTCCAGAACGATTTTTTAATTTGTTTTTTCAACACTAAAACGCATGAGACTTGTAGTTTTCAAAAATGTTTTCATTTTTGATGATACGCTGAATAAAAGTTGTTTAATCGCCGGCAAACGAAAACCCGCGATTTCCCGTAAATCCCGGACTCGCCCCGTATAGTCAAAAGTATACAAAGAAAGTACCCAGGGTGTAAACTCATTTCCCGAACGATTTTTTAAATTATTATTTCACCACTAAAGCCCATGAGACTTGTAGTATTTAAAAATATTTTCATTTTTGATGAGACGCTGAATAAAAGAAGTTTAATCGCCGGCAAACGAAAACCCGCGATTTCCCGTAAATCCCGGACTCGGCCCGTATAGTCAAAAGTATACAAAGAAAGTACCCATTGTGTAAACTCATTTCCCGAACGATTTTTTAAATTATTATTTCACAACTAAACCCATTAGACTTGTAGTATTTAAAAATATTTTCATTTTTGATGAGACGCTGAATAAAAGAAGTTTAATCGCCGGCAAACGAAAACCCGCAACTTCCCGTAAATCCCGGACTCGGCCCGTATAGTCAAAAGTATACAAAGAAAGTACCCAGGGAGTAAACTCATTTCCCAAACGATATTTTAAATTAATTTTCACCACTAAAACGCATGAGACTTGTAGTTTTCAGAAATGTTTTCATTTTTGATGAGACGCTTAATGAAAGTTGTTTAATCGCCGGCAAACGAAAACACGCGATTTCCCGTAAATCCCAAGCTTGGCCCGTATAGTCGAATGTATACAAAGAAAGTACCCTGTGAGTAAACTGATTTCCAGAACGATTTTTTAATTTATTTTTTCAACACTAAAACGCATGAGACTTGTAGTTTTCAAAAATCTTTTCATTTTTGATGAGACGCTGAATAAAAGAAGTTTAATCGCCGGCAAACGAAAACCCGCGACTTCCCGTAAATCCCGGACTCGGCCCGTATAGTCAAAAGTATACAAAGAAAGTACCCAGGGAGTAAACTCATTTCCCGAACGATTTTTTAAATTTTTTTTCACCACTAAAACGCATGAGACTTGTAGTTTTTAAAAATGTTTTCATTTTTGATGAGACGCTGAATAAAAGAAGTTTAATTTCCGGCAAACGAAAACCCGGGTCTTCCCGTAAATCCCGGGCTTGGCCCGTATAGTCAAAAGTATACAGAGAAAGTACCCTGTGAGTAAACTCATTTCCAAAACGATTTTTTAAATTATCTTTTCACCACTAAAACGCTTGAGACTTGTAGTTTTCAAAAATGTTTTCATTTTTGATGAGACGCTGAATAAAAGAAGTTTAATCGCCGGCAAACGAAAAACCGCCATTTCCCGTAAACCCTGGACTCGGCCCGCATAGTCAAAAGTATACAAAGAAAGTACCCAGGGAGTAAACTCACTTCCCGAACGATTTTTTAAATTATTTTTTCACCACTAAAACGCATGAGACTTGTAGTTTTCAAAAATGTTTTCATTTTTGATGAGACACTGAATAAAAGAAGTTTAATCGCCGGCAAACGAAAACCTGCGATTTCCCGTAAACCCCGGACTCGGCCCGTATAGTCAAAAGTATACAAAGAAAGTACCCAGGGTGTAAACTCATTTCCCGAACGATTTTTTAAATTATTATTTCACCACTAAAGCCCATGAGACTTGTAGTATTTAAAAATATTTTCTTTTTTGATGAGACGCTGAATAAAAGAAGTTTAATCGCCGGCAAACGAAAACCTGCGATTTCCCGTAAATCCCGGACTCGGCCCGTATAGTCAAAAGTATACAAAGAAAGTACCCAGGGAGTAAACTCATTTCCCGAACGATTTTTTAAATTTTTTTTCACCACTAAAACGCATGAGACTTGTAGTTTTTAAAAATGTTTTCAATTTTGATGAGACGCTGAATAAAAGAAGTTTAATTGCCGGCAAAGGAAAACCCGCGTCTTCCCGTAAATCCCGGACTCGGCCCGTATAGTCAAAAGTATACAAAGAAAGTACCCAGGGAGTAAACTCATTTCCCAAACGATATTTTAAATTAATTTTCACCACTAAAACGCATGAGACTTGTAGTTTTTAGAAATGTTTTCATTTTTGATGAGACGCTTAATGAAAGTTGTTTAATCGCCGGCAAACGAAAACACGCGATTTCGCGTAAATCCCGGGCTTGGCCCGTATAGTCGAATGTATACAAAGAAAGTACCCTGTGAGTAAACTCATTTCCCGAACGATTTTTTAAATTTTTATTTCACCACTAAAGCCCATGAGACTTGTAGTATTTAAAGATATTTTCATTTTTGATGAGACGCTGAATAAAAGAAGTTTAATTGCCGGCAAACGAGAACCCGCGACTTCCCATAAATCCCGGACTCAGCCCGTATAGTCAAAAGTATACAAAGAAAGTACCCGGGGTGTAAACTCATTTCCCGAACGATTTTTTAAATTATTATTTCACCACTAAAGCCCATGAGACTTGTTGTTTTTAAAAATGTTTTCATTTTTGATGAGACGCTGAATAAAAGAAGTTTAATTGCCGGCAAACGACAACCCGCGACTTCCTGTAAATCCCGGACTCGGCCCGTATAGTCAAAAGTATACAAAGAAAGTACCCAGGGAGTAAACTCATTTCCCGAACGATTTTTTAAAATAATTTTCACCACTAAAACGCATGAGACTTGTAGTTTTCAGAAATGTTTTCATTTTTGATGAGACGCTTAATGAAAGTTGCTTAATCGCCGGCAAACGAAAACCCGCGATTTCCCGTAAATCCCGGGCTTGGCCCGTATAGTCGAATGTATACAAAGAAAGTACCCTGTGACTAAACTCATTTCCCGAACGAATTTTTAAATTATTTTTTCACCACTAAAACGCATGAGACTTGTAGTTTTCAGAAATGTTTTCATTTTTGATGAGACGCTTAATAAAAGTGGTTTAATCGCCGGCAAACGAAAACCCGCGATTTCCCGTAAATCCCGGTCTTGGTCCGTATAGTCGAATGTATACAAAGAAAGTACCCAGAGAGTAAACTCATTTCCAAAACGATTTTTTAAATTTTTTTTTCACGACTAAAGCACATGAGACTTGTAGTTTTCAAAAATGTTTTCATTTTTGATGAGACGCTTAATGAAAGAGGTTTAATCGCCGGCAAACGAAAACCTGCGATTTCCCGTAAATCCCGCGCTTGGCCCGTATAGTCGAATGTATACAAAGAAAGTACCCTGTGAGTAAACTCATTTCCAGAACGATTTTTTAATTTATTTTTTCAACACTAAAACTCATGAGACTTGTAGTTTTCAAAAATGTTTTCATTTTTGATGAGACGCTGAATAAAAGAAGTTTAATCGCCGGCAAACGAAAACCTGCGATTTCCCGTAAATCCCGAGTCGGCCCGTATAGTCAAAAGTATACAAAGAAAGTACCCAGGGTGTAAACTCATTTCCCGAACGATTTTTTAAATTAATTTTCACCACTAAAACGCATGAGACTTGTAGTTTTCAGAATTGTTTTCATTTTTGATGAGACGCTTAATGAAAGTTGCTTAATCGCCGGCAAACGAAAACCCGCGACTTCCCATAAATCCCGGACTCAGCCCGTATAGTCAAAAGTATACAAAGAAAGTACCCAGGGAGTAAACTCATTTCCCGAACGATGTTTTAAATTATTTTTTCACCACTAAAACGCACGAGACTTGTAGTTTTCAAAAATGTTTTCATTATTGATGAGACGCTGAATAAAAGAAGTTTAATCGCCGGAAAACGAAAACCTGCGATTTCCCGTAAATCCCGGACTCGGCCCGTATAGTCAAAAGTATACAAAGAAAGTACCCGGGGTGTAAACTCATTTCCCGAACGATTTTTTAAATTATTATTTCACCACTAAAGCCCATGAGACTTGTTGTTTTTAAAATTGTATTCATTTTTGATGAAACGCTGAATAAAAGAAGTTTAATTGCCGGCAAACGAAAACCCGCGACTTCCTGTAAATCCCGGACTCGGCCCGCATAGTCAAAAGTATAGAAAGAAAGTACCCAGGGAGTAAACTTATTTTCCGAACGATTTTTTAAATTAATTTTCACCACTAAAACGCATGAGACTTGTAGTTTTCAGAAATGTTTTCATTTTTGATGAGACGCTTAATGAAAGTTGCTTAATCACCGGCAAACGAAAACCCGCGATTTCCCGTAAATCCCGGGCTTGGCCCGTATAGTCGAATGTATACAAAGAAAGTACCCTGTGAGTAAACTCATTTCCCGAACGAATTTTTAAATTATTTTTTCACCACTAAAACGCATGAGACTTGTAGTTTTCAGAAATGTTTTCATTTTTGATGAGACGCTTAATAAAAGTGGTTTAATCGCCGGCAAACGAAAACCCGCGATTTCCCGTAAATCCCGGTCTTGGTCCGTATAGTCGAATGTATACAAAGAAAGTACCCAGGGAGTAAACTCATTTCCAAAACGATTTTTTAAATTTTTTTTTCACAACTAAAACACATGAGACTTGTAGTTTTCAAAAATGTTTTCATTTTTGATGAAACGCTTAATGAAAGAGGTTTAATCGCCGGCAAACGAAAACCCGCGATTTCCCGTAAATCCCGCGCTTGGCCCGTATAGTCGAATGTATACAAAGAAAGTACCCTGTGAGTAAACTCATTTCCAGAACGATTTTTTAATTTATTTTTTCAACACTAAAACTCATGAGACTTGTAGTTTTCAGAAATGTTTTCATTTTTGATGAGACGCTTAATGAAAGTTGTTTAATCGCCGGCAAACGAAAACCCGCGATATCCCGTAAATCCCGGGCTTGGCCCGTATAGTCGAATGTATACAAAGAAAGTACCCTGTGAGTAAACTCATTTCCCGAACGAATTTTTAAATTATTTTTTCACCACTAAAACGCATGAGATTTGTAGTTTTTAAAAATGTTTTCATTTTTGATGAGACGCTGAATAAAAGAAGTTTAATCGCCGGAAAACGAAAACCTGCGATTTCCCGTAAATCCCGGACTCGGCCCGTATAGTCAAAAGTATACAAAGAAAGTACCCGGGGTGTAAACTCATTTCCCGAACGATTTTTTAAATTATTATTTCACCACTAAAGCCCATGAGACTTGTTATTTTTAAAAATGTTTTCATTTTTGATGAGACGCTGAATAAAAGAAGTTTAATTGCCGGCAAACGAAAACCCGCGACTTCCTGTAAATCCCGGACTCGGCCCGTATAGTCAAAAGCATACAAAGAAAGTACCCAGGGAGTAAACTCATTTCCCGAACGATTTTTTAAATTAATTTTCACCACTAAAACGCATGAGACTTGTAGTTTTCAGAAATGTTTTCATTTTTGATGAGACGCTTAATGAAAGTTGCTTAATCGCCGGCAAACGAAAACCCGCGATTTCCCGTAAATCCCGGGCTTGGCCCGTATAGTCGAATGTATACAAATAAAGTACCCTGTGAGTAAACTCATTTCCCGAACGAATTTTTAAATTATTTTTTCACCACTAAAACGCATGAGACTTGTAGTTTTCAGAAATGTTTTCATTTTTGATGAGGCGCTTAATAAAAGTGGTTTAATCGCCGGCAAACGAAAACCCGCGATTTCCCGTAAATCCCGGTCTTGGTCCGTATAGTCGAATGTATACAAAGAAAGTACCCAGGGAGTAAACTCATTTCCAAAACGATTTTTTAAATTTTTTTTTCACGACTAAAACACATGAGACTTGTAGTTTTCAAAAATGTTTTCATTTTTGATGAGACGCTTAATGAAAGAGGTTTAATCGCCGGCAAACGAAAACCCGCGATTTCCCGTAAATCCCGCGCTTGGCCCGTATAGTCGAATGTATACAAAGAAAGTACCCTGTGAGTAAACTCATTTCCAGAACGATTTTTTAATTTATTTTTTCACGACTAAAACACATGAGACTTGTAGTTTTCAAAAATGTTTTCATTTTTGATGAGACGCTTAATGAAAGAGGTTTAATCGCCGGCAAACGAAAACCCGCGATTTCCCGTAAATCCCGCGCTTGGCCCGTATAGTCGAATGTATACAAAGAAAGTACCCTGTGAGTAAACTCATTTCCAGAACGATTTTTTAATTTATTTTTTCAACACTAAAACTCATGAGACTTGTAGTTTTCAAAAATGTTTTCATCTTTGATGAGGCGCTGAATAAAAGAAGTTTAATCGCTGGCAAACGAAAACCTGCGATTTCCCGTAAATCCCGAGTCGGCCTGTATAGTCAAAAGTATACAAAGAAAGTACCCAGGGTGTAAAGTCATTTCCCGAACGATTTTTTAAATTAATTTTCACCACTAAAACGCATGAGACTTGTAGTTTTCAGAAATGTTTTCATTTTTGATGAGACGCTTAATGAAAGTTGTTTAATCGCCGGCAAACGAAAACCCGCGATATCCCGTAAATCCCGGGCTTGGCCCGTATAGTCGAATGTATACAAAGAAAGTACCCTGTGGGTAAACTCATTTCCCGAACGAATTTTTAAATTATTTTTTTACCACTAAAACGCATGAGACTTGTAGTTTTCAGAAATGTTTTCATTTTTGATGAGACGCCTAATAAAAGTGGTTTAATCGCCGGCAAACGAAAACCCGCGATTTCCCGTAAATCCCGGGCTTGGCCCGTATAGTCGAATGTATACAAAGAAAGTACCCTGTGAGTAAACTCATTTCCAAAACGATTTTTTAAATTATCTTTTCACCACTAAAACGCTTGAGACTTGTAGTTTTCAAAAATGTTTTCATTTTTGATGAGACGCTGAATAAAAGAAGTTTAATCGCCGACAAACGAAAACCCGCCATTTCCCGTAAACCCCGAAATCGGCCCGCATAGTCAAAAGTATACAAAGAAAGTACCCAGGGAGTAAACTCACTTCCCGAACGATTTTTTAAATTATTTTTTCACCACTAAAACGCATGAGACTTGTAGTTTTCAAAAATGTTTTCATTTTTGATGAGACGCTGAATAAAAGAAGTTTAATCACCGGCAAACGAAAACCTGCGATTTCCCGTAAATCCCGGACTCGGCCCGTATAGTCAAAAGTATACAAAGAAAGTACCCAGGGTGTAAACTCATTTCCCGAACGATTTTTTAAATTATTATTTCACCACTAAAGCCCATGAGACTTGTAGTATTTAAAAATATTTTCATTTTTGATGAGACGCTGAGTAAAAGAAGTTTAATCGCCGGCAAACGAAAACCTGCGATTTCCCGTACATCCCGGACTCGGCCCGTATAGTCAAAAGTATACAAAGAAAGTACCCAGGGTGTAAACTCATTTCCCGAACGATTTTTTAAATTATTATTTCACCACTAAAGCCCATGAGACTTGTAGTATTTAAAAATATTTTCATTTTTGATGAGACGCTGAATAAAAGAAGTTTAATCGCCGGCAAACGAAAACCCGCGATTTCCCGTAAATCCCGGGCTTGGCCCGTATAGTCGAATGTATACAAATAAAGTACCCTGTGAGTAAACTCATTTCCCGAACGAATTTTTAAATTATTTTTTCACCACTAAAACGCATGAGACTTGTAGTTTTCAGAAATGTTTTCATTTTTGATGAGGCGCTTAATAAAAGTGGTTTAATCGCCGGCAAACGAAAACCCGCGATTTCCCGTAAATCCCGGTCTTGGTCCGTATAGTCGAATGTATACAAAGAAAGTACCCAGGGAGTAAACTCATTTCCAAAACGATTTTTTAAATTTTTTTTTCACGACTAAAACACATGAGACTTGTAGTTTTCAAAAATGTTTTCATTTTTGATGAGACGCTTAATGAAAGAGGTTTAATCGCCGGCAAACGAAAACCCGCGATTTCCCGTAAATCCCGCGCTTGGCCCGTATAGTCGAATGTATACAAAGAAAGTACCCTGTGAGTAAACTCATTTCCAGAACGATTTTTTAATTTATTTTTTCAACACTAAAACTCATGAGACTTGTAGTTTTCAAAAATGTTTTCATCTTTGATGAGGCGCTGAATAAAAGAAGTTTAATCGCCGGCAAACGAAAACCTGCGATTTCCCGTAAATCCCGTGTCGGCCTGTATAGTCAAAAGTATACAAAGAAAGTACCCAGGGTGTAAAGTCATTTCCCGAACGATTTTTTAAATTAATTTTCACCACTAAAACGCATGAGACTTGTAGTTTTCAGAAATGTTTTCATTTTTGATGAGACGCTTAATGAAAGTTGTTTAATCGCCGGCAAACGAAAACCCGCAATATCCCGTAAATCCCGGACTTGGCCCGTATAGTCGAATGTATACAAAGAAAGTACCCTGTGGGTAAACTCATTTCCCGAACGAATTTTTAAATTATTTTTTTACCACTAAAACGCATGAGACTTGTAGTTTTCAGAAATGTTTTCATTTTTGATGAGACGCCTAATAAAAGTGGTTTAATCGCCGGCAAACGAAAACCCGCGATTTCCCGTAAATCCCGGGCTTGGCCCGTATAGTCGAATGTATACAAAGAAAGTACCCTGTGAGTAAACTCATTTCCAAAACGATTTTTTAAATTATCTTTTCACCACTAAAACGCTTGAGACTTGTAGTTTTCAAAAATGTTTTCATCTTTGATGAGACGCTGAATAAAAGAAGTTTAATCGCCGACAAACGAAAACCCGCCATTTCCCGTAAACCCCGAAATCGGCCCGCATAGTCAAAAGTATACAAAGAAAGTACCCAGGGAGTAAACTCACTTCCCGAACGATTTTTTAAATTATTTTTTCACCACTAAAACGCATGAGACTTGTAGTTTTCAAAAATGTTTTCATTTTTGATGAGACGCTGAATAAAAGAAGTTTAATCACCGGCAAACGAAAACCTGCGATTTCCCGTAAATCCCGGACTCGGCCCGTATAGTCAAAAGTATACAAAGAAAGTACCCAGGGTGTAAACTCATTTCCCGAACGATTTTTTAAATTATTATTTCACCACTAAAGCCCATGAGACTTGTAGTATTTAAAAATATTTTCATTTTTGATGAGACGCTGAGTAAAAGAAGTTTAATCGCCGGCAAACGAAAACCTGCGATTTCCCGTACATCCCGGACTCGGCCCGTATAGTCAAAAGTATACAAAGAAAGTACCCAGGGTGTAAACTCATTTCCCGAACGATTTTTTAAATTATTATTTCACCACTAAAGCCCATGAGACTTGTAGTATTTAAAAATATTTTCATTTTTGATGAGACGCTGAATAAAAGAAGTTTAATCGCCGGCAAACGAAAACCCGCGACTTCCCGTAAATCCCGGACTCGGCCCGTATAGTCAAAAGTATACAAAGAAAGTACCCAGGGAGTAAACTCATTTCCCGAACGATTTTTTAAATTTTTTTTCACCACTAAAACGCACGAGACTTGTAGTTTTTAAAAATGTTTTCATTTTTGATGAGACGCTTAATGAAAGAGGTTTAATCGCCGGCAAACGAAAACCCGCGATTTCCCGTAAATCCCGCGCTTGGCCCGTATAGTCGAATGTATACAAAGAAAGTACCCTGTGAGTAAACTCATTTCCAGAACGATTTTTTAATTTATTTTTTCAACACGAAAACTCATGAGACTTGTAGTTTTCAAAAATGTTTTCATCTTTGATGAGGCGCTGAATAAAAGAAGTTTAATCGCCGGCAAACGAAAACCTGCGATTTCCCGTAAATCCCGTGTCGGCCTGTATAGTCAAAAGTATACAAAGAAAGTACCCAGGGTGTAAAGTCATTTCCCGAACGATTTTTTAAATTAATTTTCACCACTAAAACGCATGAGACTTGTAGTTTTCAGAAATGTTTTCATTTTTGATGAGACGCTTAATGAAAGTTGTTTAATCGCCGGCAAACGAAAACCCGCGATATCCCGTAAATCCCGGGCTTGGCCCGTATAGTCGAATGTATACAAAGAAAGTACCCTGTGGGTAAACTCATTTCCCGAACGAATTTTTAAATTATTTTTTTACCACTAAAACGCATGAGACTTGTAGTTTTCAGAAATGTTTTCATTTTTGATGAGACGCCTAATAAAAGTGGTTTAATCGCCGGCAAACGAAAACCCGCGATTTCCCGTAAATCCCGGGCTTGGCCCGTATAGTCGAATGTATACAAAGAAAGTACCCTGTGAGTAAACTCATTTCCAAAACGATTTTTTAAATTATCTTTTCACCACTAAAACGCTTGAGACTTGTAGTTTTCAAAAATGTTTTCATTTTTGATGAGACGCTGAATAAAAGAAGTTTAATCGCCGACAAACGAAAACCCGCCATTTCCCGTAAACCCCGAAATCGGCCCGCATAGTCAAAAGTATACAAAGAAAGTACCCAGGGAGTAAACTCACTTCCCGAACGATTTTTTAAATTATTTTTTCACCACTAAAACGCATGAGACTTGTAGTTTTCAAAAATGTTTTCATTTTTGATGAGACGCTGAATAAAAGAAGTTTAATCACCGGCAAACGAAAACCTGCGATTTCCCGTAAATCCCGGACTCGGCCCGTATAGTCAAAAGTATACAAAGAAAGTACCCAGGGTGTAAACTCATTTCCCGAACGATTTTTTAAATTATTATTTCACCACTAAAGCCCATGAGACTTGTAGTATTTAAAAATATTTTCATTTTTGATGAGACGCTGAGTAAAAGAAGTTTAATCGCCGGCAAACGAAAACCTGCGATTTCCCGTACATCCCGGACTCGGCCCGTATAGTCAAAAGTATACAAAGAAAGTACCCAGGGTGTAAACTCATTTCCCGAACGATTTTTTAAATTATTATTTCACCACTAAAGCCCATGAGACTTGTAGTATTTAAAAATATTTTCATTTTTGATGAGACGCTGAATAAAAGAAGTTTAATCGCCGGCAAACGAAAACCCGCGACTTCCCGTAAATCCCGGACTCGGCCCGTATAGTCAAAAGTATACAAAGAAAGTACCCAGGGAGTAAACTCATTTCCCGAACGATTTTTTAAATTTTTTTTCACCACTAAAACGCATGAGACTTGTAGTTTTTAAAAATGTTTTCATTTTTGATGAGACGCTGAATAAAAGAAGTTTAATTGCCGGCAAACGAAAACCCGCGTCTTCCCGTAATCCCGGACTCGGCCCGTATAGTCAAAAGTATACAAAGAAAGTACCCAGGGAGTAAACTCATTTCCCAAGCGATATTTTAAATTAATTTTCACCACTAAAACGCATGAGACTTGTAGTTTTCAAAAATGTTTTCATTTTTGATGAGACGCTTAATGAAAGAGGTTTAATCGTCTGCAAACGAAAACCCGCGATTTCGCGTAAATCCTGGGCTTGGCCCGTATAGTCGAATGTATACAAAGAAAGTACCCTGTGAGTAAACTCATTTCCGAATCGATTTTTTCAATTATCTTTTCACCACTAAAACGCATGAGACTTGTAGTTTTTAAAAATGTTTTCATTTTTGATGAGACGCTGAATAAAAGAAGTTTAATTGCCGGCAAATGAAAACCCGCGTCTTCCCATAAATCCCGGACTCGGCCCGTATAGTCGAATGTATACAAAGAAAGTACCCTGTGAGTAAACTCATTTCCAGAACGATTTTTTAATTTATTTTTTCAACACTAAAACGCATGAGACTTGTAGTTTTCAAAAATGTTTTCATTCTTGATGAGACGCTTAATGAAAGAGGTTTAATCGCCGGCAAACGAAAACCCGAGATTTCCCGTAAATCCCGGGCTTGGCCCGTATAGTCAAAAGTATACAAAGATAGTACCCTGTGAGTGAACTCATTTCCAGAACGATTTTTTAATTTATTTTTTCAACACTAAAACGCATGAGACTTGTAGTTTTCAAAAATGTTTTCATTTTTGATGAGACGCTGAATGAAAGAGGTTTAATCGCCGGCAAACGAAAACCCGAGATTTCCCGTAAATCCCAGGCTTGGCCCGTATAGTCAAAAGTATACAAAGATAGTACCCAGAGTGTAAACTCATTTCCCGAACGATTTTTTAAATTATTATTTCACCACTAAAGCCCATGAGATTTGTAGTATTTAAAAATATTTTGATTTTTGATGAGACGCTGAATAAAAGAAGTTTAATCGCCGGCAAACGAAAACCCGCGACTTTCCGTAAATCCCGGACTCGGCCCGTATAGTCAAAAGTATACAAAGAAAGTACCCAGGGAGTAAACTCATTTCCTGAACGATTTTTTAAATTTTTTTTCACCACTAAAACGCATGAGACTTGTAGTTTTTAAAAATGTTTTCATTTTTGATGAGACGCTGAATAAAAGAAGTTTAATTGCCGGCAAACGAAAACCCGCGTCTTCCCGTAAATCCCGAACTCGGCCCGTATAGTCAAAAGTATACAAAGAAAGTACCCAGGGAGTAAACTCATTTCCCAAACGATATTTTAAATTAATTTTCACCACTAAAACGCAAGAGACTTGTAGTTTTCAGAAATGTTTTCATTTTTGATGAGACGCTTAATGAAAGTTGTTTAATCGCCGGCAAACGAAAACCCGCGATTTCCCGTAAATCCCAGGCTTGGCCCGTATAGTCGAATGTATACAAAGAAAGTACCCTGTGAGTAAACTTATTTCCAGAACGATTTTTTAATTTATTTTTTCAACACTAAAACGCATGAGACTTGTAGTTTTCAAAAATGTTTTCATTTTTGATGAGACACTTAATGAAAGAGGTTTAATCGCCGGCAAACGAAAACCCGAGATTTCCCGTAAATCCCGGGCTTGGCCCGTATAGTCAAAAGTATACAAAGATAGTACCCAGGGAGTAAACTCATTTCCAGAACGATTTTTTAAATTATTTTTTCACCACTAAAACGCATAAGACTTGTAGTTTTTAAAAATATTTTCATTTTTGATGAGACGCTGAATAAAAGAAGTTTAATCGCCGGCAAACGAAAACCTGCGATTTCCCGTAAATCCTGGAATCGGCCCATATAGTCAAAAGTATACAAAGAAAGTACCCAGGGTGTAAACTCATTTCCCGAACGATTTTTTAAATTATTATTTCACCACTTAAGCCCATGAGACTTGTAGTATTTAAAAATGTTTTTATTTTTGTAGAGACGCTGAATAAAAGAAGTTTAATTGCCGGCAAACGAAAACCCGCGTCTTCCCGTAATCCCGGACTCGGCCCGTATAGTCAAAATTATACAAAGAAAGTACCCAGGGAGTAAACTCATTTCCCAAACGATATTTTAAATTAATTTTCACCACTAAAACGCATGAGACTTGTAGTTTTCAAAAATGTTTTCATTTTTGATGAGACGCTTAATGAAAGTTGTTTAATCGCCGGCAAACGAAAACCCGCGATTTCCCGTAAATCCCGGGCTTGGCCCGTATAGTCGAATGTATACAAAGAAAGTACCCTGTGAGTAAACTCATTTCCAGAACGATTTTCTAATTCATTTTTTCAACACTAAAACGCATGAGACTTGTAGTTTTCAAAAATGTTTTCATTTTTGATGAGACGCTTAATGAAAGAGGTTTAATCGCCGGCAAACGAAAACCCGCGATTTCCCGTAAATCCCGGGCTTGGCCCGTATAGTCAAATGTATACAAAGAAAGTACCCAGGGAGTAAACTCATTTCCAGAACGATTTTTTAATTTATTTTTTCAACACTAAAACGCATGAGACTTGTAGTTTTCAAAAATGTTTTCATTTTTGATGAGACGCTTAATGAAAGAGGTTTAATCGCCGGCAAACGAAAACCCGAGATTTCCCGTAAATCCCAGGCTTGGCCCGTATAGTCAAAAGTATACAAAGATAGTACCCAGAGTGTAAACTCATTTCCCGAACGATTTTTTAAATTATTATTTCACCACTAAAGCCCATGAGACTTGTAGTATTTAAAAATATTTTCATTTTTGATGAGACGCTGAATAAAAGAAGTTTAATCGCCGGCAAACGAAAACCCGCGACTTCCCGTAAATCCCGGACTCGGCCCGTATAGTAAAACGTATACAAAGAAAGTACCCAGGGAGTAAACTCATTTCATGAACGATTTTTTAAATTTTTTTTCACCACTAAAACGCATGAGACTTGTAGTTTTTAAAAATGTTTTCATTTTTGATGAGACGCTGAATAAAAGAAGTTTAATTGCCGGCAAACGAAAACCCGCGTCTTCCCGTAAATCCCGAACTCGGCCCGTATAGTCAAAAGTATACAAAGAAAGTACCCAGGGAGTAAACTCATTTCCCAAACGATATTTTAAATTAATTTTCACCACTAAAACGCATGAGACTTGTAGTTTTCAGAAATGTTTTCATTTTTGATGAGACGCTTAATGAAAGTTGTTTAATCGCCGGCAAACGAAAACCCGCGATTTCCCGTAAATCCCGGGCTTGGCCCGTATAGTCGAATGTATACAAAGAAAGTACCCTGTGAGTAAACTTATTTCCAGAACGATTTTTTAATTTATTTTTTCAACACTAAAACGCATGAGACTTGTAGTTTTCAAAAATGTTTTCATTTTTGATGAGACACTTAATGAAAGAGGTTTAATCGCCGGCAAACGAAAACCCGAGATTTCCCGTAAATCCCGGGCTTGGCCCGTATAGTCAAAAGTATACAAAGATAGTACCCAGGGAGTAAACTCATTTCCAGAACGATTTTTTAAATTATTTTTTCACCACTAAAACGCATAAGACTTGTAGTTTTTAAAAATGTTTTCATTTTTGATGAGACGCTGAATAAAAGAAGTTTAATCGCCGGCAAACGAAAACCTGCGATTTCCCGTAAATCCTGGAATCGGCCCATATAGTCAAAAGTATACAAACAAAGTACCCAGGGTGTAAACTCATTTCCCGAACGATTTTTTAAATTATTATTTCACCACTTAAGCCCATGAGACTTGTAGTATTTAAAAATGTTTTCATTTTTGATGAGACGCTGAATAAAAGAAGTTTAATTGCCGGCAAACGAAAACCCGCGTCTTCCCGTAATCCCGGACTCGGCCCGTATAGTCAAAAGTATACAAAGAAAGTACCCAGGGAGTAAACTCATTTCCCAAACGATATTTTAAATTAATTTTCACCACTAAAACGCACGAGACTTGTAGTTTTCAAAAATGTTTTCATTTTTGATGAGACGCTTAATGAAAGAGGTTTAATCGTCTGCAAACGAAAACCCGCGATTTCGCGTAAATCCTGGGCTTGGCCCGTATAGTCGAATGTATACAAAGAAAGTACCCTGTGAGTAAACTCATTTCCGAAACGATTTTTTCAATTATCTTTTCACCACTAAAACGCACGAGACTTGTAGTTTTCAAAAATGTTTTCATTTTTGATGAGACGCTTAATGAAAGTTGTTTAATCGCCGGCAAACGAAAACCCGCGATTTCCCGTAAATCCCGGGCTTGGCCCGTATAGTCGAATGTATACAAAGAAAGTACCCTGTGAGTAAACTCATTTCCAGAACGATTTTCTAATTCATTTTTTCAACACTAAAACGCATGAGACTTGTAGTTTTCAAAAATGTTTTCATTTTTGATGAGACGCTTAATGAAAGAGGTTTAATCGCCGGCAAACGAAAACCCGCGATTTCCCGTAAATCCCGGGCTTGGCCCGTATAGTCAAATGTATACAAAGAAAGTACCCAGGGAGTAAACTCATTTCCAGAACGATTTTTTAATTTATTTTTTCAACACTAAAACGCATGAGACTTGTAGTTTTCAAAAATGTTTTCATTTTTGATGAGACGCTTAATGAAAGAGGTTTAATCGCCGGCAAACGAAAACCCGAGATTTCCCGTAAATCCCAGGCTTGGCCCGTATAGTCAAAAGTATACAAAGATAGTACCCAGAGTGTAAACTCATTTCCCGAACGATTTTTTAAATTATTATTTCACCACTAAAGCCCATGAGACTTGTAGTATTTAAAAATATTTTCATTTTTGATGAGACGCTGAATAAAAGAAGTTTAATCGCCGGCAAACGAAAACCCGCGACTTCCCGTAAATCCCGGACTCGGCCCGTATAGTAAAAAGTATACAAAGAAAGTACCCAGGGAGTAAACTCATTTCATGAACGATTTTTTAAATTTTTTTTCACCACTAAAACGCATGAGACTTGTAGTTTTTAAAAATGTTTTCATTTTTGATGAGACGCTGAATAAAAGAAGTTTAATTGCCGGCAAACGAAAACCCGCGTCTTCCCGTAAATCCCGAACTCGGCCCGTATAGTCAAAAGTATACAAAGAAAGTACCCAGGGAGTAAACTCATTTCCCAAACGATATTTTAAATTAATTTTCACCACTAAAACGCATGAGACTTGTAGTTTTCAGAAATGTTTTCATTTTTGATGAGACGCTTAATGAAAGTTGTTTAATCGCCGGCAAACGAAAACCCGCGATTTCCCGTAAATCCCGGGCTTGGCCCGTATAGTCGAATGTATACAAAGAAAGTACCCTGTGAGTAAACTTATTTCCAGAACGATTTTTTAATTTATTTTTTCAACACTAAAACGCATGAGACTTGTAGTTTTCAAAAATGTTTTCATTTTTGATGAGACACTTAATGAAAGAGGTTTAATCGCCGGCAAACGAAAACCCGAGATTTCCCGTAAATCCCGGGCTTGGCCCGTATAGTCAAAAGTATACAAAGATAGTACCCAGGGAGTAAACTCATTTCCAGAACGATTTTTTAAATTATTTTTTCACCACTAAAACGCATAAGACTTGTAGTTTTTAAAAATGTTTTCATTTTTGATGAGACGCTGAATAAAAGAAGTTTAATCGCCGGCAAACGAAAACCTGCGATTTCCCGTAAATCCTGGAATCGGCCCATATAGTCAAAAGTATACAAAGAAAGTACCCAGGGTGTAAACTCATTTCCCGAACGATTTTTTAAATTATTATTTCACCACTTAAGCCCATGAGACTTGTAGTATTTAAAAATGTTTTCATTTTTGATGAGACGCTGAATAAAAGAAGTTTAATTGCCGGCAAACGAAAACCCGCGTCTTCCCGTAATCCCGGACTCGGCCCGTATAGTCAAAAGTATACAAAGAAAGTACTCAGGGAGTAAACTCATTTCCCAAACGATATTTTAAATTAATTTTCACCACTAAAACGCACGAGACTTGTAGTTTTCAAAAATGTTTTCATTTTTGATGAGACGCTTAATGAAAGAGGTTTAATCGTCTGCAAACGAAAACCCGCGATTTCGCGTAAATCCTGGGCTTGGCCCGTATAGTCGAATGTATACAAAGAAAGTACCCTGTGAGTAAACTCATTTCCGAAACGATTTTTTCAATTATCTTTTCACCACTAAAACGCATGAGACTTGTAGTTTTTAAAAATGTTTTCATTTTTGATGAGACGCTGAATAAAAGAAGTTTAATTGCCGGCAAACGAAAACCCGCGTCTTCCCGTAAATCCCGGACTCGGCCTGTATAGTCGAATGTATACAAAGAAAGTACCCTGTGAGTAAACTCATTTCCAGAACGATTTTTTAATTTATTTTTTCAACACTAAAACGCATGAGACTTGTAGTTTTCAAAAATGTTTTTATTTTTGATGAGACGCTTAATGAAAGAGGTTTAATCGCCGGCAAACGAAAACCCGAGATTTCCCGTAAATCCCGGGCTTGGTCCGTATAGTCAAAAGTATACAAAGATAGTACCCTGTGAGTAAACTCATTTCCAGAACGATTTTTTAATTTATTTTTTCAACACTAAAACGCATGAGACTTGTAGTTTTCAAAAATGTTTTCATTTTTGATGAGACGCTTAATGAAAGTTGTTTAATCGCCGGCAAACGAAAACCCACGATTTCCCGTAAATCCCGGGCTTGGCCCGTATAGTCGAATGTATACAAAGAAAGTACCCTGTGAGTAAACTCATTTCCAGAACGATTTTTCAATTCATTTTTTCAACACTAAAACGTATGAGACTTGTAGTTTTCAAAAATGTTTTCATTTTTGATGAGACGCTTAATGAAAGAGGTTTAATCGCCGGCAAACGAAAACCCGCGATTTCCCGTAAATCCCGGGCTTGGCCCGTATAGTCAAATGTATACAAAGAAAGTACCCTGTGAGTAAACTCATTTCCAGAGCGATTTTTTAATTTATTTTTTCAACACTAAAACGCATGAGACTTGTAGTTTTCAAAAATGTTTTCATTTTTGATGAGACGCTTAATGAAAGAGGTTTAATCGTCTGCAAACGAAAACCCGCGATTTCGCGTAAATCCTGGGCTTGGCCCGTATAGTCGAATGTATACAAAGAAAGTACCCTGTGAGTAAACTCATTTCCGAAACGATTTTTTCAATTATCTTTTCACCACTAAAACGCATGAGACTTGTAGTTTTTAAAAATGTTTTCATTTTTGATGAGACGCTGAATAAAAGAAGTTTAATTGCCGGCAAACGAAAACCCGCGTCTTCCCGTAAATCCCGGACTCGGCCTGTATAGTCGAATGTATACAAAGAAAGTACCCTGTGAGTAAACTCATTTCCAGAACGATTTTTTAATTTATTTTTTCAACACTAAAACGCATGAGACTTGTAGTTTTCAAAAATGTTTTTATTTTTGATGAGACGCTTAATGAAAGAGGTTTAATCGCCGGCAAACGAAAACCCGAGATTTCCCGTAAATCCCGGGCTTGGTCCGTATAGTCAAAAGTATACAAAGATAGTACCCTGTGAGTAAACTCATTTCCAGAACGATTTTTTAATTTATTTTTTCAACACTAAAACGCATGAGACTTGTAGTTTTCAAAAATGTTTTCATTTTTGATGAGACGCTTAATGAAAGTTGTTTAATCGCCGGCAAACGAAAACCCACGATTTCCCGTAAATCCCGGGCTTGGCCCGTATAGTCGAATGTATACAAAGAAAGTACCCTGTGAGTAAACTCATTTCCAGAACGATTTTTCAATTCATTTTTTCAACACTAAAACGTATGAGACTTGTAGTTTTCAAAAATGTTTTCATTTTTGATGAGACGCTTAATGAAAGAGGTTTAATCGCCGGCAAACGAAAACCCGCGATTTCCCGTAAATCCCGGGCTTGGCCCGTATAGTCAAATGTATACAAAGAAAGTACCCTGTGAGTAAACTCATTTCCAGAGCGATTTTTTAATTTATTTTTTCAACACTAAAACGCATGAGACTTGTAGTTTTCAAAAATGTTTTCATTTTTGATGAGACGCTTAATGAAAGAGGTTTAATCGCCGGCAAACGAAAACCCGAGATTTCCCGTAAATCCCAGGCTTGGCCCGTATAGTCAAAAGTATACAAAGATAGTACCCAGGGTGTAAACTCATTTCCCGAACGATTTTTTAAATTATTATTTCACCACTAAAGCCCATGAGACTTGTAGTATTTAAAAATATTTTCATTTTTGATGAAACGCTGAATAAAAGAAGTTTAATCGCCGGCAAACGAAAACCCGCGACTTCCCGTAAATCCCGGACTCGGCCTGTATAGTCAAAAGTATACAAAGAAAGTACCCAGGGAGTAAACTCATTTCCTGAACGATTTTTTAAACTTTTTTTCACCACTAAAACGCATGAGACTTGTAGTTTTTAAAAATGTTTTCATTTTTGATGAGACGCTGAATAAAAGAAGTTTAATTGCCGGCAAACAAAAACCCGCGTCTTCCCGTAAATCCCGGACTCGGCCCGTATAGTCAAAAGTATACAAAGAAAGTACCCAGGGAGTAAACTCATTTCCCAAACGATATTTTAAATTAATTTTCACCACTAAAACGCATGAGACTTGTAGTTTTCAGAAATGTTTTCATTTTTGATGAGACGCTTAATGAAAGTTGTTTAATCGCCGGCAAACGAAAACCCGAGATTTCCCGTAAATCCCGGGCTTGGTCCGTATAGTCAAAAGTATACAAAGATAGTACCCTGTGAGTAAACTCATTTCCAGAACGATTTTTTAATTTATTTTTTCAACACTAAAACGCATGAGACTTGTAGTTTTCAAAAATGTTTTCATTTTTGATGAGACGCTTAATGAAAGTTGTTTAATCGCCGGCAAACGAAAACCCACGATTTCCCGTAAATCCCGGGCTTGGCCCGTATAGTCGAATGTATACAAAGAAAGTACCCTGTGAGTAAACTCATTTCCAGAACGATTTTTCAATTCATTTTTTCAACACTAAAACGTATGAGACTTGTAGTTTTCAAAAATGTTTTCATTTTTGATGAGACGCTTAATGAAAGAGGTTTAATCGCCGGCAAACGAAAACCCGCGATTTCCCGTAAATCCCGGGCTTGGCCCGTATAGTCAAATGTATACAAAGAAAGTACCCTGTGAGTAAACTCATTTCCAGAGCGATTTTTTAATTTATTTTTTCAACACTAAAACGCATGAGACTTGTAGTTTTCAAAAATGTTTTCATTTTTGATGAGACGCTTAATGAAAGAGGTTTAATCGCCGGCAAACGAAAACCCGAGATTTCCCGTAAATCCCAGGCTTGGCCCGTATAGTCAAAAGTATACAAAGATAGTACCCAGGGTGTAAACTCATTTCCCGAACGATTTTTTAAATTATTATTTCACCACTAAAGCCCATGAGACTTGTAGTATTTAAAAATATTTTCATTTTTGATGAAACGCTGAATAAAAGAAGTTTAATCGCCGGCAAACGAAAACCCGCGACTTCCCGTAAATCCCGGACTCGGCCTGTATAGTCAAAAGTATACAAAGAAAGTACCCAGGGAGTAAACTCATTTCCTGAACGATTTTTTAAACTTTTTTTCACCACTAAAACGCATGAGACTTGTAGTTTTTAAAAATGTTTTCATTTTTGATGAGACGCTGAATAAAAGAAGTTTAATTGCCGGCAAACAAAAACCCGCGTCTTCCCGTAAATCCCGGACTCGGCCCGTATAGTCAAAAGTATACAAAGAAAGTACCCAGGGAGTAAACTCATTTCCCAAACGATATTTTAAATTAATTTTCACCACTAAAACGCATGAGACTTGTAGTTTTCAGAAATGTTTTCATTTTTGATGAGACGCTTAATGAAAGTTGTTTAATCGCCGGCAAACGAAAACCCGCGATTTCCCGTAAATCCCGGGCTTGGCCCGTATAGTCGAATGTATACAAAGAAAGTACCCTGTGAGTAAACTTATTTCCAGAACGATTTTTTAATTTATTTTTTCAACACTAAAACGCATGAGACTTGTAGTTTTCAAAAATGTTTTCATTTTTGATGAGACACTTAATGAAAGAGGTTTAATCGCCGGCAAACGAAAACCCGAGATTTCCCGTAAATCCCGGGCTTGGCCCGTATAGTCAAAAGTATACAAAGATAGTACCCAGGGAGTAAACTCATTTCCAGAACGATTTTTTAAATTATTTTTTCACCACTAAAACGCATAAGACTTGTAGTTTTTAAAAATGTTTTCATTTTTGATGAGACGCTGAATAAAAGAAGTTTAATCGTCGGCAAACGAAAACCTGCGATTTCCCGTAAATCCTGGAATCGGCCCGTATAGTCAAAAGTATACAAAGAAAGTACCCAGGGTGTAAACTCATTTCCCGAACGATTTTTTAAATTATTATTTCACCACTAAAGCCCATGAGACTTGTAGTATTTAAAAATATTTTCATTTTTGATGAGACGCAGAATAAAAGAAGTTTAATCGCCGGCAAACGAAAACCCGCGACTTCCCGTAAATCCCGTACTCGGCCCGTATAGTTAAAAGTATACAAAGAAAGTACCCAGGGAGTAAACTCATTTCCTGAACGATTTTTTAAATTTTTTTTCACCACTAAAACGCATGAGACTTGTAGTTTTTAAAAATGTTTTCATTTTTGATGAGACGCTGACTAAAAGAAGTTTAATTGCCGGCAAACGAAAACCCGCGTCTTCCCGTAAATCCCGGACTCGGCCCGTATAGTCAAAAGTATACAAAGAAAGTACCCAGGGAGTAAACTCATTTCCCAAACGATATTTTAAATTAATTTTCACCACTAAAACGCATGAGACTTGTAGTTTTCAGAAATGTTTTCATTTTTGATGAGACGCTTAATGAAAGTTGTTTAATCGCCGGCAAACGAAAACCCGCGATTTCCCGTAAATCCCGGGCTTGGCCCGTATAGTCGAATGTATACAAAGAAAGTACCCTGTGAGTAAACTTATTTTCAGAACGATTTTTTAATTTATTTTTTCAACACTAAAACGCATGAGACTTGTAGTTTTCAAAAATGTTTTCATTTTTGATGAAACACTTAATGAAAGAGGTTTACTCGCCGGCAAACGAAAACCCGAGATTTCCCGTAAATCCCAGGCTTGGCCCGTATAGTCAAAAGTATACAAAGATAGTACCCAGGGTGTAAACTCATTTCCCGAACGATTTTTTAAATTATTATTTCACCAATAAAGCCCATGAGACTTGTAGTATTTAAAAATATTTTCATTTTTGATGAAACGCTGAATAAAAGAAGTTTAATCGCCGGCAAACGAAAACCCGCGACTTCCCGTAAATCCCGGACTCGGCCTGTATAGTCAAAAGTATACAAAGAAAGTACCCAGGGAGTAAACTCATTTCCTGAACGATTTTTTAAACTTTTTTTCACCACTAAAACGCATGAGACTTGTAGTTTTTAAAAATGTTTTCATTTTTGATGAGACGCTGAATAAAAGAAGTTTAATTGCCGGCAAACGAAAACCCGCGTCTTGCCGTAAATCCCGGACTCGGCCCGTATAGTCAAAAGTATACAAAGAAAGTACCCAGGGAGTAAACTCATTTCCCAAACGATATTTTAAATCAATTTTCACCACTAAAACGCATGAGACTTGTAGTTTTCAGAAATGTTTTCATTTTTGATGAGACGCTTAATGAAAGTTGTTTAATCGCCGGCAAACGAAAACCCGCGATTTCCCGTAAATCCCGGGCTTGGCCCGTATAGTCGAATGTATACAAAGAAAGTACCCTGTGAGTAAACTTATTTCCAGAACGATTTTTTAATTTATTTTTTCAACACTAAAACGCATGAGACTTGTAGTTTTCAAAAATGTTTTCATTTTTGATGAGACACTTAATGAAAGAGGTTTAATCGCCGGCAAACGAAAACCCGAGATTTCCCGTAAATCCCGGGCTTGGCCCGTATAGTCAAAAGTATACAAAGATAGTACCCAGGGAGTAAACTCATTTCCAGAACGATTTTTTAAATTATTTTTTCACCACTAAAACGCATAAGACTTGTAGTTTTTAAAAATGTTTTCATTTTTGATGAGACGCTGAATAAAAGAAGTTTAATCGTCGGCAAACGAAAACCTGCGATTTCCCGTAAATCCTGGAATCGGCCCGTATAGTCAAAAGTATACAAAGAAAGTACCCAGGGTGTAAACTCATTTCCCGAACGATTTTTTAAATTATTATTTCACCACTAAAGCCCATGAGACTTGTAGTATTTAAAAATATTTTCATTTTTGATGAGACGCTGAATAAAAGAAGTTTAATCGCCGGCAAACGAAAACCCGCGACTTCCCGTAAATCCCGGACTCGGCCCGTATAGTCAAAAGTATACAAAGAAAGTACCCAGGGAGTAAACTCATTTCCTGAACGATTTTTTAAATTTTTTTTCACCACTAAAACGCATGAGACTTGTAGTTTTCAGAAATGTTTTCATTTTTGATGAGACGCTTAATGAAAGTTGTTTAATCGCCGGCAAACGAAAACCCGCGATTTCCCGTAAATCCCGGGCTTGGCCCGTATAGTCGAATGTATACAAAGAAAGTACCCTGTGAGTAAACTTATTTTCAGAACGATTTTTTAATTTATTTTTTCAACACTAAAACGCATGAGACTTGTAGTTTTCAAAAATGTTTTCATTTTTGATGAGACACTTAATGAAAGAGGTTTACTCGCCGGCAAACGAAAACCCGAGATTTTCCGTAAATCCCGGGCTTGGCCCGTATAGTCAAAAGTATACAAAGATAGTACCCAGGGAGTAAACTCATTTCCAGAACGATTTTTTAAATTATTTTTTCACCACTAAAACGCATAAGACTTGTAGTTTTTAAAAATGTTTTCATTTTTGATGAGACGCTGAATAAAAGAAGTTTAATCGTCGGCAAACGAAAACCTGCGATTTCCCGTAAATCCTGGAATCGGCCCGTATAGTCAAAAGTATACAAAGAAAGTACCCAGGGTGTAAACTCATTTCCCGAACGATTTTTTAAATTATTATTTTACCACTAAAGCCCATGAGACTTGTAGTATTTAAAAATATTTTCATTTTTGATGAGACGCTGAATAAAAGAAGTTTAATCGCCGGCAAACGAAAACCTGCGACTTTCCGTAAATCCCGGACTCAGCCCGTATAGTCAAAAGTATACAAAGAAAGTACCCAGGGAGTAAACTCATTTCCCGAACGATTTTTTTAAATTATTTTTTCACCACTAAAACGCATGAGACTTGTAGTTTTCAAAAATGTTTTCATTTTTGATGAGACGCTGAATAAAAGAAGTTTAATCGCCGGCAAACGAAAACCTGCGATTTCCCGTACATCCCGGACTCGGCCCGTATAGTCAAAAGTATACAAAGAAAGTACCCTGTGAGTAAACTTATTTTCAGAACGATTTTTTAATTTATTTTTTCAACACTAAAACGCATGAGACTTGTAGTTTTCAAAAATGTTTTCATTTTTGATGAGACACTTAATGAAAGAGGTTTACTCGCCGGCAAACGAAAACCCGAGATTTTCCGTAAATCCCGGGCTTGGCCCGTATAGTCAAAAGTATACAAAGATAGTACCCAGGGAGTAAACTCATTTCCAGAACGATTTTTTAAATTATTTTTTCACCACTAAAACGCATAAGACTTGTAGTTTTTAAAAATGTTTTCATTTTTGATGAGACGCTGAATAAAAGAAGTTTAATCGTCGGCAAACGAAAACCTGCGATTTCCCGTAAATCCTGGAATCGGCCCGTATAGTCAAAAGTATACAAAGAAAGTACCCAGGGTGTAAACTCATTTCCCGAACGATTTTTTAAATTATTATTTTACCACTAAAGCCCATGAGACTTGTAGTATTTAAAAATATTTTCATTTTTGATGAGACGCTGAATAAAAGAAGTTTAATCGCCGGCAAACGAAAACCTGCGACTTTCCGTAAATCCCGGACTCAGCCCGTATAGTCAAAAGTATACAAAGAAAGTACCCAGGGAGTAAACTCATTTCCCGAACGATTTTTTAAATTATTTTTTCACCACTAAAACGCATGAGACTTGTAGTTTTCAAAAATGTTTTCATTTTTGATGAGACGCTGAATAAAAGAAGTTTAATCGCCGGCAAACGAAAACCTGCGATTTCCCGTACATCCCGGACTCGGCCCGTATAGTCAAAAGTATACAAAGAAAGTACCCGGGGTGTAAACTCATTTCCCGAACGATTTTTTAAATAATTATTTCAGCACTAAAGCCCATGAGACTTGTAGTTTTTAAAAATGTTTTCATTTTTGATGAGACGCTGAATAAAAGTAGTTTAATTGCCGGCAAACGAAAACCCGCGACTTCCCGTAAATCCGGACTCGGCCCGTATAGTCAAAAGTATACAAAGAAAGTACCCAGGGAGTAAACTCATTTCCCGAACGATTTTTTAAATTAATTTTCACCACTAAAACGCATGAGACTTGTAGTTTTCATAAATGTTTTCATTTTTGATGAGACGCTTAATGAAAGTTGTTTAATCGCCGGCAAACGAAAACCCGCGATTTCCCGTAAATCCCGGGCTTGGCCCGTATAGTCGAATGTATACAAAGAAAGTACCCTGTGAGTAAACTCATTTCCAAAACGATTTTTTCAATTATCTTTTCACCACTAAAACGCATGAGACTTGCAGTTTTCAAAAATGTTTTCATTTTTGATGAGACGCTTAATAAAAGAGGTTTAATCGCCGGCAAACGAAATCCCGCGATTTCCCGTAAATCCCGGGCTTGGCCCGTATAGTCGAATGTATACAAAGAAAGTACCCAGGGAGTAAAATCATTTCCCGAACGATTTTTTAAATTTTTTTTTCACCACTAAAACGCATGAGACTTGTAGTTTTCAAAAATGTTTTCATTTTTGATGAGACGCTTAATGAAAGAGGTTTAATCGCCGGCAAACCAAAACCCGCGATTTCCCGTAAACCCCGGGCTTGGCCCGTATAGTCAAATGTATACAAAGAAAGTACCCAGGGAGTAAACTCATTTCCCGAACGATTTTTTAAATTTTTTTTTCACCACTAAAACGCATAAGACTTGTAGTTTTCAAAAATGTTTTCATTTTTGATGATACGCTTAATGAAAGAGGTTTAATCGCCGGCAAACGAAAACCCGCGATTTCCCGTAATTCCCGGGCTTGGCCCGTATAGTCGAATGTATACAAAGAAAGTACCCTGTGAGTAAACTCATTTCCAGAACGATTTTTTAAATTATTTTTTCACCACTAAAACGCATAAGACTTGTAGTTTTCAAAAATGTTTTCATTTCTGATGAGACGCTGAATAAAAGAAGTTTAATCGCCGGCAAACGAAAACCCGAGATTTCCGTAAATCCCGGGATTAGCCCGTATAATCAAAAGTATACAAAGAAAGTACCCGGGGTGTAAACTCATTTCCCGAACGATTTTTTAAATAATTATTTCAGCACTAAAGCCCATGAGACTTGTAGTTTTTAAAAATGTTTTCATTTTTGATGAGACGCTGAATAAAAGTAGTTTAATTGCCGGCAAACGAAAACCCGCGACTTCCCGTAAATCCGGACTCGGCCCGTATAGTCAAAAGTATACAAAGAAAGTACTCAGGGAGTAAACTCATTTCCCGAACGATTTTTTAAATTAATTTTCACCACTAAAACGCATGAGACTTGTAGTTTTCATAAATGTTTTCATTTTTGATGAGACGCTTAATGAAAGTTGTTTAATCGCCGGCAAACGAAAACCCGCGATTTCCCGTAAATCCCGGGCTTGGCCCGTATAGTCGAATGTATACAAAGAAAGTACCCTGTGAGTAAACTCATTTCCAAAACGATTTTTTCAATTATCTTTTCACCACTAAAACGCATGAGACTTGCAGTTTTCAAAAATGTTTTCATTTTTGATGAGACGCTTAATAAAAGAGGTTTAATCGCCGGCAAACGAAATCCCGCGATTTCCCGTAAATCCCGGGCTTGGCCCGTATAGTCGAATGTATACAAAGAAAGTACCCAGGGAGTAAAATCATTTCCCGAACGATTTTTTAAATTTTTTTTTCACCACTAAAACGCATGAGACTTGTAGTTTTCAAAAATGTTTTCATTTTTGATGAGACGCTTAATGAAAGAGGTTTAATCGCCGGCAAACCAAAACCCGCGATTTCCCGTAAACCCCGGGCTTGGCCCGTATAGTCAAATGTATACAAAGAAAGTACCCAGGGAGTAAACTCATTTCCCGAACGATTTTTTAAATTTTTTTTTCACCACTAAAACGCATAAGACTTGTAGTTTTCAAAAATGTTTTCATTTTTGATGATACGCTTAATGAAAGAGGTTTAATCGCCGGCAAACGAAAACCCGCGATTTCCCGTAATTCCCGGGCTTGGCCCGTATAGTCGAATGTATACAAAGAAAGTACCCTGTGAGTAAACTCATTTCCAGAACGATTTTTTAAATTATTTTTTCACCACTAAAACGCATAAGACTTGTAGTTTTCAAAAATGTTTTCATTTCTGATGAGACGCTGAATAAAAGAAGTTTAATCGCCGGCAAACGAAAACCCGAGATTTCCGTAAATCCCGGGCTTAGCCCGTATAATCAAAAGTATACAAAGATAGTACCCAGGGAGTAAACTCATTTCCCGAACGATTTTTCGATTTATTTTTTCAACACTAAAACGCATGAGTCTTGTAGTTTTCAAAAATGTTTTCATTTTTGATGAGATGCTGAATAAAAGAAGTTTAATCGCCGGCAAATGAAAACCTGCGATTTCTCGTAAATCCCGGACTCGGCCCGTATAGTCAAAAGTATACAAAGAAAGTACCCAGGGAGTAAACTAATTTCCCTAACGAATTTTTAAATTATTATTTCACCACTAAAGCCCATGAGACTTGTAGTTTTTAAAAATGTTTTCATTTTTGATGAGACGCTGAATAAAAGAAGTTTAATCGCCGGCAAACGAAAACCAGCGATTTCCCGTAAATCCCGGACTCGGCCCGTATAGTCAAAAGTATACAAAGAAAGTACCCAGGGAGTAAACTCATTTCTCGAACGATTTTTTAAATTATTTTTTCACCACTAAAACGCATGAGACTTGTAGTTTTCAGAAATGTTTTCATTTTTGATGAGACGCTTAATGAAAGTGGTTTAATCGCCGGCAAACGAAAACCCGCGATTTCTCGTAAATCCCGGGCTTGGCCCGTATAGTCGAATGTATACAAAGAAAGTACCCTGTGAGTAAACTCATTTCCAAAACGATTTTTTAAAATATCTTTTCACCATTAAAACGCATGAGACTTGTAGTTTTCAAAAATGTTTTCATTTTTGATGAGACGCTGAATAAAAGAAGTTTAATCGCCGGCACACGAAAACCCGCCATTTCCCGTAAACCCCGGACTCGGTCCGTATAATCAAAAGTATACAAAGAAAGTACCCAGGGAGTAAACTCATTTCCCGAACGATTTTTTAAATTATTTTTTCACCACTAAAGCCCATGAGACTTTTAGTTTTTAAAAATGTTTTCATTTTTGATGAGACGCTGAATAAAAGAAGTTTAATCACCGGCTAACGAAAACCCGCCACTTCCGTAAATCCCGGACTCGGCCCGTATAGTCAAAAGTATACAAAGAAAGTACCCAGGGAGTAAACTCATTTCTTGAACGATTTTTTAAATTATCTTTTCAGCACTAAAACGCATGAGACTGGTAGTTTTCAAAAATGTTTCCATTTTTGATGAGACGATGAATAAAAGAAGTTTAATCGCCGGCACACGAAAACACGACATTTCCCGTAAACCCCGGACTCGGTCCGTATAATCAAAAGTATACAAAGAAAGTGCCCAGGGAGTAAACTCATTTCCCGAACGATTTTTTAAATTATTTTTTCACCACTAAAACGCATGAGACTTGTAGTTTTTAAAAATGTTTTCATTTTTGATGAGACACTGAATGAAAGAAGTTTAATCGCCGCCAAACGAAAACCCGCGACTTCACGTAAATCCCGGACTCGGCCCGTATAGTCAAAAGTATACAAAGAAAGTACCCAGGGAGTAAACTCATTTCCCGAACGATTTTTAAATTTATTTTTTCACCACTAAAACGCATGAGACTTGAAGTTTTCAAAAATGTTTTCATTTTTGATGAGACGCTGAATAAAAGAAGTTTAATCGCCGGCAAACGAAAACCTGCGATTTCCCGTAAATCCCGGACTCGGCCCGTATAATCAAAAGTATACAAAGAAAGTACCCAGGGAGTAAACTCATTTTCCGAACGATTTTTTAAATTATTATTTCACCACTAAAGCCCATGAGACTTGTAGTTTTTAAAAATGTTTTCATTTTTGATAAGACGCTGAATAAAAGAAGTTTATACGCCGGCAAACGAAAACCCGCGATTCCCGTAAATCCCGGACTCGGCCCGTATAGTCAAAAGTATACAAAGAAAGTACCCAGGGAGTAAACTCATTTCCCGAACGATTTTTTAAAATATTTTTTCACCACTAAAACGCATGAGACTTGTAGTTTTCAAAAATGTTTTCATTTTTGATGAGACGCTGAATAAAAGAAGTTTAATCGCCGGCAAACGAAAACCTGCGATTTCCCGTAAATCCCGGACTCGGCCAGTATAGTAAAGAATGTACCCGGGATGTAAACTCATTTCCCGAACGATTTTTTAAATTATTATTTCACCACTAAAACCCATGAGACTTATAGTTTTTAAAAATGTTTTCATTTTTGATGAGACGCGAATAAAAGAAGTTTAATCGTCGGCAAACGAAAACCTGCGATTTCCCGTAAATCCTGGAATCGGCCCGTATAGTCAAAAGTATACAAAGAAAGTACCCAGGGTATAAACTCATTTCCCGAACGATTTTTTAAATTATTATTTCACCACTAAAGCCCATGAGACTTGTAGTATTTAAAAATATTTTCATTTTTGATGAGACGCTGAATAAAAGAAGTTTAATCGCCGGCAAACGAAAACCCGCGACTTCCCGTAAATCCCGGACTCGGCCCGTATAGTCAAAAGTATACAAAGAAAGTACCCAGGGAGTAAACTCATTTCCTGAACGATTTTTTAAATTTTTTTTCACCACTAAAACGCATGAGACTTGTAGTTTTCAAAAATCGTTTCATTTTTGATGATACGCTTAATGAAAGAGGTTTAATCGCCGGCAAACGAAAACCCGCGATTTCCCGTAATTCCCGGGCTTGGCCCGTATAGTCGAATGTATACAAAGAAAGTACCCTGTGAGTAAACTCATTTCCAGAACGATTTTTTAAATTATTTTTTCACCACTAAAACGCATAAGACTTGTAGTTTTCAAAAATGTTTTCATTTCTGATGAGACGCTGAATAAAAGAAGTTTAATCGCCGGCAAACGAAAACCCGAGATTTCCGTAAATCCCGGGCTTAGCCCGTATAATCAAAAGTATACAAAGAAAGTACCCGGGGTGTAAACTCATTTCCCGAACGATTTTTTAAATAATTATTTCAGCACTAAAGCCCATGAGACTTGTAGTTTTTAAAAATGTTTTCATTTTTGATGAGACGCTGAATAAAAGTAGTTTAATTGCCGGCAAACGAAAACCCGCGACTTCCCGTAAATCCGGACTCGGCCCGTATAGTCAAAAGTATACAAAGAAAGTACCCAGGGAGTAAACTCATTTCCCGAACGATTTTTTAAATTAATTTTCACCACTAAAACGCATGAGACTTGTAGTTTTCATAAATGTTTTCATTTTTGATGAGACGCTTAATGAAAGTTGTTTAATCGCCGGCAAACGAAAACCCGCGATTTCCCGTAAATCCCGGGCTTGGCCCGTATAGTCGAATGTATACAAAGAAAGTACCCTGTGAGTAAACTCATTTCCAAAACGATTTTTTCAATTATCTTTTCACCACTAAAACGCATGAGACTTGCAGTTTTCAAAAATGTTTTCATTTTTGATGAGACGCTTAATAAAAGAGGTTTAATCGCCGGCAAACGAAATCCCGCGATTTCCCGTAAATCCCGGGCTTGGCCCGTATAGTCGAATGTATACAAAGAAAGTACCCAGGGAGTAAAATCATTTCCCGAACGATTTTTTAAATTTTTTTTTCACCACTAAAACGCATGAGACTTGTAGTTTTCAAAAATGTTTTCATTTTTGATGAGACGCTTAATGAAAGAGGTTTAATCGCCGGCAAACCAAAACCCGCGATTTCCCGTAAACCCCGGGCTTGGCCCGTATAGTCAAATGTATACAAAGAAAGTACCCAGGGAGTAAACTCATTTCCCGAACGATTTTTTAAATTTTTTTTTCACCACTAAAACGCATAAGACTTGTAGTTTTCAAAAATGTTTTCATTTTTGATGATACGCTTAATGAAAGAGGTTTAATCGCCGGCAAACGAAAACCCGCAATTTCCCGTAATTCCCGGGCTTGGCCCGTATAGTCGAATGTATACAAAGAAAGTACCATGTGAGTAAACTCATTTCCAGAACGATTTTTTAAATTATTTTTTCACCACTAAAACGCATAAGACTTGTAGTTTTCAAAAATGTTTTCATTTCTGATGAGACGCTGAATAAAAGAAGTTTAATCACCGGCAAACGAAAACCCGAGATTTCCGTAAATCCCGGGCTTAGCCCGTATAATCAAAAGTATACAAAGATAGTACCCAGGGAGTAAACTCATTTCCCGAACGATTTTTCGATTTATTTTTTCAACACTAAAACGCATGAGTCTTGTAGTTTTCAAAAATGTTTTCATTTTTGATGAGATGCTGAATAAAAGAAGTTTAATCGCCGGCAAATGAAAACCTGCGATTTCTCGTAAATCCCGGACTCGGCCCGTATAGTCAAAAGTATACAAAGAAAGTACCCAGGGAGTAAACTAATTTTCCTAACGAATTTTTAAATTATTATTTCACCACTAAAGCCCATGAGACTTGTAGTTTTTAAAAATGTTTTCATTTTTGATGAGACGCTGAATAAAAGAAGTTTAATCGCCGGCAAACGAAAACCAGCGATTTCCCGTAAATCCCGGACTCGGCCCGTATAGTCAAAAGTATACAAAGAAAGTACCCAGGGAGTAAACTCATTTCTCGAACGATTTTTTAAATTATTTTTTCACCACTAAAACGCATGAGACTTGTAGTTTTCAGAAATGTTTTCATTTTTGATGAGACGCTTAATGAAAGTGGTTTAATCGCCGGCAAACGAAAACCCGCGATTTCTCGTAAATCCCGGACTTGGCCCGTATAGTCGAATGTATACAAAGAAAGTACCCTGTGAGTAAACTCATTTCCAAAACGATTTTTTAAAATATCTTTTCACCATTAAAACGCATGAGACTTGTAGTTTTCAAAAATGTTTTCATTTTTGATGAGACGCTGAATAAAAGAAGTTTAATCGCCGGCACACGAAAACCCGCCATTTCCCGTAAACCCCGGACTCGGTCCGTATAATCAAAAGTATACAAAGAAAGTACCCAGGGAGTAAACTCATTTCCCGAACGATTTTTTAAATTATTTTTTCACCACTAAAGCCCATGAGACTTTTAGTTTTTAAAAATGTTTTCATTTTTGATGAGACGCTGAATAAAAGAAGTTTAATCACCGGCTAACGAAAACCCGCCACTTCCGTAAATCCCGGACTCGGCCCGTATAGTCAAAAGTATACAAAGAAAGTACCCAGGGAGTAAACTCATTTCTTGAACGATTTTTTAAATTATCTTTTCAGCACTAAAACGCATGAGACTGGTAGTTTTCAAAAATGTTTCCATTTTTGATGAGACGCTGAATAAAAGAAGTTTAATCGCCGGCACACGAAAACACGACATTTCCCGTAAACCCCGGACTCGGTCCGTATAATCAAAAGTATACAAAGAAAGTGCCCAGGGAGTAAACTCATTTCCCGAACGATTTTTTAAATTATTTTTTCACCACTAAAACGCATGAGACTTGTAGTTTTTAAAAATGTTTTCATTTTTGATGAGACACTGAATGAAAGAAGTTTAATCGCCGCCAAACGAAAACCCGCGACTTCACGTAAATCCCGGACTCGGCCCGTATAGTCAAAAGTATACAAAGAAAGTACCCAGGGAGTAAACTCATTTCCCGAACGATTTTTAAATTTATTTTTTCACCACTAAAACGCATGAGACTTGAAGTTTTCAAAAATGTTTTCATTTTTGATGAGACGCTGAATAAAAGAAGTTTAATCGCCGGCAAACGAAAACCTGCGATTTCCCGTAAATCCCGGACTCGGCCCGTATAGTCAAAAGTATACAAAGAAAGTACCCAGGGAGTAAACTCATTTTCCGAACGATTTTTTAAATTATTATTTCACCACTAAAGCCCATGAGACTTGTAGTTTTTAAAAATGTTTTCATTTTTGATAAGACGCTGAATAAAAGAAGTTTATACGCCGGCAAACGAAAACCCGCGATTCCCGTAAATCCCGGACTCGGCCCGTATAGTCAAAAGTATACAAAGAAAGTACCCAGGGAGTAAACTCATTTCCCGAACGATTTTTTAAAATATTTTTTCACCACTAAAACGCATGAGACTTGTAGTTTTCAGAAATGTTTTCATTTTTGATGAGACGCTGAATAAAAGAAGTTTAATCGCCGGCAAACGAAAACCTGCGATTTCCCGTAAATCCCGGACTCGGCCCGTATAGTAAAGAATGTACCCGGGATGTAAACTCATTTCCCGAACGATTTTTTAAATTATTATTTCACCACTAAAACCCATGAGACTTATAGTTTTTAAAAATGTTTTCATTTTTGATGAGACGCTGAATAAAAGAAGTTTATTCGCCGGCAAACGAAATCCCGCCATTTCCCGTAAACCACGGACTCGGCCCGTATAGTCAAAAGTATACAAAGAAATTACCCAGGGAGTAAACTCATTTCCCAAACGATATTTTAAATTAATTTTCACCACTAAAACGCATGAGACTTGTAGTTTTCAGAAATGTTTTCATTTTTGATGAGACGCTTAATGAAAGTTGTTTAATCGCCGGCAAACGAAAACCCGCGATTTCCCGTAAATCCCGGGCTTGGCCCGTATAGTCGAATGTATACAAAGAAAGTACCCTGTGAGTAAACTTATTTCCAGAACGATTTTTTAATTTATTTTTTCAACACTAAAACGCATGAGACTTGTAGTTTTCAAAAATGTTTTCATTTCTGATGAGACACTTAATGAAAGAGGTTTAATCGCCGGCAAACGAAAACCCGAGATTTCCCGTAAATCCCGGGCTTGGCCCGTATAGTCAAAAGTATACAAAGATAGTACCCAGGGAGTAAACTCATTTCCAGAACGATTTTTTAAATTATTTTTTCACCACTAAAACGCATAAGACTGGTAGTTTTTAAAAATGTTTTCATTTTTGATGAGACGCTGAATAAAAGAAGTTTAATCGTCGGCAAACGAAAACCTGCGATTTCCCGTAAATCCTGGAATCGGCCCGTATAGTCAAAAGTATACAAAGAAAGTACCCAGGGTATAAACTCATTTCCCGAACGATTTTTTAAATTATTATTTCACCACTAAAGCCCATGAGACTTGTAGTATTTAAAAATATTTTCATTTTTGATGAGACGCTGAATAAAAGAAGTTTAATCGCCGGCAAACGAAAACCCGCGACTTCCCGTAAATCCCGGACTCGGCCCGTATAGTCAAAAGTATACAAAGAAAGTACCCAGGGAGTAAACTCATTTCCTGAACGATTTTTTAAATTTTTTTTCACCACTAAAACGCATGAGACTTGTAGTTTTTAAAAATGTTTTCATTTTTGATGAGACGCTGACTAAAAGAAGTTTAATTGCCGGCAAACGAAAACCCGCGTCTTCCCGTAAATCCCGGACTCGGCCCGTATAGTCAAAAGTATACAAAGAAAGTACCCAGGGAGTAAACTCATTTCCCAAACGATATTTTAAATTAATTTTCACCACTAAAACGCATGAGACTTGTAGTTTTCAGAAATGTTTTCATTTTTGATGAGACGCTTAATGAAAGTTGTTTAATCGCCGGCAAACGAAAACCCGCGATTTCCCGTAAATCCCGGGCTTGGCCCGTATAGTCGAATGTATACAAAGAAAGTACCCTGTGAGTAAACTTATTTTCAGAACGATTTTTTAATTTATTTTTTCAACACTAAAACGCATGAGACTTGTAGTTTTCAAAAATGTTTTCATTTTTGATGAGACACTTAATGAAAGAGGTTTACTCGCCGGCAAACGAAAACCCGAGAATTTTCCGTAAATCCCGGGCTTGGCCCGTATAGTCAAAAGTATACAAAGATAGTACCCAGGGAGTAAACTCATTTCCAGAACGATTTTTTAAATTATTTTTTCACCACTAAAACGCATAAGACTTGTAGTTTTTAAAAATGTTTTCATTTTTGATGAGACGCTGAATAAAAGAAGTTTAATCGTCGGCAAACGAAAACCTGCGATTTCCCGTAAATCCTGGAATCGGCCCGTATAGTCAAAAGTATACAAAGAAAGTACCCAGGGTGTAAACTCATTTCCCGAACGATTTTTTAAATTATTATTTCACCAATAAAGCCCATGAGACTTGTAGTATTTAAAAATATTTTCATTTTTGATGAGACGCTGATTAAAAGAAGTTTAATCGCCGGCAAACGAAAACCTGCGACTTTCCGTAAATCCCGGACTCAGCCCGTATAGTCAAAAGTATACAAAGAAAGTACCCAGGGAGTAAACTCATTTCCCGAACGATTTTTTAAATTATTTTTTCACCACTAAAACGCATGAGACTTGTAGTTTTCAAAAATGTTTTCATTTTTGATGAGACGCTGAATAAAAGAAGTTTAATCGCCGGCAAACGAAAACCTGCGATTTCCCGTACATCCCGGACTCGGCCCGTATAGTCAAAAGTATACAAAGAAAGTACCCGGGGTGTAAACTCATTTCCCGAACGATTTTTTAAATAATTATTTCAGCACTAAAGCCCATGAGACTTGTAGTTTTTAAAAATGTTTTCATTTTTGATGAGACGCTGAATAAAAGTAGTTTAATTGCCGGCAAACGAAAACCCGCGACTTCCCGTAAATCCGGACTCGGCCCGTATAGTCAAAAGTATACAAAGAAAGTACCCAGGGAGTAAACTCATTTCCCGAACGATTTTTTAAATTAATTTTCACCACTAAAACGCATGAGACTTGTAGTTTTCATAAATGTTTTCATTTTTGATGAGACGCTTAATGAAAGTTGTTTAATCGCCGGCAAACGAAAACCCGCGATTTCCCGTAAATCCCGGGCTTGGCCCGTATAGTCGAATGTATACAAAGAAAGTACCCTGTGAGTAAACTCATTTCCAAAACGATTTTTTCAATTATCTTTTCACCACTAAAACGCATGAGACTTGCAGTTTTTAAAAATGTTTTCATTTTTGATGAGACGCTTAATAAAAGAGGTTTAATCGCCGGCAAACGAAATCCCGCGATTTCCCGTAAATCCCGAACTTGGCCCGTATAGTCGAATGTATACAAAGAAAGTACCCAGGGAGTAAAATCATTTCCCGAACGATTTTTTAAATTTTTTTTTCACCACTAAAACGCATGAGACTTGTAGTTTTCAAAAATGTTTTCATTTTTGATGAGACGCTTAATGAAAGAGGTTTAATCGCCGGCAAACCAAAACCCGCGATTTCCCGTAAACCCCGGGCTTCGCCCGTATAGTCAAATGTATACAAAGAAAGTACCCAGGGAGTAAACTCATTTCCCGAACGATTTTTTAAATTTTTTTTTCACCACTAAAACGCATAAGACTTGTAGTTTTCAAAAATGTTTTCATTTTTGATGATACGCTTAATGAAAGAGGTTTAATCGCCGGCAAACGAAAACCCGCGATTTACCGTAATTCCCGGGCTTGGCCCGTATAGTCGAATGTATACAAAGAAAGTACCCTGTGAGTAAACTCATTTCCAGAACGATTTTTTAAATTATTTTTTCACCACTAAAACGCATAAGACTTGTATTTTTTAAAAATGTTTTCATTTCTGATGAGACGCTGAATAAAAGAAGTTTAATCGCCGGCAAACGAAAACCCGAGATTTCCGTAAATCCCGGGCTTAGCCCGTATAATCAAAAGTATACAAAGATAGTACCCAGGGAGTAAACTCATTTCCCGAACGATTTTTCGATTTATTTTTTCAACACTAAAACGCATGAGTCTTGTAGTTTTCAAAAATGTTTTCATTTTTGATGAGATGCTGAATAAAAGAAGTTTAATCGCCGGCAAATGAAAACCTGCGATTTTTCGTAAATCCCGGACTCGGCCCGTATAGTCAAAAGTATACAAAGAAAGTACCCAGGGAGTAAACTAATTTCCCTAACGAATTTTTAAATTATTATTTCACCACTAAAGCCCATGAGACTTGTAGTTTTTAAAAATGTTTTCATTTTTGATGAGACGCTGAATAAAAGAAGTTTAATCGCCGGCAAACGAAAACCAGCGATTTCCCGTAAATCCCGGACTCGGCCCGTATAGTCAAAAGTATACAAAGAAAGTACCCAGGGAGTAAACTCATTTCTCGAACGATTTTTTAAATTATTTTTTCACCACTAAAACGCATGAGACTTGTAGTTTTCAGAAATGTTTTCATTTTTGATGAGACGCTTAATGAAAGTGGTTTAATCGCCGGCAAACGAAAACCCGCGATTTCTCGTAAATCCCGGGCTTGGCCCGTATAGTCGAATGTATACAAAGAAAGTACCCTGTGAGTAAACTCATTTCCAAAACGATTTTTTAAAATATCTTTTCACCACTAAAACGCATGAGACTTGTAGTTTTCAAAAATGTTTTCATTTTTGATGAGACGCTGAATAAAAGAAGTTTAATCGCCGGCACACGAAAACCCGCCATTTCCCGTAAACCCCGGACTCGGTCCGTATAATCAAAAGTATACAAAGAAAGTACCCAGGGAGTAAACTCATTTCCCGAACGATTTTTTAAATTATTTTTTCACCACTAAAGCCCATGAGACTTTTAGTTTTTAAAAATGTTTTCATTTTTGATGAGACGCTGAATAAAAGAAGTTTAATCGCCGGCTAACGAAAACCCGCCACTTCCGTAAATCCCGGACTCGGCCCGTATAGTCAAAAGTATACAAAGAAAGTACCCAGGGAGTAAACTCATTTCTTGAACGATTTTTTAAATTATCTTTTCAGCACTAAAACGCATGAGACTGGTAGTTTTCAAAAATGTTTCCATTTTTGATGAGACGCTGAATAAAATAAGTTTAATCGCCGGCACACGAAAACACGACATTTCCCGTAAACCCCGGACTCGGTCCGTATAATCAAAAGTATACAAAGAAAGTGCCCAGGGAGTAAACTCATTTCCCGAACGATTTTTTAAATTATTTTTTCACCACTAAAACGCATGAGACTTGTAGTTTTTAAAAATGTTTTCATTTTTGATGAGACACTGAATGAAAGAAGTTTAATCGCCGCCAAACGAAAACCCGCGACTTCCCGTAAATCCCGGACTCGGCCCGTATAGTCAAAAGTATACAAAGAAAGTACCCAGGGAGTAAACTCATTTCCCGAACGATTTTTAAATTTATTTTTTCACCACTAAAACGCATGAGACTTGAAGTTTTCAAAAATGTTTTCATTTTTGATGAGACGCTGAATAAAAGAAGTTTAATCGCCGGCAAACGAAAACCTGCGATTTCCCGTAAATCCTGGACTCGGCCCGTATAGTCAAAAGTATACAAAGAAAGTACCCAGGGAGTAAACTCATTTTCCGAACGATTTTTTAAATTATTATTTTACCACTAAAGCCCATGAGACTTGTAGTTTTTAAAAATGTTTTCATTTTTGATAAGACGCTGAATAAAAGAAGTTTATACGCCGGCAAACGAAAACCCGCGATTTCCGTAAATCCCGGACTCGGCCCGTATAGTCAAAAGTATACAAAGAAAGTACCCAGGGAGTAAACTCATTTCCCGAACGATTTTTTAAATTAATTTTCACCACTAAAACGCATGAGACTTGTAGTTTTCATAAATGTTTTCATTTTTGATGAGACGCTTAATGAAAGTTGTTTAATCGCCGGCAAACGAAAACCCGCGATTTCCCGTAAATCCCGGGCTTGGCCCGTATAGTCGAATGTATACAAAGAAAGTACCCTGTGAGTAAACTCATTTCCAAAACGATTTTTTCAATTATCTTTTCACCACTAAAACGCATGAGACTTGCAGTTTTCAAAAATGTTTTCATTTTTGATGAGACGCTTAATAAAAGAGGTTTAATCGCCGGCAAACGAAATCCCGCGATTTCCCGTAAATCCCGAACTTGGCCCGTATAGTCGAATGTATACAAAGAAAGTACCCAGGGAGTAAAATCATTTCCCGAACGATTTTTTAAATTTTTTTTTCACCACTAAAACGCATGAGACTTGTAGTTTTCAAAAATGTTTTCATTTTTGATGAGACGCTTAATGAAAGAGGTTTAATCGCCGGCAAACCAAAACCCGCGATTTCCCGTAAACCCCGGGCTTCGCCCGTATAGTCAAATGTATACAAAGAAAGTACCCAGGGAGTAAACTCATTTCCCGAACGATTTTTTAAATTTTTTTTTCACCACTAAAACGCATAAGACTTGTAGTTTTCAAAAATGTTTTCATTTTTGATGATACGCTTAATGAAAGAGGTTTAATCGCCGGCAAACGAAAACCCGCGATTTCCCGTAATTCCCGGGCTTGGCCCGTATAGTCGAATGTATACAAAGAAAGTACCCTGTGAGTAAACTCATTTCCAGAACGATTTTTTAAATTATTTTTTCACCACTAAAACGCATAAGACTTGTATTTTTTAAAAATGTTTTCATTTCTGATGAGACGCTGAATAAAAGAAGTTTAATCGCCGGCAAACGAAAACCCGAGATTTCCGTAAATCCCGGGCTTAGCCCGTATAATCAAAAGTATACAAAGATAGTACCCAGGGAGTAAGCTCATTTCCCGAACGATTTTTCGATTTATTTTTTCAACACTAAAACGCATGAGTCTTGTAGTTTTCAAAAATGTTTTCATTTTTGATGAGATGCTGAATAAAAGAAGTTTAATCGCCGGCAAATGAAAACCTGCGATTTTTCGTAAATCCCGGACTCGGCCCGTATAGTCAAAAGTATACAAAGAAAGTACCCAGGGAGTAAACTAATTTCCCTAACGAATTTTTAAATTATTATTTCACCACTAAAGCCCATGAGACTTGTAGTTTTTAAAAATGTTTTCATTTTTGATGAGACGCTGAATAAAAGAAGTTTAATCGCCGGCAAACGAAAACCAGCGATTTCCCGTAAATCCCGGACTCGGCCCGTATAATCAAAAGTATACAAAGAAAGTACCCAGGGAGTAAACTCATTTCTCGAACGATTTTTTAAATTATTTTTTCACCACTAAAACGCATGAGACTTGTAGTTTTCAGAAATGTTTTCATTTTTGATGAGACGCTTAATGAAAGTGGTTTAATCGCCGGCAAACGAAAACCCGCGATTTCTCGTAAATCCCGGGCTTGGCCCGTATAGTCGAATGTATACAAAGAAAGTACCCTGTGAGTAAACTCATTTCCAAAACGATTTTTTAAAATATCTTTTCACCACTAAAACGCATGAGACTTGTAGTTTTCAAAAATGTTTTCATTTTTGATGAGACGCTGAATAAAAGAAGTTTAATCGCCGGCACACGAAAACCCGCCATTTCCCGTAAACCCCGGACTCGGTCCGTATAATCAAAAGTATACAAAGAAAGTACCCAGGGAGTAAACTCATTTCCCGAACGATTTTTTAAATTATTTTTTCACCACTAAAGCCCATGAGACTTTTAGTTTTTAAAAATGTTTTCATTTTTGATGAGACGCTGAATAAAAGAAGTTTAATCGCCGGCTAACGAAAACCCGCCACTTCCGTAAATCCCGGACTCGGCCCGTATAGTCAAAAGTATACAAAGAAAGTACCCAGGGAGTAAACTCATTTCTTGAACGATTTTTTAAATTATCTTTTCAGCACTAAAACGCATGAGACTGGTAGTTTTCAAAAATGTTTCCATTTTTGATGAGACGCTGAATAAAATAAGTTTAATCGCCGGCACACGAAAACACGACATTTCCCGTAAACCCCGGACTCGGTCCGTATAATCAAAAGTATACAAAGAAAGTGCCCAGGGAGTAAACTCATTTCCCGAACGATTTTTTAAATTATTTTTTCACCACTAAAACGCATGAGACTTGTAGTTTTTAAAAATGTTTTCATTTTTGATGAGACACTGAATGAAAGAAGTTTAATCGCCGCCAAACGAAAACCCGCGACTTCCCGTAAATCCCGGACTCGGCCCGTATAGTCAAAAGTATACAAAGAAAGTACCCAGGGAGTAAACTCATTTCCCGAACGATTTTTAAATTTATTTTTTCACCACTAAAACGCATGAGACTTGAAGTTTTCAAAAATGTTTTCATTTTTGATGAGACGCTGAATAAAAGAAGTTTGATCGCCGGCAAACGAAAACCTGCGATTTCCCGTAAATCCTGGACTCGGCCCGTATAGTCAAAAGTATACAAAGAAAGTACCCAGGGAGTAAACTCATTTTCCGAACGATTTTTTAAATTATTATTTCACCACTAAAGCCCATGAGACTTGTAGTTTTTAAAAATGTTTTCATTTTTGATAAGACGCTGAATAAAAGAAGTTTATACGCCGGCAAACGAAAACCCGCGATTTCAGTAAATCCCTGACTCGGCCCGTATAGTCAAAAGTATACAAAGAAAGTACCCAGGGAGTAAACTCATTTCCCGAACGATTTTTTAAAATATTTTTTCACCACTAAAACGCATGAGACTTGTAGTTTTCAAAAATGTTTTCATTTTTGATGAGACGCTGAATAAAAGAAGTTTAATCGCCGGCAAACGAAAACCTGCGATTTCCCGTAAATCCCGGACTCGGCCCGTATAGTAAAGAATGTACCCGGGATGTAAACTCATTTCCCGAACGATTTTTTAAATTATTATTTCACCACTAAAACCCATGAGACTTATAGTTTTTAAAAATGTTTTCATTTTTGATGAGACGCTGAATAAAAGAAGTTTAATCGCCGGCAAACGAAATCCCGCCATTTCCCGTAAACCACGGACTCGGCCCGTATAGTCAAAAGTATACAAAGAAATTACCCAGGGAGTAAACTCATTTTCCGAACGATTTTTTAAATTATTTTCTCACCACTACAACGCATGAGACTTGTAGTTTTCAAAAATGTTTTCATTTTTGATGATACGCTTAATGAAAGAGGTTTAATCGCCGGCAAACGAAAACCCGCGATTTCCCGTAATTCCCGGGCTTGGCCCGTATAGTCGAATGTATACAAAGAAAGTACCCTGTGAGTAAACTCATTTCCAGAACGATTTTTTAAATTATTTTTTCACCACTAAAACGCATAAGACTTGTATTTTTTAAAAATGTTTTCATTTCTGATGAGACGCTGAATAAAAGAAGTTTAATCGCCGGCAAACGAAAACCCGAGATTTCCGTAAATCCCGGGCTTAGCCCGTATAATCAAAAGTATACAAAGATAGTACCCAGGGAGTAAGCTCATTTCCCGAACGATTTTTCGATTTATTTTTTCAACACTAAAACGCATGAGTCTTGTAGTTTTCAAAAATGTTTTCATTTTTGATGAGATGCTGAATAAAAGAAGTTTAATCGCCGGCAAATGAAAACCTGCGATTTTTCGTAAATCCCGGACTCGGCCCGTATAGTCAAAAGTATACAAAGAAAGTACCCAGGGAGTAAACTAATTTCCCTAACGAATTTTTAAATTATTATTTCACCACTAAAGCCCATGAGACTTGTAGTTTTTAAAAATGTTTTCATTTTTGATGAGACGCTGAATAAAAGAAGTTTAATCGCCGGCAAACGAAAACCAGCGATTTCCCGTAAATCCCGGACTCGGCCCGTATAGTCAAAAGTATACAAAGAAAGTACCCAGGGAGTAAACTCATTTCTCGAACGATTTTTTAAATTATTTTTTCACCACTAAAACGCATGAGACTTGTAGTTTTCAGAAATGTTTTCATTTTTGATGAGACGCTTAATGAAAGTGGTTTAATCGCCGGCAAACGAAAACCCGCGATTTCTCGTAAATCCCGGGCTTGGCCCGTATAGTCGAATGTATACAAAGAAAGTACCCTGTGAGTAAACTCATTTCCAAAACGATTTTTTAAAATATCTTTTCACCACTAAAACGCATGAGACTTGTAGTTTTCAAAAATGTTTTCATTTTTGATGAGACGCTGAATAAAAGAAGTTTAATCGCCGGCACACGAAAACCCGCCATTTCCCGTAAACCCCGGACTCGGTCCGTATAATCAAAAGTATACAAAGAAAGTACCCAGGGAGTAAACTCATTTCCCGAACGATTTTTTAAATTATTTTTTCACCACTAAAGCCCATGAGACTTTTAGTTTTTAAAAATGTTTTCATTTTTGATGAGACGCTGAATAAAAGAAGTTTAATCGCCGGCTAACGAAAACCCGCCACTTCCGTAAATCCCGGACTCGGCCCGTATAGTCAAAAGTATACAAAGAAAGTACCCAGGGAGTAAACTCATTTCTTGAACGATTTTTTAAATTATCTTTTCAGCACTAAAACGCATGAGACTGGTAGTTTTCAAAAATGTTTCCATTTTTGATGAGACGCTGAATAAAATAAGTTTAATCGCCGGCACACGAAAACACGACATTTCCCGTAAACCCCGGACTCGGTCCGTATAATCAAAAGTATACAAAGAAAGTGCCCAGGGAGTAAACTCATTTCCCGAACGATTTTTTAAATTATTTTTTCACCACTAAAACGCATGAGACTTGTAGTTTTTAAAAATGTTTTCATTTTTGATGAGACACTGAATGAAAGAAGTTTAATCGCCGCCAAACGAAAACCCGCGACTTCCCGTAAATCCCGGACTCGGCCCGTATAGTCAAAAGTATACAAAGAAAGTACCCAGGGAGTAAACTCATTTCCCGAACGATTTTTAAATTTATTTTTTCACCACTAAAACGCATGAGACTTGAAGTTTTCAAAAATGTTTTCATTTTTGATGAGACGCTGAATAAAAGAAGTTTGATCGCCGGCAAACGAAAACCTGCGATTTCCCGTAAATCCTGGACTCGGCCCGTATAGTCAAAAGTATACAAAGAAAGTACCCAGGGAGTAAACTCATTTTCCGAACGATTTTTTAAATTATTATTTCACCACTAAAGCCCATGAGACTTGTAGTTTTTAAAAATGTTTTCATTTTTGATAAGACGCTGAATAAAAGAAGTTTATACGCCGGCAAACGAAAACCCGCGATTTCCGTAAATCCCGGACTCGGCCCGTATAGTCAAAAGTATACAAAGAAAGTACCCAGGGAGTAAACTCATTTCCCGAACGATTTTTTAAAATATTTTTTCACCACTAAAACGCATGAGACTTGTAGTTTTCAAAAATGTTTTCATTTTTGATGAGACGCTGAATAAAAGAAGTTTAATCGCCGGCAAACGAAAACCTGCGATTTCCCGTAAATCCAGGACTCGGCCCGTATAGTAAAGAATGTACCCGGGATGTAAACTCATTTCCCGAACGATTTTTTAAATTATTATTTCACCACTAAAACCCATGAGACTTATAGTTTTTAAAAATGTTTTCATTTTTGATGAGACGCTGAATAAAAGAAGTTTAATCGCCGGCAAACGAAATCCCGCCATTTCCCGTAAACCACGGACTCGGCCCGTATAGTCAAAAGTATACAAAGAAATTACCCAGGGAGTAAACTCATTTTCCGAACGATTTTTTAAATTATTTTCTCACCACTACAACGCATGAGACTTGCAGTTTTCAAAAATATTTTCATATTTGATGGGACGCTGAATAAAAGAAGTTAATCGCCGGCAAACGAAAATCCGCGATTTCCCGTAAAACCCGGACTCGGCCCGTATAGTCAAAAGTATACAAAGAAATTACCCAGGGAGTAAACTCATTTTCCGAACGATTTTTTAAATTATTTTCTCACCACTACAACGCATGAGACTTGTAGTTTTCAAAAATGTTTACATTTTTGATGAGACGCTGAATAAAAGAAGTTTAATCGCCGGCAAACGAAAACCTGCGATTTCCCGTAAATTCCGGACTCGGCCCGTATAGTAAAGAATGTACCCGGGATGTAAACTCATTTCCCGAACGATTTTTTAAATTATTATTTCACCACTAAAACCCATGAGACTTATAGTTTTTAAAAATGTTTTCATTTTTGATGAGACGCTGAATAAAAGAAGTTTAATCGCCGGCAAACGAAATCCCGCCATTTCCCGTAAACCACGGACTCGGCCCGTATAGTCAAAAGTATACAAAGAAATTACCCAGGGAGTAAACTCATTTTCCGAACGATTTTTTAAATTATTTTCTCACCACTACAACGCATGAGACTTGTAGTTTTCAAAAATATTTTCATATTTGATAGGACGCTGAATAAAAGAAGTTAATCGCCGGCAAACGAAAATCCGCGATTTCCCGTAAAACTCGGACTCGGCCCGTATAGTCAAAAGTATACAAAGAAAGTACCCAGGGAGTAAACTCATTTCCCGAACGATTTTTTAAGTTATTTTTTCACCACTAAAACGCATGAGACTTGTAGTTTTCAAAAATGTTTTCATTTTTGATGAGACGCTTAATGAAAGAGGTTTAATCGCCGGTAAACGAAATCCCGCGTTTTCCCGTAAATCCGGGGCTTGGCCCGTATAGTCGAATGTATACAAAGAAAGTACCCAGGGAGTAAACTCATTTTCCAAACGATTTTTTAAATTTTTTTTTCACCACTAAAACGCATGAAACTTGTAGTTTTCAAAAATGTTTTCATTTTTGATGAGACGCTTAATGAAAGAGGTTTAATCGCCGGAAAACGAAAACCCGCCATTTCCCGTAAATCCCGGACGCGGCCCGTATAGTCAAAAGTATACAAGGAAAGTACGCTGTGAGTAAACTCATTTCCAAAACGATTTTTTAAATTATCTTTTCACCACTAAAACGCTTGAGACTTGTAGTTTTCAAAAATGTTTTCCTTTTTGATGAGACGCTAAATAAAAGAAGTTTAATCGCCAGAAAACGAAAAGCCGCCATTTCCCGTAAACCCCGGACTCGGCCCGCATAGTCAAAAGTATACAAAGAAAGTACCCAGGGAGTAAACTCATTTCATTAATAAAAGTGGTTTAATCGCCGGCAAACGAAAACCCGTGTTTTCCTGTAAATCCCGGGCTTGGTCCGTATAGTCGAATGTACACAAAGAAAGTACCCTGTGAGTAAACTCATTTTCAAAAGGATTTTTTAAATTATCTTTTCACCACAAAAACGCATGAGACTTGTAGTTTTCAAAAATGTTTTCATTTTTGATGAGACGCTGAATAAAAGAAGTTTAATCGCCGGCAAACGAAAACCTGCGATTTCCCGTAAATCCCGGACTCGGCCCGTATAGTAAAGAATGTACCCGGGATGTAAACTCATTTCCCGAACGATTTTTTAAATTATTATTTCACCACTAAAACCCATGAGACTTATAGTTTTTAAAAATGTTTTCATTTTTGATGAGACGCTGAATAAAAGAAGTTTAATCGCCGGCAAACGAAAACCCGCCATTTCCCGTAAACCACGGACTCGGCCCGTATAGTCAAAAGTATACAAAGAAAGTACCCAGGGAGTAAACTCATTTTCCGAACGATTTTTTAAATTATTATTTCACCACTAAAGCCCATGAGACTTGTAGTTTTTAAAAATGTTTTTATTTTTGATAAGACGCTGAATAAAAGAAGTTTATACGCCGGCAAACGAAAACCCGCGATTCCCGTAAATCCCGGACTCGGCCCGTATAGTCAAAAGTATACAAAGAAAGTACCCAGGGAGTAAACTCATTTCCCGAACAATTTTTTAAAATATTTTTTCACCACTAAAACGCATGAGACTTGTAGTTTTCAAAAATGTTTTCATTTTTGATGAGACGCTGAATAAAAGAAGTTTAATCGCCGGCAAACGAAAACCTGCGATTTCCCGTAAATCCCGGACTCGGGCCGTATAGTAAAGAATGTACCCGGGATGTAAACTCATTTCCCGAACGATTTTTTAAATTATTATTTCACCACTAAAACCCATAAGACTTATAGTTTTTAAAAATGTTTTCATTTTTGATGAGACGCTGAATAAAAGAAGTTTAATCGCCGGCAAACGAAATCCCGCCATTTCCCGTAAACCACGGACTCGGCCCGTATAGTCAAAAGTATACAAAGAAATTACCCAGGGAGTAAACTCATTTTCCGAACGATTTTTTAAATTATTTTCTCACCACTACAACGCATGAGACTTGTAGTTTTCAAAAATATTTTCATATTTGATGGGACGCTGAATAAAAGAAGTTAATCGCCGGCAAACGAAAATCCGCGATTTCTCGTAAAACCCGGACTCGGCCCGTATAGTCAAAAGTATACAAAGAAAGTACCCAGGGAGTAAACTCATTTCCCGAACAATTTTTTAAATTATTTTTTCACCACTAAAACGCATGAGACTTGTAGTTTTCAAAAATGTTTTCATTTTTGATGAGACGCTTAATGAAAGAGGTTTAATCGCCGGTAAACGAAATCCCGCGTTTTCCCGTAAATCCGGGGCTTGGCCCGTATAGTCGAATGTATACAAAGAAAGTACCCAGGGAGTAAACTCATTTCCCAAACGATTTTTTAAATTTTTTTTTCACCACTAAAACGCATGAAACTTGTAGTTTTCAAAAATGTTTTCATTTTTGATGAGACGCTTAATGAAAGAGGTTTAATCGCCGGAAAACGAAAACCCGCCATTTCCCGTAAATCCCGGACGCGGCCCGTATAGTCAAAAGTATACAAGGAAAGTACGCTGTGAGTAAACTCATTTCCAAAACGATTTTTTAAATTATCTTTTCACCACTAAAACGATTGAGACTTGTAGTTTTCAAAAATGTTTTCCTTTTTGATGAGACGCTAAATAAAAGAAGTTTAATCGCCGGAAAACGAAAAGCCGCCATTTCCCGTAAACCCTGGACTCGGCCCGCATAGTCAAAAGTATACAAAGAAAGTACCCAGGGAGTAAACTCATTTCATTAATAAAAGTGGTTTAATCGCCGGCAAACGAAAACCCGTGATTTCCCGTAAATCCCGGGCTTGGTCCGTATAGTCGAATGTATACAAAGAAAGTATCCTGTGAGTAAACTCATTTTCAAAACGATTTTTTAAATTATCTTTTCACCACAAAAACGCATGATACTTGTAGTTTTCAAAAATTTTTTCATTTTAGATGAGACGCTGAATAAAAGAAGTTTAATCGCCGGCAAACGAAAACCTGCGTTTTCCCGTAAATCCCGGACTCGGCCCGTATAGTAAAGAATGTACCCGGGATGTAAACTCATTTCCCGAACGATTTTTTAAATTATTATTTCACCACTAAAACCCATGAGACTTATAGTTTTTAAAAATGTTTTCATCTTTGATGAGACGCTGAATAAAAGAAGTTTAATCGCCGGCAAACGAAAACCCGCCATTTCCCGTAAACCACGGACTCGGCCCGTATAGTCAAAAGTATACAAAGAAATTACCCAGGGAGTAGACTCATTTTCCGAACGATTTTTTAAATTATTTTCTCACCACTACAACGCATGAGACTTGTAGTTTTCAAAAATATTTTCATATTTGATGGGACGCTGAATAAAAGAAGTTAATCGCCGGCAAACGAAAATCCGCGATTTCCCGTAAAACCCGGACTCGGCCCGTATAGTCAAAAGTATACAAAGAAAGTACCCAGGGAGTAAACTCATTTCCCGAAGGATTTTTTAAATTATTTTTTCACCACTAAAACGCATGAGACTTGTAGTTTTCAAAAATGTTTTCATTTTTGATGAGGCGCTTAATGAAAGAGGTTTAATCGCCGGTAAACGAAATCCCGCGTTTTCCCGTAAATCCGGGGCTTGGCCCGTATAGTCGAATGTATACAAAGAAAGTACCCAGGGAGTAAAGTCATTTCCCAAACGATTTTTTAAATTTTTTTTTCACAACTAAAACGCATGAAACTTGTAGTTTTCAAAAAAGTTTTCATTTTTGATGAGACGCTTAATGAAAGAGGTTTAATCGCCGGAAAACGAAAACCCGCCATTTCCCGTAAATCCCGGACGCGGCCCGTATAGTCAAAAGTATACAAGGAAAGTACGCTGTGAGTAAACTCATTTCCAAAACGATTTTTTAAATTATCTTTTCACCACTAAAACGCTTGAGACTTGTAGTTTTCAAAAATGTTTTCCTTTTTGATGAGACGCTAAATAAAAGAAGTTTAATCGCCGGAAAACGAAAAGCCGCCATTTCCCGTAAACCCCGGACTCGGCCCGCATAGTCAAAAGTATACAAAGAAAGTACCCAGGGAGTAAACTCATTTCCCGAACGATTTTTTAAATTATCTTTTCACCACAAAAACGCATGAGACTTGTAGTTTTCAAAAATGTTTTCATTTTTGATGAGACGCTTAATGAAAGAGGTTTAATCGCCGGTAAACGAAATCCCGCGTTTTCCCGTAAATCCGGGGCTTGGCCCGTATAGTCGAATGTATACAAAGAAAGTACCCAGGGAGTAAACTCATTTCCCAAACGATTTTTTAAATTTTTTTTTCACCACTAAAACGCATGAAACTTGTAGTTTTCAAAAATGTTTTCATTTTTGATGAGACGCTTAATGAAAGAGGTTTAATCGCCGGAAAACGAAAACCCGCCATTTCCCGTAAATCCCGGACGCGGCCCGTATAGTCAAAAGTATACAAGGAAAGTACGCTGTGAGTAAACTCATTTCCAAAACGATTTTTTAAATTATCTTTTCACCACTAAAACGCTTGAGACTTGTAGTTTTCAAAAATGTTTTCCTTTTTGATGAGACGCTAAATAAAAGAAGTTTAATCGCCGGAAAACGAAAAGCCGCCATTTCCCGTAAACCCCGGACTCGGCCCGCATAGTCAAAAGTATACAAAGAAAGTACCCAGGGAGTAAACTCATTTCATTAATAAAAGTGGTTTAATCGCCGGCAAACGAAAACCCGTGATTTCCCGTAAATCCCGGGCTTGGTCCGTATAGTCGAATGTATACAAAGAAAGTACCCTGTGAGTAAACTCATTTTCAAAACGATTTTTTAAATTATCTTTTCACCACAAAAACGCATGAGACTTGTAGTTTTTAAAAATGTTTTCATTTTTGATGAGAGGCTGAATAAAAGAGGTTTAATCGCCGGCAAACGAAAACCCGCGATTTCCCGTAAATCCCGGCTCGGCCCGTATAGTCAAAAGTATACAAAGAAAGTACCCAATGAGTAAACTCATTTTCCGAACGATTTTTTAAATTATTTTTTCACCATTAAAACACATGAGACTTGTAGTTTTCAAAAATGTATTCATTTTTGATGAGGCGCTTAATGAAAGAGGTTTAATCGCCGGCAAACGAAAACCAGCGATTTCCCCTAAATCCCGGGCTTGTCCCGTGTAGTCGAATGTATACAAAGAAAGTACCCAGGGAGTAAACTCATTTCCCGAACGATTTTTTAAATTTTTTTTTGACCACTAAAACGCATGAGACTTGTAGTTTTTCAAAATGTTTTCATTTTTGATGAGACGCCGAATAAAAGAAGTTTAATCGCCGGAAAACGAAAACCCGCGACTTCCCGTAAATCCTGGACTCGGCCCGTATAGTCAAAAGTATACAAAGAAAGTACCCAGGGAGTAAACTCATTTCCCGAACGATTTTTTAAATTATTTTTTCACCACTAAAACGCATGAGACTTGTAGTTTTCAAAAATGTTTTCATTTTTGATGAGACGCTGAGTAAAAGAGGTTTTATCGCCGGCAAACGAAAACCCGCGATTTTCCGTAAATCCCGGGCTTGGCCCGTATAGTCGAATATATACAAAGAAAGTACCCTGCGAGTAAACTCATTTCCAGAACGATTTTTTAAATTATTTTTTCACCACTAAAACGCATAAGACTTGTAGTTATCAAAAATGTTTTCATTTTTGATGAGACGCTGAATAAAAGAAGTTTAATCGCCGGCAAACGAAAAACCGCGATTTCCCGTAAATCCCGGGCTTGGCCCGTATGGTCAAAAGTATACAAAGAAAGTACCCAGGGAGTAAACTCATTTCCCGAACGATTTTTTAATTTTTTTTTTCACTACTAAAACGCATGAGACTTGTATTTTTCAAAAATGCTTTCATTTTTGATGAGACGCTTAATGAAAGAGGTTTAATCGCCGGCAAACGAAAACCCGCGATTTCCCGTAAATCCCGGGCTTGGCCCGTATAGTCGAATGTATACAAAAAAAGTACCATGTGAGTAAACTCATTTCCAGAACGATTTTTTAAATTATTTTCTTACCACTAAAACGCATAAGACTTGTAGTTTTCAAAATTGTTTTCATTTTTGATGAGACGCTGAATAAAAGAAGTTTAATCGCCGGCAAACAAAAACCCGCGATTTCCCGTAAATCCCTGGCTTGGTCCGTATAGTCAAAAGTATACAAAGAAAGTACCCAGGGAGTAAACTCATTTCCCGAACGATTTTTTAATTTATTTTTTCACCACTAAAACGCATGAGACTTGTAGTTTTCAAAAATGTTTCCATTTTTGATGAGACGCTGAATAAAAGAAGTTTAATCGCCGGCAAACGAAAACCTGCGATTTCCCGTAAATCCCGGACTCGGCCCGTATAGTCAAAAGTATACAAAGAAAGTACCCAGGGAGTAAACTCATTTCATTAATAAAAGGGGTTTAATCGCCGGCAAACGAAAACCCGTGATTTCCCGTAAATCCCGGGCTTGGTCCATATAGTCGAATGTATACAAAGAAAGTACCCTGTGAGTAAACTCATTTTCAAAACGATTTTTTAAATTATCTTTTCACCATAAAAACGCATGAGACTTGTGGTTTTCAAAAATGTTTTCATTTTTGATGAGACGCTGAATAAAAGAAGTTTAATCGCCGGCAAACGAAAACCTGCGATTTCCCGTAAATCCTGGACTCGGCCCGTATAGTAAAGAATGTACCCGGAATGTAAACTCATTTCCCGATCGATTTTTTAAATTATTATTTCACCACTAAAACCCATGAGACTTATAGTTTTTAAAAATGTTTTCATTTTTGATGAGACGCTGAATAAAAGAAGTTTAATCGCCGGCAAACAAAAACCCGCCATTTCCCGTAAACCACGGACTCGGCCCGTATAGTCAAAAGTATACAAAGAAAGTACCAAGGGAGTAAACTCATTTCCCGAACGATTTTTTAAATTATTTTTTCACCATTAAAACGCTTGAGACTTGTAGTTTTCAAAAATGTTTTCATTTTTGATGAGGCGCTAAATAAAAGAAGTTTAATCGCCGGAAAACGAAAAGCTGCCATTTCCCGTAAACCCCGGACTCGGCCAGCATAGTCAAAAGTATACAAAGAAAGTACCCAGGGAGTAAACTCATTTCATTAATAAAAGTGGTTTAATCGCCGGCAAACGAAAACCCGTGATTTCCCGTAAATCCCGGGCTTGGTCCGTATAGTCGAATGTATACAAAGAAAGTACCCTGTGAGTAAACTCATTTTCAAAACGATTTTTTAAATTATCTTTTCACCACAAAAACGCATGAGACTTGTAGTTTTCAAAAATGTTTTCATTTTTGATGAGAGGCTGAATAAAAGAGGTTTAATCGCCGGCAAACGAAAACCCGCGATTTCCCGTAAATCCCGGCTCGGCCCGTATAGTCAAAAGTATACAAAGAAAGTACCCAATGAGTAAACTCATTTTCCGAACGATTTTTTAAATTATTTTTTCACCATTAAAACACATGAGACTTGTAGTTTTCAAAAATGTATTCATTTTTGATGAGGCGCTTAATGAAAGAGGTTTAATCGCCGGCAAACGAAAACCAGCGATTTCCCCTAAATCCCGGGCTTGGCCCGTGTAGTCGAATGTATACAAAGAAAGTACCCAGGGAGTAAACTCATTTCCCGAACGGTTTTTTAAATTTTTTTTTGACCACTAAAACGCATGAGACTTGTAGTTTTTCAAAATGTTTTCATTTTTGATGAGACGCTGAATAAAAGAAGTTTAATCGCCGGCAAACAAAAACCCGCCATTTCCCGTAAACCACGGACTCGGCCCGTATAGTCAAAAGTATACAAAGAAAGTACCCAGGGAGTAAACTCATTTCCCGAACGATTTTTTAAATTATTTTTTCACCATTAAAACGCTTGAGACTTGTAGTTTTCAAAAATGTTTTCATTTTTGATAAGGCGCTAAATAAAAGAAGTTTAATCGCCGGAAAACGAAAAGCCGCCATTTCCCGTAAACCCCGGACTCGGCCCGCATAGTCAAAAGTATACAAAGAAAGTACCCAGGGAGTAAACTCATTTCATTAATAAAAGTGGTTTAATCGCCGGCAAACGAAAACCCGTGATTTCCCGTAAATCCCGGGCTTGGTCCGTATAGTCGAATGTATACAAAGAAAGTACCCTGTGAGTAAACTCATTTTCAAAACGATTTTTTAAATTATCTTTTCACCACAAAAACGCATGAGACTTGTAGTTTTCAAAAATGTTTTCATTTTTGATGAGAGGCTGAATAAAAGAGGTTTAATCGCCGGCAAACGAAAACCCGCGATTTCCCGTAAATCCCGGCTCGGCCCGTATAGTCAAAAGTATACAAAGAAAGTACCCAATGAGTAAACTCATTTTCCGAACGATTTTTTAAATTATTTTTTCACCATTAAAACACATGAGACTTGTAGTTTTCAAAAATGTATTCATTTTTGATGAGGCGCTTAATGAAAGAGGTTTAATCGCCGGCAAACGAAAACCAGCGATTTCCCCTAAATCCCGGGCTTGGCCCGTGTAGTCGAATGTATACAAAGAAAGTACCCAGGGAGTAAACTCATTTCCCGAACGATTTTTTAAATTTTTTTTTGACCACTAAAACGCATGAGACTTGTAGTTTTTCAAAATGTTTTCATTTTTGATGAGACGCCGAATAAAAGAAGTTTAATCGCCGGAAAACGAAAACCCGCGACTTCCCGTAAATCCTGGACTCGGCCCGTATAGTCAAAAGTATACAAAGAAAGTACCCAGGGAGTAAACTCATTTCCCGAACGATTTTTTAAATTATTTTTTCACCACTAAAACGCATGAGACTTGTAGTTTTCAAAAATGTTTTCATTTTTGATGAGACGCTGAGTAAAAGAGGTTTAATCGCCGGCAAACGAAAACCCGCGATTTTCCGTAAATCCCGGGCTTGGCCCGTATAGTCGAATATATACAAAGAAAGTACCCTGCGAGTAAACTCATTTCCAGAACGATTTTTTAAATTATTTTTTCACCACTAAAACGCATAAGACTTGTAGTTATCAAAAATGTTTTCATTTTTGATGAGACGCTGAATAAAAGAAGTTTAATCGCCGGCAAACGAAAAACCGCGATTTCCCGTAAATCCCGAGCTTGGCCCGTATAGTCAAAAGTATACAAAGAAAGTACCCAGGGAGTAAACTCATTTCCCGAACGATTTTTTAATTTTTTTTTTTCACTACTAAAACGCATGAGACTTGTATTTTTCAAAAATGCTTTCATTTTTGATGAGACGCTTAATGAAAGAGGTTTAATCGCCGGCAAACGAAAACCCGCGATTTCCCGTAAATCCCGGGCTTGGCCCGTATAGTCGAATGTATACAAAAAAAGCACCATGTGAGTAAACTCATTTCCAGAACGATTTTTTAAATTATTTTCTTACCACTAAAACGCATAAGACTTGTAGTTTTCAAAATTGTTTTCATTTTTGATGAGACGCTGAATAAAAGAAGTTTAATCGCCGGCAAACAAAAACCCGCGATTTCCCGTAAATCCCTGGCTTGGTCCGTATAGTCAAAAGTATACAAAGAAAGTACCCAGGGAGTAAACTCATTTCCCGAACGATTTTTTAATTTATTTTTTCACCACTAAAACGCATGAGACTTGTAGTTTTCAAAAATGTTTCCATTTTTGATGAGACGCTGAATAAAAGAAGTTTAATCGCCGGCAAACGAAAACCTGCGATTTCCCGTAAATCCCGGACTCGGCCCGTATAGTCAAAAGTATACAAAGAAAGTACCCAGGGAGTAAACTCATTTCATTAATAAAAGTGGTTTAATCGCCGGCAAACGAAAACCCGTGATTTCCCGTAAATCCCGGGCTTGGTCCGTATAGTCGAATGTATACAAAGAAAGTACCCTGTGAGTAAACTCATTTTCAAAACAATTTTTTAAATTATCTTTTCACCATAAAAACGCATGAGACTTGTAGTTTTCAAAAATGTTTTCATTTTTGATGAGACGCTGAATAAAAGAAGTTTAATCGCCGGCAAACGAAAACCTGCGATTTCCCGTAAATCCTGGACTCGGCCCGTATAGTAAAGAATGTACCCGGGATGTAAACTCATTTCCCGAACGATTTTTTAAATTATTATTTCACCACTAAAACCCATGAGACTTATAGTTTTTAAAAATGTTTTCATTTTTGATGAGACGCTGAATAAAAGAAGTTTAATCGCCGGCAAACAAAAACCCGCCATTTCCCGTAAACCACGGACTCGGCCCGTATAGTCAAAAGTATACAAAGAAAGTACCCAGGGAGTAAACTCATTTCCCGAACGATTTTTTAAATTATTTTTTCACCACTAAAACGCATGAGACTTGTAGTTTTCAAAAATGTTTTCATTTTTGATGAGAGGCTGAATAAAAGATGTTTAATCGCCGGCAAACGAAAACCCGCGATTTCCCGTAAATCCCGGCTCGGCCCGTATAGTCAAAAGTATACAAAGAAAGTACCCAATGAGTAAACTCATTTTCCAAACGATTTTTTAAATTATTTTTTCACCATTAAAACACATGAGACTTGTAGTTTTCAAAAATGTATTCATTTTTGATGAGGCGCTTAATGAAAGAGGTTTAATCGCCGGCAAACGAAAACCAGCGATTTCCCCTAAATCCCGGGCTTGGCCCGTGTAGTCGAATGTATACAAAGAAAGTACCCAGGGAGTAAACTCATTTCCCGAACGATTTTTTAAATTTTTTTTTGACCACTAAAACGCATGAGACTTGTAGTTTTTCAAAATGTTTTCATTTTTGATGAGACGCCGAATAAAAGAAGTTTAATCGCCGGAAAACGAAAACCCGCGACTTCCCGTAAATCCTGGACTCGGCCCGTATAGTCAAAAGTATACAAAGAAAGTACCCAGGGAGTAAACTCATTTCCCGAACGATTTTTTAAATTATTTTTTCACCATTAAAACGCATGAGACTTGTAGTTTTCAAAAATGTTTTCATTTTTGATGAGACGCTGAGTAAAAGAGGTTTAATCGCCGGCAAACGAAAACCCGCGATTTTCCGTAAATCCCGGGCTTGGCCCGTATAGTCGAATATATACAAAGAAAGTACCCTGCGAGTAAACTCATTTCCAGAACGATTTTTTAAATTATTTTTTCAACACTAAAACGCATAAGACTTGTAGTTTTCAAAAATGTTTTCATTTTTGATGAGACGCTGAATAAAAGAAGTTTAATCGCCGGCAAACGAAAAACCGCGATTTCCCGTAAATCCCGGGCTTGGCCCGTATAGTCAAAAGTATACAAAGAAAGTACCCAGGGAGTAAACTCATTTCCCGAACGATTTTTTAATTTTTTTTTTCACTACTAAAACGCATGAGACTTGTATTTTTCAAAAATGCTTTCATTTTTGATGAGACGCTTAATGAAAGAGGTTTAATCGCCGGCAAACGAAAACCCGCGATTTCCCGTAAATCCCGGGCTTGGCCCGTATAGTCGAATGTATACAAAAAAAGTACCATGTGAGTAAACTCATTTCCAGAACGATTTTTTAAATTATTTTCTTACCAATAAAACGCATAAGACTTGTAGTTTTCAAAATTGTTTTCATTTTTGATGAGACGCTGAATAAAAGAAGTTTAATCGCCGGCAAACAAAAACCCACGATTTCCCGTAAATCCCTGGCTTGGTCCGTATAGTCAAAAGTATACAAAGAAAGTACCCAGGGAGTAAACTCATTTCCCGAACGATTTTTTAATTTATTTTTTCACCACTAAAACGCATGAGACTTGTAGTTTTCAAAAATGTTTTCATTTTTGATGAGACGCTGAATAAAAGAAGTTTAATCGCCGGCAAACGAAAACCTGCGATTTCCCGTAAATCCCGGACTCGGCCTGTATAGTCAAAAGTATACAAAGAAAGCACCCAGGGTGTAAACTCATTTCCCAAACGATTTTTTAAATTATTATTTCACCACTAAAGCCCATGAGACTTGTAGTTTTTAAAATTGTTTTCATTTTTGATGAGACGCTGAATAAAAGAAGTTTAATCGCCGGCAAACGAAAACCCGCGATTTCCCGTAAATCCCGACTCGGCCGTATAGTCAAAAGTATACAAAGAAAGTACCCAGGGAGTAAACTCATTTCCCGAACGATTTTTTAATTTATTTTTTCACCACTAAAACGCATGAGACTTGTAGTTTTCAAAAATGTTTTCATTTTTGATGAGAGGCTGAATAAAAGATGTTTAATCGCCGGCAAACGAAAACCCGCGATTTCCCGTAAATCCCGGCTCGGCCCGTATAGTCAAAAGTATACAAAGAAAGTACCCAATGAGTAAACTCATTTTCCGAACGATTTTTTAAATTATTTTTTCACCATTAAAACACATGAGACTTGTAGTTTTCAAAAATGTATTCATTTTTGATGAGGCGCTTAATGAAAGAGGTTTAATCGCCGGCAAACGAAAACCAGCGATTTCCCCTAAATCCCGGGCTTGGCCCGTGTAGTCGAATGTATACAAAGAAAGTACCCAGGGAGTAAACTCATTTCCCGAACGATTTTTTAAATTTTTTTTTGACCACTAAAACGCATGAGACTTGTAGTTTTTCAAAATGTTTTCATTTTTGATGAGACGCCGAATAAAAGAAGTTTAATCGCCGGAAAACGAAAACCCGCGACTTCCCGTAAATCCTGGACTCGGCCCGTATAGTCAAAAGTATACAAAGAAAGTACCCAGGGAGTAAACTCATTTCCCGAACGATTTTTTAAATTATTTTTTCACCACTAAAACGCATGAGACTTGTAGTTTTCAAAAATGTTTTCATTTTTGATGAGACGCTGAGTAAAAGAGGTTTAATCGCCGGCAAACGAAAACCCGCGATTTTCCGTAAATCCCGGGCTTGGCCCGTATAGTCGAATATATACAAAGAAAGTACCCTGCGAGTAAACTCATTTCCAGAACGATTTTTTAAATTATTTTTTCAACACTAAAACGCATAAGACTTGTAGTTTTCAAAAATGTTTTCATTTTTGATGAGACGCTGAATAAAAGAAGTTTAATCGCCGGCAAACGAAAAACCGCGATTTCCCGTAAATCCCGGGCTTGGCCCGTATAGTCAAAAGTATACAAAGAAAGTACCCAGGGAGTAAACTCATTTCCCGAACGATTTTTTAATTTTTTTTTTCACTACTAAAACGCATGAGACTTGTATTTTTCAAAAATGCTTTCATTTTTGATGAGACGCTTAATGAAAGAGGTTTAATCGCCGGCAAACGAAAACCCGCGATTTCCCGTAAATCCCGGGCTTGGCCCGTATAGTCGAATGTATACAAAAAAAGTACCATGTGAGTAAACTCATTTCCAGAACGATTTTTTAAATTATTTTCTTACCAATAAAACGCATAAGACTTGTAGTTTTCAAAATTGTTTTCATTTTTGATGAGACGCTGAATAAAAGAAGTTTAATCGCCGGCAAACAAAAACCCACGATTTCCCGTAAATCCCTGGCTTGGTCCGTATAGTCAAAAGTATACAAAGAAAGTACCCAGGGAGTAAACTCATTTCCCGAACGATTTTTTAATTTATTTTTTCACCACTAAAACGCATGAGACTTGTAGTTTTCAAAAATGTTTTCATTTTTGATGAGACGCTGAATAAAAGAAGTTTAATCGCCGGCAAACGAAAACCTGCGATTTCCCGTAAATCCCGGACTCGGCCCGTATAGTCAAAAGTATACAAAGAAAGCACCCAGGGTGTAAACTCATTTCCCAAACGATTTTTTAAATTATTATTTCACCACTAAAGCCCATGAGACTTGTAGTTTTTAAAATTGTTTTCATTTTTGATGAGACGCTGAATAAAAGAAGTTTAATCGCCGGCAAACGAAAACCCGCGATTTCCCGTAAATCCCGACTCGGCCGTATAGTCAAAAGTATACAAAGAAAGTACCCAGGGAGTAAACTCATTTTCCGAACGATTTTTTAATTTATTTTTTCACCACTAAAACGCATGAGACTTGTAGTTTTCAAAAATGTTTTCATTTTTGATGAGACGCTGAATAAAAGAAGTTTAATCGCCGGCAAACGAAAACCTGCGATTTTCTGTAAATCCCGGACATGGCCCGTATAGTCAAAAGTATACAAAGAAAGTACCCAGGGAGTAAACTCATTTCCCAAACGATTTTTTAAATTATTATTTCACCACTAAAGCCCATGAGACTTGTAGTTTTAAAAAATGTTTTCATTTTTGATGAGACGCTGAATAAAAGAAGTTTAATCGCCGGCAAACGAAAATCCGCGATTTTCCGTAAATCCCGACTCGGCCGTATAGTCAGAAGTATACAAAGAAAGTACCCAGGGAGTAAACTCATTTCCCGAACGATTTTTTTAATTATTTTTTCACCACTAAAACGCATGAGAGTTGTAGTTTTCAGAAACGTTTTCATTTTTGATGAGACGCGTAATGAAAGTGGTTTACTCGCCGCAAAGGAAAACCGGCGATTTCGCGTAAATCCCGAGCTTGGCCCGAATAGTCGAATGTATACAAAGAAAGTACCATGTGAGTAAACTCATTTCCCAAACGATTTTTTAAATTATTATTTCACCACTAAAGCCCATGAGACTTGTAGTTTTTAAAATTGTTTTCATTTTTGATGAGACGCTGAATAAAAGAAGTTTAATCGCCGGCAAACGAAAAACCGCGATTTCCCGTAAATCCCGGGCTTGGCCCGTATAGTCAAAAGTATACAAAGAAAGTACCCAGGGAGTAAACTCATTTCCCGAACGATTTTTTAATTTTTTTTTTCACTACTAAAACGCATGAGACTTGTATTTTTCAAAAATGCTTTCATTTTTGATGAGACGCTTAATGAAAGAGGTTTAATCGCCGGCAAACGAAAACCCGCGATTTCCCGTAAATCCCGGGCTTGGCCCGTATAGTCGAATGTATACAAAAAAAGTACCATGTGAGTAAACTCATTTCCAGAACGATTTTTTAAATTATTTTCTTACCAATAAAACGCATAAGACTTGTAGTTTTCAAAATTGTTTTCATTTTTGATGAGACGCTGAATAAAAGAAGTTTAATCGCCGGCAAACAAAAACCCACGATTTCCCGTAAATCCCTGGCTTGGTCCGTATAGTCAAAAGTATACAAAGAAAGTACCCAGGGAGTAAACTCATTTCCCGAACGATTTTTTAATTTATTTTTTCACCACTAAAACGCATGAGACTTGTAGTTTTCAAAAATGTTTTCATTTTTGATGAGACGCTGAATAAAAGAAGTTTAATCGCCGGCAAACGAAAACCTGCGATTTCCCGTAAATCCCGGACTCGGCCCGTATAGTCAAAAGTATACAAAGAAAGCACCCAGGGTGTAAACTCATTTCCCAAACGATTTTTTAAATTATTATTTCACCACTAAAGCCCATGAGACTTGTAGTTTTTAAAATTGTTTTCATTTTTGATGAGACGCTGAATAAAAGAAGTTTAATCGCCGGAAAACGAAAACCCGCGATTTCCCGTAAATCCCGACTCAACCGTATAGTCAAAAGTATACAAAGAAAGTACCCAGGGAGTAAACTCATTTTCCGAACGATTTTTTAATTTATTTTTTCACCACTAAAACGCATGAGACTTGTAGTTTTCAAAAATGTTTTCATTTTTGATGAGACGCTGAATAAAAGAAGTTTAATCGCCGGCAAACGAAAACCTGCGATTTTCTGTAAATCCCGGACATGGCCCGTATAGTCAAAAGTATACAAAGAAAGTACCCAGGGAGTAAACTCATTTCCCAAACGATTTTTTAAATTATTATTTCACCACTAAAGCCCATGAGACTTGTAGTTTTAAAAAATGTTTTCATTTTTGATGAGACGCTGAATAAAAGAAGTTTAATCGCCGGCAAACGAAAATCCGCGATTTTCCGTAAATCCCGACTCGGCCGTATAGTCAGAAGTATACAAAGAAAGTACCCAGGGAGTAAACTCATTTCCCGAACGATTTTTTTAATTATTTTTTCACCACTAAAACGCATGAGAGTTGTAGTTTTCAGAAACGTTTTCATTTTTGATGAGACGCGTAATGAAAGTGGTTTACTCGCCGCAAAGGAAAACCGGCGATTTCGCGTAAATCCCGAGCTTGGCCCGAATAGTCGAATGTATACAAAGAAAGTACCATGTGAGTAAACTCATTTCCCAAACGATTTTTTAAATTATTATTTCACCACTAAAGCCCATGAGACTTGTAGTTTTTAAAATTGTTTTCATTTTTGATGAGACGCTGAATAAAAGAAGTTTAATCGCCGGCAAACGAAAACCCGCGATTTCCCGTAAATCCCGACTCGGCCGTATAGTCAAAAGTATACAAAGAAAGTACCCAGGGAGTAAACTCATTTTCCGAACGATTTTTTAATTTATTTTTTCACCACTAAAACGCATGAGACTTGTAGTTTTCAAAAATGTTTTCATTTTTGATGAGACGCTGAATAAAAGAAGTTTAATCGCCGGCAAACGAAAACCTGCGATTTTCTGTAAATCCCGGACATGGCCCGTATAGTCAAAAGTATACAAAGAAAGTACCCAGGGAGTAAACTCATTTCCCAAACGATTTTTTAAATTATTATTTCACCACTAAAGCCCATGAGACTTGTAGTTTTAAAAAATGTTTTCATTTTTGATGAGACGCTGAATAAAAAAAGTTTAATCGCCGGCAAACGAAAATCCGCGATTTTCCGTAAATCCCGACTCGGCCGTATAGTCAGAAGTATACAAAGAAAGTACCCAGGGAGTAAACTCATTTCCCGAACGATTTTTTTAATTATTTTTTCACCACTAAAACGCATGAGAGTTGTAGTTTTCAGAAACGTTTTCATTTTTGATGAGACGCGTAATGAAAGTGGTTTACTCGCCGCAAAGGAAAACCGGCGATTTCGCGAAAATCCCGAGCTTGGCCCGAATAGTCGAATGTATACAAAGAAAGTACCATGTGAGTAAACTCATTTCCAAAACGATTTTTTAAATTATCTTTTCACCACTAAAACGCATAAGACTTGTAGTTTTCAAAAATGTTATCATTTTTGATGAGACGCTGAATAAAGGAAGTTTAATCGCCGGCAAACAAAAACCCGCCATTTCCTGTAAACCCCGGGCTTGGCCCGTACAGTCAAAAGTATATAAAGAAAGTACCCGGGGTGTAAACTCATTACCCGAACGATTTTTTAAATTATTATTTCACCACTAAAGCCCATGAGACTTGTAGTTTTTAAAAATGTTTTCATTTTTGATGAGACGCTGAATAAAAGAAGTTTAATCGCCGGCAAACGAAAACCTGCGACTTGCCGTAAATCCCGGACTCGGCCCGTATAGTCAAAAGTATACAAAGAAAGTACCCACGAAGTAAACTCATTTCCCGAACGATTTTTTAAATTATTTTTTCACCACTAAAACGCATGAGACTTATAGTTTTCAAAAATGTTTTCATTTTTGATGAGACGCTGAATAAAAGAAGTTTAATCGCCGGCAAACGAAAACCTGCGATTTTCTGTAAATCCCGGACATGGCCCGTATAGTCAAAAGTATACAAAGAAAGTACCCAGGGAGTAAACTCATTTCCCAAACGATTTTTTAAATTATTATTTCACCACTAAAGCCCATGAGACTTGTAGTTTTAAAAAATGTTTTCATTTTTGATGAGACGCTGAATAAAAGAAGTTTAATCGCCGGCAAACGAAAATCCGCGATTTTCCGTAAATCCCGACTCGGCCGTATAGTCAGAAGTATACAAAGAAAGTACCCAGGGAGTAAACTCATTTCCCGAACGATTTTTTTAATTATTTTTTCACCACTAAAACGCATGAGAGTTGTAGTTTTCAGAAACGTTTTCATTTTTGATGAGACGCGTAATGAAAGTGGTTTACTCGCCGCAAAGGAAAACCGGCGATTTCGCGTAAATCCCGAGCTTGGCCCGAATAGTCGAATGTATACAAAGAAAGTACCATGTGAGTAAACTCATTTCCCAAACGATTTTTTAAATTATTATTTCACCACTAAAGCCCATGAGACTTGTAGTTTTTAAAATTGTTTTCATTTTTGATGAGACGCTGAATAAAAGAAGTTTAATCGCCGGCAAACGAAAACCCGCGATTTCCCGTAAATCCCGACTCGGCCGTATAGTCAAAAGTATACAAAGAAAGTACCCAGGGAGTAAACTCATTTTCCGAACGATTTTTTAATTTATTTTTTCACCACTAAAACGCATGAGACTTGTAGTTTTCAAAAATGTTTTCATTTTTGATGAGACGCTGAATAAAAGAAGTTTAATCGCCGGCAAACGAAAACCTGCGATTTTCTGTAAATCCCGGACATGGCCCGTATAGTCAAAAGTATACAAAGAAAGTACCCAGGGAGTAAACTCATTTCCCAAACGATTTTTTAAATTATTATTTCACCACTAAAGCCCATGAGACTTGTAGTTTTAAAAAATGTTTTCATTTTTGATGAGACGCTGAATAAAAAAAGTTTAATCGCCGGCAAACGAAAATCCGCGATTTTCCGTAAATCCCGACTCGGCCGTATAGTCAGAAGTATACAAAGAAAGTACCCAGGGAGTAAACTCATTTCCCGAACGATTTTTTTAATTATTTTTTCACCACTAAAACGCATGAGAGTTGTAGTTTTCAGAAACGTTTTCATTTTTGATGAGACGCGTAATGAAAGTGGTTTACTCGCCGCAAAGGAAAACCGGCGATTTCGCGAAAATCCCGAGCTTGGCCCGAATAGTCGAATGTATACAAAGAAAGTACCATGTGAGTAAACTCATTTCCAAAACGATTTTTTAAATTATCTTTTCACCACTAAAACGCATAAGACTTGTAGTTTTCAAAAATGTTATCATTTTTGATGAGACGCTGAATAAAGGAAGTTTAATCGCCGGCAAACAAAAACCCGCCATTTCCTGTAAACCCCGGGCTTGGCCCGTACAGTCAAAAGTATATAAAGAAAGTACCCGGGGTGTAAACTCATTACCCGAACGATTTTTTAAATTATTATTTCACCACTAAAGCCCATGAGACTTGTAGTTTTTAAAAATGTTTTCATTTTTGATGAGACGCTGAATAAAAGAAGTTTAATCGCCGGCAAACGAAAACCTGCGACTTGCCGTAAATCCCGGACTCGGCCCGTATAGTCAAAAGTATACAAAGAAAGTACCCACGAAGTAAACTCATTTCCCGAACGATTTTTTAAATTATTTTTTCACCACTAAAACGCATGAGACTAGTAGTTTTCAAATTTGTTTTCATTTTTGATGAGACGCTGAATAAAAGAAGTTTAATCGCCGGCAAACGTAACCCGCGATTTCCCGTAAATCCCGGTCTTGGCCCGTATAGTCAAAAGTATACAAAGAAAGTACCCAGGGAGTAAACTCATTTCCCGAACGATTTTTTAATTTGTTTTTTTCACCACTATAACGCATGAGACTTGTAGTTTTTAAAAATGTTTTCATTTTTGATGAGACGCTGAATAAAAGAAGTTTAATCGCCGGCAAACGAAAACCCGCGATTTCCCGTAAATCCTGACTCGGCCGTATAGTCAAACGTATACAAAGACTGTACCCAGGGAGTAAACTCATTTCCCGAACGATTTTTTAAATTATTTTTTCACCATTAAAACGCATGAGACTTGTAGTTTTCAGAAATATTTTCATTTTTGATGAGACGCTTAATGAAAGTGGTTTAATCGCCGGCAAAGTAAAACCGGCGATTTCCCGTAAATCCCGGGCTTTGCCCGTATAGTCGAATGTATACAAAGAAAGTACCCTGTGAGTAAACTCACTTCCAAAACGATTTTTTAAATAATCTTTTCACCACTAAAACGCATTAGACTTGTAGTTTTCAAAAATGTTTTCAATTTTGATGAGACGCTGAATAAAAGAAGTTTAATCGCCGGCAAAAGAAAATCCGCCATTTCCTGTAAACCCCGGGCTTGGCCCGTATAGTCAAAAGTATACAAAGAAATTACCGGGGTGTAAACTCATTTCCCGAACGATTTTTTAAATTATTATTTCGCCACTAAAGCCCATGAGACTTGTAGTTTTTAAAAATGTTTTCATTTTTGATGAGACGCTGAATAAAAGAAGTTTAATCGCCAGCAAACGAAAACCCGCGACTTCCCGCAAATCCCGGACTCGGCCCGTATAGTCAAAAGGATACAAAGAAAGTACCCAGGGAGTAAACTCATTTCCCGAACGATTTTTTAAATTATTTTTTCATCACTAAAACGCATGAGACTTGTAGTTTTCAGAAATGTTTTCATTTTTGATGAGACGCTTAATGAAAGTGGATTAATTGCTGGCAAACGAAAACCCGCGATTTCCCGTAAATCCCGGGCTTGGCCCGTATAGTCGAATGTATACAAAGAAAGTACCCTGTGAGTAAACTCATTTCCAGAACGATTTTTTAAATTATTCTTTCACCACTAAAGCCCATAAGACTTGTAGTTTTCAAAAATGATTTCATTTTTGATGAGACGCTTAATGAAAGAGGATTAATCGCCGGCAAACGAAAACCCGCGATTTCCCGTAAATTCCGGGCTTGGCCCGTATAGTCGAATGTATACAAAAAAAGTACCCTGTGAGTAAACTCATTCCCAGAACGATTTTTTAAATTATTATTTTCCCACTAAAGCCCATGAGACTTGTAGTTTTTAAAAATGATTTCATTTTTGATGAGACGCTTAATGAAAGTGGTTTAATCGCCGGCAAAGTAAAACCGGCGATTTCCCGTAAATCCCGGGCTTGGCCCGTATAGTCGAATGTATACAAAGAAAGTACCCTGTGAGTAAACTCACTTCCAAAACGATTTTTTAAATAATCTTTTCACCAGTAAAACGCATTAGACTTGTAGTTTTCAAAAATGTTTTCAATTTTGATGAGACGCTGAATAAAAGAAGTTTAATCGCCGGCAAAAGAAAACCCGCCATTTCCTGTAAACCCCGGGCTTGGCCCGTATAGTCAAAAGTATACAAAGAAATTACCGGGGTGTAAACTCATTTCCCGAACGATTTTTTAAATTATTATTTCGCCACTAAAGCCCATGAGACTTGTAGTTTTTAAAAATGTTTTCATTTTTGATGAGACGCTGAATAAAAGAAGTTTAATCGCCGGCAAACGAAAACCCGCGACTTCCCGCAAATCCCGGACTCGGCCCGTATAGTCAAAAGTATACAAAGAAAGTACCCAGGGAGTAAACTCATTTCCCGAACGATTTTTTAAATTATTTTTTCACCACTAAAACGCATGAGACTTGTAGTTTTCAGAAATGTTTTCATTTTTGATGAGACGCTTAATGAAAGTGGATTAATCGCTGGCAAACGAAAACCCGCGATTTCCCGTAAATCCCGGGCTTGGCCCGTATAGTCGAATGTATACAAAGAAAGTACCCTGTTAGTAAACTCATTTCCAGAACGATTTTTTAAATTATTTTTTCACCACTAAAACGCATAAGACTTGTAGTTTTCAAAAATGATTTCATTTTTGATGAGACGCTTAATGAAAGAGGTTTAATCGCCGGCAAACGAAAACCCGCGATTTCCCGTAAATCCCGGGCTTGGCCCGTATAGTCGAATGTATACAAAGAAAGTACCCTGTTAGTAAACTCATTTCCAGAACGATTTTTTAAATTATTTTTTCACCACTAAAACGCATAAGACTTGTAGTTTTCAAAAATGATTTCATTTTTGATGAGACGCTTAATGAAAGAGGTTTAATCGCCGGCAAACGAAAACCCGCGATTTCCCGTAAATTCCGGCCTTGGCCCGTATAGTCGAATGTATACAAAAAAAGTACCCTGTGAGTAAACTCATTCCCAGAACGATTTTTTAAATTATTATTTTCCCACTAAAGCCCATGAGACTTGTAGTTTTTAAAAATGATTTCATTTTTGATGAGACGTTGAATAAAAGAAGTTTAATCGCCGGCAAACGAAAACCCGCGATTTCCCGTAAATCCCGACTCGGCCCGTATAGTCAAAAGTATACAAAGAAAGTTCTTAGGGAGTAAACTCATTTCCCGAACGATTTTTTAAATTATTTTTTCACCACTAAAACGCATGAGACTAGTAGTTTTCAAATTTGTTTTCATTTTTGATGAGACGCTGAATAAAAGAAGTTTAATCGCCGGCAAACGAAAACCCGCGATTTCCCGTAAATCCCGGTCTTGGCCCGTATAGTCAAAAGTATACAAAGAAAGTACCCAGGGAGTAAACTCATTTCCCGAACGATTTTTTAATTTGTTTTTTCACCACTATAACGCATGAGACTTGTAGTTTTTAAAAATGTTTTCATTTTTGATGAGACGCTGAATAAAAGAAGTTTAATCGCCGGCAAACGAAAACCCGCGATTTCCCGTAAATCCTGACTCGGTCTTATAGTCAAAAGTATACAAAGAATGTACCCAGGGAGTAAACTCATTTCCCGAACGATTTTTTAAATTATTTTTTCACCATTAAAACGCATGAGACTTGTAGTTTTTAGAAATATTTTCATTTTTGATGAGACGCTTAATGAAAGTGGTTTAATCGCCGGCAAAGTAAAACCGGCGATTTCCCGTAAATCCCGGGCTTGGCCCGTATAGTCGAATGTATACAAAGAAAGTACCCTGTGAGTAAACTCACTTCCAAAACGATTTTTTAAATTATCTTTTCACCACTAAAACGCATTAGACTTGTAGTTTTCAAAAATGTTTTCAATTTTGATGAGACGCTGAATAAAAGAAGTTTAATCGCCGGCAAAAGAAAACCCGCCATTTCCTGTAAACCCCGGGCTTGGCCCGTATAGTCAAAAGTATACAAAGAAATTACCGGGGTGTAAACTCATTTCCCGAACGATTTTTTAAATTATTATTTCGCCACTAAAGCCCATGAGACTTGTAGTTTTTAAAAATGTTTTCATTTTTGATGAGACGCTGAATAAAAGAAGTTTAATCGCCGGCAAACGAAAACCCGCGACTTCCCGCAAATCCCGGACTCGGCCCGTATAGTCAAAAGTATACAAAGAAAGTACCCAGGGAGTAAACTCATTTCCCGAACGATTTTTAAAATTATTTTTTCACCACTAAAACGCATGAGACTTGTAGTTTTCAGAAATGTTTTCATTTTTGATGAGACGCTTAATGAAAGTGGATTAATCGCTGGCAAACGAAAACCCGCGATTTCCCGTTAATCCCGGGCTTGGCCCGTATAGTCGAATGTATACAAAGAAAGTACCCTGTGAGTAAACTCATTTCCAGAACGATTTTTTAAATTATTTTTTCACCACTAAAACGCATAAGACTTGTAGTTTTCAAAAATGATTTCATTTTTGATGAGACGCTTAATGAAAGAGGTTTAATCGCCGGCAAACGAAAACCCGCGATTTCCCGTAAATTCCGGGCTTGGCCCGTATAGTCGAATGTATACAAAAAAAGTACCCTGTGAGTAAACTCATTCCCAGAACGATTTTTTAAATTATTATTTCCCCACTAAAGCCCATGAGACTTGTAGTTTTTAAAAATGATTTCATTTTTGATGAGACGTTGAATAAAAGAAGTTTAATCGCCGGCAAACGAAAACCCGCGATTTCCCGTAAATCCCGACTCGGCCCGTATAGTCAAAAGTATACAAAGAAAGAACTTAGGGAGTAAACTCATTTCCCGAACGATTTTTTAAATTATTTTTTCACCACTAAAACGCATGAGACTTGTAGTTTTCAGAAATGTTTTCATTTTTGATGAGACGCTGAATAAAAGAAGTTTAATCGCCGGCAATCGAAAACCCGCCATTTCCTGTAAACCCCGGGCTTGGCCTGTATAGTCAAAAGTATACAAAGAGAGTACCCGGGGTGTAAACTCATTTCCCGAAAGATTTTTTAAATTATTATTTCACCACTAAAGCCCATGAGACTTGTAGTTTTCAAAAATGATTTCATTTTTGATGAGACGCTTAATGAAAGAGGTTTAATCGCCGGCAAACGAAAACCCGCGATTTCCCGTAAATTCCGGGCTTGGCCCGTATAGTCGAATGTATACAAAAAAAGTACCCTGTGAGTAAACTCATTTCCCGAACGATTTTTTAAATTATTTTTTCACCACTAAAACGCATGAGACTAGTAGTTTTCAAATTTGTTTTCATTTTTGATGAGACGCTGAATAAAAGAAGTTTAATCGCCGGCAAACGAAAACCCGCGATTTCCCGTAAATCCCGGTCTTGGCCCGTATAGTCAAAAGTATACAAAGAAAGTACCCAGGGAGTAAACTCATTTCCCGAACGATTTTTTAATTTGTTTTTTCACCACTATAACGCATGAGACTTGTAGTTTTTAAAAATGTTTTCATTTTTGATGAGACGCTGAATAAAAGAAGTTTAATCGCCGGCAAACGAAAACCCGCGATTTCCCGTAAATCCTGACTCGGCCTTATAGTCAAAAGTATACAAAGAATGTACCCAGGGAGTAAACTCATTTCCCGAACGATTTTTTAAATTATTTTTTCACCATTAAAACGCATGAGACTTGTAGTTTTTAGAAATGTTTTCATTTTTGATGAGACGCTTAATGAAAGTGGTTTAATCGCCGGCAAAGTAAAACCGGCGATTTCCCGTAAATCCCGGGCTTGGCCCGTATAGTCGAATGTATACAAAGAAAGTACCCTGTGAGTAAACTCACTTCCAAAACGATTTTTTAAATTATCTTTTCACCACTAAAACGCATTAGACTTGTAGTTTTCAAAAATGTTTTCAATTTTGATGAGACGCTGAATAAAAGAAGTTTAATCGCCGGCAAAAGAAAACCCGCCATTTCCTGTAAACCCCGGGCTTGGCCCGTATAGTCAAAAGTATACAAAGAAATTACCGGGGTGTAAACTCATTTCCCGAACGATTTTTTAAATTATTATTTCGCCACTAAAGCCCATGAGACTTGTAGTTTTTAAAAATGTTTTCATTTTTGATGAGACGCTGAATAAAAGAAGTTTAATCGCCGGCAAACGAAAACCCGCGACTTCCCGCAAATCCCGGACTCGGCCCGTATAGTCAAAAGTATACAAAGAAAGTACCCAGGGAGTAAACTCATTTCCCGAACGATTTTTTAAATTATTTTTTCACCACTAAAACGCATGAGACTTGTAGTTTTCAGAAATGTTTTCATTTTTGATGAGACGCTTAATGAAAGTGGAGTAATCGCTGGCAAACGAAAACCCGCGATTTCCCGTGAATCCCGGGCTTGGCCTGTATAGTCGAATGTATACAAAGAAAGTACCCTGTGAGTAAACTCATTTCCAGAACGATTTTTTAAATTATTTTTTCACCACTAAAACGCATAAGACTTGTAGTTTTCAAAAATGATTTCATTTTTGATGAGACGCTTAATGAAAGTGGTTTAATCGCCGGCAAACGAAAACCCGCGATTTCCCGTAAATTCCGGGCTTGGCCCGTATAGTCGAATGTATACAAAAAAAGTACCCTGTGAGTAAACTCATTCCCAGAACGATTTTTTAAATTATTATTTCCCCACTAAAGCCCATGAGACTTGTAGTTTTTAAAAATGATTTCATTTTTGATGAGACGTTGAATAAAAGAAGTTTAATCGCCGGCAAACGAAAACCCGCGATTTCCCGTAAATCCCGACTCGGCCCGTATAGTCAAAAGTATACAAAGAAAGTACTTAGGGAGTAAACTCATTTCCCGAACGATTTTTTAAATTATTTTTTCACCACTAAAACGCATGAGACTTGTAGTTTTCAGAAATGTTTTCATTTTTGATGAGACGCTTAATGAAAGTGGATTAATCGCTGGCAAACGAAAACCCGCGATTTCCCGTTAATCCCGGGCTTGGCCCGTATAGTCGAATGTATACAAAAAAAGTACCCTGTGAGTAAACTCATTCCCAGAACGATTTTTTAAATTATTATTTCCCCACTAAAGCCCATGAGACTTGTAGTTTTTAAAAATGATTTCATTTTTGATGAGACGTTGAATAAAAGAAGTTTAATCGCCGGCAAACGAAAACCCGCGATTTCCCGTAAATCCCGACTCGGCCCGTATAGTCAAAAGTATACAAAGAAAGTACTTAGGGAGTAAACTCATTTCCCGAACGATTTTTTAAATTATTTTTTCACCACTAAAACGCATGAGACTTGTAGTTTTCAGAAATGTTTTCATTTTTGATGAGACGCTTAATGAAAGTGGTTTAATCGCCGGCAAAAGAAAACCCGCGATTTCCCGTAAATCCCGGGCTTGGCCCGTATAGTCGAATGTATACAAAGAAAGTACCTTGTGAGTAAACTCATTTCCAAAACGATTTTTTAATTTATCTTTTCACCACTAAAACGCATGAGACTTGTAGTTTTCAAAAATGTTTTCATTTTTGATAAGACGCTGAATAAAAGAAGTTTAATCGCCGGCAACCGAAAACCCGCCATTTCCTGTAAACCCCGGGCTTGGCCTGTATAGTCTAAAGTATACAAAGAAAGTACCCGGGGTGTAAACTCATTTCCCGAACAATTTTTTAAATTATTATTTCACCACTAAAGCCCATGAGACTTGTAGTTTTCAAAAATGTTTTCATTTTTGATGAGACGCTGAATAAAAGAAGTTTAATCGCCGGCAAACGAAAACCCGCGACTTCCCGCAAATCCCGGACTCGGCCCGTATAGTCAAAAGTATACAAAGAAAGTACCCAGGGAGTAAACTCATTTCCCGAACGATTTTTTAAATTATTTTTTCACCACTAAAACGCATGAGACTTGTAGTTTTCAGAAATGTTTTCATTTTTGATGAGACGCTTAATGAAAGTGGAGTAATCGCTGGCAAACGAAAACCCGCGATTTCCCGTGAATCCCGGGCTTGGCCTGTATAGTCGAATGTATACAAAGAAAGTACCCTGTGAGTAAACTCATTTCCAGAACGATTTTTTAAATTATTTTTTCACCACTAAAACGCATAAGACTTGTAGTTTTCAAAAATGATTTCATTTTTGATGAGACGCTTAATGAAAGTGGTTTAATCGCCGGCAAACGAAAACCCGCGATTTCCCGTAAATTCCGGGCTTGGCCCGTATAGTCGAATGTATACAAAAAAAGTACCCTGTGAGTAAACTCATTCCGAGAACGATTTTTTAAATTATTATTTCCCCACTAAAGCCCATGAGACTTGTAGTTTTTAAAAATGATTTCATTTTTGATGAGACGTTGAATAAAAGAAGTTTAATCGCCGGCAAACGAAAACCCGCGATTTCCCGTAAATCCCGACTCGGCCCGTATAGTCAAAAGTATACAAAGAAAGTACTTAGGGAGTAAACTCATTTCCTGAACGATTTTTTAAATTATTTTTTCACCACTAAAACGCATGAGACTTGTAGTTTTCAGAAATGTTTTCATTTTTGATGAGACGCTTAATGAAAGTGGATTAATCGCTGGCAAACGAAAACCCGCGATTTCCCGTTAATCCCGGGCTTGGCCCGTATAGTCGAATGTATACAAAAAAAGTACCCTGTGAGTAAACTCATTCCCAGAACGATTTTTTAAATTATTATTTCCCCACTAAAGCCCATGAGACTTGTAGTTTTTAAAAATGATTTCATTTTTGATGAGACGTTGAATAAAAGAAGTTTAATCGCCGGCAAACGAAAACCCGCGATTTCCCGTAAATCCCGACTCGGCCCGTATAGTCAAAAGTATACAAAGAAAGTACTTAGGGAGTAAACTCATTTCCCGAACGATTTTTTAAATTATTTTTTCACCACTAAAACGCATGAGACTTGTAGTTTTCAGAAATGTTTTCATTTTTGATGAGACGCTTAATGAAAGTGGTTTAATCGCCGGCAAAAGAAAACCCGCGATTTCCCGTAAATCCCGGGCTTGGCCCGTATAGTCGAATGTATACAAAGAAAGTACCTTGTGAGTAAACTCATTTCCAAAACGATTTTTTAATTTATCTTTTCACCACTAAAACGCATGAGACTTGTAGTTTTCAAAAATGTTTTCATTTTTGATAAGACGCTGAATAAAAGAAGTTTAATCGCCGGCAACCGAAAACCCGCCATTTCCTGTAAACCCCGGGCTTGGCCTGTATAGTCTAAAGTATACAAAGAAAGTACCCGGGGTGTAAACTCATTTCCCGAACAATTTTTTAAATTATTATTTCACCACTAAAGCCCATGAGACTTGTAGTTTTCAAAAATGATTTCATTTTTGATGAGACGTTGAATAAAAGAAGTTTAATCGCCGGCAAACGAAAACCCGCGATTTCCCGTAAATCCCGACTCGGCCCGTATAGTCAAAAGTATACAAAGAAAGTACTTAGGGAGTAAACTCATTTCCCGAACGATTTTTTAAATTATTTTTTCACCACTAAAACGCATGAGACTTGTAGTTTTCAGAAATGTTTTCATTTTTGATGAGACGCTTAATGAAAGTGGTTTAATCGCCGGCAAAAGAAAACCCGCGACTTCCCGTAAATCCCGGGCTTGGCCCGTATAGTCGAATGTATACAAAGAAAGTACCTTGTGAGTAAACTCATTTCCAAAACGATTTTTTAATTTATCTTTTTACCACTAAAACGCATGAGACTTGTAGTTTTCAAAAATGTTTTCATTTTTGATGAGACGCTGAATAAAAGAAGTTTAATCGCCGGCAACCGAAAACCCGCCATTTCCTGTAAACCCCGGGCTTGGCCTGTATAGTCAAAAGTATACAAAGAAAGTACCCGGGGTGTAAACTCATTTCCCGAAAGATTTTTTAAATTATTATTTCACCACTAAAGCCCATGAGACCTGTAGTTTTTAAAAAATTTTTCATTTATGATGAGACGCTTAATGAAAGTGGATTAATCGCCGGCAAACGAAAACCCGCGATTTCCCGTAAATCCCGGACTCGGTCCGTATAGTTAAAAGTATACAAAGAAATTACCGGGGTGTAAACTCATTTCCCGAACGATTTTTTAAATTATTATTTCGCCACTAAAGCCCATGAGACTTGTAGTTTTTAAAAATGTTTTCATTTTTGATGAGACGCTGAATAAAAGAAGTTTAATCGCCGGCAAACGAAAACCCGCGACTTCCCGCAAATCCCGGACTCGGCCCGTATAGTCAAAAGTATACAAAGAAAGTACCCAGGGAGTAAACTCATTTCCCGAACGATTTTTTAAATTATTTTTTCACCACTAAAACGCATGAGACTTGTAGTTTTCAGAAATGTTTTCATTTTTGATGAGACGCTTAATGAAAGTGGATTAATCGCTGGCAAACGAAAACCCGCGATTTCCCGTTAATCCCGGGCTTGGCCCGTATAGTCGAATGTATACAAAGAAAGTACCCTGTGAGTAAACTCATTTCCAGAACGATTTTTTAAATTATTTTTTCACCACTAAAACGCATAAGACTTGTAGTTTTCAAAAATGATTTCATTTTTGATGAGACGCTTAATGAAAGTGGTTTAATCGCCGGCAAACGAAAACCCGCGATTTCCCGTAAATTCCGGGCTTGGCCCGTATAGTCGAATGTATACAAAAAAAGTACCCTGTGAGTAAACTCATTCCCAGAACGATTTTTTAAATTATTATTTCCCCACTAAAGCCCATGAGACTTGTAGTTTTTAAAAATGATTTCATTTTTGATGAGACGTTGAATAAAAGAAGTTTAATCGCCGGCAAACGAAAACCCGCGATTTCCCGTAAATCCCGACTCGGCCCGTATAGTCAAAAGTATACAAAGAAAGTACTTAGGGAGTAAACTCATTTCCCGAACGATTTTTTAAATTATTTTTTCACCACTAAAACGCATGAGACTTGTAGTTTTCAGAAATGTTTTCATTTTTGATGAGACGCTTAATGAAAGTGGATTAATCGCTGGCAAACGAAAACCCGCGATTTCCCGTTAATCCCGGGCTTGGCCCGTATAGTCGAATGTATACAAAGAAAGTACCCTGTGAGTAAACTCATTTCCAGAACGATTTTTTAAATAATTTTTTCACCACTAAAACGCATAAGACTTGTAGTTTTCAAAAATGATTTCATTTTTGATGAGACGCTTAATGAAAGTGGTTTAATCGCCGGCAAACGAAAACCCGCGATTTCCCGTAAATTCCGGGCTTGGCCCGTATAGTCGAATGTATACAAAAAAAGTACCATTTGAGTAAACTCATTCCCAGAACGATTTTTTAAATTATTATTTCCCCACTAAAGCCCATGAGACTTGTAGTTTTTAAAAATGATTTCATTTTTGATGAGACGTTGAATAAAAGAAGTTTAATCGCCGGCAAACGAAAACCCGCGATTTCCCGTAAATCCCGACTCGGCCCGTATAGTCAATGGTATACAAAGAAAGTACTTAGGGAGTAAACTCATTTCCCGAACGATTTTTTAAATTATTTTTTCACCACTAAAACGCATGAGACTTGTAGTTTTCAGAAATGTTTTCATTTTTGATGAGACGCTTAATGAAAGTGGTTTAATCACCGGCAAAAGAAAACCCGCGATTTCCCGTAAATCCCGGGCTTGGCCCGTATAGTCGAATGTATACAAAGAAAGTACCTTGTGAGTAAACTCATTTCCAAAACGATTTTTTAATTTATCTTTTCACCACTAAAACGCATGAGACTTGTAGTTTTCAAAAATGTTTTCATTTTTGATAAGACGCTGAATAAAAGAAGTTTAATCGCCGGCAACCGAAAACCCGCCATTTCCTGTAAACCCCGGGCTTGGCCTGTATAGTCTAATGTATACAAAGAAAGTACCCTGTGAGTAAACTCATTTCCAGAACGATTTTTTAAATTATTTTTTCACCACTAAAACGCATAAGACTTGTAGTTTTCAAAAATGATTTCATTTTTGATGAGACGCTTAATGAAAGTGGTTTAATCGCCGGCAAACGAAAACCCGCGATTTCCCGTAAATTCCGGGCTTGGCCCGTATAGTCGAATGTATACAAAAAAAGTACCATTTGAGTAAACTCATTCCCAGAACGATTTTTTAAATTATTATTTCCCCACTAAAGCCCATGAGACTTGTAGTTTTTAAAAATGATTTCATTTTTGATGAGACGTTGAATAAAAGAAGTTTAATCGCCGGCAAACGAAAACCCGCGATTTCCCGTAAATCCCGACTCGGCCCGTATAGTCAAAAGTATACAAAGAAAGTACTTAGGGAGTAAACTCATTTCCCGAACGATTTTTTAAATTATTTTTTCACCACTAAAACGCATGAGACTTGTAGTTTTCAGAAATGTTTTCATTTTTGATGAGACGCTTAATGAAAGTGGTTTAATCGCCGGCAAAAGAAAACCCGCGATTTCCCGTAAATCCCGGGCTTGGCCCGTATAGTCGAATGTATACAAAGAAAGTACCTTGTGAGTAAACTCATTTCCAAAACGATTTTTTAATTTATCTTTTCACCACTAAAACGCATGAGACTTGTAGTTTTCAAAAATGTTTTCATTTTTGATAAGACGCTGAATAAAAGAAGTTTAATCGCCGGCAACCGAAAACCCGCCATTTCCTGTAAACCCCGGGCTTGGCCTGTATAGTCTAAAGTATACAAAGAAAGTACCCGGGGTGTAAACTCATTTCCCGAACAATTTTTTAAATTATTATTTCACCACTAAAGCCCATGAGACTTGTAGTTTTCAAAAATGATTTCATTTTTGATGAGACGTTGAATAAAAGAAGTTTAATCGCCGGCAAACGAAAACCCGCGATTTCCCGTAAATCCCGACTCGGCCCGTATAGTCAAAAGTATACAAAGAAAGTACTTAGGGAGTAAACTCATTTCCCGAACGATTTTTTAAATTATTTTTTCACCACTAAAACGCATGAGACTTGTAGTTTTCAGAAATGTTTTCATTTTTGATGAGACGCTTAATGAAAGTGGTTTAATCGCCGGCAAAAGAAAACCCGCGATTTCCCGTAAATCCTGGGCTTGGCCCGTATAGTCGAATGTATACAAAGAAAGTACCTTGTGAGTAAACTCATTTCCAAAACGATTTTTTAATTTATCTTTCTACCACTAAAACGCATGAGACTTGTAGTTTTCAAAAATGTTTTCATTTTTAATGAGACGCTGAATAAAAGAAGTTTAATCGCCGGCAACCGAAAACCCGCCATTTCCTGTAAACCCCGGGCTTGGCCTGTATAGTCAAAAGTATACAAAGAAAGTACCCGGGGTGTAAACTCATTTCCCGAAAGATTTTTTAAATTATTATTTCACCACTAAAGCCCATGAGACTTGTAGTTTTTAAAAAATTTTTCATTTATGATGAGACGCTGAATAAAAGAAGTTTAATCGCTGGCAAACGAAAACCCGCGACTTCCCGTAAATCCCGGACTCGGCCCGTATAGTCAAAAGTATACAAAGAAAGTACCCAGGGAGTAAACTCATTTCCCGAACGATTTTTTAAATTATTTTTTTACCACTAAAACGCATGAGACTTGTAGTTTTCAGAAATGTTTTCATTTTTGATGAGACGCTTAATGAAAGTGGTTTAATCGCCGGCAAAAGAAAACCCGCGATTTCCCGTAAATCCCGGGCTTGGCCCGTATAGTCGAATGTATACAAAGAAAGTACCCTGTGAGTAAACTCATTACCAAAACGATTTTTTAATTTATCTTTACACCACTAAAACGCATGAGACTTGTAGTTTTCAAAAATGTTTTCATTTTTGATGAGACGCTGAATAAAAAAAGTTTAATTGCCGGCAACCGAAAACCCGCCATTTCCTGTAAACCCCGGGCTTGACCTGCATAGTCAAAAGTATACAAAGAAAGTACCTGGGGTGTAAACTCATTTCCCGAACGATTTTTTAAATTATTATTTCACCACTAAAACCCATGAGACTTGTAGTTTTTAAAAATTTTTTTCATTTATGATGAGACGCTGAATAAAAGAAATTTAATCATTGGCAAACGAAAACCCGCGACTTCCCGTAAATCCCGGACTCGGCTCGTATAGTCAAAAGTATACAAAGAAAGTACCCAGGGAGTAAACTCATTTCCCGAACGATTTTTTAAATTTTTTTTTCACCACTAAAGCCCATGAGACTTGTAGTTTTCAAAAATGATTTCATTTTTGATGAGACGTTGAATAAAAGAAGTTTAATCGCCGGCAAACGAAAACCCGCGATTTCCCGTAAATCCCGACTCGGCCCGTATAGTCAAAAGTATACAAAGAAAGTACTTAGGGAGTAAACTCATTTCCCGAACGATTTTTTAAATTATTTTTTCACCACTAAAACGCATGAGACTTGTAGTTTTCAGAAATGTTTTCATTTTTTATGAGACGCTTAATGAAAGTGGTTTAATCGCCGGCAAAAGAAAACCCGCGATTTCCCGTAAATCCCGGGCTTGGCCCGTATAGTCGAATGTATACAAAGAAAGTACCTTGTGAGTAAACTCATTTCCAAAACGATTTTTTAATTTATCTTTTTACCACTAAAACGCATGAGACTTGTAGTTTTCAAAAATGTTTTCATTTTTGATGAGACGCTGAATAAAAGAAGTTTAATCGCCGGCAACCGAAAACCCGCCATTTCCTGTAAACCCCGGGCTTGGCCTGTATAGTCAAAAGTATACAAAGAAAGTACCCGGGGTGTAAACTCATTTCCCGAAAGATTTTTTAAATTATTATTTCACCACTAAAGCCCATGAGACTTGTAGTTTTTAAAAAATTTTTCATTTATGATGAGACGCTGAATAAAAGAAGTTTAATCGCTGGCAAACGAAAACCCGCGACTTCCCGTAAATCCCGGACTCGGCCCGTATAGTCAAAAGTATACAAAGAAAGTACCCAGAGAGTAAACTCATTTCCCGAACGATTTTTTAAATTATTTTTTCACCACTAAAACGCATGAGACTTGTAGTTTTCAGAAATGTTTTCATTTTTGATGAGACGCTTAATGAAAGTGGATTAATCGCCGGCACACGAAAACCCGCGATTTCCCGTAAATCCCGGGCTTGGCCCGTATAGTCGAATGTATACAAAGAAAGTTCCCTGTGAGTAAACTCATTTCCTTAACGATTTTTTTTATTATTTTTTCACCACTAAAACGCATCAGACTTGTAGTTTTCAAAAATGTTTTCATTTTTGATGGGACGCTGAATAAAAGAAGTTTAATCGCCGGCAAACGAAAACCCGCGATTTCCCGTAAATCTCGGACTCGGCCCGTATAGTGAAAAGTATACAAAGAAAGTACCCAGGGAGTAAACTCATTTTCCGAACGATTTTTTAAATTATTTTTTCACCACTAAAACGCATGAGACTTGCAGTTTTCAAAAATGTTTTCATTTTTGATGAGACGCTTAATAAAAGATGTTTAATCGCCGGCAAACGAAAACCCGCGATTTCCCGTAAATCCCGGACTCGGTCCGTATAGTCAAAAGTATACAAAAAAGTACCCAGGGAGAAAACTCATTTTCCGAACGATTTTTTAAATTATTTTTTCACCACTAAAACGCATGTGACTTGTAGTTTTCAAAAATGTTTTCATTTTTGATGAGACGCTTAATGAAAGAGGTTTAATCGCCGGCAAACGAAAACCAGCGATTTCCCCTAAATCCCGGGCTAGGCCCGTGTAGTCGAATGTATACAAAGAAAGTACCCAGTGAGTAAACTCATTTCCCGAACGATTTTTTAAATTATTTTTTCACCACTAAAACGCATGAGACTTGTAGTTTTCAGAAATGTTTTCATTTTTGATGAGACGCTTGATGAAAGAAGTTTAATCGCCGGCAAACGAAAACCTGCGACTTCCCGTAAATCCCGGACTCGGCCCGTATAGTCAAAAGTATACAAAGAAAGTACCCAGGGAGTAAACTCATTTCCCGAACGATTTTTTAAATTATTTTTTCACCACTAAAACGCATGAGACTTGTAGTTTTGAGAAATCTTTTCATTTTTGATGAGACGCTTAATGAAAGTGGTTTAATCGCCGGCAAACGAAAACCCAGCGATTTCCCGTAAATCCCGGGCTTGGCCCGTATAGTCGAATGTATACAAAGAAAGTACCCTGTGAGTAAACTCATTTCCAAAACGATTTTTCAAATTATCTTTTCACCACTAAAACGCATGAGACTTGTAGTTTTCAAAAATGTTTTTATTTTTGATGAGACACTGAATAAAAGAAGTTTAATCGCCGACAAACGAAAACCCGCCATTTCCCGTAAATCCCCGGCTTGGCCCCTATAGTCAAAAGTATACAAAAAAAGTACCCAGGGAGTAAACTCATTTTCCGAACGATTTTTTAAATTATTTTTTCACCACTAAAACGCATGAGACTTGTAGTTTTCAGAAATCTTTTCATTTTTGATGAGACGCTTAATGAAAGTGGTTTAATCGCCGGCAAACGAAAACCCGCGATTTCCCGTAAATCCCGGGCTTGGCCCGTATAGTCGAATGTATACAAAGAAAGTACCCTGTGAGTAAACTCATTTCCAAAACGATTTTTCAAATTATCTTTTCACCACTAAAACGCATGAGACTTGTAGTTTTCAAAAATGTTTTCATTTTTGATGAGACACTGAATAAAAGAAGTTTAATCGCCGACAAACGAAAACCCGCCATTTGCCGTAAATCCCGGGCTTGGCCCCTATAGTCAAAAGTATACAAAGAAAGTACCCAGGGAGTAAACTCATTTCCCGAACGATTTTTTATATTTTTCTTTCACCACTAAATCGCATGAGACTTGTAGTTTTCAAAAATGTTTTCATTTTTGATGGGACGCTGAATAAAAGAAGTTTAATCGCCGGCAAACGAAAACCCGCGATTTCCCGTAAATCCCGGACTCGGCCCGTATAGTCAAAAGTATACAAAAAAGTACCCAGGGAGTAAACTCATGTTCCGAACGATTTTTTATATTATTTTTTCACCACTAAAACGCATGAGACTTGTAGTTTTCAAAAATGTTTTCATTTTTGATGAAACGCTTAATGAAAGAGGTTTAATCGCCGGCAAACGAAAACCAGCGATTTCCCCTAAATCCCGGGCTTGGCCCGTGTAGTCGAATGTATAAAGAGAAAGTACCCAGGGAGTAAACTCATTTCCCGAACGATTTTTTAATTTTTTTTTTTACCACTAAAGCCCATGAGACTTGTAGTTTTTAAAAATGTTTTCATTTTTGATGAGCGCTGAATAAAAGAAGTTTAATCGCCGGCAAACAAAAACCCGCGATTTCCCGTAAATCCCGGACTCGGCCCGTATAGTCAAAAGTATACAAAGAAAGTACCCAGGAAGTAAACTCATTTCCCGAACGATTTTTTAAATTATTTTTTCACCACTAAAACGCATGAGACTTGTAGTTTTCAGAAATGTTTTCATTTTTGATGAGACGCTTAATGAAAATGGTTTGATCGCCGGCAAAGAAAAACCCGCAATTTCCCGTAAATCCTGGGCTTGGCCCGTATAGTCGAATGTATACAAAGAAAGTACCCTGTGAGTAAACTCATTTCCAAAACGATTTTTTAAATTATTTTTTTCACCACTAAAACGCATGAGACTTGTAGTTTTCAAAAATGTTTTCATTTTTGATGAGACGCTGAATAAAAGAAGTTTAATCGCTGGCAAACGAAAACCCGCCATTTCCCGTAAACCCCGGGCTTGGCCCGTATAGTCAAAAGTATACAAAGAAAGTAACCGGGGTGTAAACTCATTTCCCGAAGGATTTTTTAAATTATTATTTCACCACTAAAGCCCATGAGACTTGTAGTTTTTAAAAAATGTTTTCATTTTTGATGAGACGCTGAATAAAAGAAGTTTAATCGCCGGCAAACGAAAACCCGCCATTTCCCGTAAATCCCGGGCTTGGCCCCTATAGTCAAAAGTATACAAAGAAAGTACCCAGGCAGTAAACTCATTTCCCGAACGATTTTTTATATTATTTTTTCACCACTAAATCGCAGGAGACTTGTAGTTTTCAAAAATGTTTTTATTTTTGATAGGACGCTGAATAAAAGAAGTTTAATCGCCGGCAAGCGAAAACCCGCGATTTCCCGTAAATCCCGGACTCGGCCCGTATAGTCAAAAGTATACAAAGAAAGTACCCAGGGAGTAAACTCATTTTCCGAACGATTTTTTAAATTATTTTTTCACCACTAAAACGCATGAGACTTGTAGTTTTCAAAAATGTTTTCATTTTTAATGAGACGCTTAATGAAAGAGGTTTAATCGCCGGCAAGCGAAAACCCGCGATTTCCCGTAAATCCCGGACTCGGCCGGTATAGTCAAAAGTATACAAAGAAAGTACCCAGGGAGTAAACTCATTTTCCGAACGATTTTTTAAATTATTTTTTCACCACTAAAACGCATAAGACTTGTAGTTTTCAAAAATGTTTTCATTTTTGATAAGACGCTGAATAAAAGAAGTTTAATCGCCGGCAAACGAAAACCCGCCATTTCCTGTAAACCCCGGACTTGGCCCGTATAATCAAAAGTATACAAAGAAAGTACCCATGGAGTAAACTCATTTCCCGAACGTGTTTTTAAATTATTTTTTCACCACTAAAACGCATGAGACTTGTAGTTTTTAAAAATGTTTTCATTTTTGATGAGACGGTGAATAAAAGGAGTTTAATCGCCGGCAAACGAAAACCTGCGATTTCCCGTAAATCCCGGACTCGGCCCGTATAGTCAAAAGTATACAAAGAAAGTACCCAGGGTGTAAACTCATTTCCCGAACGATTTTTTAAATTATTATTTCACCACTAAAGCCTATGAGACTTGTAGTTTTTAAAAATGTTTTTATTTTTAATGAGACGCTGAATAAAAGAAGTTTAATCGCCGGCAAACGAAAACCTGCGACTTCCCGTAAATCCTGGACTCGGCCCGTATAGTCAAAAGTATACAAATAAAGTACCCAGGGAGTAAACTCATTTCCCGAACGATTTTTTAAATTATTTTTCCACCACTGAAACGCATGAAACTTGTAGTTTTCAGAAATGTTTTCATTTTTGATGAGACGCTTAATAAAAGTGGTTTAATCGCCGGCAAACGAAAACCCGTGATTTCCCGTAAATGCCGGGCTTGACCCGTATAGTCGAATGTATACAAAGAAGGTACCCTGTGAGTAAACTCATTTCCTAAACGATTTTTTAAATTATCTTTTCACCAATAAAACGCATGAGACTTGTAGTTTTTAAAAATGTTTTCATTTTTGATGAGACATTGAATAAAAGAAGTTTAATCGCCGGCAAACGAAAACCCGTGATTTCCCGTAAATCCCGGGCTTGGCCCGTATAGTCGAATGTATACAAAGAAAGTACCCTATGAGTAAACTCATTTCCAAAACGATTTTTTAAATTATCTTTTCACCACTAAAACGCATGAGACTTGTAGTTTTTAAAAATGTTTTCATTTTTAATGAGACACTGAATAAAAGAAGTTTAATCGCCGGCACACGAAAACCCGCCATTTCCCGTAAATCCCGGACTCAGCCCGTATAGTCAAAAGTATACAAAGAAAGTACCCCGGGAGTAAACTTATTTCCCGAACGATATTTTAAATTATTTTTTCACCACTAAAACGGATGAGACTTGTAGTCTTCAAACTTGTTTTCATTTTTGATGAGACGCTGAATAAAAGAAGTTTAAACGCCGGCAAACGAAAACCTGCGATTTCCCGTAAATCCCAGACTCGGCCTGTAAAGTCAAAAGTATACAAAGAAATTACCCAGGGTGTAAACTCATTTCCCGAACGATTTTTTAAATTATCTTTTCACCACTAAAACGCATGAGACTTGTAGTTTTCAAAAATGTTTTCATTTTTGATGAGACGCTGAATAAAAGAAGTTTAATCGCCGGCACACGAAAACCTGCGACTTCCCGTAAATCCCGGATTCGGCCCGTATAGTCAAAAGTATACAAATAAAGTACCCAGGGAGTAAACTCATTTCCCAAACGATTTTTTAAATTTTTTTTTCACCACTAAAACGCATGAGACTTGTAGTTTTCAGAAATGTTTTCATTTTTGATAAGACACTGAATAAAAGAAGTTTAATCGCCGGCAAACGAAAACCCGCCATTTCCCGTAAATCCCGGGCTTGGCGCGTGTAGTCAAATGTATACAAAGAAAGTACCCAGGGAGTAAACTCATTTCCCGAGCGATTTTTTAAATTTTTTTTTCACCACTAAAACGCACGAGATTTGTTGTTTTCAAAAATGTTTTCATTTTTGATGAGACGCTTAATGAAAGAGGTTTAATCGCCGGCAAACGAAAACCTGCGATTTCCCGTAAATCCCGGGCTTGGCCCGTATAGTCGAATATATACAAAGAAAGTACCCTGTGAGTAAACTCATTTCCAGAACGATTTTTTAAATTATTTTTTCACCACTAAAACGCATAAGACTTGTGGTTTTTAAAAATGTTTTCATTTTTGATGAGACGCTGAATAAAAGAAGTTTAATCGCCGGCAAATGAAAACCCGCGATTTCCCGTAAATCCCGGGCTTTGCCCGTATAGTCAAAAGTATACAAAGAAAGTACACAGGGAGTAAACTCATTTCCCGAACGATTTTTTAAATTATTTTTTCACCACTAAAACGCATGAGACTTGAAGTCTTCAAACTTATTTTCATTTTTGATGAGACGCTGAATAAAAGAAGTTTAAACGCTGGCAAACGAAAACCTGCGATTTCCCGTAATTCCCAGACTCGGCCTGTAAAGTCAAAAGTATACAAAGAAAGTACCCAGGGTGTAGACTCATTTCCCGAACGATTTTTTAAATTATCTTTTCACCACTAAAACGCATGAGACTTATAGTTTTCAAAAATGTTTTCATTTTTAATGAGACGCTGAATAAAAGAAGTTTAATCGCCGGCAAACGAAAACCCACCATTTCCCGTAAAACCCAGACTCGACCCGTATAATCAAAAGTATACAAAGAAAGTACCCAAGGAGTAAACTTATTTCCCGAACGATATTTTAAATTATTTTTTCACCACTAAAACGGATGAGACTTGTAGTCTTCAAACTTGTTTTCATTTTTGATGAGACGCTGAATAAAAGAAGTTTAAACGCCGGCAAACGAAAACCTGCGATTTCCCGTAAATCCCAGACTCGGCCTGTAAAGTCAAAAGTATACAAAGAAAGTACCCAGGGTGTAAACTCATTTCCCGAACGATTTTTTAAATTATCTTTTCACCACTAAAACGCATGAGACTTGTAGTTTTCAAAAATGTTTTCATTTTTAATGAGACGCTGAATAAAAGAAGTTTAATCGCCGGCAAACGAAAACCTGCGACTTCCCGTAAATCCCGGACTCGGCCCGTATAGTCAAAAGTATACAAATAAAGTACCCAGGGAGTAAACTCATTTCCCGAACGATTTTTTAAATTATTTTTCCACCACTAAAACGCATGAGACTTGTAGTTTTCAGAAATCTTTTCATTTTTGATGAGACGCTTAATGAAAGTGGTTTAATCGCCGGCAAACGAAAACCCGTGATTTCCCGTAAATCCCGGGCTTGGCCCGTATAGTCGAATGTATACAAAGAAAGTACCCTGTGAGTAAACTCATTTCCAAAACGATTTTTTAAATTATCTTTTCACCACTAAAACGCATGAGACTTGTAGTTTTTAAAAATGTTTTCATTTTTGATGAGACACTGGATAAAAGATGTTTAATCGATGGCAAACGAAAACCCGCCATTTCCCGTAAATCCTGGACTCAGCCCGTATAGTCAAAAGTATACAAAGAAAGTACACAGGGAGTAAACTCATTTCCCGAACGATTTTTTAAATTATTTTTTCACCACTAAAACGCATGAGACTTGAAGTCTTCAAACTTATTTTCATTTCTGATGAAACGCTGAATAAAAGAAGTTTAAACGCTGGCAAACGAAAACCTGCAATTTCCCGTAATTCCCAGACTCGGCCTGTAAAGTCAAAAGTATACAAAGAAAGTACCCAGGGTGTAGACTCATTTCCCGAACGATTTTTTAAATTATCTTTTCACCACTAAAACGCATGAGACTTATAGTTTTCAAAAATGTTTTCATTTTTAATGAGACGCTGAATAAAAAAAGTTTAATCGCCGGCAAACGAAAACCCACCATTTCCCGTAAAACCCGGACTCGACCCGTATAATCAAAAGTATACAAAGAAAGTACCCAGGGAGTAAACTTATTTCCCGAACGATATTTTAAATTATTTTTTCACCACTAAAACGGATGAGACTTGTAGTCTTCAAACTTGTTTTCATTTTTGATGAGACGCTGAATAAAAGAAGTTTAAACGCCGGCAAACGAAAACCTGCGATTTCCCGTAAATCCCAGAATCGGCCTGTAAAGTCAAAAGTATACAAAGAAAGTACCCAGGGTGTAAACTCATTTCCCGAACGATTTTTTAAATTATCTTTTCACCACTAAAACGCATGAGACTTGTAGTTTTCAAAAATGTTTTCATTTTTAATGAGACGCTGAATAAAAGAAGTTTAATCGCCGGCAAACGAAAACCTGCGACTTCCCGTAAATCCCGGACTCGGCCCGTATAGTCAAAAGTATACAAATAAAGTACCCAGGGAGTAAACTCATTTCCCGAACGATTTTTTAAATTATTTTTCCACCACTAAAACGCATGAGACTTGTAGTTTTCAGAAATGTTTTCATTTTTGATGAGACGCCTAATGAAAGTGGTTTAATCGCCGGCAAACGAAAACCCGTGATTTCCCGTAAATCCCGGGCTTGGCCCGTATAGTCGAATGTATACAAAGAAAGTACCCTGTGAGTAAACTCATTTCCAAAACGATTTTTTAAATTATCTTTTCACCACTAAAACGCATGAGACTTGTAGTTTTTAAAAATGTTTTCATTTTTGATGAGACACTGGATAAAAGATGTTTAATCGCTGGCAAACGAAAACCCGCCATTTCCCGTAAATCTTGGACTCAGCCCGTATAGTCAAAAGTATACAAAGAAAGTACCCAGGGAGTAAACTTATTTCCCGAACGATTTTTTAAATTATTTTTTCACCACTAAAACGCAGGAGACTTGTAGTTTTGAAAAATGTTTTCAATTGTGATGAGACGCTGAATAAAAGAAGTTTAATCGCCGGCAAACAAAAACCCGCGATTTCCCGTAAATCCCGGGCTTGGCCCGTATAGTCAAAAGTATACAAAGAAAGTACCCAGGAAGTAAACTTATTTCCCGAACGATTTTTTAAATTATTATTTCACCACTAAAGCCCATGAGACTTGTAGTTTTTAAAAATGTTTTCATTTTTGATGAGACGCTGAATAAAAGAAGTTTAATCGCCGGCAAACGAAAACCCGCGATTTCCCGTAAATCCCGGGCTTGGCCCGTATAGTCGAATGTATACAAAGAAAGTACCCTGTGAGTAAACTCATTTCCAGAACGATTTTCTAAATTATTTTTTCACCACTAAAATGCACGAGACTTGTAGTTTTTGAAAATGTTTTCATTTTTGATGAGACGCCTAATGAAAGAGGTTTAAACGCCGGCAAACGAAAACCAGCAATTTACCGTAAATCCCAGACTCGGCCTGTAAAGTCAAAAGTATACAAAGAAAGTACCCAGGGTGTAAACTCATTTCCCGAACGATTTTTTAAATTATCTTTTCACCACTAAAACGCATGAGACTTGTAGTTTTCAAAAATGTTTTCATTTTTGATGAGACGCTGAATAAAAGAAGTTTAATCGCCGGCAAACGAAAACCCGCCATTTCCCGTAAACCCCGGACTCGGCCCGTATAATCAAAAGTATACAAAGAAAGTACCCAGGGAGTAAACTTATTTCCCGAACGATATTTTAAATTATTTTTTCACCACTAAAACGGATGAGACTTGTAGTCTTCAAACTTGTTTTCATTTTTGATGAGACGCTGAATAAAAGAAGTTTAAACGCCGGCAAACGAAAACCTGCGATTTCCCGTAAATCCCAGACTCGGCCTGTAAAGTCAAAAGTATACAAAGAAAGTACCCAGGGTGTAAACTCATTTCCCGAACGATTTTTTAAATTATCTTTTCACCACTAAAACGCATGAGACTTGTAGTTTTCAAAAATGTTTTCATTTTTAATGAGACGCTGAATAAAAGAAGTTTAATCGCCGGCAAACGAAAACCTGCGACTTCCCGTAAATCCCGGACTCGGCCCGTATAGTCAAAAGTATACAAAGAAAGTACACAGGGAGTAAACTCATTTCCCGAACGATTTTTTAAATTATTTTTTCACCACTAAAACGCATGAGACTTGAAGTCTTCAAACTTATTTTCATTTCTGATGAAACGCTGAATAAAAGAAGTTTAAACGCTGGCAAACGAAAACCTGCAATTTCCCGTAATTCCCAGACTCGGCCTGTAAAGTCAAAAGTATACAAAGAAAGTACCCAGGGTGTAGACTCATTTCCCGAACGATTTTTTAAATTATCTTTTCACCACTAAAACGCATGAGACTTATAGTTTTCAAAAATGTTTTCATTTTTAATGAGACGCTGAATAAAAAAAGTTTAATCGCCGGCAAACGAAAACCCACCATTTCCCGTAAAACCCGGACTCGACCCGTATAATCAAAAGTATACAAAGAAAGTACCCAGGGAGTAAACTTATTTCCCGAACGATATTTTAAATTATTTTTTCACCACTAAAACGGATGAGACTTGTAGTCTTCAAACTTGTTTTCATTTTTGATGAGACGCTGAATAAAAGAAGTTTAAACGCCGGCAAACGAAAACCTGCGATTTCCCGTAAATCCCAGAATCGGCCTGTAAAGTCAAAAGTATACAAAGAAAGTACCCAGGGTGTAAACTCATTTCCCGAACGATTTTTTAAATTATCTTTTCACCACTAAAACGCATGAGACTTGTAGTTTTCAAAAATGTTTTCATTTTTAATGAGACGCTGAATAAAAGAAGTTTAATCGCCGGCAAACGAAAACCTGCGACTTCCCGTAAATCCCGGACTCGGCCCGTATAGTCAAAAGTATACAAATAAAGTACCCAGGGAGTAAACTCATTTCCCGAACGATTTTTTAAATTATTTTTCCACCACTAAAACGCATGAGACTTGTAGTTTTCAGAAATGTTTTCATTTTTGATGAGACGCCTAATGAAAGTGGTTTAATCGCCGGCAAACGAAAACCCGTGATTTCCCGTAAATCCCGGGCTTGGCCCGTATAGTCGAATGTATACAAAGAAAGTACCCTGTGAGTAAACTCATTTCCAAAACGATTTTTTAAATTATCTTTTCACCACTAAAACGCATGAGACTTGTAGTTTTTAAAAATGTTTTCATTTTTGATGAGACACTGGATAAAAGATGTTTAATCGCTGGCAAACGAAAACCCGCCATTTCCCGTAAATCTTGGACTCAGCCCGTATAGTCAAAAGTATACAAAGAAAGTACCCAGGGAGTAAACTTATTTCCCGAACGATTTTTTAAATTATTTTTTCACCACTAAAACGCAGGAGACTTGTAGTTTTGAAAAATGTTTTCAATTGTGATGAGACGCTGAATAAAAGAAGTTTAATCGCCGGCAAACAAAAACCCGCGATTTCCCGTAAATCCCGGGCTTGGCCCGTATAGTCAAAAGTATACAAAGAAAGTAACCAGGAAGTAAACTTATTTCCCGAACGATTTTTTAAATTATTTTTTCACCACTAAAACGCATGAGACTTGTAGTTTTTAAAAATGTTTTCATTTGTGATGAGACGCTGAATAAAAGAAGTTTAATCGCCGGCAAACGAAAACCTGCGATTTCCCGTTAATCCCGGACTCGGCCCGTATAGTCAAAAGTATACAAAGAAAGTACCCAGGGGGTAAACTCATTTCCCGAACGATTTTTTAAATTATTATTTCACCACTAAAGCCCATGAGACTTGTAGTTTTTAAAAATGTTTTCATTTTTGATGAGACGCTGAATAAAAGAAGTTTAATCGCCGGCAAACGAAAACCCGCCATTTCCCGTAAATCTTGGACTCAGCCCGTATAGTCAAAAGTATACAAAGAAAGTACCCAGGGAGTAAACTTATTTCCCGAACGATTTTTTAAATTATTTTTTCACCACTAAAACGCAGGAGACTTGTAGTTTTGAAAAATGTTTTCAATTGTGATGAGACGCTGAATAAAAGAAGTTTAATCGCCGGCAAACAAAAACCCGCGATTTCCCGTAAATCCCGGGCTTGGCCCGTATAGTCAAAAGTATACAAAGAAAGTACCCAGGAAGTAAACTTATTTCCCGAACGATTTTTTAAATTATTTTTTCACCACTAAAACGCATGAGACTTGTAGTTTTTAAAAATGTTTTCATTTGTGATGAGACGCTGAATAAAAGAAGTTTAATCGCCGGCAAACGAAAACCTGCGATTTCCCGTTAATCCCGGACTCGGCCCGTATAGTCAAAAGTATACAAAGAAAGTACCCAGGGGGTAAACTCATTTCCCGAACGATTTTTTAAATTATTATTTCACCACTAAAGCCCATGAGACTTGTAGTTTTTAAAAATGTTTTCATTTTTGATGAGACGCTGAATAAAAGAAGTTTAATCGCCGGCAAACGAAAACCCGCGATTTCCCGTAAATCCCGGGCTTGGCCCGTATAGTCGAATGTATACAAAGAAAGTACCCTGTGAGTAAACTCATTTCCAGAACGATTTTCTAAATTATTTTTTCACCACTAAAATGCACGAGACTTGTAGTTTTTGAAAATGTTTTCATTTTTGATGAGACGCTTAATGAAAGAGGTTTAAACGCCGGCAAACGAAAACCAGCAATTTACCGTAAATCCCAGACTCGGCCTGTAAAGTCAAAAGTATACAAAGAAAGTACCCAGGGTGTAAACTCATTTCCCGAACGATTTTTTAAATTATCTTTTCACCACTAAAACGCATGAGACTTGTAGTTTTCAAAAATGTTTTCATTTTTGATGAGACGCTGAATAAAAGAAGTTTAATCGCCGGCAAACGAAAACCCGCCATTTCCCGTAAACCCCGGACTCGGCCCGTATAATCAAAAGTATACAAAGAAAGTACCCAGGGAGTAAACTTATTTCCCGAACGATTTTTTAAATTATTATTTTACCACTAAAGCCCATGAGACTTGTAGTTTTTAAAAATGTTTTCATTTTTGATGAGACGCTGAATAAAAGAAGTTTAATCGCCGGCAAACGAAAACCCGCCATTTCCCGTAAACCCCGGACTCGGCCCGTATAATCAAAAGTATACAAAAAAAGTACCCAGGGAGTAAACTTATTTCCCGAACGATTTTTTAAATTATTTTTTCACCACTAAAACGCATGAGACTTGTAGTTTTTAAAAATGTTTTCATTTTTGATGAGACGCTGAATAAAAGAAGTTTAATCGCCGGCAAACGAAAACCCGCCATTTCCCGTAAAACCCGGACTCGGCCCGTATAATCAAAAGTATACAAAGAAAGTACCCAGGGAGTAAACTCTTTTCCCGAACGATTTTTTAAATTACTTTTTCACCACTAAAACGCATGAGACTTGTAGTTTTCAGAAATGTTTTCATATTTGATGAGACGCTTAATAAAAGTGGTTTAATCGCCGGCAAACGAAAACCCGTGATTTCCCGTAAATCCCGGGCTTGGCCCGTATAGTCGAATGTATACAAAGAAAGTACCCTGCGATAAAACTCATTTCCAAAACGATTTTTTAAATTATCTTTTCACCACTAAAACGCATGAGACTTGTAGTTTTTAAAAATGTTTTCATTTTTGATGAGACACTGGATAAAAGATGTTTAATCGCTGGCAAACGAAAACCCGCCATTTCCCGTAAATCCTGGACTCAGCCCGTATAGTCAAAAGTATACAAAGAAAGTACCCAGGGAGTAAACTTATTTCCCGAACGATTTTTTAAATTATTTTTTCACCACTAAAACGCATGAGACTTGTAGTTTTTAAAAATGTTTTCATTTGTGATGAGACGCTGAATAAAAGAAGTTTAATCGCCGGCAAACGAAAACCCGCGATTTCCCGTAAATCCTGGACTCGGCCCGTATAGTCAAAAGTATACAAAGAAAGTACCCAGGGTGTAAACTCATTTCCCGAACGATTTTTTAAAATATTATTTCACCACTAAAGCCCATGAGACTTGTAGCTTTTAAAAATGTTTTCATTTTTGATGAGACGCTGAATAAAAGAAGTTTAATCGCCGGCAAACGAAAACCCGCGATTTCCCGTAAATCCCGGGCTTGGCCCGTATAGTCGAATGTATACAAAGAAAGTACCCTGTGAGTAAACTCATTTCCAGGACGTTTTTCTAAATTATTTTTTCACCACTAAAATGCACGAGACTTGTAGTTTTCAAAAATCTTTTCATTTTTGATGAGACGCTTAATGAAAGAGGTTTAAACGCCGGCAAACGAAAACCAGCAATTTACCGTAAATCCCAGACTCGGCCTGTAAAGTCAAAAGTATACAAAGAAAGTACCCAGGGTGTAAACTGATTTCCCGAACGATTTTTTAAATTATCTTTTCACCACTAAAACGCATGAGACTTGTAGTTTTCAAAAATGTTTTCATTTTTGATGAGACGCTGAATAAAAGAAGTTTAATCGCCGGCAAACGAAAACCCGCCATTTCCCGTAAACCCCGGACTCTGCCCGTATAATCAAAAGTATACAAAGAAAGTACCCAGGGAGTAAACTTATTTCCCGAACGATTTTTTAAATTATTATTTCACCACTAAAGCCCATGAGACTTGTAGTTTTTAAAAATGTTTTCATTTTTGATGAGACGCTGAATAAAAGAAGTTTAATCGCCGGCAAACGAAAACCCGCGATTTCCCGTAAATCCCGGGCTTGGCCCGTATAGTCGAATGTATACAAAGAAAGTGCCCTGTGAGTAAACTCATTTCCAGAACGATTTTCTAAATTATTTTTTCACCACTAAAACGCACGAGACTTGTAGTTTTCAAAAATGTTTTCATTTTTGATGAGACGCTGAATAAAAGAAGTTTAATCGCCGGCAAACGAAAACCCGCCATTTCCCGTAAACCCCGGACTCGGCCCGTATAATCAAAAGTATACAAAAAAAGTACCCAGGGAGTAAACTTATTTCCCGAACGATTTTTTAAATTATTTTTTCACCACTAAAACGCATGAGACTTGTAGTTTTTAAAAATGTTTTTATTTTTGATGAGACGCTGAATAAAAGAAGTTTAATCGCCGGCAAACAAAAACTCGCCATTTCCCGTAAAACCCGGACTCGTCCCGTATAATCAAAAGTATACAAAGAAAGTACCCAGGGAGTAAACTCTTTTCCCGAACGATTTTTTAAATTACTTTTTCACCACTAAAACGCATGAGACTTGTAGTTTTCAGAAATGTTTTCATTTTTGATGAGACGCTTAATGAAAGTGGTTTAACCGCCGGCAAACGAAAACCCGTGATTTCCCGTAAATCCCGGGCTTGGCCCGTATAGTCGAATGTATACAAAGAAAGTACCCTGTGAGTAAACTCATTTCCAAAACGATTTTTTAAATTATCTTTTCACCACTAAAACGCATGAGACTTGTAGTTTTTAAAAATGTTTTCATTTTTGATGAGACACTGGATAAAAGATGTTTAATCGCCGGCAAACGAAAACCTGCGAATTCCCGTTAATCCCGGACTCGGCCCGTATAGTCAAAAGTATACAAAGAAAGTACCCAGGGTGTAAACTCATTTCCCGAACGATTTTTTAAATTATTATTTCACCACTAAAGCCCATGAGACTTGTAGTTTTTAAAAATGTTTTCATTTTTGATGAGACGTTGAATAAAAGAAGTTTAATCGCCGGCAAACGAAAACCCGCGATTTCCCGTAAATCCCGGGCTTGGCCGTATAGTCGAATGTATACAAAGAAAGTACCCTGTGAGTAAACTCATTTCCAGAACGTTTTTCTAAATTATTTTTTCACCACTAAAATGCACGAGACTTGTAGTTTTCAAAAATGTTTTCATTTTTGATGAGACGCTTAATGAAAGAGGTTTAAACGCCGGCAAACGAAAACCAGCAATTTACCGTAAATCCCAGACTCGGCCTGTAAAGTCAAAAGTATACAAAGAAAGTACCCAGGGTGTAAACTCATTTCCCGAACGATTTTTTAAATTATCTTTTCACCACTAAAACGCATGAGACTTGTAGTTTTCAAAAATGTTTTCATTTTTGATGAGACGCTGAATAAAAGAAGTTTAATCGCCGGCAAACGAAAACCTGCGATTTCCCGTAAATCCCGGGCTTGGCCCGTATAGTCGAATGTATACAAAGAAAGTACCCTGTGAGTAAACTCATTTCCAGAACGATTTTCTAAATTATTTTTTCACCACTAAAACGCACGAGACTTGTAGTTTTCAGAAATGTTTTCATTTTTGATGAGACGCTGAATAAAAGAAGTTTAATCGCCGGCAAACGAAAACCCGCGATTTCCCGTAAATCCCTGGCTTGGCCCGTATAGTCGAATGTATACAAAGAAAGTACCCAGGGAGTAAACTCATTTCCAGAACGATTTTTTAAATTATTTTTTCACCACTAAAACGCATAAGACTTGTAGTTTTCAATAATGTTTTCATTTGTGATAAGACGCTGAATAAAAGAAGTTTAAACGCCGGCAAACGAAAACCTGCGATTTGCCGTAAATCCCGGACTCGGCCCGTATAATTAAAAGTATACAAAGAAAGTACCCAGGGAGTAAACTCATTTCCCGAGCGATTTTTTAAATTATTTTTTCACCACTAAAACGCATGAGACTTGTAGTTTTCAAAAATGTGTTCATTTTTGATGAGACGCTGAATAAAAGAAGTTTATTCGCCGGAAAACGACGACCTGCGATTTCCCGTAAATCCCGGACTCGGCCCGTATAGTCAAAAGTATACAAAGAAAGTACCCATGGTGTAAACTCATTGCCCGAACGATTTTTTAAATTATTATTTCACCACTAAAGCCCATGAGACTTGTAGTTTTTAAAAAGTTTTCATTTTTAATGAGACGCTGAATAAAAGAAGTTTAATCGCCGGCAAACGGAAACCTGCGACTTCCCGTAAATCCCGGACTCGGCCCGCATAGTCAAAAGTATACAAAGAGAGTACCCAGGGAGTAAACTCATTTCCCGAACGATTTTTTAAATTATTTTTTCTCCACTAAAACGCATGAGACTTGTAGTTTTCAGAAATGTTTTCATTTTTGATGAGACGCTTAATGAAAGTGGTTTAATCGCCGGCAAACGAAAACCCGTGATTTCCCGTAAATCCCGGGCTTGGCCCGTATAGTCGAATGTATACAAAGAATGTACCCTGTGAGTAAACTCATTTCCAAAACGATCTTTTAAATTATCTTTTCACCACTAAAACGCATGAGACTTGTAGTTTTCAAAAATGTTTTCATTTTTGATGAGACACTGAATAAAAAGAGTTTAATCGCCGGCAAACGAACACCCGCCATTTCCCGTAAATCCCGAGCTTGGCCCGTGTAGTCGAATGTATACAAAGAAAGTACCCAGGGAGTAAACTCATTTCCCGAACGATTTTTTATATTATTTTTTCACCACTAAAGCGCATGAGACTTGTAGTTTTTAAAAATGTTTTCATTTTTGATGGGACGCTGAATAAAAGAAGTTTAATCACCGGAAAACGGCGACCTGCGATTTCCCGTAAATCCCGGACTCGGCCCGTATAGTCAAAAGTATACAAAGAAAGTACCCATGGTGTAAACTCATTGCCCGAACGATTTTTTAAATTATTATTTCACCACTAAAGCCCATGAGACTTGTAGTTTTTAAAAAGTTTTCATTTTTAATGAGACGCTGAATAAAAGAAGTTTAATCGCCGGCAAACGGAAACCTGCGACTTCCCGTAAATCCCGGACTCGGCCCGCATAGACAAAAGTATACAAAGAGAGTACCCAGGGAGTAAACTCATTTCCCGAACGATTTTTTAAATTATTTTTTCTCCACTAAAACGCATGAGACTTGTAGTTTTCAGAAATGTTTTCATTTTTGATGAGACGCTTAATGAAAGTGGTTTAATCGCCGGCAAACGAAAACCCGTGATTTCCCGTAAATCCCGGGCTTGGCCCGTATAGTCGAATGTATACAAAGAATGTACCCTGTGAGTAAACTCATTTCCAAAACGATCTTTTAAATTATCTTTTCACCACTAAAACGCATGAGACTTGTAGTTTTCAAAAATGTTTTCATTTTTGATGAGACACTGAATAAAAAGAGTTCAATCGCCGGCAAACGAACACCCGCCATTTCCCGTAAATCCCGGGCTTGGCCCGTGTAGTCGAATGTATACAAAGAAAGTACCTAGGGAGTAAACTCATTTCCCGAACGATTTTTTATATTATTTTTTCACCACTAAAGCGCATGAGACTTGTAGTTTTTAAAAATGTTTTTATTTTTGATGGGACGCTGAATAAAAGAAGTTTAATCGCCTGCAAACGAAAACCCGCGATTTCCCGTAAATCCCGGACTCGGCCCGTATAATCAAAAGTATACAAAAAAAGTACCCAGGAAGTAAACTCATTGCCCGAACGATTTTTTAAATTATTATTTCACCACTAAAGCCCATGAGACTTGTAGTTTTTAAAAAGTTTTCATTTTTAATGAGACGCTGAATAAAAGAAGTTTAATCGCCGGCAAACGGAAACCTGCGACTTCCCGTAAATCCCGGACTCGGCCCGCATAGTCAAAAGTATACAAAGAGAGTACCCAGGGAGTAAACTCATTTCCCGAACGATTTTTTAAATTATTTTTTCTCCACAAAAACGCATGAGACTTGTAGTTTTCAGAAATGTTTTCATTTTTGATGAGACGCTTAATGAAAGTGGTTTAATCGCCGGCAAACGAAAACCCGTGATTTTCCGTAAATCCCGGGCTTGGCCCGTATAGTCGAATGTATACAAAGAATGTACCCTGTGAGTAAACTCATTTCCAAAACGATCTTTTAAATTATCTTTTCACCACTAAAACGCATGAGACTTGTAGTTTTCAATAATGTTTTCATTTTTGATGAGACACTGAATAAAAAGAGTTTAATCGCCTGCAAACGAAAACCCGCGATTTCCCGTAAATCCCGGACTCGGCCCGTATAGTCAAAAGTATACAAAGAAAGTACCCAGGTAGTAAACTCATTGTCCGAACGATTTTTTAAATTATTATTTCACCACTAAAGCCCATGAGACTTGTAGTTTTCAGAAATATTTTCATTTTTGATGAGACGCTTAATGAAAGTGGTTTAATCGCCGGCAAACGAAAACCCGTGATTTCCCGTAAATCCCGGGCTTGGCCCGTATAGTCGAATGTATACAAAGAATGTACCCTGTGAGTAAACTCATTTCCAAAACGATCTTTTAAATTATCTTTTCACCACTAAAACGCATGAGACTTGTAGTTTTCAATAATGTTTTCATTTTTGATGAGACACTGAATAAAAAGAGTTTAATCGCCGGCAAACGAACACCCGCCATTTCCCGTAAATCCCGGGCTTGGCCCGTGTAGTCGAATGTATACAAAGAAAGTACCCAGGGAGTAAACTCATTTCCCGAACGATTTTTTATATTATTTTTTCACCACTAAAGCGCATGAGACTTGTAGTTTTTAAAAAGTTTTCATTTTTAATGAGACGCTGAATAAAAGAAGTTTAATCGCCGGCAAACGGAAACCTGCGACTTCCCGTAAATCCCGGACTCAGCCCGCATAGTCAAAAGTATACAAAGAGAGTACCCAGGGAGTAAACTCATTTCCCGAACGATTTTTTAAATTATTTTTTCTCCACTAAAACGCATGAGACTTTTAGTTTTCAGAAATATTTTCATTTTTGATGAGACGCTTAATGAAAGTGGTTTAATCGCCGGCAAACGAAAACCCGTGATTTCCCGTAAATCCCGGGCTTGGCCCGTATAGTCGAATGTATACAAAGAATGTACCCTGTGAGTAAACTCATTTCCAAAACGATCTTTTAAATTATCTTTTCACCACTAAAACGCATGAGACTTGTAGTTTTCAAAAATGTTTTCATTTTTGATGAGACACTGAATAAAAAGAGTTTAATCGCCGGCAAACGAACACCCGCCATTTCCCGTAAATCCCGAGCTTGGCCCGTGTAGTCGAATGTATACAAAGAAAGTACCCAGGGAGTAAACTCATTTCCCGAACGATTTTTTATATTATTTTTTCACCACTAAAGCGCATGAGACTTGTAGTTTTTAAAAATGTTTTCATTTTTGATGGGACGCTGAATAAAAGAAGTTTAATCACCGGAAAACGGCGACCTGCGATTTCCCGTAAATCCCGGACTCGGCCCGTATAGTCAAAAGTATACAAAGAAAGTACCCATGGTGTAAACTCATTGCCCGAACGATTTTTTAAATTATTATTTCACCACTAAAGCCCATGAGACTTGTAGTTTTTAAAAAGTTTTCATTTTTAATGAGACGCTGAATAAAAGAAGTTTAATCGCCGGCAAACGGAAACCTGCGACTTCCCGTAAATCCCGGACTCGGCCCGCATAGTCAAAAGTATACAAAGAGAGTACCCAGGGAGTAAACTCATTTCCCGAACGACTTTTTAAATTATTTTTTCTCCACTAAAACGCATGAGACTTGTAGTTTTCAGAAATGTTTTCATTTTTGATGAGACGCTTAATGAAAGTGGTTTAATCGCCGGCAAACGAAAACCCGTGATTTCCCGTAAATCCCGGGCTTGGCCCGTATAGTCGAATGTATACAAAGAATGTACCCTGTGAGTAAACTCATTTCCAAAACGATCTTTTAAATTATCTTTTCACCACTAAAACGCATGAGACTTGTAGTTTTCAAAAATGTTTTCATTTTTGATGAGACACTGAATAAAAAGAGTTCAATCGCCGGCAAACGAACACCCGCCATTTCCCGTAAATCCCGGGCTTGGCCCGTGTAGTCGAATGTATACAAAGAAAGTACCTAGGGAGTAAACTCATTTCCCGAACGATTTTTTATATTATTTTTTCACCACTAAAGCGCATGAGACTTGTAGTTTTTAAAAATGTTTTCATTTTTGATGGGACGCTGAATAAAAGAAGTTTAATCGCCTGCAAACGAAAACCCGCGATTTCCCGTAAATCCCGGACTCGGCCCGTATAATCAAAAGTATACAAAGAAAGTACCCAGGAAGTAAACTCATTGCCCGAACGATTTTTTAAATTATTATTTCACCACAAAAGCCCATGAGACTTGTAGTTTTTAAAAAGTTTTCATTTTTAATGAGACGCTGAATAAAAGAAGTTTAATCGCCGGCAAACGGAAACCTGCGACTTCCCGTAAATCCCGGACTCGGCCCGCATAGTCAAAAGTATACAAAGAGAGTACCCAGGGAGTAAACTCATTTCCCGAACGATTTTTTAAATTATTTTTTCTCCACAAAAACGCATGAGACTTGTAGTTTTTAGAAATGTTTTCATTTTTGATGAGACGCTTAATGAAAGTGGTTTAATCGCCGGCAAACGAAAACCCGTGATTTTCCGTAAATCCCGGGCTTGGCCCGTATAGTCGAATGTATACAAAGAATGTACCCTGTGAGTAAACTCATTTCCAAAACGATCTTTTAAATTATCTTTTCACCACTAAAACGCATGAGACTTGTAGTTTTCAATAATGTTTTCATTTTTGATGAGACACTGAATAAAAAGAGTTTAATCGCCGGCAAACGAACACCCGCCATTTCCCGTAAATCCCGGGCTTGGCCCGTGTAGTCGAATGTATACAAAGAAAGTACCCAGGGAGTAAACTCATTTCCCGAACGATTTTTTATATTATTTTTTCACCACTAAAGCGCATGAGACTTGTAGTTTTTAAAAATGTTTTCATTTTTGATGGGACGCTGAATAAAAGAAGTTTAATCGCCTGCAAACGAAAACCCGCGATTTCCCGTAAATCCCGGACTCGGCCCGTATAGTCAAAAGTATACAAAGAAAGTACCCAGGTAGTAAACTCATTGTCCGAACGATTTTTTAAATTATTTTTTCACCACTAAAACGCATGAGACTTGTAGTTTTCAAAAATGTTTTCATTTTTGATGAGACGCTTAATGAAAGAGGTTTAATCGCCGGCAAACAAAAACCCGCGATTTCCCGTAAATCCCGGGCTTGGCCCGTATAGTCGAATGTTAACAAAGAAAGTACCCTGTGAGTAAACTCATTTCCCGAACGATTTTTTATATTGTTTTTTCACCACTAAAACGCATGAGAATTGTAGTTTTCAAAAATGTTTTCATTTTTGATGAGACGCTTAATGAAAGAGGTTTAATCGACGGCAATCGAAAACCACCGATTTCCCCTAAATCCCGTGCTTGGCCCGTGTAGTCGAATGTATACAAAGAAAGTACCCAGGGAGTAAACTCATTTCCAGAACGATTTTTTAAATTATTTTTTCACCACTAAAACGCATAAGACTTGTAGTTTTCAATAATGTTTTCATTTGTGATGAGACGCTGAATAAAAGAAGTTTAAACGCCGGCAAACGAAAACCTGCGATTTTCAGTAAATCCCGGACTCGGCCCGTATAATCAAAAGTATACAAAGAAAGTACCCAGGGAGTAAACTCATTTCCCGAGCGATTTTTTAAATTATTTTTTCACCACTAAAACGCATGAGACTTGTAGTTTTCAAAAATGTGTTCATTTTTGATGAGACGCTGAATAAAAGAAGTTTAATCGCCGGAAAACGAAAACCTGCGATTTCCCGTAAATCCTGGACTCGGCCCGTATAGTCAAAAGTATACAAAGAAAGTACCCATGGTGTAAACTCAATTCCCGAACGATTTTTTAAATTATTTTTTCACCACTAAAACGCATGAGACTTGTAGTTTTCAAAAATGTTTTCATTTTTGATGAGACGCTTAATGAAAGAGGTTTAATCGCCGGCAAACAAAAACCCGCGATTTCCCGTAAATCCCGGGCTTGGCCCGTATAGTCGAATGTATACAAAGAAAGTACCCTGTGAGTAAACTCATTTCCCGAACGATTTTTTATATTGTTTTTTCACCACTAAAACGCATGAGAATTGTAGTTTTCAAAAATGTTTTCATTTTTGATGAGACGCTTAATGAAAGAGGTTTAATCGACGGCAATCGAAAACCAGCGATTTCCCCTAAATCCCGTGCGTGGCCCGTGTAGTCGAATGTATACAAAGAAAGTACCCAGGGAGTAAACTCATTTCCAGAACGATTTTTTAAATTATTTTTTCACCACTAAAACGCATAAGACTTGTAGTTTTCAATAATGTTTTCATTTGTGATAAGACGCTGAATAAAAGAAGTTTAAACGCCGGCAAACGAAAACGTGTGATTTCCAGTAAATCCCGGACTCGGCCCGTATAATCAAAAGTATACAAAGAAAGTACCCAGGGAGTAAACCCATTTCCCGAGCGATTTTTTAAATTATTTTTTCACCACTAAAACGCATGAGACTTGTAGTTTTCAAAAATGTGTTCATTTTTGATGAGACGCTGAATAAAAGAAGTTTAATCGCCGGAAAACGAAAACCTGCGATTTCCCGTAAATCCTGGACTCGGCCCGTATAGTCAAAAGTATACAAAGAAAGTACCCATGGTGTAAACTCAATTCCCGAACGATTTTTTAAATTATTATTTCACCACTAAAGCCCATGAGACTTGTAGTTTTCAAAAATGTTTTCATTTTTGATGAGACGCTGAATAAAAGAAGTTTAATCGCGGGCAAACGAAAACTTGCGACTTCCCGTAATTCCCGGACTTGGCCCGCATAGTCAAAAGTATACAAAGAAAGTACCCATGGTGTAAACTCAATTCCCGAACGATTTTTTATATTATTTTTTCACCACTAAAGCGCATGAGACTTGTAGTTTTTAAAAATGTTTTCATTTTTGATGGGACGCTGAATAAAAGAAGTTTAATCGCCTGCAAACGAAAACCCGCGATTTCCCGTAAATCCCGGACTCGGCCCGTATAGTCAAAAGTATACAAAGAAAGTACCCAGGTAGTAAACTCATTGTCCGAACGATTTTTTAAATTATTTTTTCACCACTAAAACGCATGAGACTTGTAGTTTTCAAAAATGTTTTCATTTTTGATGAGACGCTTAATGAAAGAGGTTTAATCGCCGGCAAACAAAAACCCGCGATTTCCCGTAAATCCCGGGCTTGGCCCGTATAGTCGAATGTTAACAAAGAAAGTACCCTGTGAGTAAACTCATTTCCCGAACGATTTTTTATATTGTTTTTTCACCACTAAAACGCATGAGAATTGTAGTTTTCAAAAATGTTTTCATTTTTGATGAGACGCTTAATGAAAGAGGTTTAATCGCGGCAATCGAAAACCACCGATTTCCCCTAAATCCCGTGCTTGGCCCGTGTAGTCGAATGTATACAAAGAAAGTACCCAGGGAGTAAACTCATTTCCAGAACGATTTTTTAAATTATTTTTTCACCACTAAAAGGCATAAGACTTGTAGTTTTCAATAATGTTTTCATTTGTGATAAGACGCTGAATAAAAGAAGTTTAAACGCCGGCAAACGAAAACCTGCGATTTTCAGTAAATCCCGGACTCGGCCCGTATAATCAAAAGTATACAAAGAAAGTACCCAGGGAGTAAACTCATTTCCCGAGCGATTTTTTAAATTATTTTTTCACCACTAAAACGCATGAGACTTGTAGTTTTCAAAAATGTGTTCATTTTTGATGAGACGCTGAATAAAAGAAGTTTAATCGCCGGAAAACGAAAACCTGCGATTTCCCGTAAATCCTGGACTCGGCCCGTATAGTCAAAAGTATACAAAGAAAGTACCCATGGTGTAAACTCAATTCCCGAACGATTTTTTAAATTATTATTTCACCACTAAAGCCCATGAGACTTGTAGTTTTCAAAAATGTTTTCATTTTTGATGAGACGCTGAATAAAAGAAGTTTAATCGCCTGCAAACGAAAACCCGCGATTTCCCGTAAATCCCGGACTCGGCCCGTATAGTCAAAAGTATACAAAGAAAATACCCAGGTAGTAAACTCATTGTCCGAACGATTTTTTAAATTATTTTTTCACCACTAAAACGCATGAGACTTGTAGTTTTCAAAAATGTTTTCATTTTTGATGAGACGCTTAATGAAAGAGGTTTAATCGCCGGCAAACAAAAACCCGCGATTTCCCGTAAATCCCGGGCTTGGCCCGTATAGTCGAATGTATACAAAGAAAGTACCCTGTGAGTAAACTCATTTCCCGAACGATTTTTTATATTGTTTTTTCACCACTAAAACGCATGAGAATTGTAGTTTTCAAAAATGTTTTCATTTTTGATGAGACGCTTAATGAAAGAGGTTTAATCGACGGCAATCGAAAACCAGCGATTTCCCCTAAATCCCGTGCGTGGCCCGTGTAGTCGAATGTATACAAAGAAAGTACCCAGGGAGTAAACTCATTTCCAGAACGATTTTTTAAATTATTTTTTCACCACTAAAACGCATAAGACTTGTAGTTTTCAATAATGTTTTCATTTGTGATAAGACGCTGAATAAAAGAAGTTTAAACGCCGGCAAACGAAAACCTGTGATTTCCAGTAAATCCCGGACTCGGCCCGTATAATCAAAAGTATACAAAGAAAGTACCCAGGGAGTAAACTCATTTCCCGAGCGATTTTTTAAATTATTTTTTCACCACTAAAACGCATGAGACTTGTAGTTTTCAAAAATGTGTTCATTTTTGATGAGACGCTGAATAAAAGAAGTTTAATCGCCGGAAAACGAAAACCTCCTTTTCCCGTAAATCCTGGACTCGGCCCGTATAGTCAAAAGTATACAAAGAAAGTACCCATGGTGTAAACTCAATTCCCGAACGATTTTTTAAATTATTTTTTCACCACTAAAACGCATGAGACTTGTAGTTTTCAGAAATGTTTTCATTTTTGATGAGACGCTTAATGAAAGTGGTTTAATCGCCAGCACACGAAAACCCGTGATTTCCCGTAAATCCCGGGCTTGGCCCGTATAGTCGAATGTATACAAAGAAAGTACCCTGTGAGTAAACTCATTTCCAAAACGATTTTTTAAATTATCTTTTCACCACTAAAACGCATGAGACTTGTAGTTTTCAAAAATGTTTTCATTTTTGATGAGACACTGAATAAAAAGAGTTTAATCGCCGGCAAACGAAAACCCGCCATTTCCCGTAAATCCCGGACTCAGCCGTATAGTCAAAAGTATACAAAGAAAGTACCCAGGGTGTAAACTAATTTCCCGAACGATTTTTTAAATTATCACTTCACCACTAAAGCGCATGAGACTTGTAGTTTTTAAAAATGTTTTCATTTTTGATGAGACACTTAATAAAAGAAGTTTAATCGCCAGCAAACGAAAACTCGCCATTTCCCGTAAATCCCGGACTCAGCCGTATAGTCAAAAGTATGCAAAGAAAGTACCCAGGGAGTAAACTCATTTCCCGAACGATTTTTTAAATTATTTTTTCACCACTAAAACGCATGAGACTTGTAGTTTTCAAAAATGTTTTCATTTTTGATGAGACGCTTAATGAAAGAGGTTTAATCGCCGGCAAACGAAAACCAGCGATTTCCCCTAAATCCCGGGCTTGGCGCGTGTAGTTGAATGTATACAAAGAAATTACCCAGGGAGTAAACTCATTTCCCGAACGATTTTTTAAATTTTTTCTCACCACTAAAACGCATGAGACTTGTAGTCTTCAAACTTGTTTTCATTTTTGATGAGACGCTGAATAAAAGAAGTTTAAACGCCGGCAAACGAAAACCTGCGATTTCCCGTAAATCCCAGACTCGGCCTGTAAAGTCAAAAGTATACAAAGAAAGTACCCAGGGTGTAAACTCATTTCCCGAACTATTTTTTAAATTATCTCTTCACCACTAAAGCGCATGAGACTTGTAGTTTTTAAAAATGTTTTCATTTTTGATGGGACACTGAATAAAAGAAGTTTAATCGCCGGCAAACGAAAACCCGCCATTTCCCGTAAATCCCGGACTCAGCCCGTATAGTCAAAAGTATACAAAGAAAGTACCCAGGGAGTAAACTCATTTCCCGAACGATTTTTTAAATTATTTTTTCACCACTAAAACGCATGAGACTTTTAGTTTTCAAAAATGTTTTCATTTTTGATGAGACGCTTAATGAAACAGGTTTAATCGCCGGCAAACGAAAACCAGCGATTTCCCCTAAATCCCGGGCTTGGCGCGTGTAGTCGAATGTATACAAAGAAATTACCCAGGGAGTAAACTCATTTACCGAACGATTTTTTAATTTTTTTTTCACCACTGAAACGCATGAGACTTGTAGTTTTTAAAAATATTTTCATTTGTGATGAGACGCTGAATAAAAGAAGTTTAATCGCCGGCAAACGAAAACCCGCGATTTCCCGTAAATCCCGGGCTTGGCCCGTATAGTCAAAAGTATACAAAGAAAGTACCCATGGAATAAACTCATTTCCCGAACAATTTTTTAAATTATTTTTTCACCACTAAAACGCATGAGACTTGCAGTCTTCAAACTTGTTTTCATTTCTAATGAGACGCTGAATAAAAGAGGTTTAAACGCCGGCAAATGAAAACCTGCGATTTCCCGTAAATCCCGGACTCGGCCTATAAAGTCAAAAGTATACAAAGAAAGTACCCAGGGTGTAAACTCATTTCCCGAACGATTTTTTAAATTATCTTTTCACCACTAAAACGCATGAGACTTGTAGTTTTCAAAAATGTTTTCATTTTTAATGAGACGCTGAATAAAAGAAGTTTAATCGCCGGCAAACGAAAACCTGCGATTTCCCGTTAATCCCGGACTCGGCCCGTATAGTCAAAAGTATACAAAGAAAGTACCCAGGGTGTAAACTCATTTCCCGAACGATTTTTTAAATTATCTTTTCACCACTGAAACGCATAAGACTTGTAGTTTTCAAAAATGTTTTCATTTTTGATGAGACGCTGAATAAAAGAAGTTTAATCGCCGGCAAACGAAAACCTGCGATTTCCCGTTAATCCCGGACTCGGCCCGTATAGTCAAAAGTATACAAAGAAAGTACCCAGGGTGTAAACTCATTTTCCAAACGATTTTTTAAATTATCTTTTCACCACTGAAACGCATAAGACTTGTAGTTTTCAAAAATGTTTTCATTTTTGATGAGACGCTTAATGAAACAGGTTTAATCGCCGGCAAACGAAAACCAGCGATTTCCCCTAAATCCCGGGCTTGGCGCGTGTAGTCGAATGTATACAAAGAAATTACCCAGGGAGTAAACTCATTTCCCGAACGATTTTTTAAATTTTTTTTCACCACTAAAACGCATGAGACTTGTAGTTTTTAAAAATATTTTCATTTGTGATGAGACGCTGAATAAAAAAAGTTTAATCGCCGGCAAACGAAAACCCGCGATTTCCCGTAAATCCCGGGCTTGGCCCGTATAGTCAAAAGTATACAAAGAAAGTACCCAGGGAATAAACTCAATTCCCGAACGATTTTTTAAATTATTTTTTCACCACTAAAACGCATGAGACTTGCAGTCTTCAAACTTGTTTTCATTTTTAATGAGACGCTGAATAAAAGAGGTTTAAACGCCGGCAAATGAAAACCTGCGATTTCCCGTAAATCCCGGACTCGGCCTATAAAGTCAAAAGTATACAAAGAAAGTACCCAGGGTGTAAACTCATTTCCCGAACGATTTTTTAAATTATCTTTTCACCACTAAAACGCATGAGACTTGTAGTTTTCAGAAATGTTTTCATTTTTGATGAGACGCTTAATGAAAGTGGTTTAATCGCCAGCACACGAAAACCCGTGATTTCCCGTAAATCCCGGGCTTGGCCCGTATAGTCGAATGTATACAAAGAAAGTACCCTGTGAGTAAACTCATTTCCAAAACGATTTTTTAAATTATCTTTTCACCACTAAAACGCATGAGACTTGTAGTTTTCAAAAATGTTTTCATTTTTGATGAGACACTGAATAAAAAGAGTTTAATCGCCGGCAAACGAAAACCCGCCATTTCCCGTAAATCCCGGACTCAGCCGTATAGTCAAAAGTATACAAAGAAAGTACCCAGGGTGTAAACTAATTTCCCGAACGATTTTTTAAATTATCACTTCACCACTAAAGCGCATGAGACTTGTAGTTTTTAAAAATGTTTTCATTTTTGATGAGACACTTAATAAAAGAAGTTTAATCGCCAGCAAACGAAAACTCGCCATTTCCCGTAAATCCCGGACTCAGCCGTATAGTCAAAAGTATGCAAAGAAAGTACCCAGGGAGTAAACTCATTTCCCGAACGATTTTTTAAATTATTTTTTCACCACTAAAACGCATGAGACTTGTAGTTTTCAAAAATGTTTTCATTTTTGATGAGACGCTTAATGAAAGAGGTTTAATCGCCGGCAAACGAAAACCAGCGATTTCCCCTAAATCCCGGGCTTGGCGCGTGTAGTTGAATGTATACAAAGAAATTACCCAGGGAGTAAACTCATTTCCCGAACGATTTTTTAAATTTTTTCTCACCACTAAAACGCATGAGACTTGTAGTCTTCAAACTTGTTTTCATTTTTGATGAGACGCTGAATAAAAGAAGTTTAAACGCCGGCAAACGAAAACCTGCGATTTCCCGTAAATCCCAGACTCGGCCTGTAAAGTCAAAAGTATACAAAGAAAGTACCCAGGGTGTAAACTCATTTCCCGAACTATTTTTTAAATTATCTCTTCACCACTAAAGCGCATGAGACTTGTAGTTTTTAAAAATGTTTTCATTTTTGATGGGACACTGAATAAAAGAAGTTTAATCGCCGGCAAACGAAAACCCGCCATTTCCCGTAAATCCCGGACTCAGCCCGTATAGTCAAAAGTATACAAAGAAAGTACCCAGGGAGTAAACTCATTTCCCGAACGATTTTTTAAATTATTTTTTCACCACTAAAACGCATGAGACTTTTAGTTTTCAAAAATGTTTTCATTTTTGATGAGACGCTTAATGAAACAGGTTTAATCGCCGGCAAACGAAAACCAGCGATTTCCCCTAAATCCCGGGCTTGGCGCGTGTAGTCGAATGTATACAAAGAAATTACCCAGGGAGTAAACTCATTTCCCGAACGATTTTTTAATTTTTTTTTCACCACTGAAACGCATGAGACTTGTAGTTTTTAAAAATATTTTCATTTGTGATGAGACGCTGAATAAAAGAAGTTTAATCGCCGGCAAACGAAAACCCGCGATTTCCCGTAAATCCCGGGCTTGGCCCGTATAGTCAAAAGTATACAAAGAAAGTACCCATGGAATAAACTCATTTCCCGAACGATTTTTTAAATTATTTTTTCACCACTAAAACGCATGAGACTTGCAGTCTTCAAACTTGTTTTCATTTTTAATGAGACGCTGAATAAAAGAGGTTTAAACGCCGGCAAATGAAAACCTGCGATTTCCCGTAAATCCCGGACTCGGCCTATAAAGTCAAAAGTATACAAAGAAAGTACCCAGGGTGTAAACTCATTTCCCGAACGATTTTTTAAATTATCTTTTCACCACTAAAACGCATGAGACTTGTAGTTTTCAAAAATGTTTTCATTTTTAATGAGACGCTGAATAAAAGAAGTTTAATCGCCGGCAAACGAAAACCTGCGATTTCCCGTTAATCCCGGACTCGGCCCGTATAGTCAAAAGTATACAAAGAAAGTACCCAGGGTGTAAACTCATTTCCCGAACGATTTTTTAAATTATCTTTTCACCACTGAAACGCATAAGACTTGTAGTTTTCAAAAATGTTTTCATTTTTGATGAGACGCTGAATAAAAGAAGTTTAATCGCCGGCAAACGAAAACCTGCGATTTCCCGTTAATCCCGGACTCGGCCCGTATAGTCAAAAGTATACAAAGAAAGTACCCAGGGTGTAAACTCATTTTCCAAACGATTTTTTAAATTATCTTTTCACCACTGAAACGCATAAGACTTGTAGTTTTCAAAAATGTTTTCATTTTTGATGAGACGCTTAATGAAACAGGTTTAATCGCCGGCAAACGAAAACCAGCGATTTCCCCTAAATCCCGGGCTTGGCGCGTGTAGTCGAATGTATACAAAGAAATTACCCAGGGAGTAAACTCATTTCCCGAACGATTTTTTAAATTTTTTTTCACCACTAAAACGCATGAGACTTGTAGTTTTTAAAAATATTTTCATTTGTGATGAGACGCTGAATAAAAAAAGTTTAATCGCCGGCAAACGAAAACCCGCGATTTCCCGTAAATCCCGGGCTTGGCCCGTATAGTCAAAAGTATACAAAGAAAGTACCCAGGGAATAAACTCATTTCCCGAACGATTTTTTAAATTATTTTTTCACCACTAAAACGCATGAGACTTGCAGTCTTCAAACTTGTTTTCATTTTTAATGAGACGCTGAATAAAAGAGGTTTAAACGCCGGCAAATGAAAACCTGCGATTTCCCGTAAATCCCGGACTCGGCCTATAAAGTCAAAAGTATACAAAGAAAGTACCCAGGGTGTAAACTCATTTCCCGAACGATTTTTTAAATTATCTTTTCACCACTAAAACGCATGAGACTTGTAGTTTTCAAAAATGTTTTCATTTTTAATGAGACGCTGAATAAAAGAAGTTTAATCGCCGGCAAACGAAAACCTGCGATTTACCGTTAATCCCGGACTCGGCCCGTATAGTCAAAAGTATACAAAGAAAGTACCCAGGGTGTAAACTCATTTCCCGAACGATTTTTTAAATTATCTTTTCACCACTGATACGCATAAGACTTGTAGTTTTCAAAAATGTTTTCATTTTTGATGAGACGCTGAATAAAAGAAGTTTAATCGCCGGCAAACGAAAACCCGCCATTTCCCGTAAAACCCGGACTCGGCCCGTATAATCAAAAGTATACAAAGAAAGTACCCAGGGAGTAAACTCATTTCCCGATCGATTTTTTAAATTATTTTTTCATCACTAAAACGCATGAGACTTGTAGTTTTCAAAAATGTTTTCATTTTTGATGAGACGCTGAATAAAAGAAGTTTAATCGCCGGCAAACGAAAACCCGCGAATTCCCATAAATCCTGGGCTTGACACGTATAGTCGAATGTATACAAAGAAAGTACCCTGTGAGTAAACTCATTTCCAGAACGATTTTTTAAATTATTTTTTCACCACTAAAATGCATGAGACTTGTAGTTTTCAAATATGTTTTCATTTTTGATGAGACACTGAATAAAAGAAGTTTAATCGCTGGCAAACGAAAACCTGCGATTTCCCGTAAATCCCGGACTCGGCCCGTATAGTCAAAAGTATACAAAGAAAGTAACCAGGGTGTAAACTCATTTTCCGAACGATTTTTTAAATTATTATTTCACCACTAAAGCCCATGAGACTTGTAGTTTTCAGAAATGTTTTCATTTTTGATGAGACGCTTAATGAAAGTGGTTTAATCGCCGGCAAACGAAAACCCGCGATTTCCCGTAAATCCCGGGCTTGGCCCGTATAGTCGAATGTATACAAAGAAAGTACCCTGTGAGTAAACTCATTTCCCGAACGATTTTTTATATTATTTTATCACCACTAAAACGCATGAGAATTGTAGTTCTCAAAAATTTTTTCATTTTTGATGAGACGCTTAATGAAAGAGGTTTAATCGACGGCAATCGAAAACCAGCGATTTCCCCTAAATCCCGTGCTTGGCCCGTGTAGTCGAATGTATACAAAGAAAGTACCCAGGGAGTAAACTCATTTCCAGAACGATTTTTTAAATTATTTTTTCACCACTAAAACGCATAAAACTTGTAGTTTTAAATAATGTTTTCATTTGTGATAAGACGCTGAATAAAAGAAGTTTAAACGCCGGCAAACGAAAACCTGCGATTTCCCGTAAATCCTGGACTCGGCCCGTATAGTCAAACGTATACAAAGAAAGTACCCATGGTGTAAACTCAATTCCCGAACGATTTTTTAAATTATTATTTCACCACTAAAGCCCATGAGACTTGTAGTTTTCAAAAATGTTTTCATTTTTGATGAGACGCTGAATAAAAGAAGTTTAATCGCCGGCAAACGAAAACCTGCGACTTCCCGTAATTCCCGGACTTGGCCCGCATAGTCAAAAGTATACAAAGAAAGTACCCAGGGAGTAAACTCATTTCCCGATCGATTTTTTAAATTATTTTTTCATCACTAAAACGCATGAGACTTGTAGTTTTCAAAAATGTTTTCATTTTTGATGAGACGCTGAATAAAAGAAGTTTAATCGCCGGCAAACGAAAACCCGCGAATTCCCATAAATCCCGGGCTTGACACGTATAGTCGAATGTATACAAAGAAAGTACCCTGTGAGTAAACTCATTTCCAGAACGATTTTTTAAATTATTTTTTCACCACTAAAATGCATGAGACTTGTAGTTTTCAAATATGTTTTCATTTTTGATGAGACACTGAATAAAAGAAGTTTAATCGCTGGCAAACGAAAACCTGCGATTTCCCGTAAATCCCGGACTCGGCCCGTATAGTCAAAAGTATACAAAGAAAGTAACCAGGGTGTAAACTCATTTTCCGAACGATTTTTTAAATTATTATTTCACCACTAAAGCCCATGAGACTTGTAGTTTTCAGAAATGTTTTCATTTTTGATGAGACGCTTAATGAAAGTGGTTTAATCGCCGGCAAACGAAAACCCGCGATTTCCCGTAAATCCCGGGCTTGGCCCGTATAGTCGAATGTATACAAAGAAAGTACCCTGTGAGTAAACTCATTTCCAAAACGATTTTTTAAATTATCTTTTCACCACTAAAACGCATGAGACTTGTAGTTTTCAAAAATGTTTTCATTTTTGATGAGACACTGAATAAAAGAGGTTTAATCGCCGGCAAACGAAAACCCGCGATTTCCCGTAAATCCCGGGCTTGGCCCGTATAGTCGAATGTATACAAAGAAAGTACCCTGTGAGTAAACTCATTTCCCGAACGATTTTTTATATTATTTTATCACCACTAAAACGCATGAGAATTGTAGTTCTCAAAAATTTTTTCATTTTTGATGAGACGCTTAATGAAAGAGGTTTAATCGACGGCAATCGAAAACCAGCGATTTCCCCTAAATCCCGTGCTTGGCCCGTGTAGTCGAATGTATACAAAGAAAGTACCCAGGGAGTAAACTCATTTCCAGAACGATTTTTTAAATTATTTTTTCACCACTAAAACGCATAAAACTTGTAGTTTTAAATAATGTTTTCATTTGTGATAAGACGCTGAATAAAAGAAGTTTAAACGCCGGCAAACGAAAACCTGCGATTTCCCGTAAATCCTGGACTCGGCCCGTATAGTCAAACGTATACAAAGAAAGTACCCATGGTGTAAACTCAATTCCCGAACGATTTTTTAAATTATTATTTCACCACTAAAGCCCATGAGACTTGTAGTTTTCAAAAATGTTTTCATTTTTGATGAGACGCTGAATAAAAGAAGTTTAATCGCCGGCAAACGAAAACCTGCGACTTCCCGTAATTCCCGGACTTGGCCCGCATAGTCAAAAGTATACAAAGAAAGTACCCAGGGAGTAAACTCATTTCCCGAACGATTTTTTAAATTATTTTGTCACCACTAAAACGCATGAGACTTATAGTTTTCAGAAATGTTTTCATTTTTGATGAGACGCTAAATGAAAGTGGTTTAATCGCCGGCAAACGAAAACCCGTGATTTCGCGTAAATCCCGGGCTTGGCCCGTATAGTCGAATGTATACAAAGAAAGTACCCTGTGAGTAAACTCATTTCCAAAACGATTTTTTAAATTATTTTTTCACCACTAAAACGCATGAGACTTGTAGTTTTCAAAAATGTTTTCATTTTTGATGAGACACTGAATAAAAAGAGTTTAATCGCCGGCAAACGAAAACCCGCCATTTCCCGTAAATCCCGGGCTTGGCCCGTGTAGTCGAATGTATACAAAGAAAGTACCCAGGGAGTAAACTCATTTCCCGAACGATTTTTTAATTTTTTTTTTCACCACTAAAACGCATGAGACTTCTAGTTTTCAAAAATGTTTTCATTTTTGATGAGACCCTTAATAAAAGTGGTTTAATCGCCGGCAAACGAAAATCTGCGATTTTCCGTAAATCCCGGGCTTGGCCCGTATAGTCGAAAGTATACAAAGAAAGAACCCTGTGAGTAAACTCATCTCCAGAACGATTTTTTAAATTATTTTTCACCACTAAAACGCATAAGACTTGTAGTTTTCAAAAATTTTTTTATTTTTGATGAGACGCTGAATAAAAGAAATTTAATCGCCGGCAAACGAAAATCTGCGATTTCCCGTAAATCCCAGACTCGGCCTGTAAAGTCAAAAGTATACAAAGAAAGTACCCAGGGTGTAAACTCATTTCCCGAACGATTTTTTAAATTATCTCTTCACCACTAAAGCGCATGTGACTTGTAGTTTTTAAAAATGTTTTCATTTTTGATGAGACACTGAATAAAAGAAGTTTAATCGCCGGCAAACGAAAACCCGCCATTTCCCGTAAATCCCGGACTCAGCCGTATAGTCAAAAGTACACAAAGAAAGTACCCAGGGAGTAAACTCATTTCCCGAACGATTTTTTAAATTATTTTTTCACCACTAAAACGCATGAGACTTGTAGTTTTCAAAAATGTTTTCATTTTTGATGAGACGCTTAATGAAAGAGGTTTAATCGCCGGCAAACGAAAACCAGCGATTTCCCCTAAATCCCGGGCTTGGCGCGTGTAGTTGAATGTATACAAAGAAATTACCCAGGGAGTAAACTCATTTCCCGAACGATTTTTAAAATTTTTTCTCACCACTAAAACGCATGAGACTTGTAGTCTTCAAACTTGTTTTCATTTTTGATGAGACGCTGAATAAAAGAAGTTTAAACGCCGGCAAACGAAAACCTGCGATTTCCCGTAAATCCCAGACTCGGCCTGTAAAGTCAAAAGTATACAAAGAAAGTACCCAGGGTGTAAACTCATTTCCCGAACGTTTTTTTAAATTATCTCTTCACCACTAAAGCGCATGAGACTTGTAGTTTTTAAAAATGTTTTCATTTTTGATGAGACACTGAATAAAAGAAGTTTAATCGCCGGCAAACGAAAACCCGCCATTTCCCGTAAATCCCGGACTCAGCCCGTATAGTCAAAAGTATACAAAGAAAGTACCCAGGGAGTAAACTCATTTCCCGAACGATTTTTTAAATTATTTTTTCACCACTAAAACGCATGAGACTTGTAGTTTTCAAAAATCTTTTTATTTTTGATGAGACGCTGAATAAAAGAAGTTTAATCGCCGGCAAACGAAAATCTGCGATTTCATGTAAATCACAGACTCGGCCTGTAAAGTCAAAAGTATACAAAGAAAGTACCCAGGGTGTAAACTCATTTCCCGAACGATTTTTTAAATTATCTCTTCACCACTAAAGCGCATGTGACTTGTAGTTTTTAAAAATGTTTTCATTTTTGATGAGACACTGAATAAAAGAAGTTTAATCGCCGGCAAACGAAAACCCGCCATTTCCCGTAAATCCCGGACTCAGCCGTATAGTCAAAAGTACACAAAGAAAGTACCCAGGGAGTAAACTCATTTCCCGAACGATTTTTTAAATTATTTTTTCACCACTAAAACGCATGAGACTTGTAGTTTTCAAAAATGTTTTCATTTTTGATGAGACGCTTAATGAAAGAGGTTTAATCGCCGGCAAACGAAAACCAGCGATTTCCCCTAAATCCCGGGCTTGGCGCGTGTAGTTGAATGTATACAAAGAAATTACCCAGGGAGTAAACTCATTTCCCGAACGATTTTTTAAATTTTTTCTCACCACTAAAACGCATCAGACTTGTAGTTTTTAAAAATGTTTTCATTTTTGATGAGACACTTAATAAAAGAAGTTTAATCGCCGGCAAACGAAAACCCGCCATTTCCCGTTAATCCCGAACTCAGCCGTATAGTCAAAAGTATACAAAGAAAGTACCCAGGGAGTAAACTCATTTCCCGAACGATTTTTTAAATTATTTTTTCACAACTAAAACGCATGAGACTTGTAGTTTTCAAAAATGTTTTCATTTTTGATGAGACGCTTAATGAAGGAGGTTTAATCGCCGGCAAACGAAAACCAGCGATTTCCCCTAAATCCCGGGCTTGGCGCGTGTAGTTGAATGTATACAAAGAAATTACCCAGGGAGTAAACTCATTTCCCGAACGATTTTTAAAATTTTTTCTCACCACTAAAACGCATGAGACTTGTAGTCTTCAAACTTGTTTTCATTTTTGATGAGACGCTGAATAAAAGAAGTTTAAACGCCGGCAAACGAAAACCTGCGATTTCCCGTAAATCCCAGACTCGGCCTGTAAAGTCAAAAGTATACAAAGAAAGTACCCAGGGTGTAAACTCATTTCCCGAACGTTTTTTTAAATTATCTCTTCACCACTAAAGCGCATGAGACTTGTAGTTTTTAAAAATGTTTTCATTTTTGATGAGACACTGAATAAAAGAAGTTTAATCGCCGGCAAACGAAAACCCGCCATTTCCCATAAATCCCGGACTCAGCCCGTATAGTCAAAAGTATACAAAGAAAGTACCCAGGGAGTAAACTCATTTCCCGAACGATTTTTTAAATTATTTTTTCACCACTAAAACGCATGAGACTTGTAGTTTTCAAAAATCTTTTTATTTTTGATGAGACGCTGAATAAAAGAAGTTTAATCGCCGGCAAACGAAAATCTGCGATTTCATGTAAATCACAGACTCGGCCTGTAAAGTCAAAAGTATATAAAGAAAGTACCCAGGGTGTAAACTCATTTCCCGAACGATTTTTTAAATTATCTCTTCATCACTAAAGCGCATGTGACTTGTAGTTTTTAAAAATGTTTTCATTTTTGATGAGACACTGAATAAAAGAAGTTTAATCGCCGGCAAACGAAAATCCGCCATTTCCCGTAAATCCCGGACTCAGCCGTATAGTCAAAAGTATACAAAGAAAGTACCCAGGGAGTAAACTCATTTCCCGAACGATTTTTTAAATTATTTTTTCACCACTAAAACGCATGAGACTTGTAGTTTTCAAAAATGTTTTCATTTTTGATGAGACGCTTAATGAAAGAGGTTTAATCGCCGGCAAACGAAAACCAGCGATTTCCCCTAAATCCCGGGATTGGCGCGTGTAGTTGAATGTATACAAAGAAATTACCCAGGGAGTAAACTCATTTCCCGAACGATTTTTTAAATTTTTTCTCACCACTAAAACGCATCAGAATTGTAGTCTTCAAACTTGTTTTCATTTTTGATGAGACGCTGAATAAAAGAAGTTTAAACGCCGGCAAACGAAAATCTGCGATTTCCCGTAAATCCCAGACTCGGCCTGTAAAGTCAAAAGTATACAAAGAAAGTACTCAGGGTGTAAACTCATTTCCCGAACGATTTTTTAAATTATCTCTTCACCACTAAAGCGCATGAGACTTGTAGTTTTTAAAAATGTTTTCATTTTTGATGAGACACTTAATAAAAGAAGTTTAATCGCCGGCAAACGAAAACCCGCCATTTCCCGTAAATCCCGGACTCAGCCGTATAGTCAAAAATATACAAAGAAAGTACCCAGGGAGTAAACTCATTTCCCGAACGATTTTTTAAATTATTTTTTCACCACTAAAACGCATGAGACTTGTAGTTTTCAAAAATGTTTTCATTTTTGATGAGACGCTTAATGAAAGAGGTTTAATCGCCGGCAAACGAAAACCAGCGATTTCCCCTAAATCCCGGGCTTGGCGCGTGTAGTTGAATGTATACAAAGAAATTACCCAGGGAGTAAACTCATTTCCCGAACGATTTTTAAAATTTTTTCTCACCACTAAAACGCATGAGACTTGTAGTCTTCAAACTTGTTTTCATTTTTGATGAGACGCTGAATAAAAGAAGTTTAAACGCCGGCAAACGAAAACCTGCGATTTCCCGTAAATCCCAGACTCGGCCTGTAAAGTCAAAAGTATACAAAGAAAGTACCCAGGGTGTAAACTCATTTCCCGAACGATTTTTTAAATTATCTCTTCACCACTAAAGCGCATGAGACTTGTAGTTTTTAAAAATGTTTTCATTTTTGATGAGACACTGAATAAAAGAAGTTTAATCGCCGGCAAACGAAAATCCGCCATTTCCCGTAAATCCCGGACTCAGCCCGTATAGTCAAAAGTATACAAAGAAAGTACCCAGGGAGTAAACTCATTTCCCGAACGATTTTTTAAATTATTTTTTCACCACTAAAACGCATGAGACTTGTAGTTTTCAAAAATGTTTTCATTTTTGATGAGACGCTTAATGAAAGAGGTTTAATCGCCGGCAAACGAAAACCAGCGATTTCCCCTAAATTCCGGGCTTGGCGCGTGTAGTCGAATGTATACAAAGAAATTACCCAGGGAGTAAACTCATTTCCCGAACGATTTTTTAAATTTTTTTTCACCACTAAAACGCATGAGACTTGTAGTTTTTAAAAATATTTTCATTTGTGATGAGACGCTGAATAAAAGAAGTTTAATTGCCGGCAAACGAAAACCCGCGATTTCCCGTAAATCCCGGGCTTGGCCCGTATAGTCAAAAGTATACAAAGAAAGTACCCAGGGAATAAACTCATTTCCCGAACGATTTTTTAAATTATTTTTTCACCACTAAAACGCATGAGACTTGCAGTCTTCAAACTTGTTTTCATTTTTGATGAGACGCTGAATAAAAGAGGTTTAAACGCCGGCAAATGAAAACCTGCGATTTCCCGTAAATCCCGGACTCGGCCTATAAAGTCAAAAGTATACAAAGAAAGTACCCAGGGTGTAAACTCATTTCCCGAACGATTTTTTAAATTATCTTTTACACCACTAAAACGCATGAGACTTGTAGTTTTCAAAAATGTTTTCATTTTTGATGAGACGCTGAATAAAAGAAGTTTAATCGCCGGCAAACGAAAACCAGCGATTGCCCCTAAATTCCGGGCTTGGCGCGTGTAGTCGAATGTATACAAAGAAATTACCCAGGGAGTAAACTCATTTCCCGAACGATTTTTTAAATTTTTTTTCACCACTAAAACGCATGAGACTTGTAGTTTTCAAAAATGTTTTCATTTTTGATGAGACGCTGAATAAAAGAAGTTTAATCGCCGGCAAACGAAAACCCGCAATTTCCCGTAAAACCCGGTCTCAGCCCGTATAATCAAAAGTATACAAAGAAAGTACCCAGGGGGTAAACTCATTTCCCGATCGATTTTTTAAATTATTTTTTCATCACTAAAACGCATGAGACTTGTAGTTTTCAAAAATGTTTTCATTTTTGATGAGACGCTGAATAAAAGAAGTTTAATCGCCGGCAAACGAAAAGCCGCGATTTCCCGTAAATCCCGGGCTTGACACGTATAGTCGAATGTATACAAAGAAAGTACCCTGTGAGTAAACTCATTTCCAGAACGATTTTTTAAATTATTTTTTTACCACTAAAACGCATGAGACTTGTAGTTTTCAAAAATGTTTTCATTTTTGATGAGACACTGAATAAAAGAAGTTTAATCGCTGGCAAACGAAAACCTGCGATTTCCCGTAAATCCCGGACTCGGCCCGTATAGTCAAAAGTATACAAAGAAAGTACCCAGGGTGTAAACTCATTTCCCGAACGATTTTTTAAATTATTATTTCACCACTAAAGCCCATGAGACTTGTAGTTTTTAAAAATGTTTTCATTTTTGATGAGACGCTGAATAAAAGAAGTTTAATCGCCGGCAAACGAAAACACGCAACTTCCCGTAAATCCCAGACTCGGCCCGTATAGTCAAAAGTATACAAAGAAAGTACCCAGGGAGGAAACTCATTTCCGAACGATTTTTTGAATTATTTTTTCACCACTAAAACGCATGAGAATTGTCGTTTTCAAAAATGTTTTCATTTTTGATGAGACACTGAATAAAAGAGGTTTAATCGCCGGCAAACGAAAACCTAGGATTTCCCGTAAATCCCAGGCTTGGCCCGTATAGTCGAATGTATACAAAGAAAGTACCCTGTGAGTAAACTCATTTCCCGAACGATTTTTTATATTATTTTTTCACTACTAAAACGCATGAGAATTGTAGTTCTCAAAAATGTTTTCATTTTCGTTGGGACGCTGAATAAAATAAGTTTAATTGCCGGCAAACGAAAACCCGCCATTTCCCGTAAATCCCGGGCTTGGCCCATATAGTTAAAAGTATACAAAGAAAGTACCCAGGGAGTAAACTCATTTCCCGAACGATTTTTTATATTATTTTTTCACCACTAAAGCGCATGAGACTTGTAGTTTTTAAACATGTTTTCATTTTTGATGGGACGCTGAATAAAAAAAGTTTAATCGCCAGCAAACGAAAACCCGCGATTTCCCGTAAATCCCAGACTCGGCCCGTATAGTCAAAAGTATACAAAGAAAGTACCCAGGGAGTAAACTCATTGTCCGAACGATTTTTTAAATTATTTTTTCACCACTAAAACGCATGAGACTTGCAGTTTTCAAAAATGTTTTCATTTTTGATGAGACGCTTAATGAAATAGGTTTAATCGCCGGCAAACGAAAACCCGCGATTTCCCGTAAATCCCGGGCTTGGCCCGTATAGTCAAATGTATACAAAGAAAGTACCCTGTGAGTAAACTCATTTCCCGAACGATTTTTTATATTATTTTTTCACCACTAAAACGCATGAGAATTGTAGTTTTCAAAAATGTTTTCATTTTTGATGGGACGCTGAATAAAAGAAGTTTAATTGCCGGCAAACGAAAACCCGCGATTTCCCGTAAATCCCGGACTCTGCCCGTATAATCAAAAGTATACAAAGAAAGTACCCAGGGAGTAAACTAATTTCCCAAACGATTTTTTAAATTATTTTTTCACCACTAAAACGCATGAGACTTGTAGTTTTCAGAAATGTTTTCATTTTTGATGAGACGCTTAATGAAAGTGGTTTAATCGTCGGCAAACGAAAACCCGTGATTTCCCGTAAATCCCGGGCTTGGCCCGTATAGTGGAATGTATACAAAGAAAGTACCCTGTGAGTAAACTCATTTCCAAAACGATTTTTTAAATTTTCTTTTTACCACTAAAACGCATGAGAATTGTAGTTTTCAAAAATGTTTTCATTTTTGATGGGACGCTGTATAAAAAAAGTTTAATTGCCGGCAAACGAAAACCCGCGATTTCCCGTAAATCCCGCACTCGGCCCGTACAGTCAAAAGTTTACAAAGAAAGTACCCAGGGAGTAAACTCATTTTCCGAACGATTTTTTAAATTATTTTTTCACCACTAAAGCCCATGAGACTTGTAGTTTTTAAAAATGTTTTCATTTTTGATGAGACGCTGAATAAAAGAAGTTTAATCGCCAGCAAACGAAAACCCGCGATTTCCCGTAAATCGCGGACTCGGCCTATAAAGTCAAAAGTATACAAAGAAAGTACCCAGGGTGTAAACTCATTTCCCGAACGATTTTTTAAATTATCTTTTCACCACTAAAACGCATGAGACTTGTAGTTTTCAAAAATGTTTTCATTTTTAATGAGACGCTGAATAAAAGAAGTTTAATCGCCGGCAAACGAAAACCTGCGATTTCCCGTTAATCCCGGACTCGGCCCGTATAGTCAAAAGTATACAAAGAAAGTACCCAGGGTGTAAACTAATTTCCCGAACGATTTTTTAAATTATCTTTTCACCACTGAAACGCATAAGACTTGTAGTTTTCAAAAATGTTTTCATTTTTGATGAGACGCTGAATAAAAGAAGTTTAATCGCCGGCAAACGAAAACCCGCCATTTCCCGTAAAACCCGGACTCGGCCCGTATAATCAAAAGTATACAAAGAAAGTACCCAGGGAGTAAACTCATTTCCCGATCGATTTTTTAAATTATTTTTTCATCACTAAAACGCATGAGACTTGTAGTTTTCAAAAATGTTTTCATTTTTAATGAGACGCTGAATAAAAGAAGTTTAATCGCCGGCAAACGAAAACCCGCGATTTCCCGTAAATCCCGGGCTTGACACGTATAGTCGAATGTATACAAAGAAAGTACCCTGTGAGTAAACTCATTTCCAGAACGATTTTTTAAATTATTTTTTCACCACTAAAACGCATGAGACTTGTAGTTTTCAAAAATGTTTTCATTTTTGATGAGACACTGAATAAAAGAAGTTTAATCGCTGGCAAACGAAAACCTGCGATTTCCCGTAAATCCCGGACTCGGCCCGTATAGTCAAAAGTATACAAAGAAAGTAACCAGGGTGTAAACTCAATTCCCGAACGATTTTTTAAATTATTATTTCACCACTAAAGCCCATGAGACTTGTAGTTTTTAAAAATGTTTTCATTTTTGATGAGACGCTGAATAAAAGAAGTTTAATCGCCGGCAAACGAAAACACGCAACTTCCCGTAAATCCCGGACTCGGCCCGTATAGTCAAAAGTATACAAAGAAAGTACCTAGGGAGGAAACTCATTTCCGAACGATTTTTTGAATTATTTTTTCACCACTAAAACGCATGAGACTTGTAGTTTTCAGAAATGTTTTCATTTTTGATGAGACGCTTAATGAAAGTGGTTTAATCGCCGGCAAACGAAAACCCGCGATTTCCCGTAAATCCCGGGCTTGGCCCGTATAGTCGAATGTATACAAAGAAAGTACCCTGTGAGTAAACTCATTTCCAAAACGATTTTTTAAATTATCTTTTCACCACTAAAACGCATGAGACTTGTAGTTTTCAAAAATGTTTTCATTTTTGATGAGACACTGAATAAAAGAGGTTTAATCGCCGGCAAACGAAAACCCGCGATTTCCCGTATATCCCGGGCTTGGCCCGTATAGTCGAATGTATACAAAGAAAGTACCCTGTGAGTAAACTCATTTCCCGAACGATTTTTTATATTATTTTATCACCACTAAAACGCATGAGAATTGTAGTTCTCAAAAATTTTTTCATTTTTGATGAGACGCTTAATGAAAGAGGTTTAATCGACGGCAATCGAAAACCAGCGATTTCCCCTAAATCCCGTGCTTGGCCCGTGTAGTCGAATGTATACAAAGAAAGTACCCAGGGAGTAAACTCATTTCCAGAACGATTTTTTAAATTATTTTTTCACCACTAAAACGCATAAGACTTGTAGTTTTCAATAATGTTTTCATTTGTGATAAGACGCTGAATAAAAGAAGTTTAAACGCCGGCAAACGAAAACCTGCGATTTCCCGTAAATCCCGGACTCGGCCCGTATAATCAAAAGTATACAAAGAAAGTACCCAGGGAATAAACTCATTTCCCGAGCGATTTTTTAAATTATTTTTTCACCACTAAAACGCATGAGACTTGTAGTTTTCAAAAATGTGTTCATTTTTGATGAGACGCTGAATAAAAGAAGTTTAATCGCCGGAAAACGAAAACCTGCGATTTCCCGTAAATCCTGGACTCGGCCAGTATAGTCAAAAGTATACAAAGAAAGTACCTAGGGAGGAAACTCATTTCCGAACGATTTTTTGAATTATTTTTTCACCACTAAAACGCATGAGACTTGTAGTTTTCAGAAGTGTTTTCATTTTTGATGAGACGCTTAATGAAAGTGGTTTAATCGCCGGCAAACGAAAACCTGCGATTTCCCGTAAATCCCGGGCTTGGCCCGTATAGTCGAATGTATACAAAGAATTACCCTGTGAGTAAACTCATTTCCAAAACGATTTTTTAAATTATCTTTTCACCACTAAAACGCATGAGACTTGTAGTTTTCAAAAATGTTTTCATTTTTGATGAGACACTGAATAAAAGAGGTTTAATCGCCGGCAAACGAAAACCCGCGATTTCCCGTAAATCATGGGCTTGGCCCGTATAGTCGAATGTATACAAAGAAAGTACCCTGTGAGTAAACTCATTTCCCGAACGATTTTTTATATTATTTTATCACCACTAAAGCGCATGAGAATTGTAGTTCTCAAAAATTTTTTCATTTTTGATGAGACGCTTAATGAAAGAGGTTTAATCGACGGCAATCGAAAACCAGCGATTTCCCCTAAATCCCGTGCTTGGCCCGTGTAGTCGAATGTATACAAAGAAAGTACCCAGGGAGTAAACTCATTTCCAGAACGATTTTTTAAATTATTTTTTCACCACTAAAACGCATGAGACTTGTAGTTTTCAATAGTGTTTTCATTTGTGATAAGACGCTGAATAAAAGAAGTTTAAACGCCGGCAAACGAAAACCTGCGATTTCCCGTAAATCCCGGACTCGGCCCGTATAATCAAAAGTATACAAAGAAAGTACCCAGGGAATAAACTCATTTCCCGAGCGATTTTTTAAATTATTTTTTTCACCACTAAAACGCATGAGACTTGTAGTTTTCAAAAATGTGTTCATTTTTGATGAGACGCTGAATAAAAGAAGTTTAATCGCCGGAAAACGAAAACCTGCGATTTCCCGTAAATCCTGGACTCGGCCCGTATAGTCAAAAGTATACAAAGAAAGTACCCATGGTGTAAACTCAATTCCCGAACGATTTTTTAAATTATTATTTCACCACTAAAGCCCATGAGACTTGTAGTTTTCAAAAATGTTTTCATTTTTGATGAGACGCTGAATAAAAGAAGTTTAATCGCCGGCAAACGAAAACCTGCGACTTCCCGTAATTCCCGGACTTGGCCCGCATAGTCAAAAGTATACAAAGAAAGTACCCAGGGAGTAAACTCATTTCCCGAACGATTTTTTAAATTATTTTTTCACCACTAAAACGCATGAGACTTATAGTTTTCAGAAATGTTTTCATTTTTGATGAGACGCTTAATGAAAGTGGTTTAATCGCCGGCAAACGAAAACCCGTGATTTCCCGTAAATCCCGGGCTTGGCCCGTATAGTCGAATGTATACAAAGAAAGTACCCTGTGAGTAAACTCATTTCCAAAACGATTTTTTAAATTATCTTCTCACCACTAAAACGCATGAGACTTGTAGTTTTCAAAAATGTTTTCATTTTTGGTGAGACACTGAATAAAAAGAGTTTAATCGCCGGCAAACGAAAACCCGCCATTTCCCGTAAATCCCGGTCTTGGCCCGTGTAGTCGAATGTATACAAAGAAAGTACCCAGGGAGTAAACTCATTTCCCGAACGATTTTTTAATTTTTTTTTTCACCACTAAAACGCATGAGACTTCTAGTTTTCAAAAATGTTTTCATTTTTGATGAGACGCTTAATGAAAGTGGTTTAATCGCCGGCAAACGAAAATCTGCGATTTCCCGTAAATCCCGGGCTTGGCCCGTATAGTCGAAAGTATACAAAGAAAGAACCCTGTGAGTAAACTCATCTCCAGAACGATTTTTTAAATTATTTTTCACCACTAAAACGCATAAGACTTGTAGTTTTCAAAAATCTTTTTATTTTTGATGAGACGCTGAATAAAAGAAGTTTAATCGCCGGCAAACGAAAATCTGCGATTTCCCGTAAATCCCAGACTCGGCCTGTAAAGTCAAAAGTATACAAAGAAAGTACCCAGGGTGTAAACTCATTTCCCGAACGATTTTTTAAATTATCTCTTCATCACTAAAGCGCATGTGACTTGTAGTTTTTAAAAATGTTTTCATTTTTGATGAGACACTGAATAAAAGAAGTTTAATCGCCGGCAAACGAAAACCCACCATTTCCCGTAAATCCCGGACTCAGCCGTATAGTCAAAAGTATACAAAGAAAGTACCCAGGGAGTAAACTCATTTCCCGAACGATTTTTTAAATTATTTTTTCACCACTAAAACGCATGAGACTTGTAGTTTTCAAAAATGTTTTCATTTTTGATGAGACGCTTAATGAAAGAGGTTTAATCGCCGGCAAACGAAAACCAGCGATTTCCCCTAAATCCCGGGCTTGGCGCGTGTAGTTGAATGTATACAAAGAAATTACTCAGGGAGTAAACTCATTTCCCGAACGATTTTTTAAATTTTTTCTCACCACTAAAACGCATCAGACTTGTAGTCTTCAAACTTGTTTTCATTTTTGATGAGACGCTGAATAAAAGAAGTTTAAACGCCGGCAAACGAAAATCTGCGATTTCCCGTAAATCCCAGACTCGGCCTGTAAAGTCAAAAGTATACAAAGAAAGTACTCAGGGTGTAAACTCATTTCCCGAACGATTTTTTAAATTATCTCTTCACCACTAAAGCGCATGAGACTTGTAGTTTTTAAAAATGTTTTCATTTTTGATGAGACACTTAATAAAAGAAGTTTAATCGCCGGCAAACGAAAACCCGCCATTTCCCGTAAATCCCGGACTCAGCCGTATAGTCAAAAGTATACAAAGAAAGTACCCAGGGAGTAAACTCATTTCCCGAACGATTTTTTAAATTATTTTTTCACCACTAAAACGCATGAGACTTGTAGTTTTCAAAAATGTTTTCATTTTTGATGAGACGCTTAATGAAAGAGGTTTAATCGCCGGCAAACGAAAACCAGCGATTTCCCCTAAATCCCGGGCTTGGCGCGTGTAGTTGAATGTATACAAAGAAATTACCCAGGGAGTAAACTCATTTCCCGAACGATTTTTAAAATTTTTTCTCACCACTAAAACGCATGAGACTTGTAGTCTTCAAACTTGTTTTCATTTTTGATGAGACCCTGAATAAAAGAAGTTTAAACGCCGGCAAACGAAAACCTGCGATTTCCCGTAAATCCCAGACTCGGCCTGTAAAGTCAAAAGTATACAAAGAAAGTACCCAGGGTGTAAACTCATTTCTCGAACGATTTTTTAAATTATCTCTTCACCACTAAAGCGCATGAGACTTGTAGTTTTTAAAAATGTTTTCATTTTTGATGAGACACTGAATAAAAGAAGTTTAATCGCCGGCAAACGAAAACCCGCCATTTCCCGTAAATCCCGGACTCAGCCCGTATAGTCAAAAGTATACAAAGAAAGTACCCAGGAAGTAAACTCATTTCCCGAACGATTTTTTAAATTATTTTTTCACCACTAAAACGCATAAGACTTGTAGTTTTCAAAAATGTTTTCATTTTTGATGAGACGCTTAATGAAAGAGGTTTAATCGCCGGCAAACGAAAACCTGCGACTTCCCGTAATTCCCGGACTTGGCCCGCATAGTCAAAAGTATACAAAGAAAGTACCCAGGGAGTAAACTCATTCCCCGAACGATTTTTTAAATTATTTTTTCACCACTAAAACGCATGAGACTTATAGTTTTCAGAAATGTTTTCATTTTTGATGAGACGCTTAATGAAAGTGGTTTAATCGCCGGCAAACGAAAACCCGTGATTTCCCGTAAATCCCGGGCTTGGCCCGTATAGTCGAATGTATACAAAGAAAGTACCCTGTGAGTAAACTCATTTCCAAAACGATTTTTTAAATTATCTTTTCACCACTAAAACGCATGAGACTTGTAGTTTTCAAAAATGTTTTCATTTTTGGTGAGACACTGAATAAAAAGAGTTTAATCGCCGGCAAACGAAAACCCGCCATTTCCCGTAAATCCTGGTCTTGGCCCGTGTAGTCGAATGTATACAAAGAAAGTACCCAGGGAGTAAACTCATTTCCCGAACGATTTTTTAATTTTTTTTTTCACCACTAAAACGCATGAGACTTCTAGTTTTCAAAAATGTTTTCATTTTTGATGAGACGCTTAATGAAAGTGGTTTAATCGCCGGCAAACGAAAATCTGCGATTTCCCGTAAATCCCGGGCTTGGCCCGTATAGTCGAAAGTATACAAAGAAAGAACCCTGTGAGTAAACTCATCTCCAGAACGATTTTTTAAATTATTTTTCACCACTAAAACGCATAAGACTTGTAGTTTTCAAAAATCTTTTTATTTTTGATGAGACGCTGAATAAAAGAAGTTTAATCGCCGGCAAACGAAAATCTGCGATTTCCCGTAAATCCCAGACTCGGCCTGTAAAGTCAAAAGTATACAAAGAAAGTACCCAGGGTGTAAACTCATTTCCCGAACGATTTTTTAAATTATCTCTTCATCACTAAAGCGCATGTGACTTGTAGTTTTTAAAAATGTTTTCATTTTTGATGAGACACTGAATAAAAGAAGTTTAATCGCCGGCAAACGAAAACCCGCCATTTCCCGTAAATCCCGGACTCAGCCGTATAGTCAAAAGTATACAAAGAAAGTACCCAGGGAGTAAACTCATTTCCCGAACGATTTTTTAAATTATTTTTTCACCACTAAAACGCATGAGACTTCTAGTTTTCAAAAATGTTTTCATTTTTGATGAGACGCTTAATGAAAGTGGTTTAATCGCCGGCAAACGAAAATCTGCGATTTCCCGTAAATCCCGGGCTTGGCCCGTATAGTCGAAAGTATACAAAGAAAGAACCCTGTGAGTAAACTCATCTCCAGAACGATTTTTTAAATTATTTTTCACCACTAAAACGCATAAGACTTGTAGTTTTCAAAAATCTTTTTATTTTTGATGAGACACTGAATAAAAGAAGTTTAATCGCCGGCAAACGAAAACCTGCGATTTCCCGTAAATCCCAGACTCGGCCTGTAAAGTCAAAAGTATACAAAGAAAGTACCCAGGGTGTAAACTCATTTCCCGAACGATTTTTTAAATTATCTCTTCATCACTAAAGCGCATGTGACTTGTAGTTTTTAAAAATGTTTTCATTTTTGATGAGACACTGAATAAAAGAAGTTTAATCGCCGGCAAACGAAAACCCGCCATTTCCCGTAAATCCCGGACTCAGCCGTATAGTCAAAAGTATACAAAGAAAGTACCCAGGGAGTAAACTCATTTCCCGAACGATTTTTTAAATTATTTTTTCACCACTAAAACGCATGAGACTTGTAGTTTTCAAAAATGTTTTCATTTTTGATGAGACGCTTAATGAAAGAGGTTTAATCGCCGGCAAACGAAAACCAGCGATTTCCCCTAAATCCCGGGCTTGGCGCGTGTAGTTGAATGTATACAAAGAAATTACCCAGGGAGTAAACTCATTTCCCGAACGATTTTTTAAATTTTTTCTCACCACTAAAACGCATCAGACTTGTAGTCTTCAAACTTGTTTTCATTTTTGATGAGACGCTGAATAAAAGAAGTTTAAACGCCGGCAAACGAAAATCTGCGATTTCCCGTAAATCCCAGACTCGGCCTGTAAAGTCAAAAGTATACAAAGAAAGTACTCAGGGTGTAAACTCATTTCCCGAACGATTTTTTAAATTATCTCTTCACCACTAAAGCGCATGAGACTTGTAGTTTTTAAAAATGTTTTCTTTTTTGATGAGACACTTAATAAAAGAAGTTTAATCGCCGGCAAACGAAAACCCGCCATTTCCCGTAAATCCCGGACTCAGCCGTATAGTCAAAAGTATACAAAGAAAGTACCCAGGGAGTAAACTCATTTCCCGAACGATTTTTTAAATTATTTTTTCACCACTAAAACGCATGAGACTTGTAGTTTTCAAAAATGTTTTCATTTTTGATGAGACGCTTAATGAAAGAGGTTTAATCGCCGGCAAACGAAAACCAGCGATTTCCCCTAAATCCCGGGCTTGGCGCGTGTAGTTGAATGTATACAAAGAAATTACCCAGGGAGTAAACTCATTTCCCGAACGATTTTTAAAATTTTTTCTCACCACTAAAACGCATGAGACTTGTAGTCTTCAAACTTGTTTTCATTTTTGATGAGACCCTGAATAAAAGAAGTTTAAACGCCGGCAAACGAAAACCTGCGATTTCCCGTAAATCCCAGACTCGGCCTGTAAAGTCAAAAGTATACAAAGAAAGTACCCAGGGTGTAAACTCATTTCTCGAACGATTTTTTAAATTATCTCTTCACCACTAAAGCGCATGTGACTTGTAGTTTTTAAAAATGTTTTCATTTTTGATGAGACACTGAATAAAAGAAGTTTAATCGCCGGCAAACGAAAACCCGCCATTTCCCGTAAATCCCGGACTCAGCCCGTATAGTCAAAAGTATACAAAGAAAGGACCCAGGAAGTAAACTCATTTCCCGAACGATTTTTTAAATTATTTTTTCACCACTAAAACGCATAAGACTTGTAGTTTTCAAAAATGTTTTCATTTTTGATGAGACGCTTAATGAAAGAGGTTTAATCGCCGGCAAACGAAAACCAGCGATTTCCCCTAAATTCCGGGCTTGGAGCGTGTAGTCGAATGTATACAAAGAAATTACCCAGGGAGTAAACTCATTTCCCGAACGATTTTTTAAATTTTTTTTCACCACTAAAACGCATGAGACTTGTAGTTTTTAAAAATATTTTCATTTGTGATGAGACGCTGAATAAAAGAAGTTTAATTGCCGGCAAACGAAAACCCGCGATTTCCCGTAAATCCCGGGCTTGGCCCGTATAGTCAAAAGTATACAAAGAAAGTACCCAGGGAATAAACTCATTTCCCGAACGATTTTTTAAATTATTTTTTCACCACTAAAACGCATGAGACTTGCAGTCTTCAAACTTGTTTTCATTTTTGATGAGACGCTGAATAAAAGAGGTTTAAACGCCGGCAAATGAAAACCTGCGATTTCCCGTAAATCCCGGACTCGGCCTATAAAGTCAAAAGTATACAAAGAAAGTACCCAGGGTGTAAACTCATTTCCCGAACGAGTTTTTAAATTATCTTTTACACCACTAAAACGCATGAGACTTGTAGTTTTCAAAAATGTTTTCATTTTTGATGAGACGCTGAATAAAAGAAGTTTAATCGCCGGCAAACGAAAACCAGCGATTGCCCCTAAATTCCGGGCTTGGCGCGTGTAGTCGAATGTATACAAAGAAATTACCCAGGGAGTAAACTCATTTCCCGAACGATTTTTTAAATTTTTTTTCACCACTAAAACGCATGAGACTTGTAGTTTTCAAAAATGTTTTCATTTTTGATGAGACGCTGAATAAAAGAAGTTTAATCGCCGGCAAACGAAAACCCGCCATTTCCCGTAAAACCCGGACTCAGCCCGTATAATCAAAAGTATACAAAGAAAGTACCCAGGGGGTAAACTCATTTCCCGATCGATTTTTTAAATTATTTTTTCATCACTAAAACGCATGAGACTTGTAGTTTTCAAAAATGTTTTCATTTTTGATGAGACGCTGAATAAAAGAAGTTTAATCGCCGGCAAACGAAAACCCGCGATTTCCCGTAAATCCCGGGCTTGACACGTATAGTCGAATGTATACAAAGAAAGTACCCTGTGAGTAAACTCATTTCCAGAACGATTTTTTAAATTATTTTTTCACCACTAAAACGCATGAGACTTGTAGTTTTTAAAAATGTTTTCATTTTTGATGAGACGCTGAATAAAAGAAGTTTAATCGCCGGCAAACGAAAACACGCAACTTCCCGTAAATCCCGGACTCGGCCCGTATAGTCAAAAGTATACAAAGAAAGTACCCAGGGAGGAAACTCATTTCCGAACGATTTTTTGAATTATTTTTTCACCACTAAAACGCATGAGACTTGTAGTTTTCAAAAATGTTTTCATTTTTGATGAGACGCTGAATATAAGAAGTTTAATCGCCGGCAAACGAAAACCCGCCATTTCCCGTAAAACCCGGACTCAGCCCGTATAATCAAAAGTATACAAAGAAAGTACCCAGGGGGTAAACTCATTTCCCGATCGATTTTTTAAATTATTTTTTCACCACTAAAACGCATGAGACTTGTAGTTTTCAAAAATGTTTTCATTTTTGATGAGACGCTGAATAAAAGAAGTTTAATCGCCGCCAAACGAAAACCCGCGATTTCCCGTAAATCCCGGGCTTGACACGTATAGTCGAATGTATACAAAGAAAGTACCCTGTGAGTAAACTCATTTCCAGAACGATTTTTTAAATTATTTTTTCACCACTAAAACGCATGAGACTTGTAGTTTTCAAAAATGTTTTCATTTTTGATGAGACACTGAATAAAAGAAGTTTAATCGCTGGCAAACGAAAACCTGCGATTTCCCGTAAATCCCGGACTCGGCCCGTATAGTCAAAAGTATACAAAGAAAGTACCCAGGGTGTAAACTCATTTCCCGAACGATTTTTTAAATTATTATTTCACCACTAAAGCCCATGAGACTTGTAGTTTTTAAAAATGTTTTCATTTTTGATGAGACGCTGAATAAAAGAAGTTTAATCGCCGGCAAACGAAAACACGCAACTTCCCGTAAATCCCGGACTCGGCCCGTATAGTCAAAAGTATACAAAGAAAGTACCCAGGGAGGAAACGCATTTCCGAACGATTTTTTGAATTATTTTTTCACCACTAAAACGCATGAGACTTGTAGTTTTCAGAAATGTTTTCATTTTTGATGAGACGCTTAATGAAAGTGGTTTAATCGCCGGCAAACGAAAACCCGCGATTTCCCGTAAATCCCGGGCTTGGCCCGTATAGTCAAAAGTTTACAAAGAAAGTACCCAGGGAGTAAACTCATTTTCCGAACGATTTTTTAAATTATTTTTTCACCACTAAAACGCATGAGACTTGTAGTTTTCAAAAATGTTTTTATTTTTGATGAGACGCTTAATGAAAGAGGTTCAATCGACGGCATTCGAAAACCAGCGATTTCCCCTAAATCCCGGGCTTGGCCCGTATAGTCAAAAGTATACAAAGAAAGTACCCAGGGTGTAAACTCATTTCCCGAACGATTTTTTAAATTATTATTCCACCACTAAAGCCCATGAGACTTGTAGTTTTTAAAAATGTTTTCATTTTTGATGAGACGCTGAATAAAAGAAAGTTAATCGCCGTCAAACGAAAACACGCGACTTCCCATAAATCCCGGACTCGGCCCGTATAGTCAAAAGTATACAAAGAAAGTACCCAGGGAGGAAACTCATTTCCGAACGATTTTTTGAATTATTTTTTCACCACTAAAACGCATGAGACTTGTAGTTTTCAAAAATGTTTTCATTTTTGATGAGACGCTGAATAAAAGAAGTTTAATCGCCGGCAAACGAAAACCCGCGATTTCCCGTAAATCCCGGGCTTGACACGTATAGTCGAATGTATACAAAGAAAGTACCCTGTGAGTAAACTCATTTCCAGAACGATTTTTTAAATTATTTTTTCACCACTAAAACGCATGAGACTTGTAGTTTTCAAAAATGTTTTCATTTTTGATGAGACAATGAATAAAAGAAGTTTAATCGCTGGCAAACGAAAACCTGCGATTTCCCGTAAATCCCGGACTCGGCCCGTATAGTCAAAAGTATACAAAGAAAGTACCCAGGGTGTAAACTCATTTCCCGAACGATTTTTTAAATTATTATTTCACCACTAAAGCCCATGAGACTTGTAGTTTTTAAAAATGTTTTCATTTTTGATGAGACACTGAATAAAAGAAGTTTAATCGCCGGCAAACGAAAACACGCAACTTCCCGTAAATCCTGGACTCGGCCCGTATAGTCAAAAGTATACAAAGAAAGTACCCAGGGAGGAAACTCATTTCCGAACGATTTTTTGAATTATTTTTTCACCACTAAAACGCATGAGACTTGTAGTTTTCAAAAATGTTTTCATTTTTGATGAGACGCTGAATAAAAGAAGTTTAATCGCCGGCAAACGAAAACACGCAACTTCCCGTAAATCCCGGACTCGGCCCGTATAGTCAAAAGTATACAAAGAAAGTACCCAGGGAGGAAACTCATTTCCGAACGATTTTTTGAATTATTTTTTCACCACTAAAACGCATGAGACTTGTAGTTTTCAAAAATGTTTTCATTTTTGATGAGACGCTGAATATAAGAAGTTTAATCGCCGGCAAACAAAAACCCGCCATTTCCCGTAAAACCCGGACTCAGCCCGTATAATCAAAAGTATGCAAAGAAAGTACCCAGGGGGTAAACTCATTTCCCGATCGATTTTTTAAATTATTTTTTCACCACTAAAACGCATGAGACTTGTAGTTTTCAAAAATGTTTTCATTTTTGATGAGACGCTGAATAAAAGAAGTTTAATCGCCGCCAAACGAAAACCCGCGATTTCCCGTAAATCCCGGGCTTGACACGTATAGTCGAATGTATACAAAGAAAGTACCCTGTGAGTAAACTCATTTCCAGAACGATTTTTTAAATTATTTTTTCACCACTAAAACGCATGAGACTTGTAGTTTTCAAAAATGTTTTCATTTTTGATGAGACACTGAATAAAAAAAGTTTAATCGCTGGCAAACGAAAACCTGCGATTTCCCGTAAATCCCGGACTCGGCCCGTATAGTCAAAAGTATACAAAGAAAGTACCCAAGGTGTAAACTCATTTCCCGAACGATTTTTTAAATTATTATTTCACCACTAAAGCCCATGAGACTTGTAGTTTTTAAAAATGTTTTCATTTTTGATGAGACGCTGAATAAAAGAAGTTTAATCGTCGGCAAACGAAAACACGCAACTTCCCGTAAATCACGGACTCGGCCCGTATAGTCAAAAGTATACAAAGAAAGTACCCAGGGAGGAAACTCATTTCCGAACGATTTTTTGAATTATTTTTTCACCACTAAAACGCATGAGACTTGTAGTTTTCAGAAATGTTTTCATTTTTGATGAGACGCTTAATGAAAGTGGTTTAATCGCCGGCAAACGAAAACCCGCGATTTCCCGTAAATCCCGGGCTTGGCCCGTATAGTCAAAAGTTTACAAAGAAAGTACCCAGGGAGTAAACTCATTTTCCGAACGATTTTTTAAATTATTTTTTCACCACTAAAACGCATGAGACTTGTAGTTTTCAAAAATGTTTTTATTTTTGATGAGACGCTTAATAAAAGAGGTTCAATCGACGGCATTCGAAAACCAGCGATTTCCCCTAAATCCCGGGCTTGGCCCGTATAGTCAAAAGTATACAAAGAAAGTACCCAGGGTGTAAACTCATTTCCCGAACGATTTTTTAAATTATTATTCCACCACTAAAGCCCATGAGACTTGTAGTTTTTAAAAATGTTTCCATTTTTGATGAGACGCTGAATAAAAGAAAGTTAATCGCCGTCAAACGAAAACACGCGACTTCCCATAAATCCCGGACTCGGCCCGTATAGTCAAAAGTATACAAAGAAAGTACCCAGGGAGGAAACTCATTTCCGAACGATTTTTTGAATTATTTTTTCACCACTAAAACGCATGAGACTTGTAGTTTTCAGAAATGTTTTCATTTTTGATGAGACGCTTAATGAAAGTGGTTTAATCGCCGGCAAACGAAAACCCGCGATTTCCCGTAAATCCCGAGCTTGGCCCGTATAGTCAAAAGTTTACAAAGAAAGTACCCAGGGAGTAAACTCATTTTCCGAACGATTTTTTAAATTATTTTTTCACCACTAAAACGCATGAGACTTGTAGTTTTCAAAAATGTTTTTATTTTTGATGAGACGCTTAATAAAAGAGGTTCAATCGACGGCATTCGAAAACCAGCGATTTCCCCTAAATCCCGGGCTTGGCCCGTATAGTCAAAAGTATACAAAGAAAGTACCCAGGGTGTAAACTCATTTCCCGAACGATTTTTTAAATTATTATTCCACCACTAAAGCCCATGAGACTTGTAGTTTTTAAAAATGTTTCCATTTTTGATGAGACGCTGAATAAAAGAAAGTTAATCGCCGTCAAACGAAAACACGCGAATTCCCATAAATCCCGGACTCGGCCCGTATAGTCAAAAGTATACAAAGAAAGTACCCAGGGAGGAAACTCATTTCCGAACGATTTTTTGAATTATTTTTTCACCACTAAAACGCATGAGACTTGTAGTTTTCAAAAATGTTTTCATTTTTGATGAGACGCTGAATAAAAGAAGTTTAATCGCCGGCAAACGAAAACCCGCGATTTCCCGTAAATCCCGGGCTTGACACGTATAGTCGAATGTATACAAAGAAAGTACCCTGTGCGTAAACTCATTTCCAGAACGATTTTTTAAATTATTTTTTCACCACTAAAACGCATGAGACTTGTAGTTTTCAAAAATGTTTTCATTTTTGATGAGACACTGAAAAAAAGAAGTTTAATCGCTGGCAAACGAAAACCTGCGATTTCCCGTAAATCCCGGACTCGGCCCGTATAGTCAAAAGTATACAAAGAAAGTACCCAGGGTGTAAACTCATTTCCCGAACGATTTTTTAAATTATTATTTCACCACTAAAGCCCATGAGACTTGTAGTTTTTAAAAATGTTTTCATTTTTGATGAGACGCTGAATAAAAGAAGTTTAATCGCCGGCAAACGAAAACACGCAACTTCCCGTAAATCCCGGACTCGGCCCGTATAGTCAAAAGTATACAAAGAAAGTACCCAGGGAGTAAACTCATTTCCGAACGATTTTTTGAATTATTTTTTCACCACTAAAACGCATGAGACTTGTAGTTTTCAAAAATGTTTTCATTCTTGATGAGACGCTGAATGAAAGTGGTTTAATCGCCGGTAAACGAAAACCAGCGATTTCAAGTAAATCCCGGGCTTGACACGTATAGTCGAATGTATACAAAGAAAGTACCCTGTGAGTAAACTCATTTCCAGAACGATTTTTTAAATTATTTTTTCACCACTAAAACGCATGAGACTTGTAGTTTTCAAAAATGTTTTCATTTTTGATGAGACACTGAATAAAAGAAGTTTAATCGCTGGCAAAGGAAAACCTGCGATTTCCCGTAAATCCCGGACTCGGCCCGTATAGTCAAAAGTATACAAAGAAAGTACCCAGGGAGGAAACTCATTTCCGAACGATTTTTTGAATTATTTTTTTACCACTAAAACGCATGAGACTTGTAGTTTTCAAAAATGTTTTCATTTTTGATGAGACGCTGAATATAAGAAGTTTAATCGCCGGCAAACGAAAATCCGCCATTTCCGGTAAAACCCGGACTCAGCCCGTATAATCAAAAGTATACAAAGAAAGTACCCAGGGGGTAAACTCATTTCCCGATCGATTTTTTAAATTATTTTTTCATCACTAAAACGCATGAGACTTGTAGTTTTCAAAAATGTTTTCATTTTTGATGAGACGCTGAATAAAAGAAGTTTAATCGCCGGCAAACGAAAACCCGCGATTTCCCGTAAATCCCGGGCTTGACACGTATAGTCGAATGTATACAAAGAAAGTACCCTGTGAGTAAACTCATTTCCAGAACGATTTTTTAAATTATTTTTTCACCACTAAAACGCATGAGACTTGTAGTTTTCAAAAATGTTTTCATTTTTGATGAGACACTGAATAAAAGAAGTTTAATCGCTGGCAAACGAAAACCTGCGATTTCCCGTAAATCCCGGACTCGGCCCGTATAGTCAAAAGTATACAAAGAAAGTACCCAGGGTGTAAACTCATTTCCCGAACGATTTTTTAAATTATTATTTCACCACTAAAGCCCATGAAACTTGTAGTTTTTAAAAATGTTTTCATTTTTGATGAGACGCTTAATGAAAGTGGTTTAATCGCCGGCAAACGAAAACCCGCGATTTCCCGTAAATCCCGGGCTTGGCCCGTATAGTCGAATGTATACAAAGAAAGTACCCTGTGAGTAAACTCATTTCCAAAACGATTTTTTAAATTATCTTTTCACCACTAAAACGCATGAGAATTGTCGTTTTCAAAAATGTTTTCATTTTTGATGAGACACTGAATAAAAGAGGCTTAATCGCCGGCAAACGAAAACCCGCGATTTCCCGTAAATCCCGCACTCGGCCCGTATAGTCAAAAGTTTACAAAGAAAGTACCTAGGGAGTAAACTCATTTTCCGAACGATTTTTTAAATTATTTTTTCACCACTAAAACGCATGAGACTTGTAGTTTTCAAAAATGTTTTTATTTTTGATGAGACGCTTAATGAAAGAGGTTCAATCGACGGCATTCGAAAACCAGCGATTTACCTTAAATCCCGGGCTTGGCCCGTATAGTCAAAAGTATACAAAGAAAGTACCCAGGGTGTAAACTCATTTCCCGAACGATTTTTTAAATTATTATTCCACCACTAAAGCCCATGAGACTTGTAGTTTTTAAAAATGTTTTCATTTTTGATGAGACGCTGAATAAAAGAAAGTTAATCGCCGTCAAACGAAAACACGCGACTTCCCATAAATCCCGGACTCGGCCCGTATAGTCAAAAGTATACAAAGAAAGTACCCAGGGAGGAAACTCATTTCCGAACGATTTTTTGAATTATTTCTTCACCACTAAAACGCATGAGACTTGTAGTTTTCAGAAATGTTTTCATTTTTGATGAGACGCTTAATGAAAGTGGTTTAATCGACGGCAAAGGAAAACCCGCGATTTACCGTAAATCCCGGGCTTGGCCCGTATAGTCGAATGTATACAAAGAAAGTACCCTGTGAGTAAACTCCTTTCCAAAACGATTTTTTAAATTTTCTTTTCACCACTAAAACGGATGAGAATTGTTGTTTTCAAAAATGTTTTCATTTTTGATGAGACACTGAATAAAAGAGGTTTAATCGACGGCAATCGAAAACCAGCGATTTCCCCTAAATCCCAGGCTTGACCCGTGTAGTGGAATGTATACAAACAAAGTACCCAGGGAGTAAACTCATTTCCAGAACGATTTTTTAAATTATTTTTTCACCACTAAAACGCATAAGACTTGTAGTTTTCAATAATGTTTTCATTTGTGATAAGACGCTGAATAAAAGAAGTTTAAACGGCGGCAAACGAAAACCTGCGATTTCCCGTAAATCCCGGACTCTGCCCGTATAATCAAAAGTATACAAAGAAAGTACCCAGGGAGTAAACTAATTTCCCAAACGATTTTTTAAATTATTTTTTCACCACTAAAACGCATGAGACTTGTAGTTTTCAGAAATGTTTTCATTTTTGATGAGACGCTTAATGAAAGTGGTTTAATCGTCGGCAAACGAAAACCCGTGATTTCCCGTAAATCCCGGGCTTGGCCCGTATAGTGGAATGTATACAAAGAAAGTACCCTGTGAGTAAACTCATTTCCAAAACGATTTTTAAAATTTTCTTTTCACCACTAAAACGCATGAGACTTGTAGTTTTCAAAAATGTTTTCATTTTTGATGAGACGCTTAATGAAATTGGTTTAATCGTCAGCAAACGAAAACCCGTGATTTCCCGTAAATCCCGGGCTTGGCCCGTATAGTGGAATGTATAAAAAGAAAGTACCTTGTGAGTAAACTCATTTCCAAAACGATTTTTTAAATTTTCTTTTTACCACTAAAACGCATGAGAATTGTAGTTTTCAAAAATGTTTTCATTTTTGATGGGACGCTGTATAAAAAAAGTTTAATTGCCGGCAAACGAAAACCCGCGATTTCCCGTAAATCCCGCACTCGGCCCGTACAGTCAAAAGTTTACAAAGAAAGTACCCAGGGAGTAAACTCATTTTCTGAACGATTTTTTAAATTATTTTTTCACCACTAAAACGCATGAGACTTGTAGTTTTCAAAAATGTTTTCATTTTTGATTGGACGCTTAATGAAAGAGGTTTAAACGCCGGCAAACGAAAACCAGCGATTTCCCGTAAATCCCGGACTCTGCCCGTATAATCAAAAGTATACAAAGAAAGTACCCAGGGAGTAAACTCATTTCCCAAGCGATTTTTTAAATTATTTTTTCACCACTAAAACGCATGAGACTTGTAGTTTTCAAAAATGTGTTCATTTTTGATGAGACGCTGAATAAAAGAAGTTTAATCGCCGGAAAACGAAAACCTGCGATTTCCCGTAAATCCCGGACTCGACCCGTATAGTCAAAAGTATACAAAGAAAGTACCCATGGTGTAAACTCATTTCCCGAACGATTTTTTAAATTATTATTTCACCACTGAAGCCCATGAGACTTCTAGTTTTTAAAAATGTTTTCATTTTTGATTGGACGCTTAATGAAAGAGGTTTAATCGACGGCAATCGAAAACCAGCGATTTCCCCTAAATCCCAGGCTTGACCCGTGTAGTGGAATGTATACAAACAAAGTACCCAGGGAGTAAACTCATTTCCAGAACGATTTTTTAAATTATTTTTTCACCACTAAAACGCATAAGACTTGTAGTTTTCAATAATGTTTTCATTTGTGATAAGACGCTGAATAAAAGAAGTTTAAACGGCGGCAAACGAAAACCTGCGATTTCCCGTAAATCCCGGACTCTGCCCGTATAATCAAAAGTATACAAAGAAAGTACCCAGGGAGTAAACAAATTTCCCAAACGATTTTTTAAATTATTTTTTCACCACTAAAACGCATGAGACTTGTAGTTTTCAGAAATGTTTTCATTTTTGATGAGACGCTTAATGAAAGTGGTTTAATCGTCGGCAAACGAAAACCCGTGATTTCCCGTAAATCCCGGGCTTGGCCCGTATAGTGGAATGTATACAAAGAAAGTACCCTGTGAGTAAACTCATTTCCAAAACGATTTTTAAAATTTTCTTTTCACCACTAAAACGCATGAGACTTGTAGTTTTCAAAAATGTTTTCATTTTTGATGAGACGCTTAATGAAATTGGTTTAATCGTCAGCAAACGAAAACCCGTGATTTCCCGTAAATCCCGGGCTTGGCCCGTATAGTGGAATGTATAAAAAGAAAGTACCTTGTGAGTAAACTCATTTCCAAAACGATTTTTTAAATTTTCTTTTTACCACTAAAACGCATGAGAATTGTAGTTTTCAAAAATGTTTTCATTTTTGATGGGACGCTGTATAAAAAAAGTTTAATTGCCGGCAAACGAAAACCCGCGATTTCCCGTAAATCCCGCACTCGGCCCGTACAGTCAAAAGTTTACAAAGAAAGTACCCAGGGAGTAAACTCATTTTCCGAACGATTTTTTAAATTATTTTTTCACCACTAAAACGCATGAGACTTGTAGTTTTCAAAAATGTTTTCATTTTTGATTGGACGCTTAATGAAAGAGGTTTAAACGCCGGCAAACGAAAACCAGCGATTTCCCGTAAATCCCGGACTCTGCCCGTATAATCAAAAGTATACAAAGAAAGTACCCAGGGAGTAAACTCATTTCCCAAGCGATTTTTTAAATTATTTTTTCACCACTAAAACGCATGAGACTTGTAGTTTTCAAAAATGTGTTCATTTTTGATGAGACGCTGAATAAAAGAAGTTTAATCGCCGGAAAACGAAAACCTGCGATTTCCCGTAAATCCCGGACTCGACCCGTATAGTCAAAAGTATACAAAGAAAGTACCCATGGTGTAAACTCATTTCCCGAACGATTTTTTAAATTATTATTTCACCACTGAAGCCCATGAGACTTCTAGTTTTTAAAAATGTTTTCATTTTTGATTGGACGCTTAATGAAAGAGGTTTAATCGACGGCAATCGAAAACCAGCGATTTCCCCTAAATCCCAGGCTTGACCCTTGTAGTAGAATGTATACAAACAAAGTACCCAGGGAGTAAACTCATTTCCAGAACGATTTTTTAAATTATTATTCCACCACTAAAGCCCATGAGACTTGTAGTTTTTAAAAATGTTTTCATTTTTGATGAGACGCTGAATAAAAGAAAGTTAATCGCCGGCAAACGAAAACACGCGACTTCCCATAAATCCCGGACTCGGCCCGTATAGTCAAAAGTATACAAAGAAAGTACCCAGGGAGGAAACTCATTTCCGAACGATTTTTTGAATTATTTTTTCACCACTAAAACGCATGAGACTTGTAGTTTTCAGAAATGTTTTCATTTTTGATGAGACGCTGTATAAAAAAAGTTTAATTGCCGGCAAACGAAAACCCGCGATTTCCCGTAAATCCCGCACTCGGCCCGTACAGTCAAAAGTTTACAAAGAAAGTACCCAGGGAGTAAACTCATTTTCTGAACGATTTTTTAAATTATTTTTTCACCACTAAAACGCATGAGACTTGTAGTTTTCAAAAATGTTTTCATTTTTGATTGGACGCTTAATGAAAGAGGTTTAAACGCCGGCAAACGAAAACCAGCGATTTCCCGTAAATCCCGGACTCTGCCCGTATAATCAAAAGTATACAAAGAAAGTACCCAGGGAGTAAACTCATTTCCCAAGCGATTTTTTAAATTATTTTTTCACCACTAAAACGCATGAGACTTGTAGTTTTCAAAAATGTGTTCATTTTTGATGAGACGCTGAATAAAAGAAGTTTAATCGCCGGAAAACGAAAACCTGCGATTTCCCGTAAATCCCGGACTCGACCCGTATAGTCAAAAGTATACAAAGAAAGTACCCATGGTGTAAACTCATTTCCCGAACGATTTTTTAAATTATTATTTCACCACTGAAGCCCATGAGACTTCTAGTTTTTAAAAATGTTTTCATTTTTGATTGGACGCTTAATGAAAGAGGTTTAATCGACGGCAATCGAAAACCAGCGATTTCCCCTAAATCCCAGGCTTGACCCGTGTAGTGGAATGTATACAAACAAAGTACCCAGGGAGTAAACTCATTTCCAGAACGATTTTTTAAATTATTTTTTCACCACTAAAACGCATAAGACTTGTAGTTTTCAATAATGTTTTCATTTGTGATAAGACGCTGAATAAAAGAAGTTTAAACGGCGGCAAACGAAAACCTGCGATTTCCCGTAAATCCCGGACTCTGCCCGTATAATCAAAAGTATACAAAGAAAGTACCCAGGGAGTAAACAAATTTCCCAAACGATTTTTTAAATTATTTTTTCACCACTAAAACGCATGAGACTTGTAGTTTTCAGAAATGTTTTCATTTTTGATGAGACGCTTAATGAAAGTGGTTTAATCGTCGGCAAACGAAAACCCGTGATTTCCCGTAAATCCCGGGCTTGGCCCGTATAGTGGAATGTATACAAAGAAAGTACCCTGTGAGTAAACTCATTTCCAAAACGATTTTTAAAATTTTCTTTTCACCACTAAAACGCATGAGACTTGTAGTTTTCAAAAATGTTTTCATTTTTGATGAGACGCTTAATGAAATTGGTTTAATCGTCAGCAAACGAAAACCCGTGATTTCCCGTAAATCCCGGGCTTGGCCCGTATAGTGGAATGTATAAAAAGAAAGTACCTTGTGAGTAAACTCATTTCCAAAACGATTTTTTAAATTTTCTTTTTACCACTAAAACGCATGAGAATTGTAGTTTTCAAAAATGTTTTCATTTTTGATGGGACGCTGTATAAAAAAAGTTTAATTGCCGGCAAACGAAAACCCGCGATTTCCCGTAAATCCCGCACTCGGCCCGTACAGTCAAAAGTTTACAAAGAAAGTACCCAGGGAGTAAACTCATTTTCCGAACGATTTTTTAAATTATTTTTTCACCACTAAAACGCATGAGACTTGTAGTTTTCAAAAATGTTTTCATTTTTGATTGGACGCTTAATGAAAGAGGTTTAAACGCCGGCAAACGAAAACCAGCGATTTCCCGTAAATCCCGGACTCTGCCCGTATAATCAAAAGTATACAAAGAAAGTACCCAGGGAGTAAACTCATTTCCCAAGCGATTTTTTAAATTATTTTTTCACCACTAAAACGCATGAGACTTGTAGTTTTCAAAAATGTGTTCATTTTTGATGAGACGCTGAATAAAAGAAGTTTAATCGCCGGAAAACGAAAACCTGCGATTTCCCGTAAATCCCGGACTCGACCCGTATAGTCAAAAGTATACAAAGAAAGTACCCATGGTGTAAACTCATTTCCCGAACGATTTTTTAAATTATTATTTCACCACTGAAGCCCATGAGACTTCTAGTTTTTAAAAATGTTTTCATTTTTGATTGGACGCTTAATGAAAGAGGTTTAATCGACGGCAATCGAAAACCAGCGATTTCCCCTAAATCCCAGGCTTGACCCGTGTAGTCGAATGTATACAAACAAAGTACCCAGGGAGTAAACTCATTTCCAGAACGATTTTTTAAATTATTATTCCACCACTAAAGCCCATGAGACTTGTAGTTTTTAAAAATGTTTTCATTTTTGATGAGACGCTGAATAAAAGAAAGTTAATCGCCGGCAAACGAAAACACGCGACTTCCCATAAATCCCGGACTCGGCCCGTATAGTCAAAAGTATACAAAGAAAGTACCCAGGGAGGAAACTCATTTCCGAACGATTTTTTGAATTATTTTTTCACCACTAAAACGCATGAGACTTGTAGTTTTCAGAAATGTTTTCATTTTTGATGAGACGCTTAATGAAAGTGGTTTAATCGCCGGCAAACGAAAACCCGCGATTTACCGTAAATCCCGGGCTTGGCCCGTATAGTCGAATGTATACAAAGAAAGTACCCTGTGAGTAAACTCATTTCCAAAACGATTTTTTGAATTTTCTTTTCACCACTAAAACGGATGAGAATTGTCGTTTTCAAAAATGTTTTCATTTTTGATGAGACACTGAATAAAAGAGGTTTAATCGCCGGCAAACGAAAACCCGCGATTTCCCGTAAATCCCGGGCTTGGCCCGTATAGTCGAATGTATACAAAGAAAGTACCCTGTGAGTAAACTCATTTCCCGAACGATTTTTTAAATTATTTTTTCACCACTAAAACGCATGAGACTAGTAGTTCTCAAAAATGTTTTCATTCTTGATTGGACGCCTAATGAATGAGGTTTAATCGACGGCAATCGAAAACCAGCGATTTCCCCTAAATCCCAGGCTTGACCCGTGTAGTGGAATGTATACAAACAAAGTACCCAGGGAGTAAACTCATTTCCAGAACGATTTTTTAAATTATTTTTTCACCACTAAAACGCATAAGACTTGTAGTTTTCAATAATGTTTTCATTTGTGATAAGACGCTGAATAAAAGAAGTTTAAACGGCGGCAAACGAAAACCTGCGATTTCCCGTAAATCCCGGACTCTGCCCGTATAATCAAAAGTATACAAAGAAAGTACCCAGGGAGTAAACTAATTTCCCAAACGATTTTTTAAATTATTTTTTCACCACTAAAACGCATGAGACTTGTAGTTTTCAGAAATATTTTCATTTTTGATGAGACGCTTAATGAAAGTGGTTTAATCGTCGGCAAACGAAAACCCGTGATTTCCCGTAAATCCCGGGCTTGGCCCGTATAGTGGAATGTATACAAAGAAAGTACCCTGTGAGTAAACTCATTTCCAAAACGATTTTTAAAATTTTCTTTTCACCACTAAAACGCATGAGACTTGTAGTTTTCAAAAATGTTTTCATTTTTGATGAGACGCTTAATGAAATTGGTTTAATCGTCAGCAAACGAAAACCCGTGATTTCCCGTAAATCCCGGGCTTGGCCCGTATAGTGGAATGTATACAAAGAAAGTACCCAGGGAGTAAACTCATTTCCCAAGCGATTTTTTAAATTATTTTTTCACCACTAAAACGCATGAGACTTGTAGTTTTCACAAATGTGTTCATTTTTGATGAGACGCTGAATAAAAGAAGTTTAATCGCCGGAAAACGAAAACCTGCGATTTCCCGTAAATCCCGGACTCGACCCGTATAGTCAAAAGTATACAAAGAAAGTACCCATGGTGTAAACTCATTTCCCGAACGATTTTTTAAATTATTTTTTCACCACTAAAACGCATGAGACTTGTAGTTTTCAAAAATGTGTTCATTTTTGATGAGACGCTGAATAAAAGAAGTTTAATCGCCGGAAAACGAAAACCTGCGATTTCCCGTAAATCCCGGACTCGGCCCGTATAGTCAAAAGTACACAAAGAAAGTACCCATGGTGTAAACTAATTTCCCAAACGATTTTTTAAATTCTTTTTTCACCACTAAAACGCATGAGACTTGTAGTTTTCAGAAATGTTTTCATTTTTGATGAGACGCTTATTAAAAGTGGTTTATGCGTCGGCAAACGAAAACCCGTGATTTCCCGTAAATCCCGGGCTTGGCCCGTATAGTGGAATGTATACAAAGAAAGTACCCTGTGAGTAAACTCATTTCCAAAACGATTTTTTAAATTTTCTTTTCACCACTAAAACGCATGAGACTTGTAGTTTTCAAAAATGTTTTCTATTTTGATGAGACGCTTAATGAAAGTGGTTTAATCGTCAGCAAACGAAAACCCGTGATTTCCCGTAAATCCCGGGCTTGGCCCGTATAGTGGAATGTATACAAAGAAAGTACCCTGTGAGTAAACTCATTTCCAAAACGATTTTTTAAATTTTCTTTTCACCACTAAAACGCATGAGAATTGTAGTTTTCAAAAATGTTTTCATTTTTGATGGGACGCTGAATAAAAAAAGTTTAATTGCCGGCAAACGAAAACCCGCGATTTCCCGTAAATCCCGGACTCTGCCAGTATAAACAAAAGTATACAAAGAAAGTACCCAAGGAGTAAACTCATTTCCCGAGCGATTTTTTAAATTATTTTTTCACCACTAAAACGCATGAGACTTGTAGTTTTCAAAAATATGTTCATTTTTAATGAGACGCTGAATAAAAGAAGTTTAATCGCCGGAAAATGAAAACCTGCGATTTCCCGTAAATCCCGGACTCGGCCCGTATAGTCAAAAGTATACAAAGAAAGTACCCATGGTGTAAACTCATTTCCTGAACGATTTTTTAAATTATTATTTCACCACTAAAGCCCATGAGACTTGTAGTTTTTAAAAATGTTTTCATTTTTGATGAGACGCTTAATGAAAGTGGTTTAATCGTCGGCAAACGAAAACCCGTGATTTCCTGTAAATCCCGGGCTTGGCCCGTATAGTGGAATGTATACAAAGAAAGTACCCTGTGAGTAAACTCATTTCCAAAACGATTTTTTAAATTTTCTTTTCACCACTAAAACGCATGAGACTTGTAGTTTTCAAAAATGTTTTTATTTTTGTTGAGACACTGAATAAAAAGAGTTTAATCGCCGGCAAACGAAAACCCGCCATTTCCCGTAAATCCCGGGCTTAACCCGTGTAGTCGAATGTATACAAAGAAAGTACCCAGGGAGTAAACTCATTTCCAAAACGATTTTTTAAATTTTCTTTTCACCAGTAAAACGCATGAGACTTGTAGTTTTCAAAAATGTTTTCTATTTTGATGAGACGCTTGATGAAAGTGGTTTAATCGTCAGCAAACAAAAACCCGTGATTTCCCGTAAATCCCGGGCTTGGCCCGTATAGTGGAATGTATACAAAGAAAGTATCCTGTGAGTAAACTCATTTCCAAAACGATTTTTTAAATTTTCTTTTCACCACTAAAACGCATGAGAATTGTAGTTTTCAAAAATGTTTTCATTTTTGATGGGACGCTGAATAAAAAAAGTTTAATTGCCGGCAAACGAAAACCCGCGATTTCCCGTAAATCCCGCACTCGGCCCGTACAGTCAAAAGTTTACAAAGAAAGTACCCAGGGAGTAAACTCATTTTCCGAACGATTTTTTAAATTATTTTTTCACCAATAAAACGCATGAGACTTGTAGTTTTCAAAAATGTTTTCATTTTTGATTGGACGCTTAATGAAAGAGGTTTATTCGACGGCAATCGAAAACCAGCGATTTCCCCTAAATCCCAGGCTTGGCCCGTGTAGTCGAATGTATACAAAGAAAGTACCCAGGGAGTAAACTCATTATCAGAACGATTTTTTAAATTATTTTTTCACCACTAAAACGCATAAGACTTGTAGTTTTCAATAATGTTTTCATTTGTGATAAGACGCTGAATAAAAGAAGTTTAAACGCCGGCAAACGAAAACCTGCGATTTCCCGTAAATCCCGGACTCTGCCCGTATAAACAAAAGTATACAAAGAAAGTACCCAGGGAGTAAACTCATTTCCCGAGCGATTTTTTAAATTATTTTTTCACCACTAAAACGCATGAGACTTGTAGTTTTCAAAAATATGTTCATTTTTAATGAGACGCTGAATAAAAGAAGTTTAATCGCCGGAAAACGAAAACCTGCGATTTCCCGTAAATCCCGGACTCGGCCCGTATAGTCAAAAGTATACAAAGAAAGTACCCATGGTGTAAACTCATTTTCCGAACGATTTTTTAAATTATTATTTCACCACTAAAGCCCATGAGACTTCTAGTTTTTAAAAATATTTTCATTTTTGATGAGACGCTGAATAAAAGAAGTTTAATCGCCGGCAAACGAAAACCTGCGACTTCCCGTAAATCCCGGACTCGGCCCGTATAGTCAAAAGTATACAAAGAAAGTACCCAGGGAGTAAACTCATTTCCCGAACGATTTTTTAAATTATTTTTTCACCACTAAAACGCATGAGACTTGTAGTTTTCAAAAATGTTTTCATTTTTGATTGGACGCTTAATGAAAGAGGTTTATTCGACGGCAATCGAAAACCAGCGATTTCCCCTAAATCCCAGGCTTGGCCCGTGTAGTCGAATGTATACAAAGAAAGTACCCAGGGAGTAAACTCATTATCAGAACGATTTTTTAAATTATTTTTTCACCACTAAAACGCATAAGACTGGTAGTTTTCAATAATGCTTTCATTTGTGATAAGACGCTGAATAAAAGAAGTTTAAACGCCGGCAAACGAAAACCTGCGATTTCCCGTAAATCCCGGACTCTGCCCGTATAAACAAAAGTATACAAAGAAAGTACCCAGGGAGTAAACTCATTTCCCGAGCGATTTTTTAAATTATTTTTTCACCACTAAAACGCATGAGACTTGTAGTTTTCAAAAATATGTTCATTTTTAATGAGACGCTGAATAAAAGAAGTTTAATCGCCGGAAAACGAAAACCTGCAATTTCCCGTAAATCCCGGACTCGGCCCGTATAGTCAAAAGTATACAAAGAAAGTACCCATGGTGTAAACTCATTTCCCGAACGATTTTTTAAATTATTATTTCACCACTGAAGCCCATGAGACTTCTAGTTTTTAAAAATGTTTTCATTTTTGATGAGACGCTGAATAAAAGAAGTTTAATCGCCGGCAAACGAAAACCTGCGACTTCCCGTAAATCCCGGACCTGGCCCGTATAGTCAAAAGTATACAAAGAAAGTACCCAGGGAGTAAACTCATTTCCCGAACGATTTTTTAAATTATTTTTTCACCACTAAAACGCATGAGACTTGTAGTTTTCAGAAATGTTTTCATTTTTGATGAGACGCTTAATGAAAGTGGTTTAATCGTCGGCAAACGAAAACCCGTGATTTCCCGTAAATCCCGGGCTTGGCCCGTATAGTGGAATGTATACAAAGAAAGTACCCTGTGAGTAAACTCATTTCCAAAACGATTTTTTAAATTTTCTTTTCACCACTAAAACGCATGAGACTTGTAGTTTTCAAAGATGTTTTTATTTTTGTTGAGACACTGAATAAAAAGAGTTTAATCGCCGGCAAACGAAAAACCGCCATTTCCCGTAAATCCCGGGCTTGACCCGTGTAGTCGAATGTATACAAAGAAAGTACCCAGGGAGTAAACTCATTTCCCGAACGATTTTTTAAATTTTTTTTTCACCACTAAAACGCATGAAACTTGTAGTTTTCAAAAATGTTTTCATTTTTGATGAGACGCTTAATGAAAGAGGTTTAATCGCCGGCAAACGAAAATCTGCGATTTCCCGTAAATTCCGGGTTTGGCCCGTATAGTCGAATGTATACAAAGAAAGTACCCTGTGAGTAAACTCATTTCCAAAACGATTTTTTTAATTTTCTTTTCACCACTAAAACGCATGAGACTTGTAGTTTTCAAAAATGTTTTCATTTTTGATGAGACACTGAATAAAAAGAGTTTAATCGCCGGCAAACGAAAACCCGCCATTTCCCGTAAATCCCGGGCTTGGGCCGTATAGTCGAAAGTACACAAAGAAAGTACCCAGGGAGTAAACTCATTTCCCGAACGATTTTTTAAATTATTTTTTCACCACTAAAACGCATGAGACTTGTAGTTTTCAAAAATGTTTTCATTTTTGATTGGACGCTTAATGAAAGAGGTTTATTCGACGGCAATCGAAAACCAGCGATTTCCCCTAAATCCCAGGCTTGGCCCGTGTAGTCGAATGTATACAAAGAAAGTACCCAGGGAGTAAACTCATTATCAGAACGATTTTTTAAATTATTTTTTCACCACTAAAACGCATAAGACTTGTAGTTTTCAATAATGTTTTCATTTGTGATAAGACGCTGAATAAAAGAAGTTTAAACGCCGGCAAACGAAAACCTGCGATTTCCCGTAAATCCCGGACTCTGCCCGTATAAACAAAAGTATACAAAGAAAGTACCCAGGGAGTAAACTCATTTCCCGAGCGATTTTTTAAATTATTTTTTCACCACTAAAACGCATGAGACTTGTAGTTTTCAAAAATATGTTCATTTTTAATGAGACGCTGAATAAAAAAAGTTTAATCGCCGGAAAACGAAAACCTGCGATTTCCCGTAAATCCCGGACTCAGCCCGTATAGTCAAAAGTATACAAAGAAAGTACCCATGGTGTAAACTCATTTCCAAAACGATTTTTTTAATTTTCTTTTCACCACTAAAACGCATGAGACTTGTAGTTTTCAAAAATGTTTTCATTTTTGATGAGACACTGAATAAAAAGAGTTTAATCGCCGGCAAACGAAAACCTGCGATTTCCCGTAAATCCCGGACTCTGCCCGTATAAACAAAAGTATACAAAGAAAGTACCCAGGGAGTAAACTCATTTCCCGAGCGATTTTTTAAATTTTCTTTTCACCAGTAAAACGCATGAGACTTGTAGTTTTCAAAAATGTTTTCTATTTTGATGAGACGCTTGATGAAAGTGGTTTAATCGTCAGCAAACAAAAACCCGTGATTTCCCGTAAATCCCGGGCTTGGCCCGTATAGTGGAATGTATACAAAGAAAGTATCCTGTGAGTAAACTCATTTCCAAAACGATTTTTTAAATTTTCTTTTCACCACTAAAACGCATGAGAATTGTAGTTTTCAAAAATGTTTTCATTTTTGATGGGACGCTGAATAAAAAAAGTTTAATTGCCGGCAAACGAAAACCCGCGATTTCCCGTAAATCCCGCACTCGGCCCGTACAGTCAAAAGTTTACAAAGAAAGTACCCAGGGAGTAAACTCATTTTCCGAACGATTTTTTAAATTATTTTTTCACCAATAAAACGCATGAGACTTGTAGTTTTCAAAAATGTTTTCATTTTTGATTGGACGCTTAATGAAAGAGGTTTATTCGACGGCAATCGAAAACCAGCGATTTCCCCTAAATCCCAGGCTTGGCCCGTGTAGTCGAATGTATACAAAGAAAGTACCCAGGGAGTAAACTCATTATCAGAACGATTTTTTAAATTATTTTTTCACCACTAAAACGCATAAGACTTGTAGTTTTCAATAATGTTTTCATTTGTGATAAGACGCTGAATAAAAGAAGTTTAAACGCCGGCAAACGAAAACCTGCGATTTCCCGTAAATCCCGGACTCTGCCCGTATAAACAAAAGTATACAAAGAAAGTACCCAGGGAGTAAACTCATTTCCCGAGCGATTTTTTAAATTATTTTTTCACCACTAAAACGCATGAGACTTGTAGTTTTCAAAAATATGTTCATTTTTAATGAGACGCTGAATAAAAGAAGTTTAATCGCCGGAAAACGAAAACCTGCGATTTCCCGTAAATCCCGGACTCGGCCCGTATAGTCAAAAGTATACAAAGAAAGTACCCATGGTGTAAACTCATTTTCCGAACGATTTTTTAAATTATTATTTCACCACTAAAGCCCATGAGACTTCTAGTTTTTAAAAATATTTTCATTTTTGATGAGACGCTGAATAAAAGAAGTTTAATCGCCGGCAAACGAAAACCTGCGACTTCCCGTAAATCCCGGACTCGGCCCGTATAGTCAAAAGTATACAAAGAAAGTACCCAGGGAGTAAACTCATTTCCCGAACGATTTTTTAAATTATTTTTTCACCACTAAAACGCATGAGACTTGTAGTTTTCAAAAATGTTTTCATTTTTGATTGGACGCTTAATGAAAGAGGTTTATTCGACGGCAATCGAAAACCAGCGATTTCCCCTAAATCCCAGGCTTGGCCCGTGTAGTCGAATGTATACAAAGAAAGTACCCAGGGAGTAAACTCATTATCAGAACGATTTTTTAAATTATTTTTTCACCACTAAAACGCATAAGACTGGTAGTTTTCAATAATGCTTTCATTTGTGATAAGACGCTGAATAAAAGAAGTTTAAACGCCGGCAAACGAAAACCTGCGATTTCCCGTAAATCCCGGACTCTGCCCGTATAAACAAAAGTATACAAAGAAAGTACCCAGGGAGTAAACTCATTTCCCGAGCGATTTTTTAAATTATTTTTTCACCACTAAAACGCATGAGACTTGTAGTTTTCAAAAATATGTTCATTTTTAATGAGACGCTGAATAAAAGAAGTTTAATCGCCGGAAAACGAAAACCTGCAATTTCCCGTAAATCCCGGACTCGGCCCGTATAGTCAAAAGTATACAAAGAAAGTACCCATGGTGTAAACTCATTTCCCGAACGATTTTTTAAATTATTATTTCACCACTGAAGCCCATGAGACTTCTAGTTTTTAAAAATGTTTTCATTTTTGATGAGACGCTGAATAAAAGAAGTTTAATCGCCGGCAAACGAAAACCTGCGACTTCCCGTAAATCCCGGACCTGGCCCGTATAGTCAAAAGTATACAAAGAAAGTACCCAGGGAGTAAACTCATTTCCCGAACGATTTTTTAAATTATTTTTTCACCACTAAAACGCATGAGACTTGTAGTTTTCAGAAATGTTTTCATTTTTGATGAGACGCTTAATGAAAGTGGTTTAATCGTCGGCAAACGAAAACCCGTGATTTCCCGTAAATCCCGGGCTTGGCCCGTATAGTGGAATGTATACAAAGAAAGTACCCTGTGAGTAAACTCATTTCCAAAACGATTTTTTAAATTTTCTTTTCACCACTAAAACGCATGAGACTTGTAGTTTTCAAAGATGTTTTTATTTTTGTTGAGACACTGAATAAAAAGAGTTTAATCGCCGGCAAACGAAAAACCGCCATTTCCCGTAAATCCCGGGCTTGACCCGTGTAGTCGAATGTATACAAAGAAAGTACCCAGGGAGTAAACTCATTTCCCGAACGATTTTTTAAATTTTTTTTTCACCACTAAAACGCATGAAACTTGTAGTTTTCAAAAATGTTTTCATTTTTGATGAGACGCTTAATGAAAGAGGTTTAATCGCCGGCAAACGAAAATCTGCGATTTCCCGTAAATTCCGGGTTTGGCCCGTATAGTCGAATGTATACAAAGAAAGTACCCTGTGAGTAAACTCATTTCCAAAACGATTTTTTTAATTTTCTTTTCACCACTAAAACGCATGAGACTTGTAGTTTTCAAAAATGTTTTCATTTTTGATGAGACACTGAATAAAAAGAGTTTAATCGCCGGCAAACGAAAACCCGCCATTTCCCGTAAATCCCGGGCTTGGGCCGTATAGTCGAAAGTACACAAAGAAAGTACCCAGGGAGTAAACTCATTTCCCGAACGATTTTTTAAATTATTTTTTCACCACTAAAACGCATGAGACTTGTAGTTTTCAAAAATATGTTCATTTTTAATGAGACGCTGAATAAAAGAAGTTTAATCGCCGGAAAACGAAAACCTGCAATTTCCCGTAAATCCCGGACTCGGCCCGTATAGTCAAAAGTATACAAAGAAAGTACCCATGGTGTAAACTCATTTCCCGAACGATTTTTTAAATTATTATTTCACCACTGAAGCCCATGAGACTTCTAGTTTTTAAAAATGTTTTCATTTTTGATGAGACGCTGAATAAAAGAAGTTTAATCGCCGGCAAACGAAAACCTGCGACTTCCCGTAAATCCCGGACCTGGCCCGTATAGTCAAAAGTATACAAAGAAAGTACCCAGGGAGTAAACTCATTTCCCGAACGATTTTTTAAATTATTTTTTCACCACTAAAACGCATGAGACTTGTAGTTTTCAGAAATGTTTTCATTTTTGATGAGACGCTTAATGAAAGTGGTTTAATCGTCGGCAAACGAAAACCCGTGATTTCCCGTAAATCCCGGGCTTGGCCCGTATAGTGGAATGTATACAAAGAAAGTACCCTGTGAGTAAACTCATTTCCAAAACGATTTTTTAAATTTTCTTTTCACCACTAAAACGCATGACACTTGTAGTTTTCAAAGATGTTTTTATTTTTGTTGAGACACTGAATAAAAAGAGTTTAATCGCCGGCAAACGAAAAACCGCCATTTCCCGTAAATCCCGGGCTTGACCCGTGTAGTCGAATGTATACAAAGAAAGTACCCAGGGAGTAAACTCATTTCCCGAACGATTTTTTAAATTTTTTTTTCACCACTAAAACGCATGAAACTTGTAGTTTTCAAAAATGTTTTCATTTTTGATGAGACGCTTAATGAAAGAGGTTTAATCGCCGGCAAACGAAAATCTGCGATTTCCCGTAAATTCCGGGTTTGGCCCGTATAGTCGAATGTATACAAAGAAAGTACCCTGTGAGTAAACTCATTTCCAAAACGATTTTTTTAATTTTCTTTTCACCACTAAAACGCATGAGACTTGTAGTTTTCAAAAATGTTTTCATTTTTGATGAGACACTGAATAAAAAGAGTTTAATCGCCGGCAAACGAAAACCCGCCATTTCCCGTAAATCCCGGGCTTGGGCCGTATAGTCGAAAGTACACAAAGAAAGTACCCAGGGAGTAAACTCATTTCCCGAACGATTTTTTAAATTATTTTTTCACCACTAAAACGCATGAGACTTGTAGTTTTCAAAAATGTTTTCATTTTTGATTGGACGCTTAATGAAAGAGGTTTATTCGACGGCAATCGAAAACCAGCGATTTCCCCTAAATCCCAGGCTTGGCCCGTGTAGTCGAATGTATACAAAGAAAGTACCCAGGGAGTAAACTCATTATCAGAACGATTTTTTAAATTATTTTTTCACCACTAAAACGCATAAGACTTGTAGTTTTCAATAATGTTTTCATTTGTGATAAGACGCTGAATAAAAGAAGTTTAAACGCCGGCAAACGAAAACCTGCGATTTCCCGTAAATCCCGGACTCTGCCCGTATAAACAAAAGTATACAAAGAAAGTACCCAGGGAGTAAACTCATTTCCCGAGCGATTTTTTAAATTATTTTTTCACCACTAAAACGCATGAGACTTGTAGTTTTCAAAAATATGTTCATTTTTAATGAGACGCTGAATAAAAAAAGTTTAATCGCCGGAAAACGAAAACCTGCGATTTCCCGTAAATCCCGGACTCAGCCCGTATAGTCAAAAGTATACAAAGAAAGTACCCATGGTGTAAACTCATTTCCAAAACGATTTTTTTAATTTTCTTTTCACCACTAAAACGCATGAGACTTGTATTTTTCAAAAATGTTTTCATTTTTGATGAGACACTGAATAAAAAGAGTTTAATCGCCGGCAAACGAAAACCTGCGATTTCCCGTAAATCCCGGACTCTGCCCGTATAAACAAAAGTATTCAAAGAAAGTACCCAGGGAGTAAACTCATTTCCCGAGCGATTTTTTAAATTATTTTTTCACCACTAAAACGCATGAGACTTGTAGTTTTCAAAAATATGTTCATTTTTAATGAGACGCTGAATAAAAAAAGTTTAATCGCCGGAAAACGAAAAACTGCGATTTCCCGTAAATCCCGGACTCGGCCCGTATAGTCAAAAGTGTACAAAGAAAGTACCCATGGTGTAAACTCATTTCCAAAACGATTTTTTTAATTTTCTTTTCACCACTAAAACGCATGAGACTTGTAGTTTTCAAAAATGTTTTCATTTTTGATTGGACGCTTAATGAAAGAGGTTTATTCGACGGCAATCGAAAACCAGCGATTTCCCCTAAATCCCAGGCTTGGCCCGTGTAGTCGAATGTATACAAAGAAAGTACCCAGGGAGTAAACTCATTATCAGAACGATTTTTTAAATTATTTTTTCACCACTAAAACGCATAAGACTTGTAGTTTTCAATAATGTTTTCATTTGTGATAAGACGCTGAATAAAAGAAGTTTAAACGCCGGCAAACGAAAACCTGCGATTTCCCGTAAATCCCGGACTCTGCCCGTATAAACAAAAGTATACAAAGAAAGTACCCAGGGAGTAAACTCATTTCCCGAGCGATTTTTTAAATTATTTTTTCACCACTAAAACGCATGAGACTTGTAGTTTTCAAAAATATGTTCATTTTTAATGAGACGCTGAATAAAAGAAGTTTAATCGCCGGAAAACGAAAACCTGCGATTTCCGGTAAATCCCGGACTCGGCCCGTATAGTCAAAAGTATACAAAGAAAGTACCCATGGTGTAAACTTATTTCCCGAACGATTTTTTAAATTACTATTTCACCACTAAAGCCCATGAGACTTCTAGTTTTTAAAAATGTTTGCATTTTTGATGAGACGCTGAATAAAAGAAGTTTAATCGCCGGCAAACGAAAACCTGCGACTTCCCGTAAATCCCGGACTCGGCCCGTATAGTCAAAAGTATACAAAGAAAGTACCCAGGGAGTAAACTCATTTCCCGAACGATTTTTTAAATTATTTTTTCACCACTAAAACGCATGAGACTTGTAGTTTTCAGAAATGTTTTCATTTTTGATGAGACGCTTAATGAAAGTGGTTTAATCGTCGGCAAACGAAAACCCGTGATTTCCCGTAAATCCCGGGCTTGGCCCGTATAGTGGAATGTATACAAAGAAAGTACCCTGTGAGTAAACTCATTTCCAAAACGATTTTTTAAATTTTCTTTTCACCACTAAAACGCATGAGACTTGTAGTTTTCAAAAATGTTTTTATTTTTGTTGAGACACTGAATAAAAAGAGTTTAATCGCCGGCAAACGAAAACCCGCCATTTCCCGTAAATCCCGGGCTTGACCCGTGTAGTCGAATGTATACAAAGAAAGTACCCAGGGAGTAAACTCATTTCCCGAACGATTTTTTAAATATTTTTTTCACCACTAAAACGCATGAAACTTGTAGTTTTCAAAAATGTTTTCATTTTTGATGAGACGCTTAATGAAAGAGGTTTAATCGCCTGCAAACGAAAATCTGTGATTTCCCGTAAATTCCGGGCTTGGCCCGTATAGTCGAATGTATACAAAGAAAGTACCCTGTGAGTAAACTCATTTCCAAAACGATTTTTTTAATTTTCTTTTCAACACTAAAACGCATGAGACTTGTAGTTTTCAAAAATGTTTTCATTTTTGATGAGACACTGAATAAAAAGAGTTTAATCGCCGGCAAACGAAAACCCGCCATTTCCCGTAAATCCCGGGCTTGACCCGTGTAGTCGAATGTATACAAAGAAAGTACCCAGGGAGTAAACTCATTTCCCGAACGATTTTTTAAATTTTTTTTTCACCACTAAAACGCATGAAACTTGTAGTTTTCAAAAATGGTTTCATTTTTGATGAGACGCTTAATAAAAGAGGTTTAATCGCCGGCAAACGAAAATCTGCGATTTCCCGTAAATCTCGGGCTTGGGCCGTATAGTCGAAAGTACACAAAGAAAATACCCTGTGAGTAAACTCATCTCCAGAACGATTTTTTAAATTATTTTTCACCACTGAAACGCATAAGACTTGTAGTTTTCAAAAATGTTTTTATTTTTGATGAGACGCTGAATAAAAGAAGTTTAATCGCCGGCAAACGAAAACCGCGATTTCCCGTAAATTCCGGGTTTGGCCCGTATAGTCGAATGTATACAAAGAAAGTACCCTGTGAGTAAACTCATTTCCAAAACGATTTTTTTAATTTTCTTTTCACCACTAAAACGCATGAGACTTGTAGTTTTCAAAAATGTTTTCATTTTTGATGAGACACTGAATAAAAAGAGTTTAATCGCCGGCAAACGAAAACCCGCCATTTCCCGTAAATCCCGGGCTTGGGCCGTATAGTCGAAAGTACACAAAGAAAGTACCCAGGGAGTAAACTCATTTCCCGAACGATTTTTTAAATTATTTTTTCACCACTAAAACGCATGAGACTTGTAGTTTTCAAAAATGTTTTCATTTTTGATTGGACGCTTAATGAAAGAGGTTTATTCGACGGCAATCGAAAACCAGCGATTTCCCCTAAATCCCAGGCTTGGCCCGTGTAGTCGAATGTATACAAAGAAAGTACCCAGGGAGTAAACTCATTATCAGAACGATTTTTTAAATTATTTTTTCACCACTAAAACGCATAAGACTTGTAGTTTTCAATAATGTTTTCATTTGTGATAAGACGCTGAATAAAAGAAGTTTAAACGCCGGCAAACGAAAACCTGCGATTTCCCGTAAATCCCGGACTCTGCCCGTATAAACAAAAGTATACAAAGAAAGTACCCAGGGAGTAAACTCATTTCCCGAGCGATTTTTTAAATTATTTTTTCACCACTAAAACCCATGAGACTTCTAGTTTTTAAAAATGTTTTCATTTTTGATGAGACGCTGAATAAAAGAAGTTTAATCGCCGGCAAACGAAAACCTGCGACTTCCCGTAAATCCCGGACCTGGCCCGTATAGTCAAAAGTATACAAAGAAAGTACCCAGGGAGTAAACTCATTTCCCGAACGATTTTTTAAATTATTTTTTCACCACTAAAACGCATGAGACTTGTAGTTTTCAGAAATGTTTTCATTTTTGATGAGACGCTTAATGAAAGTGGTTTAATCGTCGGCAAACGAAAACCCGTGATTTCCCGTAAATCCCGGGCTTGGCCCGTATAGTGGAATGTATACAAAGAAAGTACCCTGTGAGTAAACTCATTTCCAAAACGATTTTTTAAATTTTCTTTTCACCACTAAAACGCATGAGACTTGTAGTTTTCAATAATGTTTTCATTTGTGATAAGACGCTGAATAAAAGAAGTTTAAACGCCGGCAAACGAAAACCTGCGATTTCCCGTAAATCCCGGACTCTGCCCGTATAAACAAAAGTATACAAAGAAAGTACCCAGGGAGTAAACTCATTTCCCGAGCGATTTTTTAAATTATTTTTTCACCACTAAAACGCATGAGACTTGTAGTTTTCAAAAATATGTTCATTTTTAATGAGACGCTGAATAAAAGAAGTTTAATCGCCGGAAAACGAAAACCTGCGATTTCCGGTAAATCCCGGACTCGGCCCGTATAGTCAAAAGTATACAAAGAAAGTACCCATGGTGTAAACTTATTTCCCGAACGATTTTTTAAATTACTATTTCACCACTAAAGCCCATGAGACTTCTAGTTTTTAAAAATGTTTGCATTTTTGATGAGACGCTGAATAAAAGAAGTTTAATCGCCGGCAAACGAAAACCTGCGACTTCCCGTAAATCCCGGACTCGGCCCGTATAGTCAAAAGTATACAAAGAAAGTACCCAGGGAGTAAACTCATTTCCCGAACGATTTTTTAAATTATTTTTTCACCACTAAAACGCATGAGACTTGTAGTTTTCAGAAATGTTTTCATTTTTGATGAGACGCTTAATGAAAGTGGTTTAATCGTCGGCAAACGAAAACCCGTGATTTCCCGTAAATCCCGGGCTTGGCCCGTATAGTGGAATGTATACAAAGAAAGTACCCTGTGAGTAAACTCATTTCCAAAACGATTTTTTAAATTTTCTTTTCACCACTAAAACGCATGAGACTTGTAGTTTTCAAAAATGTTTTTATTTTTGTTGAGACACTGAATAAAAAGAGTTTAATCGCCGGCAAACGAAAACCCGCCATTTCCCGTAAATCCCGGGCTTGACCCGTGTAGTCGAATGTATACAAAGAAAGTACCCAGGGAGTAAACTCATTTCCCGAACGATTTTTTAAATATTTTTTTCACCACTAAAACGCATGAAACTTGTAGTTTTCAAAAATGTTTTCATTTTTGATGAGACGCTTAATGAAAGAGGTTTAATCGCCTGCAAACGAAAATCTGTGATTTCCCGTAAATTCCGGGCTTGGCCCGTATAGTCGAATGTATACAAAGAAAGTACCCTGTGAGTAAACTCATTTCCAAAACGATTTTTTTAATTTTCTTTTCAACACTAAAACGCATGAGACTTGTAGTTTTCAAAAATGTTTTCATTTTTGATGAGACACTGAATAAAAAGAGTTTAATCGCCGGCAAACGAAAACCCGCCATTTCCCGTAAATCCCGGGCTTGACCCGTGTAGTCGAATGTATACAAAGAAAGTACCCAGGGAGTAAACTCATTTCCCGAACGATTTTTTAAATTTTTTTTTCACCACTAAAACGCATGAAACTTGTAGTTTTCAAAAATGGTTTCATTTTTGATGAGACGCTTAATAAAAGAGGTTTAATCGCCGGCAAACGAAAATCTGCGATTTCCCGTAAATCTCGGGCTTGGGCCGTATAGTCGAAAGTACACAAAGAAAGTACCCTGTGAGTAAACTCATCTCCAGAACGATTTTTTAAATTATTTTTCACCACTGAAACGCATAAGACTTGTAGTTTTCAAAAATGTTTTTATTTTTGATGAGACGCTGAATAAAAGAAGTTTAATCGCCGGCAAACGAAAACCGCGATTTCCCGTAAATTCCGGGTTTGGCCCGTATAGTCGAATGTATACAAAGAAAGTACCCTGTGAGTAAACTCATTTCCAAAACGATTTTTTTAATTTTCTTTTCACCACTAAAACGCATGAGACTTGTAGTTTTCAAAAATGTTTTCATTTTTGATGAGACACTGAATAAAAAGAGTTTAATCGCCGGCAAACGAAAACCCGCCATTTCCCGTAAATCCCGGGCTTGGGCCGTATAGTCGAAAGTACACAAAGAAAGTACCCAGGGAGTAAACTCATTTCCCGAACGATTTTTTAAATTATTTTTTCACCACTAAAACGCATGAGACTTGTAGTTTTCAAAAATGTTTTCATTTTTGATTGGACGCTTAATGAAAGAGGTTTATTCGACGGCAATCGAAAACCAGCGATTTCCCCTAAATCCCAGGCTTGGCCCGTGTAGTCGAATGTATACAAAGAAAGTACCCAGGGAGTAAACTCATTATCAGAACGATTTTTTAAATTATTTTTTCACCACTAAAACGCATAAGACTTGTAGTTTTCAATAATGTTTTCATTTGTGATAAGACGCTGAATAAAAGAAGTTTAAACGCCGGCAAACGAAAACCTGCGATTTCCCGTAAATCCCGGACTCTGCCCGTATAAACAAAAGTATACAAAGAAAGTACCCAGGGAGTAAACTCATTTCCCGAGCGATTTTTTAAATTATTTTTTCACCACTAAAACCCATGAGACTTCTAGTTTTTAAAAATGTTTTCATTTTTGATGAGACGCTGAATAAAAGAAGTTTAATCGCCGGCAAACGAAAACCTGCGACTTCCCGTAAATCCCGGACCTGGCCCGTATAGTCAAAAGTATACAAAGAAAGTACCCAGGGAGTAAACTCATTTCCCGAACGATTTTTTAAATTATTTTTTCACCACTAAAACGCATGAGACTTGTAGTTTTCAGAAATGTTTTCATTTTTGATGAGACGCTGAATAAAAGAAGTTTAATCGCCGGCAAACGAAAACCTGCGACTTCCCGTAAATCCCGGACCTGGCCCGTATAGTCAAAAGTATACAAAGAAAGTACCCAGGGAGTAAACTCATTTCCCGAACGATTTTTTAAATTTTCTTTTCACCACTAAAACGCATGAGACTTGTAGTTTTCAAAAATGTTTTTATTTTTTTTGAGACACTGAATAAAAAGAGTTTAATCGCCGGCAAACGAAAACCCGCCATTTCCCGTAAATCCCGGGCTTGACCCGTGTAGTCGAATGTATACAAAGAAAGTACCCAGGGAGTAAACTCATTTCCCGAACGATTTTTTAAATATTTTTTTCACCACTAAAACGCATGAAACTTGTAGTTTTCAAAAATGTTTTCATTTTTGATGAGACGCTTAATGAAAGAGGTTTAATCGCCTGCAAACGAAAATCTGTGATTTCCCGTAAATTCCGGGCTTGGCCCGTATAGTCGAATGTATACAAAGAAAGTACCCTGTGAGTAAACTCATTTCCAAAACGATTTTTTTAATTTTCTTTTCAACACTAAAACGCATGAGACTTGTAGTTTTCAAAAATGTTTTCATTTTTGATGAGACACTGAATAAAAAGAGTTTAATCGCCGGCAAACGAAAACCCGCCATTTCCCGTAAATCCCGGGCTTGACCCGTGTAGTCGAATGTATACAAAGAAAGTACCCAGGGAGTAAACTCATTTCCCGAACGATTTTTTAAATTTTTTTTTCACCACTAAAACGCATGAAACTTGTAGTTTTCAAAAATGGTTTCATTTTTGATGAGACGCTTAATAAAAGAGGTTTAATCGCCGGCAAACGAAAATCTGCGATTTCCCGTAAATCTCGGGCTTGGGCCGTATAGTCGAAAGTACACAAAGAAAGTACCCTGTGAGTAAACTCATCTCCAGAACGATTTTTTAAATTATTTTTCACCACTGAAACGCATAAGACTTGTAGTTTTCAAAAATGTTTTTATTTTTGATGAGACGCTGAATAAAAGAAGTTTAATCGCCGGCAAACGAAAACCGCGATTTCCCGTAAATTCCGGGTTTGGCCCGTATAGTCGAATGTATACAAAGAAAGTACCCTGTGAGTAAACTCATTTCCAAAACGATTTTTTTAATTTTCTTTTCACCACTAAAACGCATGAGACTTGTAGTTTTCAAAAATGTTTTCATTTTTGATGAGACACTGAATAAAAAGAGTTTAATCGCCGGCAAACGAAAACCCGCCATTTCCCGTAAATCCCGGGCTTGGGCCGTATAGTCGAAAGTACACAAAGAAAGTACCCAGGGAGTAAACTCATTTCCCGAACGATTTTTTAAATTATTTTTTCACCACTAAAACGCATGAGACTTGTAGTTTTCAAAAATGTTTTCATTTTTGATTGGACGCTTAATGAAAGAGGTTTATTCGACGGCAATCGAAAACCAGCGATTTCCCCTAAATCCCAGGCTTGGCCCGTGTAGTCGAATGTATACAAAGAAAGTACCCAGGGAGTAAACTCATTATCAGAACGATTTTTTAAATTATTTTTTCACCACTAAAACGCATAAGACTTGTAGTTTTCAATAATGTTTTCATTTGTGATAAGACGCTGAATAAAAGAAGTTTAAACGCCGGCAAACGAAAACCTGCGATTTCCCGTAAATCCCGGACTCTGCCCGTATAAACAAAAGTATACAAAGAAAGTACCCAGGGAGTAAACTCATTTCCCGAGCGATTTTTTAAATTATTTTTTCACCACTAAAACGCATGAGACTTGTAGTTTTCAAAAATATGTTCATTTTTAATGAGACGCTGAATAAAAAAAGTTTAATCGCCGGAAAACGAAAACCTGCGATTTCCCGTAAATCCCGGACTCAGCCCGTATAGTCAAAAGTATACAAAGAAAGTACCCATGGTGTAAACTCATTTCCAAAACGATTTTTTTAATTTTCTTTTCACCACTAAAACGCATGAGACTTGTAGTTTTCAAAAATGTTTTCATTTTTGATGAGACACTGAATAAAAAGAGTTTAATCGCCGGCAAACGAAAACCTGCGATTTCCCGTAAATCCCGGACTCTGCCCGTATAAACAAAAGTATACAAAGAAAGTACCCAGGGAGTAAACTCATTTCCCGAGCGATTTTTTAAATTATTTTTTCACCACTAAAACGCATGAGACTTGTAGTTTTCAAAAATATGTTCATTTTTAATGAGACGCTGAATAAAAAAAGTTTAATCGCCGGAAAACGAAAAACTGCGATTTCCCGTAAATCCCGGACTCGGCCCGTATAGTCAAAAGTGTACAAAGAAAGTACCCATGGTGTAAACTCATTTCCAAAACGATTTTTTTAATTTTCTTTTCACCACTAAAACGCATGAGACTTGTAGTTTTCAAAAATGTTTTCATTTTTGATTGGACGCTTAATGAAAGAGGTTTATTCGACGGCAATCGAAAACCAGCGATTTCCCCTAAATCCCAGGCTTGGCCCGTGTAGTCGAATGTATACAAAGAAAGTACCCAGGGAGTAAACTCATTATCAGAACGATTTTTTAAATTATTTTTTCACCACTAAAACGCATAAGACTTGTAGTTTTCAATAATGTTTTCATTTGTGATAAGACGCTGAATAAAAGAAGTTTAAACGCCGGCAAACGAAAACCTGCGATTTCCCGTAAATCCCGGACTCTGCCCGTATAAACAAAAGTATACAAAGAAAGTACCCAGGGAGTAAACTCATTTCCCGAGCGATTTTTTAAATTATTTTTTCACCACTAAAACGCATGAGACTTGTAGTTTTCAAAAATATGTTCATTTTTAATGAGACGCTGAATAAAAGAAGTTTAATCGCCGGAAAACGAAAACCTGCGATTTCCGGTAAATCCCGGACTCGGCCCGTATAGTCAAAAGTATACAAAGAAAGTACCCATGGTGTAAACTTATTTCCCGAACGATTTTTTAAATTACTATTTCACCACTAAAGCCCATGAGACTTCTAGTTTTTAAAAATGTTTGCATTTTTGATGAGACGCTGAATAAAAGAAGTTTAATCGCCGGCAAACGAAAACCTGCGACTTCCCGTAAATCCCGGGCTTGGGCCGTATAGTCGAAAGTACACAAAGAAAGTACCCTGTGAGTAAACTCATCTCCAGAACGATTTTTTAAATTATTTTTCACCACTGAAACGCATAAGACTTGTAGTTTTCAAAAATGTTTTTATTTTTGATGAGACGCTGAATAAAAGAAGTTTAATCGCCGGCAAACGAAAACCGCGATTTCCCGTAAATTCCGGGTTTGGCCCGTATAGTCGAATGTATACAAAGAAAGTACCCTGTGAGTAAACTCATTTCCAAAACGATTTTTTTAATTTTCTTTTCACCACTAAAACGCATGAGACTTGTAGTTTTCAAAAATGTTTTCATTTTTGATGAGACACTGAATAAAAAGAGTTTAATCGCCGGCAAACGAAAACCCGCCATTTCCCGTAAATCCCGGGCTTGGGCCGTATAGTCGAAAGTACACAAAGAAAGTACCCAGGGAGTAAACTCATTTCCCGAACGATTTTTTAAATTATTTTTTCACCACTAAAACGCATGAGACTTGTAGTTTTCAAAAATGTTTTCATTTTTGATTGGACGCTTAATGAAAGAGGTTTATTCGACGGCAATCGAAAACCAGCGATTTCCCCTAAATCCCAGGCTTGGCCCGTGTAGTCGAATGTATACAAAGAAAGTACCCAGGGAGTAAACTCATTATCAGAACGATTTTTTAAATTATTTTTTCACCACTAAAACGCATAAGACTTGTAGTTTTCAATAATGTTTTCATTTGTGATAAGACGCTGAATAAAAGAAGTTTAAACGCCGGCAAACGAAAACCTGCGATTTCCCGTAAATCCCGGACTCTGCCCGTATAAACAAAAGTATACAAAGAAAGTACCCAGGGAGTAAACTCATTTCCCGAGCGATTTTTTAAATTATTTTTTCACCACTAAAACGCATGAGACTTGTAGTTTTCAAAAATATGTTCATTTTTAATGAGACGCTGAATAAAAAAAGTTTAATCGCCGGAAAACGAAAACCTGCGATTTCCCGTAAATCCCGGACTCAGCCCGTATAGTCAAAAGTATACAAAGAAAGTACCCATGGTGTAAACTCATTTCCAAAACGATTTTTTTAATTTTCTTTTCACCACTAAAACGCATGAGACTTGTAGTTTTCAAAAATGTTTTCATTTTTGATGAGACACTGAATAAAAAGAGTTTAATCGCCGGCAAACGAAAACCTGCGATTTCCCGTAAATCCCGGACTCTGCCCGTATAAACAAAAGTATACAAAGAAAGTACCCAGGGAGTAAACTCATTTCCCGAGCGATTTTTTAAATTATTTTTTCACCACTAAAACGCATGAGACTTGTAGTTTTCAAAAATATGTTCATTTTTAATGAGACGCTGAATAAAAAAAGTTTAATCGCCGGAAAACGAAAAACTGCGATTTCCCGTAAATCCCGGACTCGGCCCGTATAGTCAAAAGTGTACAAAGAAAGTACCCATGGTGTAAACTCATTTCCAAAACGATTTTTTTAATTTTCTTTTCACCACTAAAACGCATGAGACTTGTAGTTTTCAAAAATGTTTTCATTTTTGATTGGACGCTTAATGAAAGAGGTTTATTCGACGGCAATCGAAAACCAGCGATTTCCCCTAAATCCCAGGCTTGGCCCGTGTAGTCGAATGTATACAAAGAAAGTACCCAGGGAGTAAACTCATTATCAGAACGATTTTTTAAATTATTTTTTCACCACTAAAACGCATAAGACTTGTAGTTTTCAATAATGTTTTCATTTGTGATAAGACGCTGAATAAAAGAAGTTTAAACGCCGGCAAACGAAAACCTGCGATTTCCCGTAAATCCCGGACTCTGCCCGTATAAACAAAAGTATACAAAGAAAGTACCCAGGGAGTAAACTCATTTCCCGAGCGATTTTTTAAATTATTTTTTCACCACTAAAACGCATGAGACTTGTAGTTTTCAAAAATATGTTCATTTTTAATGAGACGCTGAATAAAAGAAGTTTAATCGCCGGAAAACGAAAACCTGCGATTTCCGGTAAATCCCGGACTCGGCCCGTATAGTCAAAAGTATACAAAGAAAGTACCCATGGTGTAAACTTATTTCCCGAACGATTTTTTAAATTACTATTTCACCACTAAAGCCCATGAGACTTCTAGTTTTTAAAAATGTTTGCATTTTTGATGAGACGCTGAATAAAAGAAGTTTAATCGCCGGCAAACGAAAACCTGCGACTTCCCGTAAATCCCGGACTCGGCCCGTATAGTCAAAAGTATACAAAGAAAGTACCCAGGGAGTAAACTCATTTCCCGAACGATTTTTTAAATTATTTTTTCACCACTAAAACGCATGAGACTTGTAGTTTTCAGAAATGTTTTCATTTTTGATGAGACGCTTAATGAAAGTGGTTTAATCGTCGGCAAACGAAAACCCGTGATTTCCCGTAAATCCCGGGCTTGGCCCGTATAGTGGAATGTATACAAAGAAAGTACCCTGTGAGTAAACTCATTTCCAAAACGATTTTTTAAATTTTCTTTTCACCACTAAAACGCATGAGACTTGTAGTTTTCAAAAATGTTTTTATTTTTGTTGAGACACTGAATAAAAAGAGTTTAATCGCCGGCAAACGAAAACCCGCCATTTCCCGTAAATCCCGGGCTTGACCCGTGTAGTCGAATGTATACAAAGAAAGTACCCAGGGAGTAAACTCATTTCCCGAACGATTTTTTAAATATTTTTTTCACCACTAAAACGCATGAAACTTGTAGTTTTCAAAAATGTTTTCATTTTTGATGAGACGCTTAATGAAAGAGGTTTAATCGCCTGCAAACGAAAATCTGTGATTTCCCGTAAATTCCGGGCTTGGCCCGTATAGTCGAATGTATACAAAGAAAGTACCCTGTGAGTAAACTCATTTCCAAAACGATTTTTTTAATTTTCTTTTCAACACTAAAACGCATGAGACTTGTAGTTTTCAAAAATGTTTTCATTTTTGATGAGACACTGAATAAAAAGAGTTTAATCGCCGGCAAACGAAAACCCGCCATTTCCCGTAAATCCCGGGCTTGACCCGTGTAGTCGAATGTATACAAAGAAAGTACCCAGGGAGTAAACTCATTTCCCGAACGATTTTTTAAATTTTTTTTTCACCACTAAAACGCATGAAACTTGTAGTTTTCAAAAATGGTTTCATTTTTGATGAGACGCTTAATAAAAGAGGTTTAATCGCCGGCAAACGAAAATCTGCGATTTCCCGTAAATCTCGGGCTTGGGCCGTATAGTCGAAAGTACACAAAGAAAGTACCCTGTGAGTAAACTCATCTCCAGAACGATTTTTTAAATTATTTTTCACCACTGAAACGCATAAGACTTGTAGTTTTCAAAAATGTTTTTATTTTTGATGAGACGCTGAATAAAAGAAGTTTAATCGCCGGCAAACGAAAACCGCGATTTCCCGTAAATCCCGGGCTTGGCCCGTATAGTCAAAAGTATACAAAGAAAGTACCCAGGGAGTAAACTCATTTCCCGAACGATTTTTTAAATTATTTTTTCACCACTAAAACGCATGAGACTTGTAGTCTTCAAACTTGTTTTCATTTTTGATGAGACGCTGAATAAAAGAAGTTTAAACGCCGGCAAACGAAAACCTGCGATTTCCCGTAAATCCCAGACTCGGCCTGTAAAGTCAAAAGTATACAAAGAAAGTACCCAGGGTGTAAACTCATTTCCCGAACGATTTTTTAAATTATCTCTTCACCACTAAAGCGCATAAGACTTGTAGTTTTCAAAAATGTTTTCATTTTTGATGAGACGCTGAATAAAAGAAGTTTAATCGCCGGCTAACGAAAAGCCATCATTTTCCGTAAACCCCGGACTCGGCCTGTATAATCAAAAGTATACAAAGAAAGTACCCAGGGAGTAAACTCATTTCCCGAACGATTTTTTAAATTATTTTTTCACGACTAAAACGCATGAGACTTGTAGTTTTCAAAAATGTTTTCATTTTTGATGAGACGCTGAATAAAAGAAGTTTAATCGCTGGCAAACGAAAACCTGCGATTTCCTGTAAATCCCGGACTCGGTTCGTATAGTCAAAATTTTACAAAGAAGGTACCCAGGGTGTAAACTCATTTTCCGAACGATTTTTTAAATTATTATTTCACCACTAAAGCCCATGAGACTTGTAGTTTTGAAAAATGTTTTCATTTTTGATGAGACACTGAATAAAAGAAGTTTAATCGCCGGCAATAGAAAGCCCGCCATTTCCCGTAAATCCCGGGCTTGGCCCGTATTGTCAAAAGTATACAAAGAAAGTACCCAGGGAGTAAACTCATTTCCCGAACGATTTTTTAAATTATTTTTTCAAGGAGACTTGTAGTTTTCAAAAATGTTTTCATTTTTGATGAGACGCTAAATAAATGAAGTTTGATCGCTGGCAAACGAAAACCTGCGATTTCCTGTAAATCCCGGACTCGGCCCGTATAGTCAAAATTTTACAAAGAAGGTACCCAGGGTGTAAACTCATTTCCCGAACGATTTTTTAAATTATTATTTCACCACTAAAGCCCATGAGACTTGTAGTTTTGAAAAATGTTTTCATTTTTGATGAGACACTGAATAAAAGAAGTTTAATCGCCGGCAATAGAAAGCCCGCCATTTCCCGTAAATCCCGGGCTTGGCCCGTATTGTCAAAAGTATACAAAGAAAGTACCCATGGTGTAAACTCATTTCCCGAACGATTTTTTATATTATTTTTTCACCACTAAAACGCATGAGACTTGTAGTTTTCAAAAATGTTTTCATTTTTGATGGGACGCTGAATAAAAGAAGTTTAATCGCCGGCAAACGAAAACCTGCCATTTCCCGTAAATCCCGGGCTTGACCCGTGTAGTCGAATGTATACAAAGAAAGTACCCAGGGAGTAAACTCATTTCCCGAACGATTTTTTAAATTTTTTTTTCACCACTAAAACGCATGAAACTTGTAGTTTTCAAAAATGTTTTCATTTTTGATGAGACGCTTAATGAAAGAGGTTTAATCGCCGGCAAACGAAAATCTGCGATTTCCCGTAAATCCCGGGCTTGGCCCGTATAGTCGAAAGTACACAAAGAAAGTACCCTGTGAGTAAACTCATCTCCAGAACGATTTTTTAAATTATTTTTCACCACTAAAACGCATAAGACTTGTAGTTTTCAAAAATGTTTTTATTTTTGATGAGACGTTGAATAAAAGAAGTTTAATCGCCGGCAAACGAAAACCGCGATTTCCCGTAAATCCCGGGCTTGGCCCGTATAGTCAAAAGTATACAAAGAAAGTACCCAGGGAGTAAACTCATTTCCCGAACGATTTTTTAAATTATTTTTTCACCACTAAAACGCATGAGACTTGTAGTCTTCAAACTTGTTTTCATTTTTGATGAGACGCTGAATAAAAGAAGTTTAAACGCCGGCAAACGAAAACCTGCGATTTCCCGTAAATCCCAGACTCGGCCCGTATAGTCAAAAGTATACAAAGAAAGTACCCAGGGAGTAAACTCATTTCCCGAACGATTTTTTAAATTATTTTTTCACCACTAAAACGCATGAGACTTGTAGTTTTCAGAAATGTTTTCATTTTTGATGAGACGCTTAATGAAAGTGGTTTAATCGTCGGCAAACGAAAACCCGTGATTTCCCGTAAATCCCGGGCTTGGCCCGTATAGTGGAATGTATACAAAGAAAGTACCCTGTGAGTAAACTCATTTCCAAAACGATTTTTTAAATTTTCTTTTCACCACTAAAACGCATGAGACTTGTAGTTTTCAAAAATGTTTTTATTTTTGTTGAGACACTGAATAAAAAGAGTTTAATCGCCGGCAAACGAAAACCCGCCATTTCCCGTAAATCCCGGGCTTGACCCGTGTAGTCGAATGTATACAAAGAAAGTACCCAGGGAGTAAACTCATTTCCCGACCGATTTTTTAAATTTTTTTTTCACCACTAAAACGCATGAAACTTGTAGTTTTCAAAAATGTTTTCATTTTTGATGAGACGCTTAATGAAAGAGGTTTAATCGCCGGCAAACGAAAATCTGCGATTTCCCGTAAATTCCGGGCTTGGCCCGTATAGTCGAGTGTATACAAAGAAAGTACCCTGTGAGTAAACTCATTTCCAAAACGATTTTTTTAATTTTCTTTTCACCACTAAAACGCATGAGACTTGTAGTTTTCAAAAATGTTTTCATTTTTGATGAGACACTGAATAAAAAGAGTTTAATCGCCGGCAAACGAAAACCCGCCATTTCCCGTAAATCCCGGGCTTGACCCGTGTAGTCGAATGTATACAAAGAAAGTACCCAGGGAGTAAACTCATTTCCCGAACGATTTTTTAAATTTTTTTTTCACCACTAAAACGCATGAAACTTGTAGTTTTCAAAAATGGTTTCATTTTTGATGAGACGCTTAATGAAAGAGGTTTAATCGCCGGCAAACGAAAATCTGCGACTTCTTGTAAATCCCGGGCTTGGGCCGTATAGTCGAAAGTACACAAAGAAAGTACCCTGTGAGTAAACTCATCTCCAGAACGATTTTTTAAATTATTTTTCGCCACTAAAACGCATAAGTCTTGTAGTTTTCAAAAATGTTTTTATTTTTGATGAGACGCTGAATAAAAGAAGTTTAATCGCCGGCAAACGAAAACCGCGATTTCCCGTAAATCCCGGGCTTGGCCCGTATAGTCAAAAGTATACAAAGAAAGTACCTAGGGAGTAAACTCATTTCCCGAACGATTTTTTAAATTATTTTTTCACCACTAAAACGCATGAGACTTGTAGTCTTTAAACTTGTTTTCATTTTTGATGAGACGCTGAATAAAAGAAGTTTAAACGCCGGCAAACGAAAACCTGCGATTTCCCGTAAATCCCAGACTCGGCCTGTAAAGTCAAAAGTATACAAAGAAAGTACCCAGGGTGTAAACTCATTTCCCGAACGATTTTTTAAATTATCTCTTCACCACTAAAGCGCATGAGACTTGTAGTTTTCAAAAATGTTTTCATTTTTGATGAGACGCTGAATAAAAGAAGTTTAATCGCTGGCAAACGAAAACCTGCGATTTCCTGTAAATCCCGGACTCGTCCCGTATAGTCAAAATTTTACAAAGAAGGTACCCAGGGTGTAAACTCATTTCCCGAACGATTTTTTAAATTATTATTTCAGCACTAAAGCCCATGAGACTTGTAGTTTTCAAAAATGTTTTCATTTTTGATGAGACGCTTAATGAAAGAGGTTTAATCGCCGGCAAACGAAAATCTGCGATTTCCCGTAAATTCCAGGCTTGGCCCGTATAGTCGAATGTATACAAAGAAAGTACCCTGTGAGTAAACTCATTTCCAAAACGATTTTTTTAATTTTCTTTTCACCACTAAAACGCATGAGACTTGTAGTTTTCAAAAATGTTTTCATTTTTGATGAGACACTGAATAAAAAGAGTTTAATCGCCGGCAAACGAAAACCCGCCATTTCCCGTAAATCCCGGGCTTGACCCGTGTAGTCGAATGTATACAAAGAAAGTACCCAGGGAGTAAACTCATTTCCCGAACGATTTTTTAAATTTTTTTTTCACCACTAAAACGCATGAAACTTGTAGTTTTCAAAAATGGTTTCATTTTTGATGAGACGCTTAATGAAAGAGGTTTAATCGCCGGCAAACGAAAATCTGCGATTTCTTGTAAATCCCGGGCTTGGGCCGTATAGTCAAAAGTATACAAAGAAAGTACCCAGGGAGTAAACTCATTTCCCGAACGATTTTTTAAATTATTTTTTCACCACTAAAACGCATGAGACTTGTAGTCTTTAAACTTGTTTTCATTCTTGATGAGACGCTGAATAAAAGAAGTTTAAACGCCGGCAAACGAAAACCTGCGATTTCCCGTAAATCTCAGACTCGGCCTGTAAAGTCAAAAGTATACAAAGAAAGTACCCAGGGTGTAAACTCATTTCCCGAACGATTTTTTAAATTATCTCTTCACCACTAAAGCGCATGAGACTTGTAGTTTTCAAAAATGTTTTCATTTTTGATGAGACGCTGAATAAAAGAAGTTTAAACGCCGGCAAACGAAAACCTGCGATTTCCCGTAAATCCCAGACTCGGCCTGTAAAGTCAAAAGTATACAAAGAAAGTACCCAGGGTGTAAACTCATTTCCCGAACGATTTTTTAAATTATCTCTTCACCACTAAAGCGCATGAGACTTGTAGTTTTCAAAAATGTTTTCATTTTTGATGAGACGCTGAATAAAAGAAGTTTAATCGCTGGCAAACGAAAACCTGCGATTTCCTGTAAATCCCGGACTCGGCCCGTATAGTCAAAATTTTACAAAGAAGGTACCCAGGGTGTAAACTCATTTCCCGAACGATTTTTTAAATTATTATTTCACCACTAAAGCCCATGAGACTTGTAGTTTTGAAAAATGTTTTCATTTTTGATGAGACACTGAAAAAAAGAAGTTTAATCGCCGGCAATAGAAAGCCCGCCATTTCCCGTAAATCCCGGGCTTGGCCCGTATTGTCAAAAGTATACAAAGAAAGTACCCAGGGAGTAAACTCATTTCCCGAACGATTTTTTAAATTATTTTTTCACGACTAAAACGCATGAGACTTGTAGTTTTCAAAAATGTTTTCATTTTTGATGAGACGCTAAATAAATGAAGTTTAATCGCTGGCAAACGAAAACCTGCGATTTCCTGTAAATCCCGGACTCGGCCCGTATAGTCAAAATTTTACAAAGAAGGTACCCAGGGTGTAAACTCATTTCCCGAACGATTTTTTAAATTATTATTTCACCACTAAAGCCCATGAGACTTGTAGTTTTGAAAAATGTTTTCATTTTTGATGAGACACTGAATAAAAGAAGTTTAATCGCCGGCAATAGAAAGCCCGCCATTTCCCATAAATCCCGGGCTTGGCCCGTATTGTCAAAAGTATACAAAGAAAGTACCCAGGGAGTAAACTCATTTCCCGAACGATTTTTTATATTATTTTTTCACCACTAAAACGCATGAGACTTGTAGTTTTCAAAAATGTTTTCATTTTTGATGGGACGCTGAATAAAAGAAGTTTAATCGCCGGCAAACGAAAACCCGCCATTTCCCGTAAATCCCGGGCTTGACCCGTGTAGTCGAATGTATACAAAGAAAGTACCCAGGGAGTAAACTCATTTCCCGAACGATTTTTTAAATTTTTTTTTCACCACTAAAACGCATGAAACTTGTAGTTTTCAAAAATGTTTTTATTTTTGATGAGACGCTTAATGAAAGAGGTTTAATCGCCGGCAAACGAAAATCTGCGATTTCCCGTAAATCCCGGGCTTGGCCCGTATAGTCGAAAGTACACAAAGAAAGTACCCTGTGAGTAAACTCATCTCCAGAACGATTTTTTAAATTATTTTTCACCACTAAAACGCATAAGACTTGTAGTTTTTAAAAATGTTTTTATTTTTGATGAGACGCTGAATAAAAGAAGTTTAATCGCCGGCAAACGAAAACCGCGATTTCCCGTAAATCCCGGGCTTGGCCCGTATAGTCAAAAGTATACAAAGAAAGTACCCATGGAGTAAACTCATTTCCCGAACGATTTTTTAAATTATTTTTTCACCACTAAAACGCATGAGACTTGTAGTCTTCAAACTTGTTTTCATTTTTGATGAGACGCTGAATAAAAGAAGTGTAAACGCCGGCAAACGAAAACCTGCGATTTCCCGTAAATCCCAGACTCGGCCTGTAAAGTCAAAACTATACAAAGAAAGTACCCAGGGTGTAAACTCATTTCCCGAACGATTTTTTAAATTATCTCTTCACCACTAAAGCGCATGAGACTTGTAGTTTTCAAAAATGTTTTCATTTTTGATGAGACGCTGAATAAAAGAAGTTTAATCGCCGGCAAACGAAAAGCCGTCATTTCCCGTGAACCCCGGACTCGGCCCGTATAATCAAAAGTATACAAAGAAAGTACCCAGGGAGTAAACTCATTTCCCGAACGATTTTTTAAATTATTTTTTCATGACTAAAACGCATGAGACTTGTAGTTTTCAAAAATGTTTTCATTTTTGATGAGACGCTGAATAAAAGAAGTTTAATCGCTGGCAAACGAAAACCTGCGATTTCCTGTAAATCCCGGACTCGGCCCGTATAGTCAGGAGTATACAAAGAAGGTACCCAGGGTGTAAACTCATTTCCCGAACGATTTTTTAAATTATTATTTCACCACTAAAGCCCATGAGACTTGTAGTTTTGAAAAATGTTTTCATTTTTGATGAGACACTGAATAAAAAAAGTTTAATCGCCGGCAATAGAAAGCCCGCCATTTCCCGTAAATCCCGGGCTTGTCCCGTATTGTCAAAAGTATACAAAGAAAGTACCCAGGGAGTAAACTCATTTCCCGAACGATTTTTTATATTATTTTTTCACCACTAAAACGCATGAGACTTGTAGTTTTCAAAAATGTTTTCATTTTTGATGGGACGCTGAATAAAAGAAGTTTAATCGCCGGCAAACGAAAACCCGCCATTTCCCCTAAATCCCGGGCTTGGCCCGTGTAGTCGAATGTATACAAAGAAAGTACCCAGGGAGTAAACTCATTTCCCGAACGATTTTTTAAATTTTTTTTCACCACTAAAACGCATGAGACTTGTAGTTTTCAAAAATGTTTTCATTTTTGATGAGACGCTTAATGAAAGAGGTTTAATCGCCAGCAAACGAAAATCTGCGATTTCCCGTAAATCCCGGGCTTGGCCCGTATAGTCGAATGTATACAAAGAAAGTACCCTGTGAGAAAACTCATTTCCAGAACGATTTTTTAAATTATTTTTCACCACTAAAACGCATAAGACTTGTAGTTTTCAAAAATGTTTTCATTTTTGATAAGAAGCTGAATAAAAAAAGTTTAATCGCCGGCAAACGAAAACCTGCGATTTCCCGTAAATCCCGGGCTTGGCCTGTATAGTCAAAAGTATACAAAGAAAGTACCCAGGGAGTAAACTCATTTCCCGAACGATTTTTTAAATTATTTTTTCACCACTAAAACGCATGAGACTTGTAGTTTTCAAAAATGTTTTCATTTTTGATGAGGCGCTTAATGAAAGAGGTTTAATCGCCAGCAAACGAAAATCTGCGATTTCCCGTAAATCCCGGGCTTGGCCCGTATAGTCGAATGTATACAAAGAAAGTACCCTGTGAGAAAACTCATTTCCAAAACGATTTTTTAAATTATTTTTCACCACTAAAACGCATAAGACTTGTAGTTTTCAAAAATGTTTTCATTTTTGATAAGAAGCTGAATAAAAAAAGTTTAATCGCAAGCAAACGAAAACTTGCGATTTCCCGTAAATCCCGGGCTTGGCCTGTATAGTCAAAAGTATACAAAGAAAGTACCCAGGGAGTAAACTCATTTCCCGAACGATTTTTTAAATTATTTTTTCACCACTAAAACGCATGAGACTTGTAGTCTTCAAACTTGTTTTCATTTTTGATGAGACGCTGAATAAAAGAAGTTTAAACGCCGGCAAACGAAAACCTGCGATTTCCCGTAAATCCCAGACTCGGCCTGTAAACTCGAAAGTATACAAAGAAAGTACCCATTGTGTAAACTCATTTCCCGAACGATTTTTTAAATTATCTTTTCACCACTAAAACGCATGAGTCTTGTAGTTTTTAAAAATGTTTTCATTTTTGATGAGACGCTGAATAAAAGAAGTTTAAACGCCGGCAAACGAAAACCTGCGATTTCCCGTAAATCCCAGACTCGGCCTGTAAAGTCGAAAGTATACAAAGAAAGTACCCATTGTGTAAACTCATTTCCCGAACGATTTTTTAAATTATTATTTCACCACTAAAGCCCATGAGACTTGTAGTTTTGAAAAATGTTTTCATTTTTGATGAGACACTGAATAAAAGAAGTTTAATCGCCGGCAATAGAAAGCCCGCCATTTCCCGTAAATCCCGGGCTTGGCCCGTATTGTCAAAAGTATACAAAGAAAGTACCCAGGGAGTAAACTCATTTCCCGAACGATTTTTTATATTATTTTTTCACCACTAAAACGCATGAGACTTGTAGTTTTCAAAAATGTTTTCATTTTTGATGGGACGCTGAATAAAAGAAGTTTAATCGCCGGCAAACGAAAACCCGCCATTTCCCCTAAATCCCGGGCTTGGCCCGTGTAGTCGAATGTATACAAAGAAAGTACCCAGGGAGTAAACTCATTTCCCGAACGATTTTTTAAATTTTTTTTCACCACTAAAACGCATGAGACTTGTAGTTTTCAAAAATGTTTTCATTTTTGATAAGAAGCTTAATGAAAGAGGTTTAATCGCCAGCAAACGAAAATCTGCGATTTCCCGTAAATCCCGGGCTTGGCCCGTATAGTCGAATGTATACAAAGAAAGTACCCTGTGAGAAAACTCATTTCCAAAACGATTTTTTAAATTATTTTTCACCACTAAAACGCATGAGTCTTGTAGTTTTTAAAAATGTTTTCATTTTTGATGAGACGCTGAATAAAAGAAGTTTAATCGCCGGCAAACGAAAACCCGCCATTTCCCGTAAACCCCGGACTCGGCCCGTATAATCAAAAGTATACAAAGAAAGTACCCAGGGAGTAAACTCATTTCCCGAACGATTTTTTATATTATTTTTTCACCACTAAAACGCATGAGACTTGTAGTTTTCAAAAATGTTTTCATTTTTGATGAGACGCTTAATGAAAGAGGTTTAATCGCCAGCAAACGAAAATCTGCGATTTCCCGTAAATCCCGGGCTTGGCCCGTATAGTCGAATGTATACAAAGAAAGTACCCTGTGAGAAAACTCATTTCCAAAACGATTTTTTAAATTATTTTTCACCACTAAAACGCATGAGTCTTGTAGTTTTTAAAAATGTTTTCATTTTTGATGAGACGCTGAATAAAAGAAGTTTAATCGCCGGCAAACGAAAACCCGCGATTTCCCGTAAATCCCGGACTCGGCCCGTATAGTCAAAAGTATACAAAGAAAGTACCCAGGGAGTAAACTCATTTCCCGAACGATTTTTTAAATTATTTTTTCACCACTAAAACGCATGAGACTTGTAGTTTTCAAAAATGTTTTCATTTTTGATGAGACGCGTAATGAAAGAGGTTTAATCGCCGGCAAACGAAAACCAGCGATTTCCCCTAAATCCCGGGCTTGGCCCGTGTAGTCGAATGTATGCAAAGAAAGTACCCAGGGAGTAAACTCATTTCCCGAACTATTTTTTAAATTTTTTTTCACCACTAAAACGCATGAGACTTGTAGTTTTTAAACTCGTTTTCATTTTTGATGAGACGCTGAATAAAAGAAGTTTAATCGCCGGCAAACGAAAACCCGCGATTTCCCGTAAATCCCGGGCTTGGCACGTATAGTTGAATGTATATAAAGAAAGTACCCAAGGAGTAAACTGATTTCCCGAACGATTTTTTAAATTATTTCTGCACCACTAGAACGAATGAGACTTGTAGTTTTTAAACTCGTTTTCATTTTTGATGAGACGCTGAATAAAAGAAGTTTAATCGCCGGCAAGCGAAAACCCGCGATTTCCCGTAAATCCCGGGCTTGGCACGTATAGTTGAATGTATATAAAGAAAGTACCCAAGGAGTAAACTGATTTCCCGAACGATTTTTTAAATTATTTCTGCACCACTAGAACGAATGAGACTTGTAGTTTTCAAAAATGTTTTCATTTTTGATGAGACGCTTAATGAAAGAGGTTTAATCGCCGGTAAACGAAAATCTGCGATTTCCCGTAAATCCCAGGCTTGGCCCGTATAGTCGAAAGTACACAAAGAAAGTACTCTGTGAGTAAACTCATCTCCAGAACGATTTTTTAAATTATTTTTCACCACTAAAACGCATAAGACTTGTAGTTTTCAAAAATGTTTTTATTTTTGATGAGACGCTGAATAAAAGAAGTTTAATCGCCGGCAAACGAAAACCGCGATTTCCCGTAAATCCCGGGCCTGGCCCGTATAGTCAAAAGTATACAAAGAAAGTACCCAGGGAGTAAACTCATTTCCCGAACGATTTTTTAAATTATTTTTTCACCACTAAAACGCATGAGACTTGTAGTCTTCAAACTTGTTTTCATTTTTGATGAGACGCTGAATAAAAGAAGTTTAAACGCCGGCAAACGAAAACCTGCGATTTCCCGTAAATCCCAGACTCGGGCTGTAAAGTCAAAAGTATACAAAGAAAAAACCCAGGGTGTAAACGCATTTCCCGAACGATTTTTTAAATTATCTCTTCACCACTAAAGCGCATGAGACTTGTAGTTTTCAAAAATGTTTTCATTTTTGATGAGATTCTGAATAAAAGAAGTTTAATCGCCGGCAAACGAAAAGCCTTCATTTCCCGTAAACCCCGGACTCGGCCCGTATAATCAAAAGTATACAAAGAAAGTACCCAGGGAGTAAACTCATTTCCCGAACGATTTTTTAAATTATTTTTTCACGACTAAAACGCATGAGACTTGTAGTTTTCAAAAATGTTTTCATTTTTGATGAGACGCTGAATAAAAGAAGTTTAATCGCTGGCAAACGAAAACCTGCGATTTCCTGTAAATCCCGGACTCGGCCCGTATAGTCAAAAGTATACAAAGAAGGTACCCAGGGTGTAAACTCATTTCCCGAACGATTTTTTAAATTATTATTTCACCACTAAAGCCCATGAGACTTGTAGTTTTGAAAAATGTTGTCATTTTTGATGAGACACTGAATAAAAGAAGTTTAATCGCTGGCAATAGAAAGCCCGCCATTTCCCGTAAATCCCGGGCTTGGCCCGTATTGTCAAAAGTATACAAAGAAAGTACCCAGGGAGTAAACTCATTTCCCGAACGATTTTTTATATTATTTTTTCACCACTAAAACGCATGAGACTTGTAGTTTTCAAAAATGTTTTCATTTTTGATGGGACGCTGAATAAAAGAAGTTTAATCGCCGGCAAACGAAAACCCGCCATTTCCCCTAAATCCCGGGCTTGGCCCGTGTAGTCGAATGTATACAAAGAAAGTACCCAGGGAGTAAACTCATTTCCCGAACGATTTTTTAAATTTTTTTTCACAACTAAAACGCATGAGACTTGTAGTTTTCAAAAATGTTTTCATTTTTGATGAGACGCTTAATGAAAGAGGTTTAATCGCCAGCAAACGAAAACCCGCGATTTCCCGTAAATCCCGGGCTTGGCACGTATAGTTGAATGTATATAAAGAAAGTACCCAAGGAGTAAACTGATTTCCCGAACGATTTTTTAAATTATTTCTGCACCACTAGAACAAATGAGACTTGTAGTTTTCAAACTCGTTTTCATTTTTGATGAGACGCTGAATAAAAGAAGTTTAATCGCCGGCAAACGAAAACCCGCGATTTCCCGTAAATCCCGGGCTTGGCACGTATAGTTGAATGCATATAAAGAAAGTACCCAAGGAGTAAACTGATTTCCCGAACGATTTTTTAAATTATTTCTGCACCACTAGAACGAATGAGACTTGTAGTTTTCAAAAATGTTTTCATTTTTGATGAGACGCTTAATGAAAGAGGTTTAATCGCCGGCAAACGAAAACCAGCGATTTCCCCTAAATCCCGGGCTTGACCCGTGTAGTTGAATGTATACAAAGAAAGTACCCAGGGAGTAAACTCATTTCCCGAACTATTTTTTAAATTTTTTTTCACCACTAAAACGCATGAGACTTGTAGTTTTCAAAAATGTTTTCATTTTTAATGAGACGCTGAATAAAAGAGGTTTAATCGCCGGCAAACGAAAACCCGCAATTTCCCGTAAATCCCGGGCTTGTCCCGTATAGTCGAATGAATACAGCGAAAGTACCCTGTGAGTAAACTCATTTCCAGAAGGATTTTTTAAATTATCTTTTCACCACTAAATCGCATGAGACTTGTAGTTTTCAAAAATGTTTTCATTTTTGATAAGACGCTGAATAAAAGAAGTTTAATCGCCGGCAAACGAAAACCTGCGATTTTCCGTAAAACCAAGACTCGGCCCGTATAGTCAAAAGTATAGAAAGAAAGTACCCAGGGAGTAAACTCATTTCCCCAACGATTTTTGAAATTATTATTTCACCACTAAAACCCATGAGACTTGTAGTTTTTAAAAATGTTTTTATTTTTGATGAGACGCTGAATAAAAGGAGTTTAATCGCCGGCAAACGAAAACCCGCCATTTCCCGTAAACCCCGGTCTCGGCCCGTATTGTCAAAAGTATACAAAGAAAGTACCCAGGGAGTAAACTCATTTCCCGAACGATTTTTTAAATTATTTTTTCACCACTAAAACACATGAGACTTGTAGTTTTTAAAAATGTTTTCATTTTTGATGAGACGCTGAATAAAAGAAGTTTAATCGCCGGCAAACACAAACCTGCGATTTCCCGTAAATCCCGGACTCGGCCTGTAAAGTCAAAAGTATACAAAAAAAGTGCCCCGGGAGTAAACTCATTTCCCGAACGATTTTTCAAATTATTATTTCACCACTAAAGCCCATGAGACATGTAGTTTTTAAAAGTGTTTTCATTTTTGATGAGACGCTGTATAAAAGAAGTTTAATCGCCGGCAAACGAAAACCCGCGACTTCCCGTAACTCCCGGACTCGGCCCGTATAGTCAAAAGTATACGAAGAAAGTACCCAGGGAGTAAACTCATTTCCCGAACGATTTTTTAAACTATTTCTTCACCACTAAAACGCATAAGACTTGTAGTTTTTAAAAATGTTTTCATTTTTGATGAGACGCTTAATGAAAGTGGTTTAATCGCCGGCAAACGAAAACCCGCAATTTCCCGTAAATCCCGGACTCGGCCCGTATAGTCAAAAGTATAAAAAGAAAGTACCCAGGGAGTAAACTCATTTCCCGAACGATTTTTTAAATTATTTTTTCACCACTAAAACGCATGAGACTTGTAGTTTTTTAAAATGTTTTCATTTTTGATGAGAGGTTTAATGAAAGGTGTTTAATTGCCGGAAAACGAAAACCCGCGATTTCCCGCAAATCCCGGGCTTGGCCCGTATAGTCAAAAGTATACAAAGAAAGTACCCAGGGAGTAAACTCATTTCCGGAACGATTTTTTAAATTATTTTTTCACCACTAAAACGCATGAGACTTGTAGTCTTCAAACTTGTTTTCATTTTTGATGAGACGCTGAATAAAAGAAGTTTAATCGACGGCAAAGGAAAACCTGCGATTTCCCGTAAATCCCGGACTCGGCCTGTAAAGTCAAAAGTATACAAAGAAAGTACCCAGGGCGTAAACTCATTTCCCGAACTATTTTTTAAATTTTTTTTCACCACTAAAACGCATGAGACTTGTAGTTTTCAAAAATGTTTTCATTTTTAATGAGACGCTGAATAAAAGAGGTTTAATCGCCGGCAAACGAAAACCCGCAATTTTCCGTAAATCCCGGGCTTGTCCCGTATAGTCGAATGAATACAGCGAAAGTACCCTGTGAGTAAACTCATTTCCAGAAGGATTTTTTAAATTATCTTTTCACCACTAAATCGCATGAGACTTGTAGTTTTCAAAAATGTTTTCATTTTTGATAAGACGCTGAATAAAAGAAGTTTAATCCCGGCAAACGAAAACCTGCGATTTTCCGTAAAACCAAGACTCGGCCCGTATAGTCAAAAGTATACAAAGAAAGTACCCAGGGAGTAAACTCATTTCCCCAACGATTTTTGAAATTATTATTTCACCACTAAAACCCATGAGACTTGTAGTTTTTAAAAATGTTTTTATTTTTGATGAGACGCTGAATAAAAGGAGTTTAATCGCCGGCAAACGAAAACCCGCCATTTCCCGTAAACCCCGGTCTCGGCCCGTATTGTCAAAAGTATACAAAGAAAGTACCCAGGGAGTAAACTCATTTCCCGAACGATTTTTTAAATTATTTTTTCACCACTAAAACACATGAGACTTGTAGTTTTTAAAAATGTTTTCATTTTTGATGAGACGCTGAATAAAAGAAGTTTAATCGCCGGCAAACACAAACCTGCGATTTCCCGTAAATCCCGGACTCGGCCTGTAAAGTCAAAAGTATACAAAAAAAGTGCCCCGGGAGTAAACTCATTTCCCGAACGATTTTTCAAATTATTATTTCACCACTAAAGCCCATGAGACATGTAGTTTTTAAAAGTGTTTTCATTTTTGATGAGACGCTGTATAAAAGAAGTTTAATCGCCGGCAAACGAAAACCCGCGACTTCCCGTAACTCCCGGACTCGGCCCGTATAGTCAAAAGTATACGAAGAAAGTACCCAGGGAGTAAACTCATTTCCCGAACGATTTTTTAAACTATTTCTTCACCACTAAAACGCATAAGACTTGTAGTTTTTAAAAATGTTTTCATTTTTGATGAGACGCTTAATGAAAGTGGTTTAATCGCCGGCAAACGAAAACCCGCAATTTCCCGTAAATCCCGGACTCGGCCCGTATAGTCAAAAGTATAAAAAGAAAGTACCCAGGGAGTAAACTCATTTCCCGAACGATTTTTTAAATTATTTTTTCACCACTAAAACGCATGAGACTTGTAGTTTTTTAAAATGTTTTCATTTTTGATGAGAGGTTTAATGAAAGGTGTTTAATTGCCGGAAAACGAAAACCCGCGATTTCCCGCAAATCCCGGGCTTGGCCCGTATAGTCAAAAGTATACAAAGAAAGTACCCAGGGAGTAAACTCATTTCCGGAACGATTTTTTAAATTATTTTTTCACCACTAAAACTTATGAGACTTGTAGTCTTCAAACTTGTTTTCATTTTTGATGAGACGCTGAATAAAAGAAGTTTAATCGACGGCAAAGGAAAACCTGCGATTTCCCGTAAATCCCGGACTCGGCCTGTAAAGTCAAAAGTATACAAAGAAAGTACCCAGGGCGTAAACTCATTTCCCAAACGATTTTTTAAATTATTATTTCACCACTAAAACGCATGAGACTTGTAGTTTGCAAAAATGTTTTCATTTTTGATGAGACGCTGAATAAAAGAAGTTTAATCGCCGGCAAACGAAAACCTGCGATTTCCCGTAAATCCCGGACTCGGCCCGTATAGTCAAAAGTATACAAAGAAAGTACTCAGGGAGTAAACTCATTTCCGGAACGATTTTTTAAATTATTTTTTCACCACTAAAACGCATGAGACTTGTAGTCTTCAAACTTGTTTTCATTTTTGATGAGACGCTAAATAAAAGAAGTTTAATCGCCGGCAAACGAAAACCTGCGATTTCCCGTAAGTTCCGGACTCGGCCCGTATAGTCAAAAGTATGCAAAGAAAGTACCCAGGGTGTAAACTCATTTCCCGAAGGATTTTTTAAATTATTATTTCACCACTAAAGCCCATGAGACATGTAGTTTTTAAAAATGTTTTCATTTTTGATGAGACGCTGTATAAAAGAAGTTTAATTGCCGGCAAACGAAAACCCGCCATTTCCCGTAAATCCCGGGCTTGGCCCGTATAGTCAAAAGTATACAAAAAAAGTACCCAGGGAGTAAACTAATTTCCCGAACGATTTTTCAAATTATTATTTCACCACTAAAGACCATGAGACTTGTAGTTTTTAAAAATGTTTTCATTTTTGATGAGACGCTGAATAAAAGAAGTTTAATCGCCGGCAAACGAAAACCCGCGACTTCCCGTAACTCCCGGACTCGGCCCGTATAGTCAAAAGTATACGAAGAAAGTACCCAGGGAGTAAACTCATTTCCCGAACGATTTTTTAAATTATTTCTTCACCACTAAAACGCATAAGACTTGTAGTTTTCAAAAATGTTTTCATTTTTGATGAGACGCTAAATAAAAGAAGTTTAATCGCTGGCAAACGAAAACCCGCGATTTCCCGTAAATCCCGAGCTTGGCCCGTATAGTCAAAATTATACAAAGAAAGTACCCAGGGAGTAAACTCATTTCCGGAACGATTTTTTAAATTATTTTTTCACCACTAAAACGCATGAGACTTGTAGTCTTCGAACTTGTTTTCATTTTTGATGAGACGCTGAATAAAAGAAGTTTAATCGCCGGCAAAGGAAAACCTGCGATTTCCCGTAAATCCCGGACTCGGCCTGTAAAGTCAAAAGTATACAAAGAAAGTACCCAGGGTGCAAACTCATTTCCCGAACGATTTTTTAAATTATTATTTCACCACTAAAGCCCATGAGACTTGTAGTTTTTAAAAATGTTTTCATTTTTGATGAGACGCTTAATGAAAGTGGTTTAATCGCCGGCAAACGAAAACCCACGATTTCCCGTAAATCCCGGGCTTGGCCCGTATAGTCGAATGTATACAAAGAATTACCCTGTGAGTAAACTCATTTCCAAAACAATTTTTTAAATTATCTTTTCACCACTAAAACGCATGAGACTTGTAGTTTTCAAAAATGTTTTCATTTTTGATGAGACACTGATTAAAAAAAGTTTAATCGCCGGCAAACGAAAACCCGCCATTTCCCGTAAATCCCGGGCTTGGCCCGTATAGTCAAAAGTATACAAAGAAAGTACCCAGGGAGTAAACTCATTTCCGGAACGATTTTTTAAATTATTTTTTCACCACTAAAACGCATGAGACTTGTAGTCTTCAAACTTGTTTTCATTTTTGATGAGACGCTGAATAAAAGAAGTTTAATCGCCGGCAAAGGAAAACCTGCGATTTCCCGTAAGTTCCGGACTCGGCCCGTATAGTCAAAAGTATGCAAAGAAAGTACCCAGGGTGTAAACTCATTTCCCGAAGGATTTTTTAAATTATTATTTTACCACTAAAGCCCATGAGACATGTAGTTTTTAAAAATGTTTTCATTTTTGATGAGACGCTGTATAAAAGAAGTTTAATTGCCGGCAAACGAAAACCCGCGATTTCCCGTAAATCCCGGACTCGGCCTGTAAAGTCAAAAGTATACAAAAAAAGTACCCAGGGAGTAAACTAATTTCCCGAACGATTTTTCAAATTATTATTTCACCACTAAAGCCGATGAGACTTGTAGTTTTTAAAAATGTTTTCATTTTTAATGAGACGCTGAATAAAAGAAGTTTAATCGCCGGCAAACGAAAACCTGCGACTTCCCGTAACTCCCGGACTCGGCCCGTATAGTCAAAAGTATACAAAGAAAGTACCCAGGGAGTAAACTCATTTCCGGAACGATTTTTTAAATTATTTTTTCACCACTAAAACGCATGAGACTTGTAGTCTTCAAACTTGTTTTCATTTTTGATGAGACGCTGAATAAAAGAAGTTTAATCGACGGCAAAGGAAAACCTGCGATTTCCCGTAAATCCCGGACTCGGCCTGTAAAGTCAAAAGTATACAAAGAAAGTACCCAGGGTGTAAACTCATTTCCCAAACGATTTTTTAAATTATTATTTCACCACTAAAACGCACGAGACTTGTAGTTTTCAAAAATGTTTTCATTTTTGATGAGACGCTGAATAAAAGAAGTTTAATCGCCGGCAAACGAAAACCTGCGATTTCCCGTAAATCCCGGACTCGGCCCGTATAGTCAAAAGTATACAAAGAAGGTACCCAGGGTGTAAACTCATTTCCCGAACGATTTTTTAAATTATTTCTTCACCACTAAAACGCATAAGACTTGTAGTTTTCAAAAATGTTTTCATTTTTGATGAGACGCTAAATAAAAGAAGTTTAATCGCTGGCAAACGAAAACCCGCGATTTCCCGTAAATCCCGGGCTTGGCCCGTATAGTCAAAAGTATACAAAGAAAGTACCCAGGGAGTAAACTCATTTCCGGAACGATTTTTTAAAATATTATTTCACCACTAAAGCCCATGAGACATGTAGTTTTTAAAAATGTTTTCATTTTTGATGAGACGCTGTATAAAAGAAGTTTAATTGCCGGCAAACGAAAACCCGCCATTTCCCGTAAATCCCGGGCTTGGCCCGTATAGTCAAAGGTTTACAAAAAAAGTACCCAGGGAGTAAACTAATTTCCCGAACGATTTTTCAAATTATTATTTCACCACTAAAACGCATAAGACTTGTAGTTTTCAAAAATGTTTTCATTTTTGATGAGACGCTAAATAAAAGAAGTTTAATCGCTGGAAAACGAAAACCCGCGATTTCCCGTAAATCCCGGGCTTGGCCCGTATAGTCAAAAGTATACAAAGAAAGTACCCAGGGAGTAAAATCATTTCCGGAACGATTTTTTAAATTATTTTTTCACCACTAAAACGCATGAGACTTGTAGTCTTCAAACTTGCTTTCATTTTTGATGAGACGCTGAATAAAAGAAGTTTAATCGCCGGCAAAGGAAAACCTGCGATTTCCCGTAAGTTCCGGACTCGGCCCGTATAGTCAAAAGTATGCAAAGAAAGTACCCAGGGTGTAAACTCATTTCCCGAAGGATTTTTTAAATTATTATTTTACCACTAAAGCCCATGAGACATGTAGTTTTTAAAAATGTTTTCATTTTTGATGAGACGCTGTATAAAAGAAGTTTAATTGCCGGCAAACGAAAACCCGCGATTTCCCGTAAATCCCGGACTCGGCCTGTAAAGTCAAAAGTATACAAAAAAAGTACCCAGGGAGTAAACTAATTTTCCGAACGATTTTTCAAATTATTATTTCACCACTAAAGCCGATGAGACTTGTAGTTTTTAAAAATGTTTTCATTTTTAATGAGACGCTGAATAAAAGAAGTTTAATCGCCGGCAAACGAAAACCCGCGACTTCCCGTAACTCCCGGACTCGGCCCGTATAGTCAAAAGTATACAAAGAAAGTACCCAGGGAGTAAACTCATTTCCGGAACGATTTTTTAAATTATTTTTTCACCACTAAAACGCATGAGACTTGTAGTCTTCAAACTTGTTTTCATTTTTGATGAGACGCTGAATAAAAGAAGTTTAATCGACGGCAAAGGAAAACCTGCGATTTCCCGTAAATCCCGGACTCGGCCTGTAAAGTCAAAAGTATACAAAGAAAGTACCCAGGGTGTAAACTCATTTCCCAAACAATTTTTTAAATTATTATTTCACCACTAAAACGCATGAGACTTGTAGTTTTCAAAAATGTTTTCATTTTTGATGAGACGCTGAATAAAAGAAGTTTAATCGCCGGCAAACGAAAACCTGCGATTTCCCGTAAATCCCGGACTCGGCCCGTATAGTCAAAAGTATACAAAGAAGGTACCCAGGGTGTAAACTCATTTCCCGAACGATTTTTTAAATTATTTCTTCACCACTAAAACGCATAAGACTTGTAGTTTTCAAAAATGTTTTCATTTTTGATGAGACGCTAAATAAAAGAAGTTTAATCGCTGGCAAACGAAAACCCGCGATTTCCCGTAAATCCCGGGCTTGGCCCGTATAGTCAAAAGTATACAAAGAAAGTACCCAGGGAGTAAACTCATTTCCGGAACGATTTTTTAAATTATTATTTCACCACTAAAGCCCATGAGACATGTAGTTTTTAAAAATGTTTTCATTTTTGATGAGACGCTGTATAAAAGAAGTTTAATTGCCGGCAAACGAAAACCCGCCATTTCCCGTAAATCCCGGGCTTGGCCCGTATAGTCAAAGGTTTACAAAAAAAGTACCCAGGGAGTAAACTAATTTCCCGAACGATTTTTCAAATTATTATTTCACCACTAAAACGCATAAGACTTGTAGTTTTCAAAAATGTTTTCATTTTTGATGAGACGCAAAATAAAAGAAGTTTAATCGCTGGAAAACGAAAACCCGCGATTTCCCGTAAATCCCGGGCTTGGCCCGTATAGTCAAAAGTATACAAAGAAAGTACCCAGGGAGTAAACTCATTTCCGGAACGATTTTTTAAATTATTTTTTCACCACTAAAACGCATGAGACTTGTAGTCTTCAAAAATGTTTTCATTTTTGATGAGACGCTGAATAAAAGAAGTTTAATCGCCGGCAAAGGAAAACCTGCGATTTCCCGTAAGTTCCGGACTCGGCCCGTATAGTCAAAAGTATGCAAAGAAAGTACCCAGGGTGTAAACTCATTTCCCGAAGGATTTTTTAAATTATTATTTTACCACTAAAGCCCATGAGACATGTAGTTTTTAAAAATGTTTTCATTTTTGATGAGACGCTGTATAAAAGAAGTTTAATTGCCGGCAAACGAAAACCCGCGATTTCCCGTAAATCCCGGACTCGGCCTGTAAAGTCAAAAGTATACAAAAAAGTACCCAGGGAGTAAACTCATTTCCCGAACGATTTTTCAAATTATTATTTCACCACTAAAGCCGATGAGACTTGTAGTTTTTAAAAATGTTTTCATTTTTAATGAGACGCTGAATAAAAGAAGTTTAATCGCCGGCAAACGAAAACCCGCGACTTCCCGTAACTCCCGGACTCGGCCCGTATAGTCAAAAGTATACAAAGAAAGTACCCAGGGAGTAAACTCATTTCCGGAACGATTTTTTAAATTATTTTTTCACCACTAAAACGCATGAGACTTGTAGTCTTCAAACTTGTTTTCATTTTTGATGAGACGCTGAATAAAAGAAGTTTAATCGACGGCAAAGGAAAACCTGCGATTTCCCGTAAATCCCGGACTCGGCCTGTAAAGTCAAAAGTATACAAAGAAAGTACCCAGGGTGTAAACTCATTTCCCGAAACGATTTTTTAAATTATTATTTCACCACTAAAACGCATGAGACTTGTAGTTTTCAAAAATGTTTTCATTTTTGATGAGACGCTGAATAAAAGAAGTTTAATCGCCGGCAAACGAAAACCTGCGATTTCCCGTAAATCCCGGACTCGGCCCGTATAGTCAAAAGTATACAAAGAAGGTACCCAGGGTGTAAACTCATTTCCCGAACGATTTTTTAAATTATTTCTTCACCACTAAAACGCATAAGACTTGTAGTTTTCAAAAATGTTTTCATTTTTGATGAGACGCTAAATAAAAGAAGTTTAATCGCTGGCAAACGAAAACCCGCGATTTCCCGTAAATCCCGGGCTTGGCCCGTATAGTCAAAAGTATACAAAGAAAGTACCCAGGGAGTAAACTCATTTCCGGAACGATTTTTTAAATTATTATTTCACCACTAAAGCCCATGAGACATGTAGTTTTCAAAAATGTTTTCATTTTTGATGAGACATTGATTGAAAGAAGTTTAACGCCGGCAAACGAAAACCCGCCATTTCCCGTAAATCCCGAGCTTGGCCCGTATAGTCAAAAGTATACAAAAAAAGTACCCAGGGAGTAAACGCATTTCCGGATCGATTTTTTAAATTATTTTTTCACCACTAAAACGCATGAGACTTTTAGTCTTCAAACTTGTTTTCATTTTTGATGAGACGCTGAATAAAAGAAGTTTAATCGCCGGCAAAGGAAATACTGCGATTTCCCGTAAATCCCGGACTCGGCCTGTAAAGTCAAAGGTATACAAAGAAAGTACCCAGGGTGCAAACTCATTTCCCGAACGATTTTTTAAATTATTATTTCACCACTAAAACGCATGAGACTTGTAGTTTTCAAAAATGTTTTCATTTTTGATGAGACGCTGAATGAAAGAAGTTTAATCGCCGGCAAACGAAAACCTGCGATTTCCCGTAAATCCCGGACTCGGCCCGTATAGTCAAAAGTATACAAAGAAAGTACCCAGGGTGTAAACTCATTTCCCGAACGATTTTTTAAATTATTATTTCACCACTAAAGCCCATGAGACTTGTAGTTTTTAAAAATGTTTTCATTTTTGATGAGACCCTTAATGAAAGTGGTTTAATCGCCGGCAAACGAAAACCCACGATTTCCCGTAAATCCCGGGCTTGGCCTGTATAGTCGAATGTATACAAAGAATTACCCTGTGAGTAAACTCATTTCCAAAACGATTTTTTAAATTATCTTTTCACCACTAAAACGCATGAGACTTGTAGTTTTCAAAAATGTTTTCATTTTTGATGAGACACTGATTGAAAGAAGTTTAATCGCCGGCAAACGAAAACCCGCCATTTCCCGTAAATCCCGAGCTTGGCCCGTATAGTCAAAAGTATACAAAGAAAGTACCCAGGGAGTAAACGCATTTCCGGAACGATTTTTTAAATTATTTTTTCACCACTAAAACGCATGAGACTTGTAGTCTTCAAACTTGTTTTCATTTTTGATGAGACGCTGAATAAAAGAAGTTTAATCGCCGGCAAAGGAAAACCTGCGATTTCCTGTAAATCCCAGACTCGGCCTGTAAAGTCAAAGGTATACAAAGAAAGTACCCAGGGTGCAAACTCATTTCCCGAACGATTTTTTAAATTATTATTTCACCACTAAAACGCATGAGACTTGTAGTTTTCAAACTTGTTTTCATTTTTGATGAGACGCTGAATAAAAGAAGTTTAATCGCCGGCAAACAAAAACCTGCGAATTCCCGTAAATCCCAGACTCGGCCCGTATAGTCAAAGGTATACAAAGAAAATACCCAGGGAGTAAACTCATTTCCCGAACGATTTTTTAAATTATTATTTCACCACTAAAGCCCATGAGACTTGTAGTTTTTAAAAATGTTTTCATTTTTGATGAGACGCTAAATAAAAGGAGTTTAATCGCCGGCAAACGAAAACCCGCCATTTCCCGTAAACCCCGGACTCGGTCCGTATAGTCAAAAGTATACAAAGAAAGTACCCAGGGAGTAAACTCATTTCCCGAACGATTTTTTAAATTATTTTTTCACCACTAAAACGCATAAAACTTGTAGTTTTTAAAATTGTTTTCATTTTTGATGAGACGCTGAATAAAAGAAGTTTAATCGCCGGCAAACGAAAACCTGCGAATTCCCGTAAATCCCAGACTCGGCCCGTATAGTCAAAGGTATACAAAGAAAATACCCAGGGAGTAAACTCATTTCCCGAACGATTTTTTAAATTATTATTTCACCACTAAATCGCATGAGACTTGTAGTTTTCAAAAAAATTTTCATTTTTTATGAGACGCTGAATAAAAGAAGTTTAATCGCCGGCAAACTAAAAACTGCAATTTCCCGTAAATCCCAGACTCGGCATGTATAGTCAAAGGTATACAAAGAAAATACCCAGGGAGTAAACTCATTTCCCGAACGATTTTTTAAATTATTATTTCACCACTAAAGCCCATGAGACTTGTAGTTTTCAAAATTGTTTTCATTTTTGATGAGACGCTGATTAAAAAAGGTTTAATCGCTGGCAAACGAAAACCCGCCATTTCCCGTAAATCCCGGGCTTGGCCCGTATAGTGAAAAGTATACAGAGAAAGTATCCAGGGAGTAAACTCATTTCCCGAACGATTTTTTATATTATTTTTTCACCACTAAAACGCATGAGACTTGTAGTTTTCAAAAATGTTTTCATTTTTGAAGGAACGCTGAATAAAAGAAGTTTAATCGCCGGCAAACAAAAACACGCGATTTCCCGTAAATCCCGAACTCGGCCCGTATAGTCAAAAGTATACAAAGAAAGTACCCAGTGAGTAAACTCATTTCTCGAACTATTTTTTAAATTATTTTTTCACCACTAAATCGCATGAGACTTGTAGTTTTCAAAAATTTTTTCATTTTTTATGAAACGCTGAATAAAAGAAGTTTAATCGCCGGCAAACTAAAACCTGCGATTTCCCGTAAATCCCAGACTCGGCCCGTATAGTCAAAGGTATACAAAGAAAATACCCAGGGAGTAAACTCATTTCCCGAACGATTTTTTAAATTATTATTTCACCACTAAAGCCCATGAGACTTGTAGTTTTTAAAATTGTTTTCATTTTTGATGAGGCGCTGAATAAAAAAAGTTTAATCGCCGGCAAACGAAAACCTGCGATTTCTCGTAAATCCCGGACTCGGTCTGTAAAGTCAAAAGTATACAAAAAAGTACCCAGGGAGTAAACTCATTTCCCGAACGATTTTTTAAATTACTATTTAACCACTAAAGCCCATGAGACTTGTAGTTTTAAAAAATGTTTTTATTTTTGATGAGACGCTGATTAAAAAAAGTTTAATCGCCGGCAAACGAATACCCGCCATTTCCCGTAAATCCCGGGCTTGGCCCGTATAGTCAAAAGTATACAAAGAAAGTATCCAGGGAGTAAACTCATTTCCCGAACGATTTTTTATATTATTTTTTCACCACTAAAACGCATGAGACTTGTAGTTTTTAAAAATGTTTTCATTTTTGAAGGAACGCTGAATAAAAGAAGTTTAATCGCCGGCAAACGAAAACCCGCGATTTCCCGTAAATCACGGACTAGGCCCGTATAGTCAAAAGTATACAAAAAAGTACCCAGGGAGTAAAGTCTTTTCCCGAACGATTTTTTAAATTATTTTTTCACCACTAAAACGCATGAGACTTGTAGCTTTCAAAAATGTTTTCATTTTTGATGAGACGCCTAATGAAAGAGGTTTAATCGCCGGCAAACAAAAACCCGCGATTTCCCGTAAATCCCGGGCTTGTCCCGTATAGTCGAATGTATACAAAGAAAAGACCCTGTGAGTAAACTCATTTCCAGAACGATTGTTTAAATTATCTTTTCACCACTAAATCGCATGAGACTTGTAGTTTTCAAAAATGTCTTCATTCTTTATGAGACGCTAAATAAAAGGAGTTTAATCGCCGGCAAACGAAAACCCGCCATCTCCCGTAAACCCCGGACTCGGCCCGTATAGTCAAAAGTATACAAATAAAGTACCCAGGGAGTAAACTCATTTCCCGAACGATTTTTTAAATTTTTTTTTCACCACTAAAACGCATGAGACTTGTAGATTTCAAAAATGTTTTCATTTTTGATGAGACGCTGAATAAAAGAAATTTAATCGCCGGCAAACGAAAACCTGCGATTTCTCGTAAATCCCGGACTCGGTCTGTAAAGTCAAAAGTATACAAAAAAGTACCCAGGGAGTAAACTCATTTCCTGAACGATTTTTTAAATTAATATTTAACCACTAAAGCCCATGAGACTTGTAGTTTTCAAAAATGTTTTCATTTTTGATGAGACGCTGATTAAAAAAAGTTTAATCGCCGGCAAACGAAAACCCGCCATTTCCTGTAAATTCCGGGCTTGGCCCGTATAGTCAAAAGTATACAAAGAAAGTATCCAGGGAGTAAACTCATTTCCCGAACGATTTTTTAAAGTATTTTTTCACCACTAAAACGCATAAGACTTGTAGTTTTCAAAATTGTTTTCATTTTTGATGAGACGCTGAATAAAAGAAGTTTAATCGCCGGCAAACGAAAACCTGCGATTTCCCGTAAATCCCGGACTCGGCCTGTAAAGTCAAAAGTATACAAAAAAGTACCCAGGGAGTAAACTCATTTCCCGAACGATTTTTTAAATTATTATTTAACCACTAAAGCCCATGAGACTTGTAGTTTTCAAAAAATTTTTCATTTTTTATGAGACGCTGAATAAAAGAAGTTTAATCGCCGGCAAACTAAAACCTGCGATTTCCCGTAAATCCCAGACTCGGCCCGTATAGTCAAAGGTATACAAAGAAAATACCCAGGGAGTAAACTCATTTTCCGAACGATTTTTTAAATTATTATTTCACCACTAAAGCCCATGAGACTTGTAGTTTTTAAAATTGTTTTCATTTTTGATGAGGCGCTGAATAAAAGAAGTTTAATCGCCGGCAAACGAAAACCTGCGATTTCTCGTAAATCCCGGACTCGGTCTGTAAAGTCAAAAGTATACAAAAAAGTACCCAGGGAGTAAACTCATTTCCCGAACGATTTTTTAAATTACTATTTAACCACTAAAGCCCATGAGACTTGTAGTTTTAAAAAATGTTTTTATTTTTGATGAGACGCTGATTAAAAAAAGTTTAATCGCCGGCAAACGAAAACCCGCCATTTCCCGTAAATCCCGGGCTTGGCCCGTATAGTCAAAAGTATACAAAGAAAGTATCCAGGGAGTAAACTCATTTCCCGAACGATTTTTTATATTATTTTTTCACCACTAAAACGCATGAGACTTGTAGTTTTTAAAAATGTTTTCATTTTTGAAGGAACGCTGAATAAAAGAAGTTTAATCGCCGGCAAACGAAAACCCGCGATTTCCCGTAAATCACGGACTAGGCCCGTATAGTCAAAAGTATACAAAAAAGTACCCAGGGAGTAAACTCTTTTCCCGAACGATTTTTTAAATTATTTTTTCACCACTAAAACGCATGAGACTTGTAGCTTTCAAAAATGTTTTCATTTTTGATGAGACCCTAATGAAAGAGGTTTAATCGCCGGCAAACAAAACCAGCGATTTCCCCTAAATCTCGGGCTTGGCCCGTGTAGTCGAATGTATACAAAGAAAGTACCCAAGGAGTAAACTGATTTCCCGAACGATTTTTCAAATTATTTCTGCACCACTAGAACGAATGAGACTTGTAGTTTTCAAAAATGTTTTCATTTTTAATGAGACGCTTAATGAAAGAGGTTTAATCGCCGGCAAACAAAAACCCGCGATTTCCCGTAAATCCCGGGCTTGTCCCGTATAGTCGAATGTATACAAAGAAAAGACCCTGTGAGTAAACTCATTTCCAGAACGATTGTTTAAATTATCTTTTCCCCACTAAATCGCATGAGACTTGTAGTTTTCAAAAATGTCTTCATTCTTTATGAGACGCTAAATGAAAGGAGTTTAATCGCCGGCAAACGAAAACCCGCCATCTCCCGTAAACCCAGGACTCGGCCCGTATAGTCAAAAGTATACAAATAAAGTACCCAGGGAGTAAACTCATTTCCCGAACGATTTTTTAAATTATTTTTTCACCACTAAAACGCATGAGACTTGTAGATTTCAAAAATGTTTTCATTTTTGATGAGACGCTGAATAAAAGAAATTCAATCGCCGGCAAACGAAAACCTGCGATTTCTCGTAAATCCCGGACTCGGTCTGTAAAGTCAAAAGTATACAAAAAAGTACCCAGGGAGTAAACTCATTTCCTGAACGATTTTTTAAATTATTATTTAACCACTAAAGCCCATGAGACTTGTAGTTTTCAAAAATGTTTTCATTTTTGATGAGACGCTGATTAAAAAAAGTTTAATCGCCGGCAAACGAAAACCCGCCATTTCCTGTAAATTCCGGGCTTGGCCCGTATAGTCAAAAGTATACAAAGAAAGTATCCAGGGAGTAAACTCATTTCCCGAACGATTTTTTAAAGTATTTTTTCACCACTAAAACACATAAGACTTGTAGTTTTCAAAATTGTTTTCATTTTTGATGAGACGCTGAATAAAAGAAGTTTAATCGCCGGCAAACGAAAACCTGCGATTTCCCGTAAATCCCGGACTCGGCCTGTAAAGTCAAAAGTATACAAAAAAGTACCCAGGGAGTAAACTCATTTCCCGAACGATTTTTTAAATTATTATTTAACCACTAAAGCCCATGAGACTTGTAGTTTTCAAAAATGTTTTCATTTTTGATGAGACGCTGATTAAAAGAAGTTTAATCGCCGGCAAACGAAAACCCGCGATTTCCCGTAAATCACGGACTAGGCCCGTATAGTCAAAAGTATACAAAAAAGTACCCAGGGAGTAAACTCTTTTCCCGAACGATTTTTTAAATTATTTTTTCACCACTAAAACGCATGAGACTTGTAGCTTTCAAAAATGTTTTCATTTTTGATGAGACGCCTAATGAAAGAGGTTTAATCGCCGGCAAACAAAACCAGCGATTTCCCCTAAATCCCGGGCTTGGCCCGTGTAGTCGAATGTATACAAAGAAAGTACCCAAGGAGTAAACTGATTTCCCGAACGATATTTCAAATTATTTCTGCACCACTAGAACGAATGAGACTTGTAGTTTTCAAAAATGTTTTCATTTTTAATGAGACGCTTAAGGAAAGAGGTTTAATCGCCGGCAAACAAAAACCCGCGATTTCCTGTAAATCCCGGGCTTGTCCCGTATAGTCGAATGTATACAAAGAAAAGACCCTGTGAGTAAACTCATTTCCAGAACGATTGTTTAAATTATCTTTTCACCACTAAATCGCATGAGACTTGTAGTTTTCAAAAATGTCTTCATTCTTTATGAGACGCTAAATAAAAGGAGTTTAATCGCCGGCAAACGAAAACCCGCCATCTCCCGTAAACCCCAGACTCGGCCCGTATAGTCAAAAGTATACAAATAAAGTACCCAGGGAGTAAACTCATTTCCCGAACGATTTTTTAAATTATTTTTTCACCACTAAAACGCATGAGACTTGTAGATTTGAAAAATGTTTTCATTTTTGATGAGACGCTGAATAAAAGAAGTTTAATCGCCGGCAAACGAAAACCTGCGATTTCTCGTAAATCCCGGACTCGGTCTGTAAAGTCAAAAGTATACAAAAAAGTACCCAGGGAGTAAACTCATTTCCCGAACGATTTTTTAAAGTATTTTTTCACTACTAAAACGCATAAGACTTGCAGTTTTCAAAATTGTTTTCATTTTTGATGAGACGCTGAATAAAAGAAGTTTAATCGCCGGCAAACGAAAACCTGCGATTTCCCGTAAATCCCGGACTCGGCCTGTAAAGTCAAAAGTATACAAAAAAGTACCCAGGGAGTAAACTCATTTCCCGAACGATTTTTTAAATTAATATTTAACCACTAAAGCCCATGAGACTTGTAGTTTTCAAAAATGTTTTCATTTTTAATGTGACGCTGATTAAAAGAAGTTTAATCGCCGGCCAACGAAAACCCGCCATTTCCCGTAAATCCCGGGCTTGGCCCGTATAGCCAAAAGTATACAAAGAAAGTACCCAGGGAGTAAACTCATTTCCCGAACGATTTTTTAAATTATTTTTTCACCACTAAAACGCATGAGACTTGTAGTTTTTTAAAATATTTTCATTTTTGATGAGAGGTTTAATGAAAGAGGTTTAATTGCCGGAAAACGAAAACCAGCGATTTCCCCTAAATCCCGGGCTTGGCCCGTGTAGTCGAATGTATACAAAGAAAGTACCCTGTGATTAAACTCATTTCCAAAACGATTTTTTAAATTATTTTTTCACCACTAAAATGCATAAAACTTGCAATTTTCAAAAATGTTTTCATTTTTGATGAGACGCTGAATAAAAGAAGTTTTATCGCCGGCAAACGAAAACCCGCGATTTCCCGTAAATCCCGGGCTTGGCCCGTATAGTTAAAAGTATACAAAGAAAGTACCCAAGGAGTAAACTCATTTCCCGAACGATTATTTAAATTATTTTTTCACCACTAAAACGCATGAGACTTGTAGTTTTCAAACTTGTTTTCATTTTTGATGAGACGCTGAATAAAAGAAGTTTAATCGCCGGCAAACAAAAACCTGCGAATTCCCGTAAATCCCAGACTCGGCCCGTATAGTCAAAGGTATACAAAGAAAATACCCAGGGAGTAAACTCATTTCCCGAACGATTTTTTAAATTATTATTTCACCACTAAAGCCCATGAGACTTGTAGTTTTTAAAAATGTTTTCATTTTTGATGAGACGCTGAATAAAAGGAGTTTAATCGCCGGCAAACGAAAACCCGCCATTTCCCGTAAACCCCGGACTCGGCCGTATAGTCAAAAGTATACAAAGAAAGTACCCAGGGAGTAAACTCATTTCCCGAACGATTTTTTAAATTATTTTTTCACCACTAAAACGCATAAAACTTGTAGTTTTTAAAATTGTTTTCATTTTTGATGAGACGCTGAATAAAAGAAGTTTAATCGCCGGCAAACGAAAACCTGCGAATTCCCGTAAATCCCAGACTCGGCCCGTATAGTCAAAGGTATACAAAGAAAATACCCAGGGAGTAAACTCATTTCCCGAACGATTTTTTAAATTATTATTTCACCACTAAAACGCATGAGACTTGTAGTTTTTTAAAATATTTTCATTTTTGATGAGAGGTTTAATGAAAGAGGTTTAATTGCCGGAAAACGAAAACCAGCGATTTCCCCTAAATCCCGGGCTTGGCCCGTGTAGTCGAATGTATACAAAGAAAGTACCCTGTGATTAAACTCATTTCCAAAACGATTTTTTAAATTATTTTTTCACCACTAAAATGCATAAAACTTGCAATTTTCAAAAATGTTTTCATTTTTGATGAGACGCTGAATAAAAGAAGTTTTATCGCCGGCAAACGAAAACCCGCGATTTCCCGTAAATCCCGGGCTTGGCCCGTATAGTTAAAAGTATACAAAGAAAGTACCCAAGGAGTAAACTCATTTCCCGAACGATTATTTAAATTATTTTTTCACCACTAAAACGCATGAGACTTGTAGTTTTCAAACTTGTTTTCATTTTTGATGAGACGCTGAATAAAAGAAGTTTAATCGCCGGCAAACAAAAACCTGCGAATTCCCGTAAATCCCAGACTCGGCCCGTATAGTCAAAGGTATACAAAGAAAATACCCAGGGAGTAAACTCATTTCCCGAACGATTTTTTAAATTATTATTTCACCACTAAAGCCCATGAGACTTGTAGTTTTTAAAAATGTTTTCATTTTTGATGAGACGCTGAATAAAAGGAGTTTAATCGCCGGCAAACGAAAACCCGCCATTTCCCGTAAACCCCGGACTCGGCCGTATAGTCAAAAGTATACAAAGAAAGTACCCAGGGAGTAAACTCATTTCCCGAACGATTTTTTAAATTATTTTTTCACCACTAAAACGCATAAAACTTGTAGTTTTTAAAATTGTTTTCATTTTTGATGAGACGCTGAATAAAAGAAGTTTAATCGCCGGCAAACGAAAACCTGCGAATTCCCGTAAATCCCAGACTCGGCCCGTATAGTCAAAGGTATACAAAGAAAATACCCAGGGAGTAAACTCATTTCCCGAACGATTTTTTAAATTATTATTTCACCACTAAATCGCATGAGACTTGTAGTTTTCAAAAAATTTTTCATTTTTTATGAGACGCTGAATAAAAGAAGTTTAATCGCCGGCAAACTAAAAACTGCAATTTCCCGTAAATCCCAGACTCGGCATGTATAGTCAAAGGTATACAAAGAAAATACCCAGGGAGTAAACTCATTTCCCGAACGATTTTTTAAATTATTATTTCACCACTAAAGCCCATGAGACTTGTAGTTTTCAAAATTGTTTTCATTTTTGATGAGGCGCTGAATAAAAGAAGTTTAATCGCCGGCAAACGAAAACCTGCGATTTCTCGTAAATCCCGGACTCGGTCTGTAAAGTCAAAAGTATACAAAAAAGTACCCAGGGAGTAAACTCATTTCCCGAATGATTTTTTAAATTACTATTTAACCACTAAAGCCCATGAGACTTGTAGTTTTCAAAACTGTTTTCATTTTTGATGAGACGCTGATTAAAAAAGGTTTAATCGCTGGCAAACGAAAACCCGCCATTTCCCGTAAATCCCGGGCTTGGCCCGTATAGTCAAAAGTATACAGAGAAAGTATCCAGGGAGTAAACTCATTTCCCGAACGATTTTTTATATTATTTTTTCACCACTAAAACGCATGAGACTTGTAGTTTTCAAAAAATTTTTCATTTTTTATGAGACGCTGAATAAAAGAAGTTTAATCGCCGGCAAACGAAAACCTGCGATTTCTCGTAAATCCCGGACTCGGTCTGTAAAGTCAAACGTATACAAAAAAGTACCCAGGGAGTAAACTCATTTCCCGAACGATTTTTTAAATTACTATTTAACCACTAAAGCCCATGAGACTTGTAGTTTTAAAAAATGTTTTTATTTTTGATGAGACGCTGATTAAAAAAAGTTTAATCGCCGGCAAACGAAAACCCGCCATTTCCCGTAAATCCCGGGCTTGGCCCGTATAGTCAAAAGTATACAAAGAAAGTATCCAGGGAGTAAACTCATTTCCCGAACGATTTTTTATATTATTTTTTCACCACTAAAACGCATGAGACTTGTAGTTTTTAAAAATGTTTTCATTTTTGAAGGAACGCTGAATAAAAGAAGTTTAATCGCCGGCAAACGAAAACCCGCGATTTCCCGTAAATCACGGACTAGGCCCGTATAGTCAAAAGTATACAAAAAAGTACCCAGGGACTAAACTCTTTTCCCGAACGATTTTTTAAATTATTTTTTCACCACTAAAACGCATGAGACTTGTAGCTTTCAAAAATGTTTTCATTTTTGATGAGACGCCTAATGAAAGAGGTTTAATCGCCGGCAAACAAAACCAGCGATTTCCCCTAAATCCCGGGCTTGGCCCGTGTAGTCGAATGTATACAAAGAAAGTACCCAAGGAGTAAACTGATTTCCCGAACAATTTTTCAAATTATTTCTGCACCACTAGAACGAATGAGACTTGTAGTTTTCAAAAATGTTTTCATTTTTAATGAGACGCTTAATGAAAGAGGTTTAATCGCCAGCAAACAAAAACCCGCGATTTCCCGTAAATCCCGGGCTTGTCCCGTATAGTCGAATGTATACAAAGAAAAGACCCTGTGAGTAAACTCATTTCCAGAACGATTGTTTAAATTATCTTTTCACCACTAAATCGCATGAGACTTGTAGTTTTCAAAAATGTCTTCATTCTTTATGAGACGCTAAGTAAAAGGAGTTTAATCGCCGGCAAACGAAAACCCGCCATCTCCCGTAAACCCCGGACTCGGCCCGTATAGTCAAAAGTATACAAATAAAGTACCCAGGGAGTAAACTCATTTCCCGAACGATTTTTTAAATTATTTTTTCACCACTAAAACGCATGAGACTTGTAGTTTTCAAAAATGTTTTCATTTTTGAAGGAAGGCTGAATAAAAGAAGTTTAATCGCCGGCAAACGAAAACCCGCGATTTCCCGTAAATCCCGGACTAGGCCCGTATAGTCAAAAGTATACAAAAAAGTACCCAGGGAGTAAACTCATTTCCCGAACGATTTTTTAAATTATTTTTTCACCACTAAAACGCATGAGACTTGTAGTTTTCAAAAATATTTTCATTTTTGATGAGACGCTTAATGAAAGAGGTTTAATCGCCGGCAAACGAAAACCAACGATTTCCCCTAAATCCCGGGCTTGGCCCGTGTAGTCGAATGTATACAAAGAAAGTACCCAAGGAGTAAACTGATTTCCCGAACGATTTTTCAAATTATTTCTGCACCGCTAGAACGAATGAGACTTGTAGTTTTCAAAAATGTTTTCATTTTTAATGAGACGCTTAATGAAAGAGGTTTAATCGCCGGCAAACGAAAACCCGCGATTTCCCGTAAATCCCGGGCTTGTCCCGTATAGTCGAATGTATACAAAGAAAGTACCCTGTGAGTAAACTCATTTCCAGAACGATTTTTTAAATTATCTTTTCAGCACTAAATCGCATGAGACTTGTAGTTTTCAAAAATGTTTTCATTTTTGATGAGACCCTGAATAAAAGAAGTTTAATCGCCGGCAAACGAAAACCTGCGATTTCCCGTAAATCCCAGACTCGGCCCGTATAGTCAAAAGTATACAAAGAAAGTACCCAGGTAGTAAACTGATTTCCCGAACGATTTTTCAAATTATTTCTGCACCACTAGAACGAATGATACTTGTAGTTTTCAAAAATGTTTTCATTTTTAATGAGACGCTTAATGAAAGAGGTTTAATCGCCGGCAAACGAAAACCCGCAATTTCTCGTAAATCCCGGGCTTGTCCCGTATAGTCGAATGTATACAAAAAAGTACCATGTGAGTAAACTCATTTCCAGAACGATTTTTTAAATTATCTTTTCAGCACTAAATCGCATGAGACTTGTAGTTTTCAAAAATGTTTTCATTTTTGATGAGACGCTGAATAAAAGAAGTTTAATCGCCGGCAAACGAAAACCTGCGATTTCCCGTAAATCCCAGACTCGGCCCGTATAGTCAAAAGTATACAAAGAAAGTACCCAGGTAGTAAACTGATTTCCCGAACGATTTTTCAAATTATTTCTGCACCACTAGAACGAATGATACTTGTAGTTTTCAAAAATGTTTTCATTTTTAATGAGACGCTTAATGAAAGAGGTTTAATCGCCGGCAAACGAAAACCCGCAATTTCTCGTAAATCCCGGGCTTGTCCCGTATAGTCGAATGTATACAAAAAAGTACCATGTGAGTAAACTCATTTCCAGAACGATTTTTTAAATTATCTTTTCACCACTAAAACGCATAAGATTTGTAGTTTTCAAAAGTGTTTTCATTTTTGATGAGACGCTGAATAAAAGAAGTTTAATCGCCGGCAAACGAAAACCCGCGATTTCCCGTAAATCCCAGGCTTGGCCCGTAAAGTCAAAAGTATACAAAGAAAGTACCCAGGGAGTAAACTCATTTCCAGAACGATTTTTTAAATTATTTTTTCACCACTAAAACGCATAAGATTTGTAGTTATCAAAAGTGTTTTCATTTTTGATGAGACGCTGAATAAAAGAAGTTTAATCGCCGGCAAACAAAAACCCGCGATTTCCCGTAAATCCCAGGCTTGGCCAGTATAGTCAAAAGTATACAAAGAAAGTACCCAGGGAGTAAACTCATTTCCCGAACGATTTTTTAAATTATTTTTTCACCACTAAAACGCATGAGACTTGTAGTTTTTAAATTTGTCTTCATTTTTGATAAGACGCTGAATAAAAGAAGTTTAATCGCCGGCAAACGAAAACCCGCGATTTCCCGTAAATCCCGGGCTTGACCCGTATAGTTGAATGTATATAAAGAAAGTAAACAGGGAGTAAACTCATTTCCCGAACGATTTTTTAAGTTATTATTTCACCACTAAAGCCCATGAGACTTGTAGTTTTCAAAACTGTTTTCATTTTTGATGAGACGCTGATTAAAAAAGGTTTAATCGCTGGCAAACGAAAACCCGCCATTTCCCGTAAATCCCGGGCTTGGCCTGTATAGTCAAAAGTATACAGAGAAAGTATCCAGGGAGTAAACTCATTTCCCGAACGATTTTTTATATTATTTTTTCACCACTAAAACGCATGAGACTTGTAGTTTTCAAAAATGTTTTCATTTTTGATGAGACGCTTAATGAAAGAGGTTTAATCGCCGGCAAACGAAAACCAACGATTTCCCCTAAATCCCGGGCTTGGCCCGTGTAGTCGAATGTATACAAAGAAAGTACCCAAGGAGTAAACTGATTTCCCGAACGATTTTTCAAATTATTTCTGCACCACTAGAACGAATGAGACTTGTAGTTTTCAAAAATGTTTTCATTTTTAATGAGACGCTTAATGAAAGAGGTTTAATCGCCGGCAAACGAAAACCCGCGATTTCCCGTAAATCCCGGGCTTGTCCCGTATAGTCGAATGTATACAAAGAAAGTACCCTGTGAGTAAACTCATTTCCAGAACGATTTTTTAAATTATCTTTTCAGCACTAAATCGCATGAGACTTGTAGTTTTCAAAAATGTTTTCATTTTTGATGAGACGCTGAATAAAAGAAGTTTAATCGCCGGCAAACGAAAACCTGCGATTTCCCGTAAATCCCAGACTCGGCCCGTATAGTCAAAAGTATACAAAGAAAGTACCCAGGTAGTAAACTGATTTCCCGAACGATTTTTCAAATTATTTCTGCACCACTAGAACGAATGATACTTGTAGTTTTCAAAAATGTTTTCATTTTTAATGAGACGCTTAATGAAAGAGATTTAATCGCCGGCAAACGAAAACCCGCGATTTCTCGTAAATCCCGGACTCGGTCTGTAAAGTCAAAAGTATACAAAAAAGTACCCAGGGAGTAAACTCATTTCCCGAACGATTTTTTAAAGTATTTTTTCACTACTAAAACGCATAAGACTTGTAGTTTTCAAAATTGTTTTCATTTTTGATGAGACGCTGAATAAAAGAAGTTTAATCGCCGGCAAACGAAAACCTGCGATTTCCCGTAAATCCCGGACTCGGCCTGTAAAGTCAAAAGTATACAAAAAAGTACCCAGGGAGTAAACTCATTTCCCGAACGATTTTTTAAATTAATATTTAACCACTAAAGCCCATGAGACTTGTAGTTTTCAAAAATGTTTTCATTTTTAATGTGACGCTGATTAAAAGAAGTTTAATCGCCGGCCAACGAAAACCCGCCATTTCCCGTAAATCCCGGGCTTGGCCCGTATAGCCAAAAGTATACAAAGAAAGTACCCAGGGAGTAAACTCATTTCCCGAACGATTTTTTAAATTATTTTTTCACCACTAAAACGCATGAGACTTGTAGTTTTTTAAAATATTTTCATTTTTGATGAGAGGTTTAATGAAAGAGGTTTAATTGCCGGAAAACGAAAACCAGCGATTTCCCCTAAATCCCGGGCTTGGCCCGTGTAGTTGAATGTATACAAAGAAAGTACCCTGTGATTAAACTCATTTCCAAAACGATTTTTTAAATTATTTTTTCACCACTAAAATGCATAAAACTTGCAATTTTTAAAAATGTTTTCATTTTTGATGAGACGCTGAATAAAAGAAGTTTTATCGCCGGCAAACGAAAACCCGCGATTTCCCGTAAATCCCGGGCTTGGCCCGTATAGTTAAAAGTATACAAAGAAAGTACCCAAGGAGTAAACTCATTTCCCGAACGATTATTTAAATTATTTTTTCACCACTAAAACGCATGAGACTTGTAGTTTTCAAACTTGTTTTCATTTTTGATGAGACGCTGAATAAAAGAAGTTTAATCGCCGGCAAACAAAAACCTGCGAATTCCCGTAAATCCCAGACTCGGCCCGTATAGTCAAAGGTATACAAAGAAAATACCCAGGGAGTAAACTCATTTCCCGAACGATTTTTTAAATTATTATTTCACCACTAAAGCCCATGAGACTTGTAGTTTTTAAAAATGTTTTCATTTTTGATGAGACGCTGAATAAAAGGAGTTTAATCGCCGGCAAACGAAAACCCGCCATTTCCCGTAAACCCCGGACTCGGCCGTATAGTCAAAAGTATACAAAGAAAGTACCCAGGGAGTAAACTCATTTCCCGAACGATTTTTTAAATTATTTTTTCACCACTAAAACGCATAAAACTTGTAGTTTTTAAAATTGTTTTCATTTTTGATGAGACGCTGAATAAAAGAAGTTTAATCGCCGGCAAACGAAAACCTGCGAATTCCCGTAAATCCCAGACTCGGCCCGTATAGTCAAAGGTATACAAAGAAAATACCCAGGGAGTAAACTCATTTCCCGAACGATTTTTTAAATTATTATTTCACCACTAAATCGCATGAGACTTGTAGTTTTCAAAAAATTTTTCATTTTTTATGAGACGCTGAATAAAAGAAGTTTAATCGCCGGCAAACTAAAAACTGCAATTTCCCGTAAATCCCAGACTCGGCATGTATAGTCAAAGGTATACAAAGAAAATACCCAGGGAGTAAACTCATTTCCCGAACGATTTTTTAAATTATTATTTCACCACTAAAGCCCATGAGACTTGTAGTTTTCAAAATTGTTTTCATTTTTGATGAGGCGCTGAATAAAAGAAGTTTAATCGCCGGCAAACGAAAACCTGCGAATTCCCGTAAATCCCAGACTCGGCCCGTATAGTCAAAGGTATACAAAGAAAATACCCAGGGAGTAAACTCATTTCCCGAACGATTTTTTAAATTATTATTTCACCACTAAATCGCATGAGACTTGTAGTTTTCAAAAAAATTTTCATTTTTTATGAGACGCTGAATAAAAGAAGTTTAATCGCCGGCAAACTAAAAACTGCAATTTCCCGTAAATCCCAGACTCGGCATGTATAGTCAAAGGTATACAAAGAAAATACCCAGGGAGTAAACTCATTTCCCGAACGATTTTTTAAATTATTATTTCACCACTAAAGCCCATGAGACTTGTAGTTTTCAAAATTGTTTTCATTTTTGATGAGGCGCTGAATAAAAGAAGTTTAATCGCCGGCAAACGAAAACCTGCGATTTCTCGTAAATCCCGGACTCGGTCTGTAAAGTCAAAAGTATACAAAAAAGTACCCAGGGAGTAAACTCATTTCCCGAATGATTTTTTAAATTACTATTTAACCACTAAAGCCCATGAGACTTGTAGTTTTCAAAACTGTTTTCATTTTTGATGAGACGCTGATTAAAAAAGGTTTAATCGCTGGCAAACGAAAACCCGCCATTTCCCGTAAATCCCGGGCCTGGCCCGTATAGTCAAAAGTATACAGAGAAAGTATCCAGGGAGTAAACTCATTTCCCGAACGATTTTTTATATTATTTTTTCACCACTAAAACGCATGAGACTTGTAGTTTTCAAAAAATTTTTCATTTTTTATGAGACGCTGAATAAAAGAAGTTTAATCGCCGGCAAACGAAAACCTGCGATTTCTCGTAAATCCCGGACTCGGTCTGTAAAGTCAAACGTATACAAAAAAGTACCCAGGGAGTAAACTCATTTCCCGAACGATTTTTTAAATTACTATTTAACCACTAAAGCCCATGAGACTTGTAGTTTTAAAAAATGTTTTTATTTTTGATGAGACGCTGATTAAAAAAAGTTTAATCGCCGGCAAACGAAAACCCGCCATTTCCCGTAAATCCCGGGCTTGGCCCGTATAGTCAAAAGTATACAAAGAAAGTATCCAGGGAGTAAACTCATTTCCCGAACGATTTTTTATATTATTTTTTCACCACTAAAACGCATGAGACTTGTAGTTTTTAAAAATGTTTTCATTTTTGAAGGAACGCTGAATAAAAGAAGTTTAATCGCCGGCAAACGAAAACCCGCGATTTCCCGTAAATCACGGACTAGGCCCGTATAGTCAAAAGTATACAAAAAAGTACCCAGGGACTAAACTCTTTTCCCGAACGATTTTTTAAATTATTTTTTCACCACTAAAACGCATGAGACTTGTAGCTTTCAAAAATGTTTTCATTTTTGATGAGACGCCTAATGAAAGAGGTTTAATCGCCGGCAAACAAAACCAGCGATTTCCCCTAAATCCCGGGCTTGGCCCGTGTAGTCGAATGTATACAAAGAAAGTACCCAAGGAGTAAACTGATTTCCCGAACAATTTTTCAAATTATTTCTGCACCACTAGAACGAATGAGACTTGTAGTTTTCAAAAATGTTTTCATTTTTAATGAGACTCTTAATGAAAGAGGTTTAATCGCCAGCAAACAAAAACCCGCGATTTCCCGTAAATCCCGGGCTTGTCCCGTATAGTCGAATGTATACAAAGAAAATACCTGTGAGTAAACTCATTTCCAGAACGATTGTTTAAATTATCTTTTCACCACTAAATCGCATGAGACTTGTAGTTTTCAAAAATGTCTTCATTCTTTATGAGACGCTAAATAAAAGGAGTTTAATCGCCGGCAAACGAAAACCCGCCATCTCCCGTAAACCCCGGACTCGGCCCGTATAGTCAAAAGTATACAAATAAAGTACCCAGGGAGTAAACTCATTTCCCGAACGATTTTTTAAATTATTTTTTCACCACTAAAACGCATGAGACTTGTAGATTTCAAAAATGTTTTCATTTTTGATGAGACGCTGAATAAAAGAAGTTTAATCGCCGGCAAACGAAAACCTGCGATTTCTCGTAAATCCCGGACTCGGTCTGTAAAGTCAAAAGTATACAAAAAAGTACCCAGGGAGTAAACTCATTTCCTGAACGATTTTTTAAATTATTATTTAACCACTAAAGCCCATGAGACTTGTAATTTTCAAAAATGTTTTCATTTTTGATGAGACGCTGATTAAAAAAAGTTTAATCGCCGGCAAACGAAAACCCGCCATTTCCCGTAAATCCCGGGCTTGGCCCGTATAGTCAAAAGTATACAAAGAAAGTATCCAGGGAGTAAACTCATTTCCCGAACGATTTTTTATATTATTTTTTCACCACTAAAACGCATGAGACTTGTAGTTTTTAAAAATGTTTTCATTTTTGAAGGAACGCTGAATAAAAGAAGTTTAATCGCCGGCAAACGAAAACCCGCGATTTCCCGTAAATCACGGACTAGGCCCGTATAGTCAAAAGTATACAAAAAAGTACCCAGGGACTAAACTCTTTTCCCGAACGATTTTTTAAATTATTTTTTCACCACTAAAACGCATGAGACTTGTAGCTTTCAAAAATGTTTTCATTTTTGATGAGACGCCTAATGAAAGAGGTTTAATCGCCGGCAAACAAAACCAGCGATTTCCCCTAAATCCCGGGCTTGGCCCGTGTAGTCGAATGTATACAAAGAAAGTACCCAAGGAGTAAACTGATTTCCCGAACAATTTTTCAAATTATTTCTGCACCACTAGAACGAATGAGACTTGTAGTTTTCAAAAATGTTTTCATTTTTAATGAGACGCTTAATGAAAGAGGTTTAATCGCCAGCAAACAAAAACCCGCGATTTCCCGTAAATCCCGGGCTTGTCCCGTATAGTCGAATGTATACAAAGAAAATACCTGTGAGTAAACTCATTTCCAGAACGATTGTTTAAATTATCTTTTCACCACTAAATCGCATGAGACTTGTAGTTTTCAAAAATGTCTTCATTCTTTATGAGACGCTAAATAAAAGGAGTTTAATCGCCGGCAAACGAAAACCCGCCATCTCCCGTAAACCCCGGACTCGGCCCGTATAGTCAAAAGTATACAAATAAAGTACCCAGGGAGTAAACTCATTTCCCGAACGATTTTTTAAATTATTTTTTCACCACTAAAACGCATGAGACTTGTAGATTTCAAAAATGTTTTCATTTTTGATGAGACGCTGAATAAAAGAAGTTTAATCGCCGGCAAACGAAAACCTGCGATTTCTCGTAAATCCCGGACTCGGTCTGTAAAGTCAAAAGTATACAAAAAAGTACCCAGGGAGTAAACTCATTTCCTGAACGATTTTTTAAATTATTATTTAACCACTAAAGCCCATGAGACTTGTAATTTTCAAAAATGTTTTCATTTTTGATGAGACGCTGATTAAAAAAAGTTTAATCGCCGGCAAACGAAAACCCGCCATTTCCCGTAAATCCCGGGCTTGGCCCGTATAGTCAAAAGTATACAAAGAAAGTATCCAGGGAGTAAACTCATTTCCCAAACGATTTTTTATATTATTTTTTCACCACTAAAACGCATGAGACTTGTAGTTTTCAAAAATGTTTTCATTTTTGAAGGAAGGCTGAATAAAAGAAGTTTAATCGCCGGCAAACGAAAACCCGCGATTTCCCGTAAATCCCGGACTAGGCCCGTATAGTCAAAAGTATACAAAAAAGTACCCAGGGAGTAAACTCATTTCCCGAACGATTTTTTAAATTATTTTTTCACCACTAAAACGCATGAGACTTGTAGTTTTCAAAAATATTTTCATTTTTGATGAGACGCTTAATGAAAGAGGTTTAATCGCCGGCAAACGAAAACCAACGATTTCCCCTAAATCCCGGGCTTGGCCCGTGTAGTCGAATGTATACAAAGAAAGTACCCAAGGAGTAAACTGATTTCCCGAACGATTTTTCAAATTATTTCTGCACCACTAGAACGAATGAGACTTGTAGTTTTCAAAAATGTTTTCATTTTTAATGAGACGCTTAATGAAAGAGGTTTAATCGCCGGCAAACGAAAACCCGCGATTTCCCGTAAATCCCGGGCTTGTCCCGTATAGTCGAATGTATACAAAGAAAGTACCCTGTGAGTAAACTCATTTCCAGAACGATTTTTTAAATTATCTTTTCAGCACTAAATCGCATGAGACTTGTAGTTTTCAAAAATGTTTTCATTTTTGATGAGACGCTGAATAAAAGAAGTTTAATCGCCGGCAAACGAAAACCTGCGATTTCCCGTAAATCCCAGACTCGGCCCGTATAGTCAAAAGTATACAAAGAAAGTACCCAGGTAGTAAACTGATTTCCCGAACGATTTTTCAAATTATTTCTGCACCACTAGAACGAATGATACTTGTAGTTTTCAAAAATGTTTTCATTTTTAATGAGACGCTTAATGAAAGAGGTTTAATCGCCGGCAAACGAAAACCCGCGATTTCTCGTAAATCCCGGGCTTGTCCCGTATAGTCGAATGTATACAAAAAAGTACCATGTGAGTAAACTCATTTCCAGAACGATTTTTTAAATTATCTTTTCACCACTAAAACGCATAAGATTTGTAGTTTTCAAAAGTGTTTTCATTTTTGATGAGACGCTGAATAAAAGAAGTTTAATCGCCGGCAAACGAAAACCCGCGATTTCCCGTAAATCCCAGGCTTGGCCCGTAAAGTCAAAAGTATACAAAGAAAGTACCCAGGGAGTAAACTCATTTCCAGAACGATTTTTTAAATTATTTTTTCACCACTAAAACGCATAAGATTTGTAGTTATCAAAAGTGTTTTCATTTTTGATGAGACGCTGAATAAAAGAAGTTTAATCGCCGGCAAACAAAAACCCGCGATTTCCCGTAAATCCCAGGCTTGGCCAGTATAGTCAAAAGTATACAAAGAAAGTACCCAGGGAGTAAACTCATTTCCCGAACGATTTTTTAAATTATTTTTTCACCACTAAAACGCATGAGACTTGTAGTTTTTAAATTTGTCTTCATTTTTGATAAGACGCTGAATAAAAGAAGTTTAATCGCCGGCAAACGAAAACCCGCGATTTCCCGTAAATCCCGGGCTTGACCCGTATAGTTGAATGTATATAAAGAAAGTAAACAGGGAGTAAACTCATTTCCCGAACGATTTTTTAAGTTATTATTTCACCACTAAAGCCCATGAGACTTGTAGTTTTCAAAACTGTTTTCATTTTTGATGAGACGCTGATTAAAAAAGGTTTAATCGCTGGCAAACGAAAACCCGCCATTTCCCGTAAATCCCGGGCTTGGCCTGTATAGTCAAAAGTATACAGAGAAAGTATCCAGGGAGTAAACTCATTTCCCGAACGATTTTTTATATTATTTTTTCACCACTAAAACGCATGAGACTTGTAGTTTTTAAAAATGTTTTCATTTTTGAAGGAACGCTGAATAAAAGAAGTTTAATCGCCGGCAAACGAAAACCCGCGATTTCCCGTAAATCACGGACTAGGCCCGTATAGTCAAAAGTATACAAAAAAGTACCCAGGGAGTAAACTCTTTTCCCGAACGATTTTTTAAATTATTTTTTCACCACTAAAACGCATGAGACTTGTAGCTTTCAAAAATGTTTTCATTTTTGATGAGACGCCTAATGAAAGAGGTTTAATCGCCGGCAAACAAAACCAGCAATTTCCCCTAAATCCCGGGCTTGGCCCGTGTAGTCGAATGTATACAAAGAAAGTACCCAAGGAGTAAACTGATTTCCCGAACGATTTTTCAAATTATTTCTGCACCACTAGAACGAATGAGACTTGTAGTTTTCAAAAATGTTTTCATTTTTAATGAGACGCTTAATGAAAGAGGTTTAATCGCCAGCAAACAAAAACCCGCGATTTCCCGTAAATCCCGGGCTTGTCCCGTATAGTCGAATGTATACAAAGAAAAGACCCTGTGAGTAAACTCATTTCCAGAACGATTGTTTAAATTATCTTTTCACCACTAAATCGCATGAGACTTGTAGTTTTCAAAAATGTCTTCATTCTTTATGAGACGCTAAATAAAAGGAGTTTAATCGCCGGCAAACGAAAACCCGCCATCTCCCGTAAACCCCGGACTCGGTCTGTAAAGTCAAAAGTATACAAAAAAGTACCCAGGGAGTAAACTCATTTCCTGAACGATTTTTTAAATTATTATTTAACCACTAAAGCCCATGAGACTTGTAATTTTCAAAAATGTTTTCATTTTTGATGAGACGCTGATTAAAAAAAGTTTAAACGCCGGCAAACGAAAACCCGCCATTTCCCGTAAATCCCGGGCTTGGCCCGTATAGTCAAAAGTATACAAAGAAAGTATCCAGGGAGTAAACTCATTTCCCAAACGATTTTTTATATTATTTTTTCACCACTAAAACGCATGAGACTTGTAGTTTTCAAAAATGTTTTCATTTTTGAAGGAAGGCTGAATAAAAGAAGTTTAATCGCCGGCAAACGAAAACCCGCGATTTCCCGTAAATCCCGGACTAGGCCCGTATAGTCAAAAGTATACAAAAAAGTACCCAGGGAGTAAACTCATTTCCCGAACGATTTTTTAAATTATTTTTTCACCACTAAAACGCATGAGACTTGTAGTTTTCAAAAATGTTTTCATTTTTGATGAGACGCTTAATGAAAGAGGTTTAATCGCCGGCAAACGAAAACCAACGATTTCCCCTAAATCCCGGGCTTGGCCCGTGTAGTCGAATGTATACAAAGAAAGTACCCAAGGAGTAAACTGATTTCCCGAACGATTTTTCAAATTATTTCTGCACCACTAGAACGAATGAGACTTGTAGTTTTCAAAAATGTTTTCATTTTTAATGAGACGCTTAATGAAAGAGGTTTAATCGCCGGCAAACGAAAACCCGCGATTTCCCGTAAATCCCGGGCTTGTCCCGTATAGTCGAATGTATACAAAGAAAGTACCCTGTGAGTAAACTCATTTCCAGAACGATTTTTTAAATTATCTTTTCAGCACTAAATCGCATGAGACTTGTAGTTTTCAAAAATGTTTTCATTTTTGATGAGACGCTGAATAAAAGAAGTTTAATCGCCGGCAAACGAAAACCTGCGATTTCCCGTAAATCCCAGACTCGGCCCGTATAGTCAAAAGTATACAAAGAAAGTACCCAGGTAGTAAACTGATTTCCCGAACGATTTTTCAAATTATTTCTGCACCACTAGAACGAATGATACTTGTAGTTTTCAAAAATGTTTTCATTTTTGATGAGACGCTGAATAAAAGAAGTTTAATCGCCGGCAAACGAAAACCCGCGATTTCCCGTAAATCCCAGGCTTGGCCCGTAAAGTCAAAAGTATACAAAGAAAGTACCCAGGGAGTAAACTCATTTCCAGAACGATTTTTTAAATTATTTTTTCACCACTAAAACGCATAAGATTTGTAGTTATCAAAAGTGTTTTCATTTTTGATGAGACGCTGAATAAAAGAAGTTTAATCGCCGGCAAACAAAAACCCGCGATTTCCCGTAAATCCCAGGCTTGGCCAGTATAGTCAAAAGTATACAAAGAAAGTACCCAGGGAGTAAACTCATTTCCCGAACGATTTTTTAAATTATTTTTTCACCACTAAAACGCATGAGACTTGTAGTTTTTAAATTTGTCTTCATTTTTGATAAGACGCTGAATAAAAGAAGTTTAATCGCCGGCAAACGAAAACCCGCGATTTCCCGTAAATCCCGGGCTTGACCCGTATAGTTGAATGTATATAAAGAAAGTAAACAGGGAGTAAACTCATTTCCCGAACGATTTTTTAAGTTATTATTTCACCACTAAAGCCCATGAGACTTGTAGTTTTCAAAACTGTTTTTATTTTTGATGAGACGCTGATTAAAAAAGGTTTAATCGCTGGCAAACGAAAACCCGCCATTTCCCGTAAATCCCGGGCTTGGCCTGTATAGTCAAAAGTATACAGAGAAAGTATCCAGGGAGTAAACTCATTTCCCGAACGATTTTTTATATTATTTTTTCACCACTAAAACGCATGAGACTTGTAGTTTTCAAAAAATTTTTCATTTTTTATGAGACGCTGAATAAAAGAAGTTTAATCGCCGGCAAACGAAAACCTGCGATTTCTCGTAAATCCCGGACTCGGTCTGTAAAGTCAAACGTATACAAAAAAGTATCCAGGGAGTAAACTCATTTCCCGAACGATTTTTTAAATTACTATTTAACCACTAAAGCCCATGAGACTTGTAGTTTTAAAAAATGTTTTTATTTTTGATGAGACGCTGATTAAAAAAAGTTTAATCGCCGGCAAACGAAAACCCGCCATTTCCCGTAAATCCCGGGCTTGGCCCGTATAGTCAAAAGTATACAAAGAAAGTATCCAGGGAGTAAACTCATTTCCCGAACGATTTTTTATATTATTTTTTCACCACTAAAACGCATGAGACTTGTAGTTTTTAAAAATGTTTTCATTTTTGAAGGAACGCTGAATAAAAGAAGTTTAATCGCCGGCAAACGAAAACCCGCGATTTCCCGTAAATCACGGACTAGGCCCGTATAGTCAAAAGTATACAAAAAAGTACCCAGGGAGTAAACTCTTTTCCCGAACGATTTTTTAAATTATTTTTTCACCACTAAAACGCATGAGACTTGTAGCTTTCAAAAATGTTTTCATTTTTGATGAGACGCCTAATGAAAGAGGTTTAATCGCCGGCAAACAAAACCAGCAATTTCCCCTAAATCCCGGGCTTGGCCCGTGTAGTCGAATGTATACAAAGAAAGTACCCAAGGAGTAAACTGATTTCCCGAACGATTTTTCAAATTATTTCTGCACCACTAGAACGAATGAGACTTGTAGTTTTCAAAAATGTTTTCATTTTTAATGAGACGCTTAATGAAAGAGGTTTAATCGCCAGCAAACAAAAACCCGCGATTTCCCGTAAATCCCGGGCTTGTCCCGTATAGTCGAATGTATACAAAGAAAAGACCCTGTGAGTAAACTCATTTCCAGAACGATTGTTTAAATTATCTTTTCACCACTAAATCGCATGAGACTTGTAGTTTTCAAAAATGTCTTCATTCTTTATGAGACGCTAAATAAAAGGAGTTTAATCGCCGGCAAACGAAAACCCGCCATCTCCCGTAAACCCCGGACTCGGCCCGTATAGTCAAAAGTATACAAATAAAGTACCCAGGGAGTAAACTCATTTCCCGAACGATTTTTTAAATTATTTTTTCACCACTAAAACGCATGAGACTTGTAGATTTCAAAAATGTTTTCATTTTTGATGAGACGCTGAATAAAAGAAGTTTAATCGCCGACAAACGAAAACCTGCGATTTCTCGTAAATCCCGGACTCGGTCTGTAAAGTCAAAAGTATACAAAAAAGTACCCAGGGAGTAAACTCATTTCCTGAACGATTTTTTAAATTATTATTTAACCACTAAAGCCCATGAGACTTGTAATTTTCAAAAATGTTTTCATTTTTGATGAGACGCTGATTAAAAAAAGTTTAATCGCCGGCAAACGAAAACCCGCCATTTCCCGTAAATCCCGGGCTTGGCCCGTATAGTCAAAAGTATACAAAGAAAGTATCCAGGGAGTAAACTCATTTCCCGAACGATTTTTTATATTATTTTTTCACCACTAAAACGCATGAGACTTGTAGTTTTCAAAAATGTTTTCATTTTTGAAGGAAGGCTGAATAAAAGAAGTTTAATCGCCGGCAAACGAAAACCCGCGATTTCCCGTAAATCCCGGACTAGGCCCGTATAGTCAAAAGTATACAAAAAAGTACCCAGGGAGTAAACTCATTTCCCGAACGATTTTTTAAATTATTTTGACACCACTAAAACGCATGAGACTTGTAGTTTTCAAAAATGTTTTCATTTTTGAAGGAAGGCTGAATAAAAGAAGTTTAATCGCCGGCAAACGAAAACCCGCGATTTCCCGTAAATCCCGGACTAGGCCCGTATAGTCAAAAGTATACAAAAAAGTACCCATGGAGTAAACTCATTTCCCGAACGATTTTTTAAATTATTTTTTCACCACTAAAACGCATGAGACTTGTAGTTTTCAAAAATGTTTTCATTTTTGATGAGACGCTTAATGAAAGAGGTTTAATCGCCGGCAAACGAAAACCAACGATTTCCCCTAAATCCCGGGCTTGGCCCGTGTAGTCGAATGTATACAAAGAAAGTACCCAAGGAGTAAACTGATTTCCCGAACGATTTTTCAAATTATTTCTGCACCACTAGAACGAATGAGACTTGTAGTTTTCAAAAATGTTTTCATTTTTAATGAGACGCTTAATGAAAGAGGTTTAATCGCCGGCAAACGAAATCCCGCGATTTCCCGTAAATCCCGGGCTTGTCCCGTATAGTCGAATGTATACAAAGAAAGTACCCTGTGAGTAAACTCATTTCCAGAACGATTTTTTAAATTATCTTTTCAGCACTAAATCGCATGAGACTTGTAGTTTTCAAAAATGTTTTCATTTTTGATGAGACGCTGAATAAAAGAAGTTTAATCGCCGGCAAACGAAAACCTGCGATTTCCCGTAAATCCCAGACTCGGCCCGTATAGTCAAAAGTATACAAAGAAAGTACCCAGGTAGTAAACTGATTTCCCGAACGATTTTTCAAATTATTTCTGCACCACTAGAACGAATGATACTTGTAGTTTTCAAAAATGTTTTCATTTTTAATGAGACGCTTAATGAAAGAGGTTTAATCGCCGCCAAACGAAAACCCGCGATTTCTCGTAAATCCCGGGCTTGTCCCGTATTGTCGAATGTATACAAAAAAGTACCATGTGAGTAAACTCATTTCCAGAACGATTTTTTAAATTATCTTTTCACCACTAAAACGCATAAGATTTGTAGTTTTCAAAAGTGTTTTCATTTTTGATGAGACGCTGAATAAAAGAAGTTTAATCGCCGGCAAACGAAAACCCGCGATTTCCCGTAAATCCCAGGCTTGGCCCGTAAAGTCAAAAGTATACAAAGAAAGTACCCAGGGAGTAAACTCATTTCCAGAACGATTTTTTAAATTATTTTTTCACCACTAAAACGCATAAGATTTGTAGTTTTCAAAAGTGTTTTCATTTTTGATGAGACGCTGAATAAAAGAAGTTTAATCGCCGGCAAACGAAAACCTGCGATTTCCCGTAAATCCCAGACTCGGCCCGTATAGTCAAAAGTATACAAAGAAAGTACCCAGGTAGTAAACTGATTTCCCGAACGATTTTTCAAATTATTTCTGCACCACTAGAACGAATGATACTTGTAGTTTTCAAAAATGTTTTCATTTTTAATGAGACGCTTAATGAAAGAGGTTTAATCGCCGCCAAACGAAAACCCGCGATTTCTCGTAAATCCCGGGCTTGTCCCGTATTGTCGAATGTATACAAAAAAGTACCATGTGAGTAAACTCATTTCCAGAAGGATTTTTTAAATTATCTTTTCACCACTAAAACGCATAAGATTTGTAGTTTTCAAAAGTGTTTTCATTTTTGATGAGACGCTGAATAAAAGAAGTTTAATCGCCGGCAAACGAAAACCCGCGATTTCCCGTAAATCCCAGGCTTGGCCCGTAAAGTCAAAAGTATACAAAGAAAGTACCCAGGGAGTAAACTCATTTCCAGAACGATTTTTTAAATTATTTTTTCACCACTAAAACGCATAAGATTTGTAGTTTTCAAAAGTGTTTTCATTTTTGATGAGACGCTGAATAAAAGAAGTTTAATCGCCGGCAAACAAAAACCCGCGATTTCCCGTAAATCCCAGGCTTGGCCAGTATAGTCAAAAGTATACAAAGAAAGTACCCAGGGAGTAAACTCATTTCCCGAACGATTTTTTAAATTATTTTTTCACCACTAAAACGCATGAGACTTGTAGTTTTTAAATTTGTCTTCATTTTTGATAAGACGCTGAATAAAAGAAGTTTAATCGCCGGCAAACGAAAACCCACGATTTCCCGTAAATCCCGGGCTTGACCCGTATAGTCAAAAGTATACAGAGAAAGTATCCAGGGAGTAAACTCATTTCCCGAACGATTTTTTATATTATTTTTTCACCACTAAAACGCATGAGACTTGTAGTTTTCAAAAAAATTTTCTTTTTTTATGAGACGCTGAATAAAAGAAGTTTAATCGCCGGCAAACGAAAACCTGCGATTTCTCGTAAATCCCGGACTCGGTCTGTAAAGTCAAACGTATACAAAAAAGTACCCAGGGAGTAAACTCATTTCCCGAACGATTTTTTAAATTACTATTTAACCACTAAAGCCCATGAGACTTGTAGTTTTAAAAAATGTTTTTATTTTTGATGAGACGCTGATTAAAAAAAGTTTAATCGCCGGCAAACGAAAACCCGCCATTTCCCGTAAATCCCGGGCTTGGCCCGTATAGTCAAAAGTATACAAAGAAAGTATCCAGGGAGTAAACTCATTTCCCGAACGATTTTTTATATTATTTTTTCACCACTAAAACGCATGAGACTTGTAGTTTTTAAAAATGTTTTCATTTTTGAAGGAACGCTGAATAAAAGAAGTTTAATCGCCGGCAAACGAAAACCCGCGATTTCCCGTAAATCACGGACTAGGCCCGTATAGTCAAAAGTATACAAAAAAGTACCCAGGGAGTAAACTCTTTTCCCGAACGATTTTTTAAATTATTTTTTCACCACTAAAACGCATGAGACTTGTAGCTTTCAAAAATGTTTTCATTTTTGATGAGACGCCTAATGAAAGAGGTTTAATCGCCGGCAAACAAAACCAGCGATTTCCCCTAAATCCCGGGCTTGGCCCGTGTAGTCGAATGTATACAAAGAAAGTACCCAAGGAGTAAACTGATTTCCCGAACGATTTTTCAAATTATTTCTTCACCACTAGAACGAATGAGACTTGTAGTTTTCAAAAATGTTTTCATTTTTAATGAGACGCTTAATGAAAGAGGTTTAATCGCCAGCAAACAAAAACCCGCGATTTCCCGTAAATCCCGGGCTTGTCCCGTATAGTCGAATGTATACAAAGAAAAGACCCTGTGAGTAAACTCATTTCCAGAACGATTGTTTAAATTATCTTTTCACCACTAAATCGCATGAGACTTGTAGTTTTCAAAAATGTCTTCATTCTTTATGAGACGCTAAATAAAAGGAGTTTAATCGCCGGCAAACGAAAACCTGCGATTTCCCGTAAATCCCAGACTCGGCCCGTATAGTCAAAAGTATACAAAGAAAGTACCCAGGTAGTAAACTGATTTCCCGAACGATTTTTCAAATTATTTCTGCACCACTAGAACGAATGATACTTGTAGTTTTCAAAAATGTTTTCATTTTTAATGAGACGCTTAATGAAAGAGGTTTAATCGCCGGCAAACGAAAACCCGCGATTTCTCGTAAATCCCGGGCTTGTCCCGTATAGTCGAATGTATACAAAAAAGTACCATGTGAGTAAACTCATTTCCCGAACGATTTTTTAAATTATCTTTTCAGCACTAAATCGCATGAGACTTGTAGTTTTCAAAAATGTTTTCATTTTTGATGAGACGCTGAATAAAAGAAGTTTAATCGCCGGCAAACGAAAACCTGCGATTTCCCGTAAATCCCAGACTCGGCCCGTATAGTCAAAAGTATACAAAGAAAGTACCCAGGTAGTAAACTGATTTCCCGAACGATTTTTCAAATTATTTCTGCACCACTAGAACGAATGATACTTGTAGTTTTCAAAAATGTTTTCATTTTTAATGAGACGCTTAATGAAAGAGGTTTAATCGCCGGCAAACGAAAACCCGCGATTTCTCGTAAATCCCGGGCTTGTCCCGTATAGTCGAATGTATACAAAAAAGTACCATGTGAGTAAACTCATTTCCAGAACGATTTTTTAAATTATCTTTTCACCACTAAAACGCATAAGATTTGTAGTTTTCAAAAGTGTTTTCATTTTTGATGAGACGCTGAATAAAAGAAGTTTAATCGCCGGCAAACGAAAACCCGCGATTTCCCGTAAATCCCAGGCTTGGCCCGTAAAGTCAAAAGTATACAAAGAAAGTACCCAGGGAGTAAACTCATTTCCAGAACGATTTTTTAAATTATTTTTTCACCACTAAAACGCATAAGATTTGTAGTTTTCAAAAGTGTTTTCATTTTTGATGAGACGCTGAATAAAAGAAGTTTAATCGCCGGCAAACAAAAACCCGCGATTTCCCGTAAATCCCAGGCTTGGCCCGCATAGTCTAAAGTATACAAAGAAAGTAACCAGGGAGTAAACTCATTTCCCGAACGATTTCTTAAATTATTATTTCACCACTAAAGCCCATGAGACTTGTAGTTTTTAAAAATGTTTTTATTTTTGATGAGACGCTTAATGAAAGAGGTTTAATCGCCGGCAAACGAAAACCCGCGATTTCCCGCAAATCCCGGGCTTGTCCCGTATAGCCGAATGTATACAAAGAAAGTACCCAGGTAGTAAACTGATTTCCCAAACGATTTTTCAAATTATTTCTGCACCACTAGAACGAATGATACTTGTAGTTTTCAAAAATGTTTTCATTTTTAATGAGACGCTTAATGAAAGAGGTGTAATCGCCGGCAAACGAAAACCCGCGATTTCTCGTAAATCCCGGGCTTGTCCCGTATAGTCGAATGTATACAAAGAAAGTACCATGTGAGTAAACTCATTTCCAGAACGATTTTTTAAATTATCTTTTCACCACTAAAACGCATAAGATTTGTAGTTTTCAAAAGTGTTTTCATTTTTGATGAGACGCTGAATAAAAGAAGTTTAATCGCCGGCAAACGAAAACCCGCGATTTCCCGTAAATCCCAGGCTTGGCCCGTAAAGTCAAAAGTATACAAAGAAAGTACCCAGGGAGTAAACTCATTTCCAGAAGGATTTTTTAAATTATTTTTTCACCACTAAAACGCATAAGATTTGTAGTTTTCAAAAGTGTTTTCATTTTTAATGAGACGCTTAATGAAAGAGGTTTAATCGCCGGCAAACGAAAACCCGCGATTTCTCGTATATCCCGGGCTTGTCCCGTATAGTCGAATGTATACAAAAAAGTACCATGTGAGTAAACTCATTTCCAGAACGATTTTTTAAATTATCTTTTCACCACTAAAACGCATAAGATTTGTAGTTTTCAAAAGTGTTTTCATTTTTGATGAGACGCTGAATAAAAGAAGTTTAATCGCCGGCAAACGAAAACCCGCGATTTCCCGTAAATCCCAGGCTTGGCCCGTAAAGTCAAAAGTATACAAAGAAAGTACCCAGGGAGTAAACTCATTTCCAGAACGATTTTTTAAATTATTTTTTCACCACTAAAACGCATAAGATTTGTAGTTTTCAAAAGTGTTTTCATTTTTGATGAGACGCTGAATAAAAGAAGTTTAATCGCCGGCAAACAAAAACCCGCGATTTCCCGTAAATCCCAGGCTTGGCCAGTATAGTCAAAAGTATACAAATAAAGTACCCAGGGAGTAAACTCATTTCCCGAACGATTTTTTAAATTATTTTTTCACCACTAAAACGCATGAGACTTGTAGTTTTTAAATTTGTCTTCATTTTTGATAAGACGCTGAATAAAAGAAGTTTAATCGCCGGCAAACGAAAACCTGCGATTTCCCGTAAATCCCAGACTTGGCCCGTATAGTCTAAAGTATACAAAGAAAGTAACCAGGGAGTAAACTCATTTCCCGAACGATTTCTTAAATTATTATTTCACCACTAAAGCCCATGAGACTTGTAGTTTTTAAAAATGTTTTTATTTTTGATGAGACGCTTAATGAAAGAGGTTTAATCGCCGGCAAACGAAAACCCGCGATTTCCCGCAAATCCCGGGCTTGTCCCGTATAGCCGAATGTATACAAAGAAAGTACCCAGGTAGTAAACTGATTTCCCAAACGATTTTTCAAATTATTTCTGCACCACTAGAACGAATGATACTTGTAGTTTTCAAAAATGTTTTCATTTTTAATGAGACGCTTAATGAAAGAGGTGTAATCGCCGGCAAACGAAAACCCGCGATTTCTCGTAAATCCCGGGCTTGTCCCGTATAGTGGAATGTATACAAAGAAAGTACCATGTGAGTAAACTCATTTCCAGAACGATTTTTTAAATTATCTTTTCACCACTAAAACGCATAAGATTTGTAGTTTTCAAAAGTGTTTTCATTTTTGATGAGACGCTGAATAAAAGAAGTTTAATCGCCGGCAAACGAAAACCCGCGATTTCCCGTAAATCCCAGGCTTGGCCCGTAAAGTCAAAAGTATACAAAGAAAGTACCCAGGGAGTAAACTCATTTCCAGAAGGATTTTTTAAATTATTTTTTCACCACTAAAACGCATAAGATTTGTAGTTTTCAAAAGTGTTTTCATTTTTGATGAGACGCTGAATAAAAGAAGTTTAATCGCCGGCGAACGAAAACCCGCGATTTCCCGTAAATCCCAGGCTTGGCAAGTATAGTCAAAAGTATACAAAGAAAGTACCCAGGGAGTAAACTCATTTCCCGAACGATTTTTTAAATTATTTTTTCACCACTAAAACGCATGAGACTTGTAGTTTTTAAATTTGTCTTCATTTTTGATAAGACGCTGAATAAAAGAAGTTTAATCGCCGGCAAACGAAAACCCGCGATTTCCCGTAAATCCCGGGCTTGACCCGTATAGTTGAATGTATATAAAGAAAGTAAACAGGGAGTAAACTCATTTCCCGAACGATTTTTTAAGTTATTATTTCACCACTAAAGCCCATGAGACTTGTAGTTTTTAAAAATGTTTTCATTTTTGATGAGACGCTTAATGAAAGAGGTTTAATCGCCGGCAAACGAAAACCTGCGATTTCCCGCAAATCCCGGGCTTGGCCCGTATAGTCGAATGTATGCAAAGAAAGTACCCTGTGAGTAAACTCATTCCCAGAACGATTTTTTAAATTATTTTTTCACCACTAAAACGCATGAGACTTGTAGTTTTCAAAAATGTTTTCATTTTTGATGAGACGCTGAATAAAAGAAGTTTAATCGCCGGCAAACGAAAACCCGCGATTTCCCGTAAATCCCGGGCTTGGCCCGTATAGTCAAAAGTATACAAAGAAAGTACCCAGGGAGTAAACTCATTTCCCGAACGATTTTTTAAATTATTTTTTCACCACTAAAACGCATGAGACTTGTAGTTTTCAAAAATGATTTCATTTTTGATGAGACGCTGAATAAAAGAAGTTTAATTGCCGGCAAACGAAAACCCACGAATTCCCGTAAATCCCGGGCTTGGCCCGTATAGTTGAATGTATATAAAGAAAGTACCCAAGGAGTAAACTTATTTTCCGAACGATTTTTCAAATTATTTGTTCACCACTACAACGAATGAGACTTGTAGTTTTCAAAATGGTTTTCATTTTTAATGAGACGCTTAATGAAAGAGGTTTAATCGCCGGCAAACGAAAACCCGCGATTTCCCGTAAATCCCGGGCTTGTCCCGTATAGTCGAATGTATACAAAGAAAGTACCCTGTGAGTAAACTTATTTCCAGAACGATTTTTTAAATTATCTTTTCACCACTAAATCGCATGAGACTTGTAGTTTTCAAAAATGTTTTCATTTTTGATAAAACGCTGAATAAAAGAAGTTTAATCGCCAGCAAACGAAAACCCGCGATTTCCCGTAAATCCCAGGCTTGGCCCGTATAGTCAAAAGTATACAAAGAAAGTACCCAGGGAGTAAACTCATTTCCCGAACGATTTTTTAAATTATTTTTTCACCACTAAAACGCATGAGATTTGTAGTTTTCAAACTTGTCTTCATTTTTGATAAGACGCTGAATAAAAGAAGTTTAATCGCCGGCAAACGAAAACCCGCGATTTCCCGTAAATCCCGGGCTTGACCCGTATAGTTGAATGTATATAAAGAAAGTACCCAGGGAGTAAACTCATTTCCCGAACGATTTTTTAAGTTATTATTTCACCACTAAAGCCCGTGAGACTTGTAGTTTTTAAAAATGTTTTCATTTTTGATGAGACGGTTAATGAAAGAGGTTTAATCGCTGGCAAACGAAAACCCGCGATTTCCCGCAAATCCCGGGCTTGGCCCGTATAGTTGAATGTATATAAAGAAAGTACCCAAGGAGTAAACTTATTTTCCGAACGATTTTTCAAATTATTTGTTCACCACTACAACGAATGAGACTTGTAGTTTTCAAAAATGTTTTCATTTTTAATGAGACGCTTAATGAAAGAGGTTTAATCGCCGGCAAACGAAAACCCGCGATTTCCCGTAAATCCCGGGCTTGTCCCGTATAGTCGAATGTATACAAAGAAAGTACCCTGTGAGTAAACTTATTTCCAGAACGATTTTTTAAATTATCTTTTCACCACTAAATCGCATGAGACTTGTAGTTTTCAAAAATGTTTTCATTTTTGATGAGACGCTTAATAAAAGAGGTTTAATCGCCGGCAAACGAAAACTCGCAATTTCCCGCAAATCCCGGGCTTGGCCCGTATAGTCGAATGTATACAAAGAAAGTACCCTGTGAGTAAACTCATTTCCAGAACGATTTTTTAAATTATTTTTTCACCACTAAAACGCATGAGACTTGTAGTTTTAAAAAATGTTTTCATTTTTGATGAGACGCTGAATAAAAGAAGTTTAATCGCCGGCAAATGAAAACCTGCGATTTCCCGTAAATCCCGGGCTTGGCCCGTATAGCCCAATGTATACAAAGAAAGTACCCTGTGAGTAAACTCATTTCCTGAATGATTTCTTAAATTATTTTTTCACCACTAAAACGCATAAGATTTGTAGTTTTCAAAAATGTTTTCATTTTTGATGAGACGCTGAATAAAAGAAGTTTAATCGCCGGCAAACGAAAACCCGCGATTTCCCGTAAATCCCGTGCTTGGCCCGTATAGTTGAATGTATATAAAGAAAGTACCCAAGGAGTAAACTTATTTTCCGAACGATTTTTCAAATTATTTGTTCACCACTACAACGAATGAGACTTGTAGTTTTCAAAAATGTTTTCATTTTTAATGAGACGCTTAATGAAAGAGGTTTAATCGCCGGCAAACGAAAACCCGCGATTTCCCGTAAATCCCGGGCTTGTCCCGTATAGTCGAATGTATACAAAGAAAGTACCCTGTGAGTAAACTTATTTCCAGAACGATTTTTTAAATTATCTTTTCACCACTAAATCGCATGAGACTTGTAGTTTTCAAAAATGTTTTCATTTTTGATGAGACGCTTAATAAAAGAGGTTTAATCGCCGGCAAACGAAAACTCGCAATTTCCCGCAAATCCCGGGCTTGGCCCGTATAGTCGAATGTATACAAAGAAAGTACCCTGTGAGTAAACTCATTTCCAGAACGATTTTTTAAATTATTTTTTCACCACTAAAACGCATGAGACTTGTAGTTTTAAAAAATGTTTTCATTTTTGATGAGACGCTGAATAAAAGAAGTTTAATCGCCGGCAAATGAAAACCTGCGATTTCCCGTAAATCCCGGGCTTGGCCCGTATAGCCCAATGTATACAAAGAAAGTACCCTGTGAGTAAACTCATTTCCTGAATGATTTCTTAAATTATTTTTTCACCACTAAAACGCATAAGATTTGTAGTTTTCAAAAATGTTTTCATTTTTGATGAGACGCTGAATAAAAGAAGTTTAATCGCCGGCAAACGAAAACCCGCGATTTCCCGTAAATCCCGGGCTTGGCCCGTATAGTTGAATGTATATAAAGAAAGTACCCAAGGAGTAAACTTATTTTCCGAACGATTTTTCAAATTATTTGTTCACCACTACAACGAATGAGACTTGTAGTTTTCAAAAATGTTTTCATTTTTAATGAGACGCTTAATGAAAGAGGTTTAATCGCCGGCAAACGAAAACCCGCGATTTCCCGTAAATTCTGGGCTTGTCCCGTATAGTCGAATGTATACAAAGAAAGTACCCTGTGAGTAAACTCATTTCCAGAACGATTTTTTAAATTATCTTTTCACCACTAAATCGCATGAGACTTGTAGTTTTCAAAAATGTTTTCATTTTTGATAAGACGCTGATTAAAAGAAGTTTAATCGCCGTCAAACGAAAACCTGCGATTTCCCGTAAATCCCAGACTCGGCACGTATAGTCAAAAGTATACAAAGAAAGTACCCAGGGAGTAAACCCATTTCCCGAACGATTTTTTAAATTATTATTTCACCACTAAAGCTCATGAGACTTGTAGTTTTTAAAAATGTTTTCATTTTTGATGAGACGCTTAATAAAAGAGGTTTAATCGCCGGCAAACGAAAACTCGCGATTTCCCGCAAATCCCAGGCTTGGCCCGTATAGTCGAATGTATACAAAGAAAGTACCCTGTGAGTAAACTCATTTCCAGAACGATTTTTCAAATTATTTTTTCACCACTAAAACGCATAAGACTTGTAGTTTTCAAAAATGTTTTCATTTTTGATGAGACGCTGAATAAAAGAATTTTAATCGCCGGCAAAAGAAAACCCGCGATTTCCCGTAAATCCCGAGCTTGGCCCGTATAGTCAAAAGCATACAAAGAAAGTACCCAGGGAGTAAACTCATTTCCCGAACGATTTTTTTAAATTATTTCTTCACCACTAAAACGCATGAGACTTGTAGTTTTCAAAAATGTTTTCATTTTTGATGAGACGCTTAATAAAAGAAGTTTAATCGCCGGCAAACGAAAACCTGCGATTTACCGTAAATCCCAGACTCGGCCCGTATAGTCAAAAGTATACAAAGAGAGTACCCAGGGAGTAAACTCATTTCCCGAACGATTTTTTAAATTATCTTTTTACCACTAAAACGCATGAGACTTGCAGTTTTCAAAAATGTTTTCATTTTTGATGAGACGCTTAATGAAAGAGGTTTAATCGCCGGCAAACGAAATCCCGCGATTTCCCGTAAATCCCGTTCTTGGCCCGTATAGTTGAATGTATACAAAGAAAGTACCCAAGGAGTAAACTCATTTCCCAAACGATTTTTTAAATTTTTTTTCACCACTAAAACGCATGAGACTTGTAGTTTTCAAAAATGTTTTCATTTTTGATGAGACGCCTAATAAAAGAAGTTTAATCGCCGGCAAACGAAAACCTGCGATTTACCGTAAATCCCAGACTCGGCCCGTATAGTCAAAAGTATACAAAGAGAGTACCCAGGGAGTAAACTCATTTCCCGAACGATTTTTTAAATTATCTTTTTACCACTAAAACGCATGAGACTTGCAGTTTTCAAAAATGTTTTCATTTTTGATGAGACTCTTAATGAAAGAGGTTTAATCGCCGGCAAACGAAATCCCGCGATTTCCCGTAAATCCCGTTCTTGGCCCGTATAGTTGAATGTATACAAAGAAAGTACCCAAGGAGTAAACTCATTTCCCGAACGATTTTTTAAAATTTTTTTCACCACTAAAACGCATGAGACTTGTAGTTTTCAAAAATGTTTTCATTTTTGATGAGACGCTTAATAAAAGAGGTTTAATCGCCGGCAAACGAAAACCCGCGATTTCCCGCAAATCCCGGGCTTGGCCCGTATAGTCGAATGTATACAAAGAAAGTACCCTGTGAGTAAACTCATTTCCAGAACGATTTTTTAAATTATTTTTTCACCACTAAAACGCATGAGACTTGTAGTTTTCAAAAATGTTTTCATTTTTGATGAGACGCTGAATAAGAGAAGTTTAATCGCCGGCAAACGAAATTCCGCGATTTCCCGTAAATCCCGGGCTTGGCCCGTATAGTCAAAAGTATACAAAGAAAGTACCCAGGGAGTAAACTCATTTCCCGAACGATTTTTTAAATTATTTCTTCACCACTAAAACGCATGAGACTTGTAGTTTCAAACTTGTTTTCATTTTTGATGAGACGCTGAATAAAAGAAGTTTAATCGCCGGCAAACGAAAACCCGCGATTTCCCGTAAATCCCGGGCTTGGCCCGTATAGTTGAATGTATACAAAGAAAGTACCCAAGGAGTAAACTCATTTCCCGAACGATTTTTTAAATTTTTTTTTACCACTAAAACGCATGAGACTTGTAGTTTTCAAAAATGTTTTCATTTTTGATGAGACGCTTAATAAAAGAAGTTTAATCGCCGGCAAACAAAAACCTGCGATTTACCGTAAATCCCAGACTCGGCCCGTATAGTCAAAAGTATACAAAGAGAGTACCCAGGGAGTAAACTCATTTCCCGAACGATTTTTTAAATTATCTTTTTACCACTAAAACGCATGAGACTTGCAGTTTTCAAAAATGTTTTCATTTTTGATGAGACGCTTAATGAAAGAGGTTTAATGGCCGGCAAACGAAATCCCGCGATTTCCCGTAAATCCCGTTCTTGGCCCGTATAGTTGAATGTATACAAAGAAAGTACCCAAGGAGTAAACTCATTTCCCGAACGATTTTTTAAATTTTTTTTTTACCACTAAAACGCATGAGACTTGTAGTTTTCAAAAATGTTTTCATTTTTGATGAGACGCTTAATGAAAGAGGTTTAATCGCCGGCAAACGAAAACCCGCGATTTCCCGCAAATCCCGGGCTTGGCCCGTATAGTCGAATGTATACAAAGAAAGTACCCTGTGAGTAAACTCATTTCCAGAACGATTTTTTAAATTATTTTTTCACCACTAAAACGCATGAGACTTGTAGTTTTCAAAAATGTTTTCATTTTTGATGAGACGCTGAATAAGAGAAGTTTAATCGCCGGCAAACGAAAACCCGCGATTTCCCGTAAATCCCGGGCTTGGCCCGTATAGTCAAAATTATACAAAGAAAGTACCCAGGGAGTAAACTCATTTCCCGAACGATTTTTTAAATTATTTCTTCACCACTAAAACGCATGAGACTTGTAGTTTCAAACTTGTTTTCATTTTTGATGAGACGCTGAATAAAAGAAGTTTAATCGCCGGCAAACGAAAACCCGCGATTTCCCGTAAATCCCGGGCTTGGCCCGTATAGTTGAATGTATACAAAGAAAGTACCCAAGGAGTAAACTCATTTCCCGAACGATTTTTTAAATTTTTTTTTACCACTAAAACGCAAGAGACTTGTAGTTTTCAAAAATGTTTTCATTTTTGATGAGACGCTTAATGAAAGAGGTTTAATCGCCGGCAAACGAAAACCCGCGATTTCCCGCAAATCCCGGGCTTGGCCCGTATAGTCGAATGTATACAAAGAAAGTACCCTGTGAGTAAACTCATTTCCAGAACGATTTTTTAAATTATTTTTTCACCACTAAAACGCATGAGACTTGTAGTTTTCAAAAATGTTTTCATTTTTGATGAGACGCTGAATAAGAGAAGTTTAATCGCCGGCAAACGAAAACCCGCGATTTCCCGTAAATCCCGGGCTTGGCCCGTATAGTCAAAATTATACAAAGAAAGTACCCAGGGAGTAAACTCATTTCCCGAACGATTTTTTAAATTATTTCTTCACCACTAAAACGCATGAGACTTGTAGTTTCAAACTTGTTTTCATTTTTGATGAGACGCTGAATAAAAGAAGTTTAATCGCCGGCAAACGAAAACCTGCGATTTACCGTAAATCCCAGACTCTGCCCGTATAGTCAAAAGTATACAAAGAAAGTACCCAGGGAGTAAACTCATTTCCCGAACGATCTTTTTAAATTATTTCTTCACCACTAAAACGCATGAGACTTGTAGTTTTCAAAAATGTTTTCATTTTTGATGAGACGCTTAATAAAAGAAGTTTAATCGCCGGCAATCGAAAACCTGCGATTTACCGTAAATCCCAGACTCGGCCCGTATAGTCAAAAGTATACAAAGAAAGTACCCAGGGAGTAAACTCATTTCCCGAACGATTTTTTAAATTATTTCTTCACCACTAAAACGCATGAGACTTGTAGTTTCAAACTTGTTTTCAATTTTGATGAGACGCTGAATAAAAGAAGTTTAATCGCCGGCAAACGAAAACCCGCGATTTCCCGTAAATCCCGGGCTTGGCCCGTATAGTTGAATGTATACAAAGAAAGTACCCAAGGAGTAAACTCATTTCCCGAACGATTTTTTAAATTTTTTTTTACCACTAAAACGCATGAGACTTGTAGTTTTCAAAAATGTTTTCATTTTTGATGAGACGCTTAATGAAAGAGGTTTAATCGACGGCAAAAGAAAATCCGCGATTTCCCGTAAATCCCGGGCTTGGCCCGTATAGTCAAAAGCATACAAAGAAAGTACCCAGGGAGTAAACTCAATTCCCGAACGATTTTTTTAAATTATTTCTTCACCACTAAAACGCATGAGACTTGCAGTTTTCAAAAATGTTTTCATTTTTGATGAGACTCTTAATAAAAGAAGTTTAATCGCCGGCAAACGAAAACCTGCGATTTACCGTAAATCCCAGACTCTGCCCGTATAGTCAAAAGTATACAAAGAAAGTACCCAGGGAGTAAACTCATTTCCCGAACGATTTTTTTAAATTATTTCTTCACCACTAAAACGCATGAGACTTGTAGTTTTCAAAAATGTTTTCATTTTTGATGAGACGCTTAATAAAAGAAGTTTAATCGCCGGCAATCGAAAACCTGCGATTTACCGTAAATCCCAGACTCGGCCCGTATAGTCAAAAGTATACAAAGAAAGTACCCAGGGAGTAAACTCATTTCCCGAACGATTTTTTAAATTATCTTTTTACCACTAAAACGCATGAGACTTGCAGTTTTCAAAAATGTTTTCATTTTTGATGAGACGCTTAATAAAAGAAGTTTAATCGCCGGCAAACGAAAACCTGCGATTTACCGTAAATCCCAGACTCGGCCCGTATAGTCAAAAGTATACAAAGAGAGTACCCAGGGAGTAAACTCATTTCCCGAACGATTTTTTAAATTATCTTTTTACCACTAAAACGCATGAGACTTGCAGTTTTCAAAAATGTTTTCATTTTTGATGAGACGCTTAATGAAAGAGGTTTAATCGCCGGCAAACGAAATCCCGCGATTTCCCGCAAATCCCGGGCTTGGCCCGTATAGTCGAATGTATACAAAGAAAGTACCCTGTGAGTAAACTCATTTCCAGAACGATTTTTTAAATTATTTTTTCACCACTAAAACGCATGAGACTTGTAGTTTTCAAAAATGTTTTCATTTTTGATGAGACGCTGAATAAGAGAAGTTTAATCGCCGGCAAACGAAATTCCGCGATTTCCCGTAAATCCCGGGCTTGGCCCGTATAGTCAAAAGTATACAAAGAAAGTACCCAGGGAGTAAACTCATTTCCCGAACGATTTTTTAAATTATTTCTTCACCACTAAAACGCATGAGACTTGTAGTTTCAAACTTGTTTTCATTTTTGATGAGACGCTGAATAAAAGAAGTTTAATCGCCGAAAAACGAAAACCCGCGATTTCCCGTAAATCCCGGGCTTGGCCCGTATAGTTGAATGTATACAAAGAAAGTACCCAGGGAGTAAACTCAATTCCCGAACGATTTTTTTAAATTATTTCTTCACCACTAAAACGCATGAGACTTGCAGTTTTCAAAAATGTTTTCATTTTTGATGAGACTCTTAATAAAAGAAGTTTAATCGCCGGCAAACGAAAACCTGCGATTTACCGTAAATCCCAGACTCTGCCCGTATAGTCAAAAGTATACAAAGAAAGTACCCAGGGAGTAAACTCATTTCCCGAACGATTTTTTTAAATTATTTCTTCACCACTAAAACGCATGAGACTTGTAGTTTTCAAAAATGTTTTCATTTTTGATGAGACGCTTAATAAAAGAAGTTTAATCGCCGGCAATCGAAAACCTGCGATTTACCGTAAATCCCAGACTCGGCCCGTATAGTCAAAAGTATACAAAGAAAGTACCCAGGGAGTAAACTCATTTCCCGAACGATTTTTTAAATTATCTTTTTACCACTAAAACGCATGAGACTTGCAGTTTTCAAAAATGTTTTCATTTTTGATGAGACGCTTAATAAAAGAAGTTTAATCGCCGGCAAACGAAAACCTGCGATTTACCGTAAATCCCAGACTCGGCCCGTATAGTCAAAAGTATACAAAGAGAGTACCCAGGGAGTAAACTCATTTCCCGAACGATTTTTTAAATTATCTTTTTACCACTAAAACGCATGAGACTTGCAGTTTTCAAAAATGTTTTCATTTTTGATGAGACGCTTAATGAAAGAGGTTTAATCGCCGGCAAACGAAATCCCGCGATTTCCCGCAAATCCCGGGCTTGGCCCGTATAGTCGAATGTATACAAAGAAAGTACCCTGTGAGTAAACTCATTTCCAGAACGATTTTTTAAATTATTTTTTCACCACTAAAACGCATGAGACTTGTAGTTTTCAAAAATGTTTTCATTTTTGATGAGACGCTGAATAAGAGAAGTTTAATCGCCGGCAAACGAAATTCCGCGATTTCCCGTAAATCCCGGGCTTGGCCCGTATAGTCAAAAGTATACAAAGAAAGTACCCAGGGAGTAAACTCATTTCCCGAACGATTTTTTAAATTATTTCTTCACCACTAAAACGCATGAGACTTGTAGTTTCAAACTTGTTTTCATTTTTGATGAGACGCTGAATAAAAGAAGTTTAATCGCCGAAAAACGAAAACCCGCGATTTCCCGTAAATCCCGGGCTTGGCCCGTATAGTTGAATGTATACAAAGAAAGTACCCAAGGAGTAAACTCATTTCCCGAACGAATTTTTAAATTTTTTTTTACCACTAAAACGCATGAGACTTGTAGTTTTCAAAAATGTTTTCATTTTTGATGAGACGCTTAATAAAAGAAGTTTAATCGCCGGCAAACGAAAACCCGCGATTTCCCGTAAATCCCGGGCTTGGCCCGTATAGTTGAATGTATACAAAGAAAGTACGCAAGGAGTAAACTCATTTCCCGAACGATTTTTTAAATTTTTTTTTACCACTAAAACGCATGAGACTTGTAGTTTTCAAAAATGTTTTCATTTTTGATGAGACGCTTAATGAAAGAGGTTTAATCAACGGCAAAAGAAAATCCGCGATTTCCCGTAAATCCCGGGCTTGGCCCGTATAGTCAAAAGCATACAAAGAAAGTACCCAGGGAGTAAACTCAATTCCCGAACGATTTTTTTAAATTATTTCTTCACCACTAAAACGCATGTGACTTGTAGTTTTCAAAAATGTTTTCATTTTTGATGAGACGCTTAATAAAAGAAGTTTAATCGCCGGCAAACGAAAACCTGCGATTTACCGTAAATCCCAGACTCTGCCCGTATAGTCAAAAGTATACAAAGAAAGTACCCAGGGAGTAAACTCATTTCCCGAACGATCTTTTTAAATTATTTCTTCACCACTAAAACGCATGAGACTTGTAGTTTTCAAAAATGTTTTCATTTTTGATGAGACGCTTAATAAAAGAAGTTTAATCGCCGGCAATCGAAAACCTGCGATTTACCGTAAATCCCAGACTCGGCCCGTATAGTCAAAAGTATACAAAGAAAGTACCCAGGGAGTAAACTCATTTCCCGAACGATTTTTTAAATTATTTCTTCACCACTAAAACGCATGAGACTTGTAGTTTCAAACTTGTTTTTAATTTTGATGAGACGCTGAATAAAAGAAGTTTAATCGCCAGCAAACGAAAACCCGCGATTTCCCGTAAATCCCGGGCTTGGCCCGTATAGTTGAATGTATACAAAGAAAGTACCCAAGGAGTAAACTCATTTCCCGAACGATTTTTTAAATTTTTTTTTACCACTAAAACGCATGAGACTTGTAGTTTTCAAAAATGTTTTCATTTTTGATGAGACGCTTAATGAAAGAGGTTTAATCGACGGCAAAAGAAAATCCGCGATTTCCCGTAAATCCCGGGCTTGGCCCGTATAGTCAAAAGCATACAAAGAAAGTACCCAGGGAGTAAACTCAATTCCCGAACGATTTTTTTAAATTATTTCTTCACCACTAAAACGCATGAGACTTGCAGTTTTCAAAAATGTTTTCATTTTTGATGAGACTCTTAATAAAAGAAGTTTAATCGCCGGCAAACGAAAACCTGCGATTTACCGTAAATCCCAGACTCTGCCCGTATAGTCAAAAGTATACAAAGAAAGTACCCAGGGAGTAAACTCATTTCCCGAACGATTTTTTTAAATTATTTCTTCACCACTAAAACGCATGAGACTTGTAGTTTTCAAAAATGTTTTCATTTTTGATGAGACGCTTAATAAAAGAAGTTTAATCGCCGGCAATCGAAAACCTGCGATTTACCGTAAATCCCAGACTCGGCCCGTATAGTCAAAAGTATACAAAGAAAGTACCCAGGGAGTAAACTCATTTCCCGAACGATTTTTTAAATTATCTTTTTACCACTAAAACGCATGAGACTTGCAGTTTTCAAAAATGTTTTCATTTTTGATGAGACGCTTAATAAAAGAAGTTTAATCGCCGGCAAACGAAAACCTGCGATTTACCGTAAATCCCAGACTCGGCCCGTATAGTCAAAAGTATACAAAGAGAGTACCCAGGGAGTAAACTCATTTCCCGAACGATTTTTTAAATTATCTTTTTACCACTAAAACGCATGAGACTTGCAGTTTTCAAAAATGTTTTCATTTTTGATGAGACGCTTAATGAAAGAGGTTTAATCGCCGGCAAACGAAATCCCGCGATTTCCCGCAAATCCCGGGCTTGGCCCGTATAGTCGAATGTATACAAAGAAAGTACCCTGTGAGTAAACTCATTTCCAGAACGATTTTTTAAATTATTTTTTCACCACTAAAACGCATGAGACTTGTAGTTTTCAAAAATGTTTTCATTTTTGATGAGACGCTGAATAAGAGAAGTTTAATCGCCGGCAAACGAAATTCCGCGATTTCCCGTAAATCCCGGGCTTGGCCCGTATAGTCAAAAGTATACAAAGAAAGTACCCAGGGAGTAAACTCATTTCCCGAACGATTTTTTAAATTATTTCTTCACCACTAAAACGCATGAGACTTGTAGTTTCAAACTTGTTTTCATTTTTGATGAGACGCTGAATAAAAGAAGTTTAATCGCCGAAAAACGAAAACCCGCGATTTCCCGTAAATCCCGGGCTTGGCCCGTATAGTTGAATGTATACAAAGAAAGTACCCAAGGAGTAAACTCATTTCCCGAACGAATTTTTAAATTTTTTTTTACCACTAAAACGCATGAGACTTGTAGTTTTCAAAAATGTTTTCATTTTTGATGAGACGCTTAATAAAAGAAGTTTAATCGCCGGCAAACGAAAACCTGCGATTTACCGTAAATCCCAGACTCGGCCCGTATAGTCAAAAGTATACAAAGAGAGTACCCAGGGAGTAAACTCATTTCCCGAACGATTTTTTAAATTATCTTTTTACCACTAAAACGGATGAGACTTGCAGTTTTTAAAAATGTTTTCATTTTTGATGAGACGCTTAATGAAAGAGGTTTAATGGCCGGCAAACGAAATCCCGCGATTTCCCGTAAATCCCGTTCTTGGCCCGTATAGTTGAATGTATACAAAGAAAGTACCCAAGGAGTAAACTCATTTCCCGAACGATTTTTTAAATTTTTTTTCACCACTAAAACGCATGAGACTTGTAGTTTTCAAAAATGTTTTCATTTTTGATGAGACGCTTAATGAAAGAGGTTTAATCGCCGGCAAACGAAAACCTGCGATTTACCGTAAATCCCAGACTCTGCCCGTATAGTCAAAAGTATACAAAGAAAGTACCCAGGGAGTAAACTCATTTCCCGAACGATTTTTTTAAATTATTTCTTCACCACTAAAACGCATGAGACTTGTAGTTTTCAAAAATGTTTTCATTTTTGATGAGACGCTTAATAAAAGAAGTTTAATCGCCGGCAATCGAAAACCTGCGATTTACCGTAAATCCCAGACTCGGCCCGTATAGTCAAAAGTATACAAAGAAAGTACCCAGGGAGTAAACTCATTTCCCGAACGATTTTTTAAATTATTTCTTCACCACTAAAACGCATGAGACTTGTAGTTTCAAACTTGTTTTCATTTTTGATGAGACGCTGAATAAAAGAAGTTTAATCGCCGGCAAACGAAAACCCGCGATTTCCCGTAAATCCCGGGCTTGGCCCGTATAGTTGAATGTATACAAAGAAAGTACCCAAGGAGTAAACTCATTTCCCGAACGATTTTTTAAATTTTTTTTTAGCACTAAAACGCATGAGACTTGTAGTTTTCAAAAATGTTTTCATTTTTGATGAGACGCTTAATGAAAGAGGTTTAATCGACGGCAAAAGAAAATCCGCGATTTCCCGTAAATCCCGGGCTTGGCCCGTATAGTCAAAAGCATACAAAGAAAGTACCCAGGGAGTAAACTCAATTCCCGAACGATTTTTTTAAATTATTTCTTCACCACTAAAACGCATGAGACTTGTAGTTTTCAAAAATGTTTTCATTTTTGATGAGACGCTTAATAAAAAAGTTTAATCGCCGGCAAACGAAAACCTGCGATTTACCGTAAATCCCAGACTCTGCCCGTATAGTCAAAAGTATACAAAGAAAGTACCCAGGGAGTAAACTCATTTCCCGAACGATTTTTTTAAATTATTTCTTCACCACTAAAACGCATGAGACTTGTAGTTTTCAAAAATGTTTTCATTTTTGATGAGACGCTTAATAAAAGAAGTTTAATCGCCGGCAATCGAAAACCTGCGATTTACCGTAAATCCCAGACTCGGCCCGTATAGTCAAAAGTATACAAAGAAAGTACCCAGGGAGTAAACTCATTTCCCGAACGATTTTTTAATTATCTTTTTACCACTAAAACGCATGAGACTTGCAGTTTTCAAAAATGTTTTCATTTTTGATGAGACGCTTAATAAAAGAAGTTTAATCGCCGGCAAACGAAAACCTGCGATTTACCGTAAATCCCAGACTCGGCCCGTATAGTCAAAAGTATACAAAGAGAGTACCCAGGGAGTAAACTCATTTCCCGAACGATTTTTTAAATTATCTTTTTACCACTAAAACGCATGAGACTTGCAGTTTTCAAAAATGTTTTCATTTTTGATGAGACGCTTAATGAAAGAGGTTTAATCGCCGGCAAACGAAATCCCGCGATTTCCCGTAAATCCCGTTCTTGGCCCGTATAGTTGAATGTATACAAAGAAAGTACCCAAGGAGTAAACTCATTTCCCGAACGATTTTTTAAATTTTTTTTCACCACTAAAACGCATGAGACTTGTAGTTTTCAAAAATGTTTTCATTTTTGATGAGACGCTTAATAAAAGAGGTTTAATCGCCGGCAAACGAAAACCCGCGATTTCCCGCAAATCCCGGGCTTGGCCCGCATAGTCGAATGTATATAAAGAAAGTACCCTGTGAGTAAACTCATTTCCAGAACGATTTTTTAAATTATTTTTTCACCACTAAAACGCATGAGACTTGTAGTTTTCAAAAATGTTTTCATTTTTGATGAGACGCTGAATAAAAGAAGTTTAATCGCCGGTAAACGAAAACCTGCGATTTACCGTAAATCCCAGACTCGGCCCGTATAGTCAAAAGTATACAAAGAGAGTACCCAGGGAGTAAACTCATTTCCCGAACGATTTTTTAAATTATCTTTTTACCACTAAAACGGATGAGACTTGCAGTTTTCAAAAATGTTTTCATTTTTGATGAGACGCTTAATAAAAGAAGTTTAATCGCCGGCAAACGAAAACCTGCGATTTACCGTAAATCCCAGACTCGGCCCGTATAGTCAAAAGTATACAAAGAGAGTACCCAGGGAGTAAACTCATTTCCCGAACGATTTTTTAAATTATCTTTTTACCACTAAAACGGATGAGACTTGCAGTTTTCAAAAATGTTTTCATTTTTGATGAGACGCTTAATGAAAGAGGTTTAATGGCCGGCAAACGAAATCCCGCGATTTCCCGAAAATCCCGTTCTTGGCCCGTATAGTTGAATGTATACAAAGAAAGTACCCAAGGAGTAAACTCATTTCCTGAACGATTTTTTAAATTTTTTTTCACCACTAAAACGCATGAGACTTGTAGTTTTCAAAAATGTTTTCATTTTTGATGAGACGCTTAATGAAAGAGGTTTAATCGCCGGCAAACGAAAACCCGCGATTTCCCGCAAATCCCGGGCTTGGCCCGTATAGTCGAATGTATACAAAGAAAGTACCCTGTGAGTAAACTCATTTCCAGAACGATTTTTTAAATTATTTTTTCACCACTAAAACGCATGAGACTTGTAGTTTTCAAAAATGTTTTCATTTTTGATGAGACGCTGAATAAGAGAAGTTTAATCGCCGGCAAACGAAAACCCGCGATTTCCCGTAAATCCAGGGCTTGGCCCGTATAGTCAAAAGTATACAAAGAAAGTACCCAGGGAGTAAACTCATTTCCCGAACGATTTTTTAAATTATTTCTTCACCACTAAAACGCATGAGACTTGTAGTTTCAAACTTGTTTTCATTTTTGATGAGACGCTGAATAAAAGAAGTTTAATCGCCGGCAAACGAAAACCCGCGATTTCCCGTAAATCCCGGGCTTGGCCCGTATAGTTGAATGTATACAAAGAAAGTACCCAAGGAGTAAACTCATTTCCCGAACGATTTTTTAAATTTTTTTTTACCACTAAAACGCATGAGACTTGTAGTTTTCAAAAATGTTTTCATTTTTGATGAGACGCTTAATGAAAGAGGTTTAATCGACGGCAAAAGAAAATCCGCGATTTCCCGTAAATCCCGGGCTTGGCCCGTATAGTCAAAAGCATACAAAGAAAGTACCCAGGGAGTAAACTCAATTCCCGAACGATTTTTTTAAATTATTTCTTCACCACTAAAACGCATGAGACTTGTAGTTTTCAAAAATGTTTTCATTTTTGATGAGACGCTTAATAAAAGAAGTTTAATCGCCGGCAAACGAAAACCTGCGATTTACCGTAAATCCCAGACTCTGCCCGTATAGTCAAAAGTATACAAAGAAAGTACCCAGGGAGTAAACTCATTTCCCGAACGATTTTTTTAAATTATTTCTTCACCACTAAAACGCATGAGACTTGTAGTTTTCAAAAATGTTTTCATTTTTGATGAGACGCTTAATAAAAGAAGTTTAATCGCCGGCAATCGAAAACCTGCAATTTACCGTAAATCCCAGACTCGGCCCGTATAGTCAAAAGTATACAAAGAAAGTACCCAGGGAGTAAACTCATTTCCCGAACGATTTTTTAAATTATCTTTTTACCACTAAAACGCATGAGACTTGCAGTTTTCAAAAATGTTTTTATTTTTGATGAGACGCTTAATGAAAGAGGTTTAATCGCCGGCAAACGAAATCCCGCGATTTCCCGTAAATCCCGGGCTTGGCCCGTATAGTTGAATGTATACAAAGAAAGTACCCAAGGAGTAAACTCATTTCCCGAACGATTTTTTAAATTTTTTTTCACCACTAAAACGCATGAGACTTGTAGTTTTCAAAAATGTTTTCATTTTTGATGAGACGCTTAATGAAAGAGGTTTAATCGGCGGCAAACGAAAACCTGCGATTTCCCGCAAATCCCGGGCTTGGCCCGTATAGTCGAATGTATACAAAGAAAGTACCCTGTGAGTAAACTCATTTCCAGAACGATTTTTTAAATTATTTTTTCACCACTAAAACGCATGAGACTTGTAGTTTTCAAAAATGTTTTCATTTTTGATGAGACGCTGAATAAGAGAAGTTTAATCGCCGGCAAACGAAAACCCGCGATTTCCCGTAAATCCCGGGCTTGGCCCGTATAGTTGAATGTATACAAAGAAAGTACCCAAGGAGTAAACTCATTTCCCGAACGATTTTTTAAATTTTTTTTTACCACTAAAACGCATGAGACTTGTAGTTTTCAAAAATGTTTTCATTTTTGATGACACGCTTAATGAAAGAGGTTTAATCGACGGCAAAAGAAAACCCGCGATTTCCCGTAAATCCCGGGCTTGGCCCGTATAGTCAAAAGCATACAAAGAAAGTACCCAGGGAGTAAACTCATTTCCCGAACGATTTTTTTAAATTATTTCTTCACCACTAAAACTCATGAGACTTGTAGTTTTCAAAAATGTTTTCATTTTTGATGAGACGCTTAATAAAGGAAGTTTAATCGCCGGCAAACGAAAACCTTCGATTTACCGTAAATCCCAGACTCGGCCCGTATAGTCAAAAGTATACAAAGAAAGTACCCAGGGAGTAAACTCATTTCCCGAACGATTTTTTAAAATATCTTTTCACCACTAAAACGCATGAGACTTGCAGTTTTCAAAAATGTTTTTATTTTTGATGAGACGCTTAATGAAAGAGGTTTAATCGCCGGCAAACGAAATCCCGCGATTTGCCGCAAATCCCGGGCTTGGCCCGTATAGTCGAATGTATACAAAGAAAGTACCCTGTGAGTAAACTCATTTCCAGAACGATTTTTTAAATTATTTTTTCACCACTAAAACGCATGAGACTTGTAGTTTTCAAAAATGTTTTCATTTTTGATGAGACGCTGAATAAGAGAAGTTTAATCGCCGGCAAACGAAAACCCGCGATTTCCCGTAAATCCCGGGCTTGGCCCGTATAGTTGAATGTATACAAAGAAAGTACCCAAGGAGTAAACTCATTTCCCGAACGATTTTTTAAATTTTTTTTTACCACTAAAACGCATGAGACTTGTAGTTTTCAAAAATGTTTTCATTTTTGATGACACGCTTAATGAAAGAGGTTTAATCGACGGCAAAAGAAAACCCGCGATTTCCCGTAAATCCCGGGCTTGGCCCGTATAGTCAAAAGCATACAAAGAAAGTACCCAGGGAGTAAACTCATTTCCCGAACGATTTTTTTAAATTATTTCTTCACCACTAAAACGCATGAGACTTGTAGTTTTCAAAAATGTTTTCATTTTTGATGAGACGCTTAATAAAGGAAGTTTAATCGCCGGCAAACGAAAACCTTCGATTTACCGTAAATCCCAGACTCGGCCCGTATAGTCAAAAGTATACAAAGAAAGTACCCAGGGAGTAAACTCATTTCCCGAACGATTTTTTAAATTATCTTTTCACCACTAAAACGCATGAGACTTGCAGTTTTCAAAAATGTTTTTATTTTTGATGAGACGCTTAATGAAAGAGGTTTAATCGCCGGCAAACGAAATCCCGCGATTTGCCGCAAATCCCGGGCTTGGCCCGTATAGTCGAATGTATACAAAGAAAGTACCCTGTGAGTAAACTCATTTCCAGAACGATTTTTTAAATTATTTTTTCACCACTAAAACGCATGAGACTTGTAGTTTTCAAAAATGTTTTCATTTTTGATGAGACGCTGAATAAAAGAAGTTTAATCGCCGGCAAACGAAAACCCGCGATTTCCCGTAAATCCCGGGCTTTGCCCGTATAGTCAAAAGTATACAAAGAAAGTACCCAGGGAGTAAATTCATTTCCCGAACGATTTTTTAAATTATTTCTTCACCACTAAAACGCATGAGACTTGTACTTTCAAACTTGTTTTCATTTTTGATGAGACGCTGAATAAAAGAAGTTTAATCGCCGGCAAACGAAAACCCGCGCATTCCCGTAAATCCCGGGCTTGGCCCGTATAGTTGAATGTATATAAAGAAAGTACCCAAGGAGTAAACATATTTCCCGAACGATTTTTCAAATTATTTGTTCACCACTACAACGAATGAGACTTGTAGTTTTCAAAAATGTTTTCATTTTTAATGAGAGGCTTAATGAAAGAGGTTTAATCGCCGGCAAACGAAAACCCGCGATTTCCCGTAAATCCCGGGCTTGTCCCGTATAGTCGAATGTATACAAAGAAAGTACCCTGTGAGTAAACTCATTTCCAGAACGATGTTTTAAATTATCTTTTCACCACTAAATCGCATGAGACTTGTAGTTTTTAAAAATGTTTTCATTTTTGATGAGACGCTTAATGAAAGAGGTTTAATCGCCGGCAAACGAAAACTCGCGATTTCCCGCAAATCCCGGGCTTGGCCCGTATAGTCGAATGTATACAAAGAAAGTACCCTGTGAGTAAACTCATTTCCAGAACGATTTTTTAAATTATTTTTTCACCACTAAAACGCATAAGACTTGTAGTTTTCAAAAATGTTTTCATTTTTGATAAGACGCTGAATAAAAGAAGTTTAATCGCCGGCAAAAGAAAACCCGCGATTTCCCGTAAATCCCGGGCTTGGCCCGTATAGTCAAAAGCATACAAAGAAAGTACCCAGGGAGTAAACTCATTTCCCGAACGATTTTTTAAATTATTTCTTCACCATTAAAACGCATGAGACTTGTAGTTTTCAAAAATGTTTTCATTTTTGATGAGACGCTTAATAAAAGAAGTTTAATCGCCGGCAAACGAAAACCTGCGATTTACCGTAAATCCCAGACTCGGCCCGTATAGTCAAAAGTATACAAAGAAAGTACCCAGGGAGTAAACTCATTTCCCGAACGATTTTTTAAATTATCTTTTCACCACTAAAACGCATGAGACTTGCAGTTTTCAAAAATGTTTTCATTTTTGATGAGACGCTTAATGAAAGAGGTTTAATCGCCGGCAAACGAAATCCCGCGATTTCCCGTAAATCCCGGGCTTGGCCCGTATAGTTGAATGTATACAAAGAAAGTACCCAAGGAGTAAACTCATTTCCCGAACGATTTTTTAAATTTTTTTTCACCACTAAAACGCATGAGACTTGTAGTTTTCAAAAATGTTTTCATTTTTGATGAGACGTTTAATGAAAGAGGTCTAATCGCCGGCAAACGAAAACCCGCGATTTCCCGCAAATCCCGGGCTTGGCCCGTATGGTCGAATGTATACAAAGAAAGTACCCTGTGAGTAAACTCATTTCCAGAACGATTTTTTAAATTATTTTTTCACCACTAAAACGCATGAGACTTGTAGTTTTCAAAAATGTTTTCATTTTTGATGAGACGCTGAATAAAAGAAGTTTAATCGCCGGCAAACGAAAACCCGCGATTTCCCGTAAATCCCGGGCTTGGCCCGTATAGTCAAAATTATACAAAGAAAGTACCCAGGGAGTAAACTCATTTCCCGAACGATTTTTTAAATTATTTCTTCACCACTAAAACGCATGAGACTTGTAGTTTTCAAAAATGTTTTCAATTTTGATGAGACGCTGAATAAAAGAAGTTTAATCGCCGGCAAAAGAAAACCCGCGATTTCCCGTAAATCCCGGGCTTGGCCCGTATAGTCAAAAGCATACAAAGAAAGTACCCAGGGAGTAAACTCATTTCCGAACGATTTTTTAAATTATTTCTTCACCACTAAAACGCATGAGACTTGTAGTTTTCAAAAATGTTTTCATTTTTGATGAGACGCTTAATAAAAGAAGTTTAATCGCCGGCAAACGAAAACCTGCGATTTACCGTAAATCCCAGACTCGGCCCGTATAGTCAAAAGTATACAAAGAAAGTACCCAGGGAGTAAACTCATTTCCCGAACGATTTTTTAAATTATCTTTTCACCACTAAAACGCATGAGACTTGCAGTTTTCAAAAATGTTTTCATTTTTGATGAGACGCTTAATGAAAGGGGTTTAATCGCCGGCAAACGAAATCCCGCGATTTCCCGTAAATCCCGGGCTTGGCCCGTATAGTTGAATGTATACAAAGAAAGTACCCAAGAAGTAAACTCATTTCCCGAACGATTTTTTAAATTTTTTTTCACCACTAAAACGCATGAGACTTGTAGTTTTCAAAAATGTTTTCATTTTTGATGAGACGTTTAATGAAAGAGGTCTAATCGCCGGCAAACGAAAACCCGCGATTTCCCGTAAATCCCGGGCTTGGCCCGTATAGTCAAAATTATACAAAGAAAGTACCCAGGGAGTAAACTCATTTCCCGAAAGATTTTTTAAATTATTTCTTCACCACTAAAACGCATGAGACTTGTAGTTTTCAAAAATGTTTTCATTTTTGATGAGACGCTGAATAAAAGAAGTTTAATCGCCGGCAAACGAAAACCTGCGATTTCCCGTAAATCCCAGGCTCGGCCCGTATAGTCAAAAGTATACAAAGAAAGTACCCAGGGAGTAAACTCATTTCCCGAACGATTTCTTAAATTATTAATTCACCACTAAAGCCCATGAGACTTGTAGTTTTTAAAAATGTTTTCATTTTTGATGAGACGCTTAATGAAAGAAGTTTAATCGCCGGCAAACGAAAACCTGCGATTTCCCGTAAATCCCAGACTCGGCCCGTATAGTCAAAAGTATACAAAGAAAGTACCCAGGGAGTAAACTCATTTCCCGAACGATTTCTTAATTTTTTTTTTCACCACTAAAGCCCATGAGACTTGTAGTTTTTAAAAATGTTTTCATTTTTGATGAGACGCTTAATGAAAGAGGTTTAATCGCCGGCAAACGAAAACCCGCGATTTCCCGCAAATCCCGGGCTTGGCCCGTATAGCCGAATGTATACAAAGAAAGTACCCTGTGAGTAAACTCATTTCCAGAACGATTTTTTAAATTATTTTTTCACCACTAAAACGCATAAGATTTTTAGTTTTCAAAAATGTTTTCATTTTTGATGAGACGCTGAATAAAAGAAGTTTAATCGCCGGCAAACGAAAACCCGCGATTTTCCGTAAATCCCAGGCTTGGCCCGTATAGTCAAAAGTATACAAAGAAAGTACCCAAGGAGTAAACTCATTTCCCGAACGATTTTTTAAATTATTTCTTCACCACTAAAACGCATGAGACTTGTAGTTTTCAAAAATGTTTTCATTTTTGATGAGATGCTTAATAAAAGAAGTTTAATCGCCGGCAAACGAAAACCTGCGATTTACCGCAAATCCCGGGCTTGGCCCGTATAGCCGAATGTATACAAAGAAAGTACCCTGTGAGTAAACTCATTTCCAGAACGATTTTTTAAATTATTTTTTCACCACTAAAACGCATAAAATTTTTAGTTTTCAAAAATGTTTTCATTTTTGATGAGACGCTGAATAAAAGAAGTTTAATCGCCGGCAAACGAAAACCCGCGATTTCCCGTAAATCCCAGGCTTGGCCCGTATAGTCAAAAGTATACAAAGAAAGTACCCAAGGAGTAAACTCATTTCCCGAACGATTTTTTAAATTATTTCTTCACCACTAAAACGCATGAGACTTGTAGTTTTTAAAAATGTTTTCATTTTTGATGAGATGCTTAATAAAAGAAGTTTAATCGCCGGCAAACGAAAACCTGCGATTTACCGTAAATCCCAGACTCGGCCCGTATAGTCAAAAGTATACAAAGAAAGTACCCAGGGAGTAAACTCATTTCCCGAACGATTTTTTAAATTATCTTTTCACCACTAAAACGCATGAGACTTGCAGTTTTCAAAAATGTTTTCATTTTTGATGAGACGCTTAATGAAAGAGGTTTAATCGCCGGCAAACGAAATCCCGCGATTTCCCGTAAATCCCGGGCTTGGCCCGTATAGTTGAATGTATACAAAGAAAGTACCCAAGGAGTAAACTCATTTCCCGAACGATTTTTTAAATTTTTTTTCACCACTAAAACGCATGAGACTTGTAGTTTTCAAAAATGTTTTCATTTTTGATGAGACGCTTAATGAAAGGGGTTTAATCGCCGGCAAACGAAAACCCGCGATTTCCCGCAAATCCCGGGCTTGGCCCGTATAGTCGAATGTATACAAAGAAAGTACCCTGTAAGTAAACTCATTTCCAGAACGATTTTTTAAATTATTTTTTCACCACTAAAACGCATGAGACTTGTGGTTTTCAAAAATGTTTTCATTTTTGATGAGACGCTGAATAAAAGAAGTTTAATCGCCGGCAAACGAAAACCCGCCATTTCCCGTAAATCCCAGACTCGGCCCGAATAGTCAAAAGTATACAAAGAGAGTACCCAGGGAATAAACTCATTTCCCGAACGATTTTTTAAATTATCTTTTCACCACTAAAACGCATGAGACTTGCAGTTTTCAAAAATGTTTTCATTTTTGATGAGAGGCTTAATGAAAGAGGTTTAATCGCCGGCAAACGAAAACCCGCGATTTCCCGCAAATCCCGGGGTTGGCCCGTATAGTCGAATGTATACAAAGAAAGTACCCTGTGAGTAAACTCATTTCCAGAACGATTTTTTAAATTATTTTTTCACCACTAAAACGCATGAGACTTGTAGTTTTCAAAAATGTTTTCATTTTTGATGAGACGCTGAATAAAAGAAGTTTAATCGCCGGCAAACGAAAACCCGCGACTTCCCGTAAATCCCAGACTCGGCCCGTATAGTCAAAAGTATACAAAGAGAGTACCCAGGGAGTAAACTCATTTCCCGAACGATTTTTTAAATTATCTTTTCACCACTAAAACGCATGAGACTTGCAGTTTTCAAAAATGTTTTCATTTTTGATGAGACGCTTAATGAAAGAGGTTTAATCGCCGGCAAACGAAAACCCGCGATTTCCCGCAAATCCCGGGGTTGGCCCGTATAGTCGAATGTATACAAAGAAAGTACCCTGTGAGTAAACTCATTTCCAGAACGATTTTTTAAATTATTTTTTCACCACTAAAACGCATGAGACTTGTAGTTTTCAAAAATGTTTTCATTTTTGATGAGACGCTGAATAAAAGAAGTTTAATCGCCGGCAAACGAAAACCCGCGACTTCCCGTAAATCCCGGGCTTGGCCCGTATAGTCAAAATTATACAAAGAAAGTACCCAGGGAGTAAACTCATTTCCCGAACGATTTTTTAAATTATTTCTTCACCACTAAAACGCATGAGACTTGTAGTTTTCAAAAATGTTTTCATTTTTGATGAGACGCTGAATAAAAGAAGTTTAATCGCCGGCAAACGAAAACCTGCGATTTCCCGTAAATCCCAGGCTCGGCCCGTATAGTCAAAAGTATACAAAGAAAGTACCCAGGGAGTAAACTCATTTCCCGAACGATTTCTTAAATTATTAATTCACCACTAAAGCCCATGAGACTTGTAGTTTTTAAAAATGTTTTCATTTTTGATGAGACGCTTAATGAAAGAAGTTTAATCGCCGGCAAACGAAAACCTGCGATTTCCCGTAAATCCCAGACTCGGCCCGTATAGTCAAAAGTATACAAAGAAAGTACCCAGGGAGTAAACTCATTTCCCGAACGATTTCTTAAATTTTTTTTTCACCACTAAAGCCCATGAGACTTGTAGTTTTTAAAAATGTTTTCATTTTTGATGAGACGCTTAATGAAAGAGGTTTAATCGCCGGCAAACGAAAACCCGCGATTTCCCGCAAATCCCGGGCTTGGCCCGTATAGCCGAATGTATACAAAGAAAGTACCCTGTGAGTAAACTCATTTCCAGAACGATTTTTTAAATTATCTTTTCACCACTAAATCGCATGAGATTTTTAGTTTTCAAAAATGTTTTCATTTTTGATGAGACGCTGAATAAAAGAAGTTTAATCGCCGGCAAACGAAAACCCGCGATTTCCCGTAAATCCCAGGCTTGGCCCGTATAGTCAAAAGTATACAAAGAAAGTACCCAAGGAGTAAACTCATTTCCCGAACGATTTTTTAAATTATTTCTTCACCACTAAAACGCATGAGACTTGTAGTTTTCAAAAATGTTTTCATTTTTGATGAGATGCTTAATAAAAGAAGTTTAATCGCCGGCAAACGAAAACCTGCGATTTACCGTAAATCCCAGACTCGGCCCGTATAGTCAAAAGTATACAAAGAAAGTACCCAGGGAGTAAACTCATTTTCCGAACGATTTTTTAAATTATCTTTTCACCACTAAAACGCATGAGACTTGCAGTTTTCAAAAATGTTTTCATTTTTGATGAGACGCTTAATGAAAGAGGTTTAATCGCCGGCAAACGAAATCCCGCGATTTCCCGTAAATCCCGGGCTTGGCCCGTATAGTTGAATGTATACAAAGAAAGTACCCAAGGAGTAAACTCATTTCCCGAACGATTTTTTAAATTTTTTTTCACCACTAAAACGCATGAGACTTGTAGTTTTCAAAAATGTTTTCATTTTTGATGAGACGCTTAATGAAAGAGTTTTAATCGCCGGCAAACGAAAACCCGCGATTTCCCGCAAATCCCGGGCTTGGCCCGTATAGTCGAATGTATACAAAGAAAGTACCCTGTAAGTAAACTCATTTCCAGAACGATTTTTTAAATTATTTTTTCACCACTAAAACGCATGAGACTTGTAGTTTTCAAAAATGTTTTCATTTTTGATGAGACGCTGAATAAAAGAAGTTTAATCGCCGGCAAACGAAAACCCGCGATTTCCCGTAAATCCCGGGCTTGGCCCGTATAGTCAAAAGTATACAAAGAAAGTACCCAGGGAGTAAACTCATTTCTGAACGACTTTTTAAATTATTTCTTCACCACTAAAACGCATGAGACTTGTAGTTTTCAAAAATGTTTTCATTTTTGATGAGACGTTTAATGAAAGAGGTCTAATCGCCGGCAAACGAAAACCCGCGATTTCCCGCAAATCCCGGGCTTGGCCCGTATAGTCGAATGTATACAAAGAAAGTACCCTGTGAGTAAACTCATTTCCAGAACGATTTTTTAAATTATTTTTTCACCACTAAAACGCATGAGACTTGTAGTTTTCAAAAATGTTTTCATTTTTGATGAGACGCTGAATAAAAGATGTTTAATTGCCGGCAAACGAAAACCCGCGATTTCCCGTAAATCCCGGGCTTGGCCCGTATAGTCAAAATTATACAAAGAAAGTACCCAGGGAGTAAACTCATTTCCCGAACGATTTTTTAAATTATTTCTTCACCACTAAAACGCATGAGACTTGTAGTTTTCAAAAATGTTTTCATTTTTGATGAGACGCTGAATAAAAGAAGTTTAATCGCCGGCAAACGAAAACCTGCGATTTCCCGTAAATCCCAGGCTCGGCCCGTATAGTCAAAAGTATACAAAGAAAGTACCCAGGGAGTAAACTCATTTCCCGAACGATTTCTTAAATTATTAATTCACCACTAAAACCCATGAGACTTGTAGTTCTTAAAAATGTTTTCATTTTTGATGAGACGCTTAATGAAAGAAGTTTAATCGCCGGCAAACGAAAACCTGCGATTTCCCGTAAATCCCAGTCTCGGCCCGTATAGTCAAAAGTATACAAAGAAAGTACCCAGGGAGTAAACTCATTTCCCGAAAGATTTCTTAAATTTTTTTTTCACCACTAAAGCCCATGAGACTTGTAGTTTTTAAAAATGTTTTCATTTTTGATGAGACGCTTAATGAAAGAGGTTTAATCGCCGGCAAACGAAAACCCGCGATTTCCCGCAAATCCCGGGCTTGGCCCGTATAGCCGAATGTATACAAAGAAAGTACCCTGTGAGTAAACTCATTTCCAGAACGATTTTTTAAATTATTTCTTCACCACTAAAACGCATGAGACTTGTAGTTTTCAAAAATGTTTTCATTTTTGATGAGATGCTTAATAAAAGAAGTTTAATCGCCGGCAAACGAAAACCTGCGATTTACCGTAAATCCCAGACTCGGCCCGTATAGTCAAAAGTATACAAAGAAAGTACCCAGGGAGTAAACTCATTTCCCGAACGATTTTTTAAATTATCTTTTCACCACTAAAACGCATGAGACTTGCAGTTTTCAAAAATGTTTTCATTTTTGATGAGACGCTTAATGAAAGAGGTTTAATCGCCGGCAAACGAAATCCCGCGATTTCCCGTAAATCCCGGGCTTGGCCCGTATAGTTGAATGTATACAAAGAAAGTACCCAAGGAGTAAACTCATTTCCCGAACGATTTTTTAAATTTTTTTTCACCACTAAAACGCATGAGACTTGTAGTTTTCAAAAATGTTTTCATTTTTGATGAGACGCTTAATGAAAGAGGTTTAATCGCCGGCAAACGAAAACCCGCGATTTCCCGCAAATCCCGGGCTTGGCCCGTATAGTCGAATGTATACAAAGAAAGTACCCTGTAAGTAAACTCATTTCCAGAACGATTTTTTAAATTATTTTTTCACCACTAAAACGCATGAGACTTGTAGTTTTCAAAAATGTTTTCATTTTTGATAAGACGCTGAATAAAAGAAGTTTAATCGCCGGCAAACGAAAACCCGCGATTTCCCGTAAATCCCGGGCTTGGCCCGTATAGTCAAAAGTATACAAAGAAAGTACCCAGGGAGTAAACTCATTTCCGAACGACTTTTTAAATTATTTCTTCACCACTAAAACGCATGAGACTTGTAGTTTTTAAAAATGTTTTCATTTTTGATGAGACGCTGAATAAAAGAAGTTTAATCGCCGGCAAACGAAAACCCGCGATTTCCCGTAAATCCCGGGCTTGGCCCGTATAGTCAAAATTATACAAAGAAAGTACCCAGGGAGTAAATTCATTTCCCGAACGATTTTTTAAATTATTTCTTCACCACTAAAACGCATGAGACTTGTAGTTTTCAAAAATGTTTTCATTTTTGATGAGACGCTAAATAAAAGAAGTTTAATCGCCGGCAAACGAAAACCTGCGATTTCCCGTAAATCCCAGACTCGGCCCGTATAGTCAAAAGTATACAAAGAAAGTACCCAGGGAGTAAACTCATTTCCCGAACGATTTCTTAAATTATTATTTCACCACTAAAGCCCATGAGACTTGTAGTTTTTAAAAATGTTTTCATTTTTGATGAGACGCTTAATGAAAGAGGTTTAATCGCCGGCAAACGAAAACCTGCGATTTCCCGTAAATCCCAGACTCGGCCCGTATAGTCAAAAGTATACAAAGAAAGTACCCAGGGAGTAAACTCATTTCCCGAACGATTTTTTAAATTATTTTTTCACCACTAAAACGCATAAGATTTTTAGTTTTCGAAAATGTTTTCATTTTTGATGAGACGCTGAATAAAAGAAGTTTAATCGCCGGCAAACGAAAACCAGCGATTTCCCGTAAATCCCGGGCTTGGCCCGTATAGTTGAATGTATATAAAGAAAGTACCCAAGGAGTAAACTTATTTCCCGAACGATTTTTCAAATTATTTGTTCACCACTACAATGAATGAGACTTGTAGTTTTCAAAAATGTTTTCATTTTTAATGAGACGCTTAATGAAAGAGGTTTAATCGCCGGCAAACGAAAACCCGCGATTTCCCGTAAATCCCGGGCTTGTCCCGTATAGTCGAATGTATACAAAGAAAGTACCCTGTGAGTAAACTTATTTCCAGAACGATTTTTTAAATTATCTTTTCACCACTAAATCGCATGAGACTTGTAGTTTTTAAAAATGTTTTCATTTTTGATAAGACGCTGAATAAAAGAAGTTTAATCGCTGTCAAACGAAAACCTGCGATTTCCCGTAGATCCCGGGCTTGGCCCGTATAGTCAAAAGTATACAAAGAAAGTACCCAGGGAGTAAACTCATTTCCGAACGATTTTTTAAATTATTTCTTCACCACTAAAACGCATAAGACTTGTAGTTTTTAAAAATGTTTTCATTTTTGATGAGACGCTGAATAAAAGAAGTTTAATCGCCGGCAAACGAAAACCCGCGATTTCCCGTAAATCCCAGACTCGGCCCGTATAGTCAAAAGTATACAAAGAAAGTACCCAGGGAGTAAACTCATTTCCCGAACGATTTCTTAAATTATTATTTCACCACTAAAGCCCATGAGACTTGTAGTTTTTAAAATGTTTTCATTTTTGATGAGACGCTTAATGAAAGAGGTTTAATCGCCGGCAAACGAAAACCCGCGATTTCCCGCAAATCCCGGGCTTGGCCCGTATAGCCGAATGTATACAAAGAAAGTACCCTGTGAGTAAACTCATTTCCAGAACGATTTTTTAAATTATTTTTTCACCACTAAAACGCATAAGATTTTTAGTTTTCGAAAATGTTTTCATTTTTGATGAGACGCTGAATAAAAGAAGTTTAATCGCCGGCAAACGAAAACCAGCGATTTCCCGTAAATCCCGGGCTTGGCCCGTATAGTTGAATGTATATAAAGAAAGTACCCAAGGAGTAAACTTATTTCCCGAACGATTTTTCAAATTATTTGTTCACCACTACAACGAATGAGACTTGTAGTTTTCAAAAATGTTTTCATTTTTAATGAGACGCTTAATGAAAGAGGTTTAATCGCCGGCAAACGAAAACCCGCGATTTCCCGTAAATCCCGGGCTTGTCCCGTATAGTCGAATGTATACAAAGAAAGTACCCTGTGAGTAAACTTATTTCCAGAACGATTTTTTAAATTATCTTTTCACCACTAAATCGCATGAGACTTGTAGTTTTTAAAAATGTTTTCATTTTTGATAAGACGCTGAATAAAAGAAGTTTAATCGCTGTCAAACGAAAACCTGCGATTTCCCGTAGAACCCGGGCTTGGCCCGTATAGTCAAAAGTATACAAAGAAAGTACCCAGGGAGTAAACTCATTTCCGAACGATTTTTTAAATTATTTCTTCACCACTAAAACGCATGAGACTTGTAGTTTTTAAAATGTTTTCATTTTTGATGAGACGCTTAATGAAAGAGGTTTAATCGCCGGCAAACGAAAACCCGCGATTTCCCGCAAATCCCGGGCTTGGCCCGTATAGCCGAATGTATACAAAGAAAGTACCCTGTGAGTAAACTCATTTCCAGAACGATTTTTTAAATTATTTTTTCACCACTAAAACGCATAAGATTTTTAGTTTTCAAAAATGTTTTCATTTTGGATGAGACGCTGAATAATAGAAGTTTAATCGCCGGCAAACGAAAACCCGCGATTTCCCGTAAATCCCAGGCTTGGCCCGTATAGTCAAAAGTATACAAAGAAAGTACCCAGGGAGTAAACTCATTTTCCGAACGATTTTTTAAATTATTTTTTCACCACTAAAACGCATGAGACTTGTAGTTTTCAAACTTGTTTTCATTTTTGATGAGACGCTGAATAAAAGAAGTTTAATCGCCGGCAAACGAAAACCAGCGATTTCCCGTAAATCCCGGGCTTGGCCCGTATAGTTGAATGTATATAAAGAAAGTACCCAAGGAGTAAACTTATTTCCCGAACGATTTTTTAAATTATTTGTTCACCACTACAACGAATGAGACTTGTAGTTTTCAAAAATGTTTTCATTGCTAATGAGACGCTTAATGAAAGAGGTTTAATCGCCGGCAAACGAAAACCCGCGATTTCCCGTAAATCCCGGGCTTGTCCCGTATAGTCGAATGTATACAAAGAAAGTACCCTGTGAGTAAACTTATTTCCAGAACGATTTTTTAAATTATCTTTTCACCACTAAATCGCATGAGACTTGTAGTTTGCAAAAATAATTTTATTTTTGATAAGACGCTGAATAAAAGAAGTTTAATCGCCGTCAAACGAAAACCTGCGATTTCCCGTAGATCCCAGACTCGGCACGTATAGTCAAAAGTATACAAAGAAAGTACCCAGGGAGTAAAATCATTTCCCGAACGATTTTTTAAATTATTATTTCACCACTAAATCCCGTGAGACTTGTAGTTTTTAAAAATGTTTTCATTTTTGATGAGACGCTTAATGAAAGAGGTTTAATCGCCAGCAAACGAAAACTCGCGATTTCCCGCAAATCCCGGGCTTGGCCAGTATAGTCGAATGTATACAAAGAAAGTACCCTGTGAGTAAACTCATTTCCAGAACGATTTTTTAATTTATTTTTTCACCACTAAAACGATTAAGACTTGTAGTTTTCAAAAATGTTTTCATTTTTGATGAGACGCTGAATAAAAGAAGTTTAATCGCCGGCAAAAGAAAACCCGCGATTTCCCGTAAATCCCGGGCTTGGCCCGTATAGTCAAAAACATACAAAGAAAGTACCCAGGTAGTAAACTCATTTTCCGAACGATTTTTTAAATTATTTCTTCACCACTAAAACGCATGAGACTTGTAGTTTCCAAAAATGTTTTCATTTTTGATGAGACGCTGAATAAAAGAAGTTTAATCGCCGGCAAACGAAAACCTGCGATTTCCCGTAAATCCCAGACTCGGCCCGTATAGTCAAAAGTATACAAAGAAAGTACCCAGGGAGTAAACTCATTTCCCGAACGATTTTTTAAATTATTTCTTCACCACTAAAACGCATGAGACTTGTAGTTTTCAAAAATGTTTTCATTTTTGATGAGATGCTTAATAAAAGAAGTTTAATCGCCGGCAAACGAAAACCTGCGATTTACCGTAAATCCCAGACTCGGCCCGTATAGTCAAAAGTATACAAAGAAAGTACCCAGGGAGTAAACTCATTTCCCGAACGATTTTTTAAATTATCTTTTCACCACTAAAACGATTAAGACTTGTAGTTTTCAAAAATGTTTTCATTTTTGATGAGACGCTGAATAAAAGAAGTTTAATCGCCGGCAAAAGAAAACCCGCGATTTCCCGTAAATCCCGGGCTTGGCCCGTATAGTCAAAAACATACAAAGAAAGTACCCAGGGAGTAAACTCATTTTCCGAACGATTTTTTAAATTATTTCTTCACCACTAAAACGCATGAGACTTGTAGTTTTCAAAAATGTTTTCATTTTTGATGAGACGCTGAATAAAAGAAGTTTAATCGCCGGCAAACGAAAACCTGCGATTTCCCGTAAATCCCAGACTCGGCCCGTATAGTCAAAAGTATACAAAGAAAGTACCCAGGGAGTAAACTCATTTCCCGAACGATTTTTTAAATTATCTTTTCACCACTAAAACGCAAGAGACTTGCAGTTTTCAAAAATGTTTTCATTTTTGATGAGACGCTTAATGAAAGAGGTTTAATCGCCGGCAAACGAAAACCCGCGATTTCCCGCAAATCCCGGGCTTGGCCCGTATAGTCGAATGTATACAAAGAAAGTACCCTGTGAGTAAACTCATTTCCAGAACGATTTTTTAAATTATTTTTTCACCACTAAAACGCATGAGACTTGTAGTTTTCAAAAATGTTTTCATTTTTGAGGAGACGCTGAATAAAAGAAGTTTAATCGTCGGCAAACGAAAACCCGCGATTTCCCGTAAATCCCGGGCTTGGCCCGTATAGTCAAAATTATACAAAGAAAGTACCCAGGGAGTAAACTCATTTCCCGAACGATTTTTTAAATTATTTCTTCACCACTAAAACGCATGAGACTTGTAGTTTTCAAAAATGTTTTCATTTTTGATGAGACGCTGAATAAAAGAAGTTTAATCGCCGGCAAACGAAAACCTGCGATTTCCCGTAAATCCCAGGCTCGGCCCGTATAGTCAAAAGTATACAAAGAAAGTACCCAGGTAGTAAACTCATTTCCCGAACGATTTCTTAAAATATTAATTCACCACTAAAGCCCATGAGACTTGTAGTTTTTAAAAATGTTTTCATTTTTGATGAGACGCTTAATGAAAGAAGTTTAATCGCCGGCAAACGAAAACCTGCGATTTCCCGTAAATCCCAGACTCGGCCCGTATAGTCAAAAGTATACAAAGAAAGTACCCAGGGAGTAAACTCATTTCCCGAACGATTTCTTAAATTTTTTTTTCACCACTAAAGCCCATGAGACTTGTAGTTTTTAAAAATGTTTTCATTTTTGATGAGACGCTTAATGAAAGAGGTTTAATCGCCGGCAAACGAAAACCCGCGATTTCCCGCAAATCCCGGGCTTGGCCCGTATAGCCGAATGTATACAAAGAAAGTACCCTGTGAGTAAACTCATTTCCAGAACGATTTTTTAAATTATTTCTTCACCACTAAAACGCATGAGACTTGTAGTTTTCAAAAATGTTTTCATTTTTGATGAGATGCTTAATAAAAGAAGTTTAATCGCCGGCAAACGAAAACCTGCGATTTACCGTAAATCCCAGACTCGGCCCGTATAGTCAAAAGTATACAAAGAAAGTACCCAGGGAGTAAACTCATTTCCCGAACGATTTTTTAAATTATCTTTTCACCACTAAAACGCATGAGACTTGCAGTTTTCAAAAATGTTTTCATTTTTGATGAGACGCTTAATGAAAGAGGTTTAATCGCCTGCAAACGAAATCCTGCGATTTCCCGTAAATCCCGGGCTTGGCCCGTATAGTTGAATGTATACAAAGAAAGTACCCAAGGAGTAAACTCATTTCCCGAACGATTTTTTAAATTATTTTTTTACCACTAAAACGCATGAGACTTGCAGTTTTCAAAAATGTTTTCATTTTTGATAAGACGCTGAATAAAAGAAGTTTAATCTCCGGCAAACGAAAACCCGCGATTTCCCGTAAATCCCGGGCTTGGCCCGTATAGTCAAAAGTATACAAAGAAAGTACCCAGGGAGTAAACTCATTTCCGAACGACTTTTTAAATTATTTCTTCACCACTAAAACGCATGAGACTTGTAGTTTTTAAAAATGTTTTCATTTTTGATGAGACGCTGAATAAAAGAAGTTTAATCGCCGGCAAACGAAAACCCGCGATTTCCCGTAAATCCCGGGCTTGGCCCGTATAGTCAAAATTATACAAAGAAAGTACCCAGGGAGTAAACTCATTTCCCGAACGATTTTTTAAATTATTTCTTCACCACTAAAACGCATGAGACTTGTAGTTTTCAAAAATGTTTTCATTTTTGATGAGACGCTGAATAAAAGAAGTTTAATCGCCGGCAAACGAAAACCTGCGATTTCCCGTAAATCCCAGACTCGGCCCGTATAGTCAAAAGTATACAAAGAAAGTACCCAGGGAGTAAACTCATTTCCCGAACGATTTCTTAAATTATTATTTCACCACTAAAGCCCATGAGACTTGTAGTTTTTAAAAATGTTTTGATTTTTGATGAGACGCTTAATGAAAGAGGTTTAATTGCCGGCAAACGAAAACCCGCGATTTCCCGCAAATCCCGGGCTTGGCCCGTATAGCCGAATGTATACAAAGAAAGTACCCTGTGAGTAAACTCATTTCCAGAACGATTTTTTAAATTATTTTTTCACCACTAAAACGCATAAGATTTTTAGTTTTCAAAAATATTTTCATTTTGGATGAGACGCTGAATAAAAGAAGTTTAATCGCCGGCAAACAAAAACCCGCGATTTCCCGTAAATCCCAGGCTTGGCCCGTATAGTCAAAAGTATACAAAGAAAGTACCCAGGGAGTAAACTCATTTTCCGAACGATTTTTTAAATTATTTTTTCACCACTAAAACGCATGAGACTTGTAGTTTTCAAAAATGTTTTCATTTTTGATGAGATGCTTAATAAAAGAAGTTTAATCGCCGGCAAACGAAAACCTGCGATTTACCGTAAATCCCAGACTCGGCCCGTATAGTCAAAAGTATACAAAGAAAGTACCCAGGGAGTAAACTTATTTCCCGAACGATTTTTTAAATTATCTTTTCACCACTAAAACGCATGAGACTTGCAGTTTTCAAAAATGTTTTCATTTTTGATGAGACGCTTAATGAAAGAGGTTTAATCGCCGGCAAACGAAATCCCGCGATTTCCCGTAAATCCCGGGCTTGGCCCGTATAGTTGAATGTATACAAAGAAAGTACCCAAGGAGTAAACTCATTTCCCGAACGATTTTTTAAATTATTTTTTTACCACTAAAACGCATGAGACTTGTAGTTTTCAAAAATGTTTTCATTTTTGATAAGACGCTGAATAAAAGAAGTTTAATCTCCGGCAAACGAAAACCCGCGATTTCCCGTAAATCCCGGGCTTGGCCCGTATAGTCAAAAGTATACAAAGAAAGTACCCAGGGAGTAAACTCATTTCCGAACGACTTTTTAAATTATTTCTTCACCACTAAAACGCATGAGACTTGTAGTTTTTAAAAATGTTTTCATTTTTGATGAGACGCTGAATAAAAGAAGTTTAATCGCCGGCAAACGAAAACCCGCGATTTCCCGTAAATCCCGGGCTTGGCCCGTATAGTCAAAATTATACAAAGAAAGTACCCAGGGAGTAAACTCATTTCCCGAACGATTTTTTAAATTATTTCTTCACCACTAAAACGCATGAGACTTGTAGTTTTCAAAAATGTTTTCATTTTTGATGAGACGCTGAATAAAAGAAGTTTAATCGCCGGCAAACGAAAACCTGCGATTTCCCGTAAATCCCAGACTCGGCCCGTATAGTCAAAAGTATACAAAGAAAGTACCCAGGGAGTAAACTCATTTCCCGAACGATTTCTTAAATTATTATTTCACCACTAAAGCCCATGAGACTTGTAGTTTTTAAAAATGTTTTGATTTTTGATGAGACGCTTAATGAAAGAGGTTTAATTGCCGGCAAACGAAAACCCGCGATTTCCCGCAAATCCCGGGCTTGGCCCGTATAGCCGAATGTATACAAAGAAAGTACCCTGTGAGTAAACTCATTTCCAGAACGATTTTTTAAATTATTTTTTCACCACTAAAACGCATAAGATTTTTAGTTTTCAAAAATATTTTCATTTTGGATGAGACGCTGAATAAAAGAAGTTTAATCGCCGGCAAACAAAAACCCGCGATTTCCCGTAAATCCCAGGCTTGGCCCGTATAGTCAAAAGTATACAAAGAAAGTACCCAGGGAGTAAACTCATTTTCCGAACGATTTTTTAAATTATTTTTTCACCACTAAAACGCATGAGACTTGTAGTTTTCAAACTTGTTTTCATTTTTGATGAGACGCTGAATAAAAGAAGTTTAATCGCTCACAAACGAAAACCAGCGATTTCCCGTAAATCCCGGGCTTGGCCGGTATAGTTGAATGTATATAAAGAAAGTACCCAAGGAGTAAACTTATTTCCCGAACGATTTTTTAAATTATTTGTTCACCACTACAACGAATGAGACTTGTAGTTTTCAAAAATGTTTTCATTTCTAATGAGACGCTTAATGAAAGAGGTTTAATCGCCGGCAAACGAAAACCCGCGATTTCCCGTAAATCCCGGGCTTGTCCCGTATAGTCGAATGTATACAAAGAAAGTACCCTGTGAGTAAACTTATTTCCAGAACGATTTTTTAAATTATCTTTTCACCACTAAATCGCATGAGACTTGTAGTTTTCAAAAATAATTTTATTTTTGATAAGACGCTGAATAAGAGAAGTTTAATCGCCGTCAAACGAAAACCTGCGATTTCCCGTAGATCCCAGACTCGGCACGTATAGTCAAAAGTATACAAAGAAAGTACCCAGGGAGTAAAATCATTTCCCGAACGATTTTTTAAATTATTATTTCACCACTAAAACCCGTGAGACTTGTAGTTTTTAAAAATGTTTTCATTTTTGATGAGACGCTTAATGAAAGAGGTTTAATCGCCAGCAAACGAAAACTCGCGATTTCCCGCAAATCCCAGGCTTGGCCCGTATAGTCAAAAGTATACAAAGAAAGTACCCAGGGAGTAAACTCATTTTCCGAACGATTTTTTAAATTATTTTTTCACCACTAAAACGCATGAGACTTGTAGTTTTCAAACTTGTTTTCATTTTTGATGAGACGCTGAATAAAAGAAGTTTAATCGCTGGCAAACGAAAACCAGCGATTTCCCGTAAATCCCGGGCTTGGCCCGTATAGTTGAATGTATATAAAGAAAGTACCCAAGGAGTAAACTTATTTCCCGAACGATTTTTTAAATTATTTGTTCACCACTACAACGAATGAGACTTGTAGTTTTCAAAAATGTTTTCATTTCTAATGAGACGCTTAATGAAAGAGGTTTAATCGCCGGCAAACGAAAACCCGCGATTTCCCGTAAATCCCGGGCTTGTCCCGTATAGTCGAATGTATACAAAGAAAGTACCCTGTGAGTAAACTTATTTCCAGAACGATTTTTTAAATTATCTTTTCACCACTAAATCGCATGAGACTTGTAGTTTTCAAAAATAATTTTATTTTTGATAAGACGCTGAATAAAAGAAGTTTAATCGCCGTCAAACGAAAACCTGCGATTTCCCGTAGATCCCAGACTCGGCACGTATAGTCAAAAGTATACAAAGAAAGTACCCAGGGAGTAAAATCATTTCCCGAACGATTTTTTAAATTATTATTTCACCACTAAAGCCCGTGAGACTTGTAGTTTTTAAAAATGTTTTCATTTTTGATGAGACGCTTAATGAAAGAGGTTTAATCGCCAGCAAACGAAAACTCGCGATTTCCCGTAAATCCCGGACTCGGCCCGTATAGTCAAAAGTATACAAAGAAAGTACCCTGTGAGTAAACTCATTTTCAGAACGATTTTTTAAATTATTTTTTCACCACTGAAACGCATAAGACTTGTAGTTTTTAAAAATGTTTTCATTTTTGATGAGACGCTTCATGAAAGAGGTTTAATCGACGGCAAACGAAAACTCGCGATTTCCCGCAAATCCCGGGCTTGGCCCGTATAGTCGAATGTATACAAAGAAAGTACCCTGCGAGTAAACTCATTTCCAGAACGATTTTTTAAATTATTTTTTCACCACTAAAACGATTAAGACTTGTAGTTTTCAAAAATGTTTTCATTTTTGATGAGACGCTGAATAAAAGAAGTTTAATCGCCGGCAAAAGAAAACCCGCGATTTCCCGTAAATCCCGGGCTTGGCCCTTATAGTCAAAAGCATACAAAGAAAGTACCCAGGGAGTAAACTCATTTCCCGAACGATTTTTTAAATTATTTTTTCACCACTAAAACGCATGAGACTTGTAGTTTTCAAAAATGTTTTCATTTCTGATGACACGCTGAATAAAAGAAGTTTAATCGCCGGCAAACGAAAACCTGCGATTTCCCGTAAATCCCAGATTTGGCCCGTATAGTCAAAAGTATACAAAGAAAGTACCCAGGGAGTAAACTCATTTCCCGAACGATTTTTTAAATTATCTTTTCACCACTTAAACGCATGAGACTTGCAGTTTTCAAAAATGTTTTCATTTTTGATGAGACGCTTAATGAAAGAGGTTTAATCGCCGGCAAACGAAATCCCGCGATTTCCCGTAAATCCCGGGCTTGGCCCGTATAGTCGAATGTATACAGAGAAAGTACCCAAGGAGTAAACTCATTTCCCGAACGATTTTTTAAATTTTTTTTCACCACTAAAACGCATCAGACTTGTAGTTTTCAAAAATGTTTTTATTTTTGATGAGACGCTTAATGAAAGAGGTTTAATCGCCGGCAAACGAAAACCCGCGATTTCCCGTCAATCCCGGGCTTGGCCCGTATAGTCGAATGTATACAAAGAAAGTACCCAGGGAGTAAACTCATTTCCAGAACGATTTTTTAAATTATTTTTTCATCACTAAAACGCATAAGACTTGTAGTTTTTAAAAATGTTTTCATTTTTGATGAGACGCTGAATAAAAGAAGTTTAATCGCCGGCAAACGAAAACCCGCGATTTCCCCTAAATCCCGGACTCGGTCCGTATAGTCAAAAGTATAAAAAGAAAGTACCCTGTGAGTAAACTCATTTTCAAAACGATTTTTTAAATTATCTTTTCGCCGGCAAATGAAAACCCGCGATTTCCCGTAAATCCCGGACTCGGCCCGTGTAGTCAAAAGTATACAAAGAAAGTACCCTGTGAGTAAACTCATTTTTAGAACGATTTTTTAAATTATTTTTTCACCACTAAAACGCATAAGACTTGTAGTTTTTAAAAATGTTTTCATTTTTGATGAGACGCTTAATGAAAGAGGTTTAATCGCCGGCAAACGAAAACTCGCGATTTCCCGCAAATCCCGGGCTTGGCCCGTATAGTCGAATGTATACAAAGAAAGTACATTGCGAGTAAACTCATTTCCAGAACGATTTTTTAAATTATTTTTTCACCACTAAAACGATTAAGACTTGTAGTTTTCAAAAATGTTTTCATTTTTGATGAGACGCTGAATAAAAGAAGTTTAATCGCCGGCAAACAAAAACCTGCGATTTCCCGTAAATCCCAGACTCGGCCCGTATAGTCAAAAGTATACAAAGAAAGTACCCAGGGAGTAAACTCATTTCCCGAACGATTTTTTAAATTATCTTTTCACCACTAAAACGCATGAGACTTGCAATTTTCAAAAATGTTTTCATTTTTGATGAGACGCTTAATGAAAGAGGTTTAATCGCCGGCAAACGAAATCCCGCGATTTCCCGTAAATCCCGGGCTTGGCCCGTATAGTCGAATGTATACAGAGAAAGTACCCAAGGAGTAAACTCATTTCCCGAACGATTTTTTAAATTTTTTGTCACCACTAAAACGCATCAGACTTGTAGTTTTCAAAAATGTTTTTATTTTTGATGAGACGCTTAATGAAAGAGGTTTAATCGCCGGCAAACGAAAACCCGCGATTTCCCGTCAATCCCGGGCTTGGCCCGTATAGTCGAATGTATACAAAGAAAGTACCCATGGAGTAAACTCATTTCCAGAACGATTTTTTAAATTATTTTTTCATCACTAAAACGCATAAGACTTGTAGTTTTTAAAAATGTTTTCATTTTTGATGAGACGCTGAATAAAAGAAGTTTAATCGCCGGCAAACGAAAACCCGCGATTTCCCCTAAATCCCGGACTCGGTCCGTATAGTCAAAAGTATAAAACAAAGTACCCTGTGAGTAAACTCATTTTCAAAACGATTTTTTAAATTATCTTTTTGCCGGCAAACGAAAACTCGCGATTTCCCGCAAATCCCGGGCTTGGCCCGTATAGTCGAATGTATACAAAGAAAGTACATTGCGAGTAAAGTCATTTCCAGAACGATTTTTTAAATTATTTTTTCACCACTAAAACGATTAAGACTTGTAGTTTTCAAAAATGTTTTCATTTTTGATGAGACGCTGAATAAAAGAAGTTTAATCGCCGGCAAACGAAAACCCGCCATTTCCCGTAAATCCCGGACTCGGCCCGTATAGTCAAAAGTATACAAAGAAAGTACCCAGAGAGTAAACTCATTTCCCGAACGATTTTTTAAATTATTTTTTCACCACTAAACCGCATGAGACTTGTAGTTTTCAATAATGTTTTCATTTTTGATGAGACGCTTAATGAAAGAGGTTTAATCGCCAGCAAACGAAAACCAGCGATTTCCCCTAAATCCCGGGCTTGGCCCGTGTAGTCGAATGTATACAAAGAAAGTACCCAGGGAGTAAACTCATTTCCCGAACGATTTTTTAAATTTTTTTTGCACCACTAAAACGCATGAGACTTGTAGTTTACAAAAATGTTTTCATTTTTGATGAGACGCTTAATGAAAGAGGTTTAATCGCCGGCAAACGAAAACCCGCGATATCCTGTAAATCCCGGGCTTGGCCCGTGTAGTCGAATGTATAAAAAGAAAGTACCCTGTGAGTAAACTCATTTCCGGAACGATTTTTTAAATTTTTTTTTCACCACTAAAAGGCATAAGACTTGTAGTTTTTAAAAATGTTTTCATTTTTGATGAGACGCTGAATAAAAGAAGTTTAATCGCCGGCAAACGAAAACCCGCGATTTCCCCTAAATCCCGGACTCGGCCCGTATAGTCAAAAGTATAAAAAGAAAGTACCCTGTGAGTAAACTCATTTTCTAAACAATTTTTTAAATTATCTTTTCGCCGGCAAACGAAAACCCGCGATTTCCCGTAAATCCCGGACTCGGCCCGTATAGTCAAAAGTATACAAAGAAAGTACCCTGTGAGTAAACTCATTTTCAGAACGATTTTTTAAATTATTTTTTCACCACTAAAACGCATAAGACTTGTAGTTTTTAAAAATGTTTTTATTTTTGATGAGACGCTTAATGAAAGAGGTTTAATCGCCGGCAAACGAAAACTCGCGATTTCCCGCAAATCCCGGGCTTGGCCCGTATAGTCGAATGTATACAAAGAAAGTACCCTGCGAGTAAACTCATTTCCAGAACGATTTTTTAAATTATTTTTTCACCACTAAAACGATTAAGACTTGTAGTTTTCAAAAATGTTTTCATTTTTGATGAGACGCTGAATAAAAGAAGTTTAATCGCCGGCAAAAGAAAACCCGCGATTTCCCGTAAATCCCGGGCTTGGCCCTTATAGTCAAAAGCATACAAAGAAAGTACCCAGGGAGTAAACTCATTTCCCGAACGATTTTTTAAATTATTTTTTCACCACTAAAACGCATGAGACTTTTAGTTTTCAAAAATGTTTTCATTTTTGATGAGACGCTGAATAAAAGAAGTTTAATCGCCGGCAAAAGAAAACCCGCGATTTCCCGTAAATCCCGGGCTTGGCCCTTATAGTCAAAAGCATACAAAGAAAGTACCCAGGGAGTAAACTCATTTCCCGAACGATTTTTTAAATTATTTTTTCACCACTAAAACGCATGAGACTTGTAGTTTTCAAAAATGTTTTCATTTTTGATGAGACGCTGAATAAAAGAAGTTTAATCGCCGGCAAACGAAAACCTGCGATTTCCCGTAAATCCCAGACTCGGCCCGTATAGTCAAAAGTATACAAAGAAAGTACCCAGGGAGTAAACTCATTTCCTGAACGATTTTTTAAATTACTTTTTCACCACTAAAACGCATGAGACCTGTAGTTTTCAGAAATGTTTTCATGTTTGATGAGACGCTTAATGAAAGTGGTTTAATCGCCGGCAAACAAAAACCCGCGATTTCCCGTAAATCCCGGGCTTGGCCCGTATAGTCGAGTGTATACAAAGAAAGTACCCTGTGAGTAAACTCATTTTCAAAACGATTTTTTAAATTATCTTTTCACCACTAAAACGCATGAGACTTGTAGTTTTCAAAAATGTTTTCATTTTTGATGAGACACTGAATGAAAGAAGTTTAATCGCCGGCAAACGAAAACCCGCCATTTCCCGTAAATCCCGGGCTTGGCCCGTATAGTCAAAAGTATACAAAGAAAGTACCCTGTGAGTAAACTCATTTCCCAAACGATTTTTTAAATTATTATTTCACCACTAAAGCCCATGAGACTTGTAGTTTTTAAAAATGTTTTCATTTTTGAGGAGACGCTGAATAAAAGAAGTTTAATCGCCGGCAAACGAAAACCCGCGATTTCCTGTAAATCCCGGGCTTGGCCCGTATAGTCGAATGTATAAAAAGAAAGTACCCTGTGAGTAAACTCATTTCCAGAACGATTTTTTAAATTTTTTTTTCACCACTAAAAGGCATAAGACTTGTAGTTTTTAAAAATGTTTTCATTTTGGATGAGACGCTGAATAAAAGAAGTTTAATCGCCGGCAAACGAAAACCCGCGATTTCCCGAAAATCCCGGGCTTGGCCCGTATAGTCGAATGTATAAAAAGAAAGTACCCTGTGAGTAAACTCATTTCCCAAACGATTTTTTAAATTATTATTTCACCACTAAAGCCCATGAGACTTGTAGTTTTTAAAAATGTTTTCATTTTTGAGGAGACGCTGAATGAAAGAAGTTTAATCGCCGGCAAACGAAAACCCGCGATTTCCCGTAAATCCCGGGCTTGGCCCGTATAGTCGAATGTATACAAAGAAAGTACCCTGTGAGTAAACTCATTTTCAGAACGATTTTTTAAATTATCTTTTCGCCGGCAAACGAAAACCCGCGATTTCCCGTAAATCCCGGACTCGGCCCGTATAGTCAAAAGTATACAAAGAAAGTACCCTGTGAGTACACTCATTTTCAGAACGATTTTTTAAATTATTTTTTCACCACTAAAACGCATAAGACTTGTAGTTTTTAAAAATGTTTTTATTTTTGATGAGACGCTTAATGAAAGAGGTTTAATCGCCGGCAAACGAAAACTCGCGATTTCCCGCAAATCCCGGGCTTGGCCCGTATAGTCGAATGTATACAAAGAAAGTACCCTGCGAGTAAACTCATTTCCAGAACGATTTTTTAAATTATTTTTTCACCACTAAAACGATTAAGACTTGTAGTTTTCAAAAATGTTTTCATTTTTGATGAGACGCTGAATAAAAGAAGTTTAATCGCCGGCAAAAGAAAACCCGCGATTTCCCGTAAATCCCGGGCTTGGCAATTATAGTCAAAAGCATACAAAGAAAGTACCCAGGGAGTAAACTCATTTCCCGAACGATTTTTTAAATTATTTTTTCACCACTAAAACGCATGAGACTTGTAGTTTTCGAAAATGTTTTCATTTTTGATGAGACGCTGAATAAAAGAAGTTTAATCGCCGGCAAAAGAAAACCCGCGATTTCCCGTAAATCCCGGGCTTGGCCCTTATAGTCAAAAGCATACAAAGAAAGTACCCAGGGAGTAAACTCATTTCCCGAACGATTTTTTAAATTATTTTTTCACCACTAAAACGCATGAGACTTGTAGTTTTCAAAAATGTTTTCATTTTTGATGAGACGCTGAATAAAAGAAGTTTAATCGCCGGCAAACGAAAACCTGCGATTTCCCGTAAATCCCAGACTCGGCCCGTATAGTCAAAAGTATACAAAGAAAGTACCCAGGGAGTAAACTCATTTCCTGAACGATTTTTTAAATTACTTTTTCACCACTAAAACGCATGAGACCTGTAGTTTTCAGAAATGTTTTCATTTTTGATGAGACGCTTAATGAAAGTGGTTTAATCGCCGGCAAACAAAAACCCGCGATTTCCCGTAAATCCCGGGCTTGGCAAGTATAGTCGAGTGTATACAAAGACAGTACCCTGTGAGTAAACTCATTTTCAAAACGATTTTTTAAATTATCTTTTCACCACTAAAACGCATGAGACTTGTAGTTTTCAAAAATGTTTTCATTTTTGATGAGACACTGAATGAAAGAAGTTTAATCGCCGGCAAACGAAAACCCGCCATTTCCCGTAAATCCCGGGCTTGTCCCGTATAGTCAAAAGTATACAAAGAAAGTACCCTGTGAGTAAACTCATTTCCCAAACGATTTTTTAAATTATTATTTCACCACTAAAGCCCATGAGACTTGTAGTTTTTAAAAATGTTTTCATTTTTGAGGAGACGCTGAATAAAAGAAGTTTAATCGCCGGCAAACGAAAACCTGCGATTTCCCGTAAATCCCAGACTCGGCCCGTATAGTCAAAAGTATACAAAGAAAGTACCCAGGGAGTAAACTCATTTCCTGAACGATTTTTTAAATTACTTTTTCACAACTAAAACGCATGAGACCTGTAGTTTTCAGAAATGTTTTCATTTTTGATGAGACGCTTAATGAAAGTGGTTTAATCGCCGGCAAACAAAAACCCGCGATTTCCCGTAAATCCCGGGCTTGGCCCGTATAGTCGAGTGTATACAAAGAAAGTACCCTGTGAGTAAACTCATTTTCAAAACGATTTTTTAAATTATCTTTTCACCACTAAAACGCATGAGACTTGTAGTTTTCAAAAATGTTTTCATTTTTGATGAGACACTGAATGAAAGAAGTTTAATCGCCGGCAAACGAAAACCCGCCATTTCCCGTAAATCCCGGGCTTGGCCCGTGTAGTCGAATGTATACAAAGAAAGTACCCAGGGAGTAAACTCATTTCCCGAACGATTTTTTAAATTTTTTTTTCACCACTAAAACGCATGAGACCTGTAGTTTACAAAAATGTTTTCATTTTTGATGACACGCTTAATGAAAGAGGTTTAATCGCCGGCAAACGAAAACCCGCGATTTCCTGTAAATCCCGGGCTTGGCCCGTATAGTCGAATGTATAAAAAGAAAGTACCCTGTGAGTAAACTCATTTCCAGAACGATTTTTTAATTTTTTTTTTCACCACTAAAAGGCATAAGACTTGTAGTTTTTAAAAATGTTTTCATTTTGGATGAGACGCTGAATAAAAGAAGTTTAATCGCCGGCAAACGAAAACCCGCGATTTCCCGAAAATCCCGGGCTTGGCCCGTATAGTCGAATGTATAAAAAGAAAGTACCCTGTGAGTAAACTCATTTCCTAAACGATTTTTTAAATTATTATTTCACCACTAAAGCCCATGAGACTTGTAGTTTTTAAAAATGTTTTCATTTTTGAGGAGACGCTGAATGAAAGAAGTTTAATCGCCGGCAAACGAAAACCCGCCATTTCCCGTAAATCCCGGGCTTGGCCCGTATAGTCAAAAGTATACAAAGAAAGTACCCAGGGAGTAAACTCATTTCCCGAACGATTTTTTATAATATTTTTTCACCACTAAAACGCATGAGACTTGTTGTTTTCAAAAATGATTTCATTTTTGATGGGACGCTGAATAAAAGAAGTTTAATCGCCGGCAAACGAAAACCCGAGATTTCCCGTAAATCCCGGACTCGGCCCGTATAGTCAAAAGTATACAAAGAAAGTACCCAGGGAGTAAACTCATTTCCCGAACGATTTTTTAAATTATTTTTTCACCACAAAACCGCATGAGACTTGTAGTTTTCAATAATGTTTTCATTTTTGATGAGACGCTTAATGAAAGAGGTTTAATCGCCAGCAAACGAAAACCAGCGATTTCCCCTAAATCACGGGCTTGGCCCGTGTAGTCGAATGTATACAAAGAAAGTACCCAGGGAGTAAACTCATTTCCCGAACGATTTTTTAAATTTTTTTTTCACCACTAAAACGCATGAGACTTGTAGTTTACAAAAATGTTTTCATTTTTGATGAGACGCTTAATGAAAGAGGTTTAATCGCCGGCAAACGAAAACCCGCGATTTCCTGTAAATCCCGGGCTTGGCCCGTATAGTCGAATGTATAAAAAGAAAGTACCCTGTGAGTAAACTCATTTCCAGAACGATTTTTTAAATTTTTTTTTCACCACTAAAAGGCATAAGACTTGTAGTTTTCAAAAATGTTTTCATTTTTGATGAGACACTGAATGAAAGAAGTTTAATCGCCGGCAAACGAAAACCCGCCATTTCCCGTAAATCCCGGGCTTGGCCCGTATAGTCAAAAGTATACAAAGAAAGTACCCAGGGAGTAAACTCATTTCCCGAACGATTTTTTATAATATTTTTTCACCACAAAAACGCATGAGACTTGTTGTTTTCAAAAATGATTTCATTTTTGATGGGACGCTGAATAAAAGAAGTTTAATCGCCGGCAAACGAAAACCCGCGATTTCCCGTAAATCCCGGACTCGGCCCGTATAGTCAAAAGTATACAAAGAAAGTACCCAGGGAGTAAACTCATTTCCCGAACGATTTTTTAAATTATTTTTTCACCACTAAACCGCATGAGACTTGTAGTTTTTAATAATGTTTTCATTTTTGATGAGACGCTTAATGAAAGAGGTTTAATCGCCAGCAAACGAAAACCAGCAATTTCCCCTAAATCCCGGGCTTGGCCCGTGTAGTCGAATGTATACAAAGAAAGTACCCTGTGAGTAAACTCATTTCCCAAACGATTTTTTAAATTATTATTTCACCACTAAAGCCCATGAGACTTGTAGTTTTTAAAAATGTTTTCATTTTTGAGGAGACGCTGAATAAAAGAAGTTTAATCGCCAACAAACGAAAACCCGCGGTTTCCGGTAAATCCCGGACTCGGCCCGTATAGTCAAAAGTATACAAAGAAAGTACCCAGGGGGTAAACTCATTTCCCGAACGATTTTTTAAATTATTTTTTCACCACTAAACCGCATGAGACTTGTAGTTTTCAATAATGTTTTCATTTTTGATGAGACGCTTAATGAAATAGGTTTAATCGCCGGCAAACGAAAACCAGCGATTTCATCTAAATCCCGGGCTTGGCCCGTATAGTCGAATGTATACAAAGAAAGTACCCTGCGAGTAAACTCATTTCCAGAACGATTTTTTAAATTATTTTTTCACCACTAAAACGATTAAGACTTGTAGTTTTCAAAAATGTTTTCATTTTTGATGAGACGCTGAATAAAAGAAGTTTAATCGCCGGCAAAAGAAAACCCGCGATTTCCCGTAAATCCCGGGCTTGGCCCTTATAGTCAAAAGCATACAAAGAAAGTACCCAGGGAGTAAACTCATTTCCCGAACGATTTTTTAAATTATTTCTTTACCACTAAAACGCATGAGACTTGTAGTTTTCAATAATGTTTTCATTTTTGATGAGACGCTTAATGAAATAGGTTTAATCGCCGGCAAACGAAAACCAGCGATTTCATCTAAATCCCGGGCTTGGCCCGTATAGTCGAATGTATACAAAGAAAGTACCCTGCGAGTAAACTCATTTCCAGAACGATTTTTTAAATTATTTTTTCACCACTAAAACGATTAAGACTTGTAGTTTTCAAAAATGTTTTCATTTTTGATGAGACGCTGAATAAAAGAAGTTTAATCGCCGGCAAAAGAAAACCCGCGATTTCCCGTAAATCCCGGGCTTGGCCCTTATAGTCAAAAGCATACAAAGAAAGTACCCAGGGAGTAAACTCATTTCCCGAACGATTTTTTAAATTATTTCTTTACCACTAAAACGCATGAGACTTGCAGTTTTCAAAAATGTTTTCATTTTTGATGAGACGCTGAATAAAAGAAGTTTAATCGCCGGCAAACGAAAACCTGCGATTTCCCGTAAATCCCAGACTCGGCCCGTATAGTCAAAAGTATACAAAGAAAGTACCCAGGGAGTAAACTCATTTCCCGAACGATTTTTTAAATTATCTTTTCACCACTAAAACGCATGAGACTTGCAGTTTTCAAAAATGTTTTCATTTTTGATGAGACACTGAATGAAAGAAGTTTAATCGCCGGCAAACGAAAACCCGCCATTTCCCGTAAATCCCGGGCTTGGCCCGTATAGTCAAAAGTATACAAAGAAAGTACCCAGGGAGTAAACTCATTTCCCGAACGATTTTTTATAATATTTTTTCACCACTAAAACGCATGAGACTTGTTGTTTTCAAAAATGATTTCATTTTTGATGGGACGCTGAATAAAAGAAGTTTAATCGCCGGCAAACGAAAATCCGCGATTTTCCGTAAATCCCGGACTCGGCCCGTATAGTCAAAAGTATACAAAGAAAGTACCGAGGGAGTAAACTCATTTCCCGAACGATTTTTTAAATTATTTTTTCACCACTAAAACGCATGAGACTTGTTGTTTTCAAAAATGATTTCATTTTTGATGGGACGCTGAATAAAAGAAGTTTAATCGCCGGCAAACGAAAACCCGCGATTTCCCGTAAATCCCGGACTCGGCCCGTATAGTCAAAAGTATACAAAGAAAGTACCCAGGGAGTAAACTCATTTCCCGAACGATTTTTTAAATTATTTTTTCACCACTAAACCGCATCAGACTTGTAGTTTTCAATAATGTTTTCATTTTTGATGAGACGCTTAATGAAAGAGGTTTAATCGCCAGCAAACGAAAACCAGCGATTTCCCCTAAATCCCGGGCTTGGCCCGTGTAGTCGAATGTATACAAAGAAAGTACCCAGGGAGTAAACTCATTTCCCGAACAATTTTTTAAATTTTTTTTTCACCACTAAAACGCATAAGACTTGTAGTTTTCAAAAATGTTTTCATTTTTGATGAGACGCTGAATAAAAGAAGTTTAATCGCCGGCAAAAGAAAACCCGCGATTTCCCGTAAATCCCGGGCTTGGCCCTTATAGTCAAAAGCATACAAAGAAAGTACCCAGGGAGTAAACTCATTTCCCGAACGATTTTTTAAATTATTTCTTTACCACTAAAACGCATGAGACTTGTAGTTTTCAATAATGTTTTCATTTTTGATGAGACGCTTAATGAAATAGGTTTAATCGCCGGCAAACGAAAACCAGCGATTTCATCTAAATCCCGGGCTTGGCCCGTATAGTCGAATGTATACAAAGAAAGTACCCTGCGAGTAAACTCATTTCCAGAACGATTTTTTAAATTATTTTTTCACCACTAAAACGATTAAGACTTGTAGTTTTCAAAAATGTTTTCATTTTTGATGAGACGCTGAATAAAAGAAGTTTAATCGCCGGCAAAAGAAAACCCGCGATTTCCCGTAAATCCCGGGCTTGGCCCTTATAGTCAAAAGCATACAAAGAAAGTACCCAGGGAGTAAACTCATTTCCCGAACGATTTTTTAAATTATTTCTTTACCACTAAAACGCATGAGACTTGCAGTTTTCAAAAATGTTTTCATTTTTGATGAGACGCTGAATAAAAGAAGTTTAATCGCCGGCAAACGAAAACCTGCGATTTCCCGTAAATCCCAGACTCGGCCCGTATAGTCAAAAGTATACAAAGAAAGTACCCAGGGAGTAAACTCATTTCCCGAACGATTTTTTAAATTATCTTTTCACCACTAAAACGCATGAGACTTGCAGTTTTCAAAAATGTTTTCATTTTTGATGAGACGCTTAATGAAAGAGGTTTAATCGCCGGCAAACGAAATCCCGCGATTTCCCGTAAATCCCGGGCTTGGCCCGTATAGTCGAATGTATACAAAGAAAGTACCCAAGGAGTAAACTCATTTCCCGAACGATTTTTTAAATTTTTTTTCACCACTAAAACGCATGAGACTTGTAGTTTTCAAAAATGTTTTTATTTTTGATGAGACGCTTAATGAAAGAGGTTTAATCGCCGGCAAACGAAAACCCGCGATTTCCCGTAAATCCCGGGCTTGGCCCGTATAGTCGAATGTATACAAAGAAAGTACCCTTGGAGTAAAATCATTTCCAGAACGATTTTTTGAATTATTTTTTTACCACTAAAACGCATAAGACTTGTAGTTTTTAAAAATGTTTGCATTTTTGATGAGACGCTGAATAAAAGAAGTTTAATCGCCGGCAAACGAAAACCCGCGATTTCCCCTAAATCCCGGACTCGGCCCGTATAGTCAAAAGTATACAAAGAAAGTACCCTGTGAGTAAACTCATTTTCAAAACGATTTTTTAAATTATCTTTTCGCCGGCAAACGAAAACCCGCGATTTCCCGTATATCCCGGACTCGGCCCGTATAGTCAAAAGTATACAAAGAAAGTACCCTGTGAGTAAACTCATTTTCAGAACGATTTTTTAAATTATTTTTTCACCACTAAAACGCATAAGACTTGTAGTTTTCAAAAATGTTTTCATTTTTGATGAGACGCTGAATAAAAGAAGTTTAATTGCCGGCAAACTAAAACCTGCGATTTCCCATAAATCCCGGACTCGGCCCGTATAGCCAAGAGTATACAAAGAAAGTACCCAGGGAGTAAACTCATTTCCTGAACGATTTTTTAAATTACTTTTTCACCACTAAAACGCATGAGACCTGTAGTTTTCAGAAATGTTTTCATTTTTGATGAGACGCTTAATGAAAGTGGTTTAATCGCCGGCAAACAAAAACCCGCGATTTCCCGTAAATCCCGGGCTTGGCCCGTATAGTCGAGTGTATACAAAGAAAGTACCCTGTGAGTAAACTCATTTTCAAAGCGATTTTTTAAATTATCTTTTCACCACTAAAACGCATGAGACTTGTAGTTTTCAAAAATGTTTTCATTTTTGATGAGACACTGAATGAAAGAAGTTTAATCGCCGGCAAACGAAAACCCGCCATTTCCCGTAAATCCCGGGCTTGGCCCGTATAGTCAAAAGTATACAAAGAAAGTACCCAGGGAGTAAACTCATTTCCCGAACGATTTTTTATAATATTTTTTCACCACTAAAACGCATGAGACTTGTTGTTTTCAAAAATGATTTCATTTTTGATGGGACGCTGAATAAAAGAAGTTTAATCGCCGGCAAACGAAAACCCGCGATTTTCCGTAAATCCCGGACTCGGCCCGTATAGTCAAAAGTATACAAAGAAAGTACCGAGGGAGTAAACTCATTTCCCGAACGATTTTTTAAATTATTTTTTCACCACTAAAACGCATGAGACTTGTTGTTTTCAAAAATGATTTCATTTTTGATGGGACGCTGAATAAAAGAAGTTTAATCGCCGGCAAACGAAAACCCGCGATTTCCCGTAAATCCCGGACTCGGCCCGTATAGTCAAAAGTATACAAAGAAAGTACCCAGGGAGTAAACTCATTTCCCGAACGATTTTTTAAATTATTTTTTCACCACTAAACCGCATGAGACTTGTAGTTTTCAATAATGTTTTCATTTTTGATGAGACGCTTAATGAAAGAGGTTTAATCGCCAGCAAACGAAAACCAGCGATTTCCCCTAAATCCCGGGCTTGGCCCGTGTAGTCGAATGTATACAAAGAAAGTACCCAGGGAGTAAACTCATTTCCCGAACAATTTTTTAAATTTTTTTTTCACCACTAAAACGCATAAGACTTGTAGTTTTCAAAAATGTTTTCATTTTTGATGAGACGCTGAATAAAAGAAGTTTAATTGCCGGCAAACTAAAACCTGCGATTTCCCATAAATCCCGGACTCGGCCGTATAGCCAAGAGTATACAAAGAAAGTACCCAGGGAGTAAACTCATTTCCTGAACGATTTTTTAAATTACTTTTTCACCACTAAAACGCATGGGACCTGTAGTTTTCAGAAATGTTTTCATTTTTGATGAGACGCTTAATGAAAGTGGTTTAATCGCCGGCAAACAAAAACCCGCGATTTCCCGTAAATCCCGGGCTTGGCCCGTATAGTCGAGTGTATACAAAGAAAGTACCCTGTGAGTAAACTCATTTTCAAAACGATTTTTTAAATTATCTTTTCGCCGGCAAACGAAAACCCGCGATTTCCCGTATATCCAGGACTCGGCCCGTATAGTCAAAAGTATACAAAGAAAGTACCCTGTGAGTAAACTCATTTTCAGAACGATTTTTTAAATTATTTTTTCACCACTAAAACGCATAAGACTTGTAGTTTTCAAAAATGTTTTCATTTTTGATGAGACGCTGAATAAAAGAAGTTTAATTGCCGGCAAACTAAAACCTGCGATTTCCCATAAATCCCGGACTCGGCCCGTATAGCCAAGAGTATACAAAGAAAGTACCCAGGGAGTAAACTCATTTCCTGAACGATTTTTTAAATTACTTTTTCACCACTAAAACGCATGAGACCTGTAGTTTTCAGAAATGTTTTCATTTTTGATGAGACGCTTAATGAAAGTGGTTTAATCGCCGGCAAACAAAAACCCGCGATTTCCCGTAAATCCCGGGCTTGGCCCGTATAGTCGAGTGTATACAAAGAAAGTACCCTGTGAGTAAACTCATTTTCAAAGCGATTTTTTAAATTATCTTTTCACCACTAAAACGCATGAGACTTGTAGTTTTCAAAAATGTTTTCATTTTTGATGAGACACTGAATGAAAGAAGTTTAATCGCCGGCAAACGAAAACCCGCCATTTCCCGTAAATCCCGGGCTTGGCCCGTATAGTCAAAAGTATACAAAGAAAGTACCCAGGGAGTAAACTCATTTCCCGAACGATTTTTTATAATATTTTTTCACCACTAAAACGCATGAGACTTGTTGTTTTCAAAAATGATTTCATTTTTGATGGGACGCTGAATAAAAGAAGTTTAATCGCCGGCAAACGAAAACCCGCGATTTTCCGTAAATCCCGGACTCGGCCCGTATAGTCAAAAGTATACAAAGAAAGTACCGAGGGAGTAAACTCATTTCCCGAACGATTTTTTAAATTATTTTTTCACCACTAAAACGCATGAGACTTGTTGTTTTCAAAAATGATTTCATTTTTGATGGGACGCTGAATAAAAGAAGTTTAATCGCCGGCAAACGAAAACCCGCGATTTCCCGTAAATCCCGGACTCGGCCCGTATAGTCAAAAGTATACAAAGAAAGTACCCAGGGAGTAAACTCATTTCCCGAACGATTTTTTAAATTATTTTTTCACCACTAAACCGCATGAGACTTGTAGTTTTCAATAATGTTTTCATTTTTGATGAGACGCTTAATGAAAGAGGTTTAATCGCCAGCAAACGAAAACCAGCGATTTCCCCTAAATCCCGGGCTTGGCCCGTGTAGTCGAATGTATACAAAGAAAGTACCCAGGGAGTAAACTCATTTCCCGAACAATTTTTTAAATTTTTTTTTCACCACTAAAACGCATAAGACTTGTAGTTTTCAAAAATGTTTTCATTTTTGATGAGACGCTGAATAAAAGAAGTTTAATTGCCGGCAAACTAAAACCTGCGATTTCCCATAAATCCCGGACTCGGCCGTATAGCCAAGAGTATACAAAGAAAGTACCCAGGGAGTAAACTCATTTCCTGAACGATTTTTTAAATTACTTTTTCACCACTAAAACGCATGAGACCTGTAGTTTTCAGAAATGTTTTCATTTTTGATGAGACGCTTAATGAAAGTGGTTTAATCGCCGGCAAACAAAAACCCGCGATTTCCCGTAAATCCCGGGCTTGGCCCGTATAGTCGAGTGTATACAAAGAAAGTACCCTGTGAGTAAACTCATTTTCAAAGCGATTTTTTAAATTATCTTTTCACCACTAAAACGCATGAGACTTGTAGTTTTCAAAAATGTTTTCATTTTTGATGAGACACTGAATGAAAGTAGTTTAATCGCCGGCAAACGAAAACCCGCCATTTTCCGTAAATCCCGGGCTTGGCCCGTATAGTCAAAAGTATACAAAGAAAGTACCCAGGGAGTAAACTCATTTCCCGAACGATTTTTTATAATATTTTTTCACCACTAAAACGCATGAGACTTGTTGTTTTCAAAAATGATTTCATTTTTGATGGGACGCTGAATAAAAGAAGTTTAATCGCCGGCAAACGAAAACCCGCGATTTTCCGTAAATCCCGGACTCGGCCCGTATAGTCAAAAGTATACAAAGAAAGTACCGAGGGAGTAAACTCATTTCCCGAACGATTTTTTAAATTATTTTTTCACCACTAAACCGCATGAGACTTGTAGTTTTCAATAATGTTTTCATTTTTGATGAGACGCTTAATGAAAGAGGTTTAATCGCCAGCAAACGAAAACCAGCGATTTCCCCTAAATCCCGGGCTTGGCCCGTGTAGTCGAATGTATACAAAGAAAGTACCCTGTGAGTAAACTCATTTTCAAAGCGATTTTTTAAATTATCTTTTCACCACTAAAACGCATGAGACTTGTAGTTTTCAAAAATGTTTTCATTTTTGATGAGACACTGAATGAAAGAAGTTTAATCGCCGGCAAACGAAAACCCGCCATTTCCCGCAAATCCCGGGCTTGGCCCGTATATTCAAAAGTATACAAAGAAAGTACCCAGGGAGTAAACTCATTTCCCGAACGATTTTTTATAATATTTTTTCACCACTAAAACGCATGAGACTTGTTGTTTTCAAAAATGATTTCATTTTTGATGGGACGCTGAATAAAAGAAGTTTAATCGCCGGCAAACGAAAACCCGCGATTTCCCGTAAATCCCGGACTCGGCCCGTATAGTCAAAAGTATACAAAGAAAGTACCCAGGGAGTAAACTCATTTCCCGAACGATTTTTTAAATTATTTTTTCACCACTAAACCGCATGAGACTTGTAGTTTTCAATAATGTTTTCATTTTTGATGAGACGCTTAATGAAAGAGGTTTAATCGCCAGCAAACGAAAACCAGCGATTTCCCCTAAATCCCGGGCTTGGCCCGTGTAGTCGAATGTATACAAAGAAAGTACCCAGGGAGTAAACTCATTTCCCGAACGATTTTTTAATTTTTTTTTTCACCACTAAAACGCATGAGACTTGTAGTTTACAAAAATGTTTTCATTTTTGATGAGACGCTTAATGAAAGAGGTTTAATCGCCGGCAAAGGAAAACCCGCGATTTCCTGTAAATCCCGGGCTTGGCCCGTATAGTCGAATGTATAAAAAGAAAGTACCCTGTGAGTAAACTCATTTCCAGAACGATTTTTTAAATTTTTTTTTCACCACTAAAAGGCATAAGACTTGTAGTTTTTAAAAATGTTTTCATTTTGGATAAGACGCTGAATAAAAGAAGTTTAATCGCCGGCAAACGATAACCCGCGATTTCCCGAAAATCCCAGGCTTGGCCCGTATAGTCGAATGTATAAAAAGAAAGTACCCTGTGAGTAAACTCATTTCCCAAACGATTTTTTAAATTATTATTTCACCACTAAAGCCCATGAGACTTGTAGTTTTTAAAAATGTTTTCATTTTTGATGAGACGCTGAATAAAAGAAGTTTAATCGCCAACAAACGAAAACCCGCGGTTTCTGGTAAATCCCGGACTCGGCCCGTATAGTCAAAAGTATACAAAAAAAGTCCCCAGGGAGTAAACTCATTTCCTGAACGATTTTTTAAATTACTTTTTCACCACTAAAACGCATGAGACCTGTAATTTTCAGAAATGTTTTCATTTTTGATGAGACGCTTAATGAAAGTGGTTTAATCGCCGGCAAACAAAAAAACCCGCGATTTCCCGTAAATCCCGGGCTTGGTCCGTATAGTCGAGTGTATACAAAGAAAGTACCCTGTGAGTAAACTCATTTTCAAAACGATTTTTTAAATTATCTTTTCACCACTAAAACGCATGAGACTTGTAGTTTTCAAAAATGTTTTCATTTTTGATGAGACACTGAATGAAAGAAGTTTAATCGACGGCAAACGAAAACCCGCCATTTCCCGTAAATCCCGGGCTTGGCCCGTATAGTCAAAAGTATACAAAGAAAGTACCCAGGGAGTAAATTCATTTCCCGAACGATTTTTTAAATTATTTTTTCACCACTAAACCGCATGAGACTTGTAGTTTTCAATAATGTTTTCATTTTTGATGAGACGCCTAATGAAAGAGGTTTTATCGCCGGCAAACGAAAACCAGCGATTTCATCTAAATCCCGGGCTTGGCCCGTGTAGTCGAATGTATACAAAGAAAGTACCCAGGGAGTAAACTCATTTCCCGAACGATTTTTTAAATTATTTTTTCACCACTAAAACGCATAAGACTTGTAGTTTTTAAAAATGTTTTCATTTTTGATGAGACGCTGAATAAAAGAAGTTTAATCGCCGGCAAACGAAAACCCGCGATTTCCCCTAATTCCCGGACTCGGCCCGTATAGTCAAAAGTATACAAAGAAAGTACCCTGTGAGTAAACTCATTTTCAGAACGATTTTTTAAATTATCTTTTCGCCGGCAAACGAAAAACCGCGATTTCCCGTATATCCCGGACTCGGCCCGTATAGTCAAAAGTATACAAAGAAAGTACCCTGTGAGTAAACTCATTTTCAGAACGATTTTTTAAATTATTTTTTCACCACTAAAACGCATAAGACTTGTAGTTTTCAAAAATGTTTTCATTTTTGATGAGACGCTGAATGAAAGAAGTTTAATTGCCGGCAAACTAAAACCTGCGATTTCCCATAAATCCCGGACTCGGCCCGTATAGCCAAAAGTATACAAAGAAAGTACCCAGGGAGTAAACTCATTTCCCAAACGATTTTTTAAATTATTATTTCACAACTAAAGCCCATGAGACTTGTAGTTTTTAAAAATGTTTTCATTTTTGATGAGACGTTGAATAAAAGAAGTTTAATCGCCGGCAAACGAAAACCCGCGATTTCCCGTAAATCCCGGACTCGGCCCGTATAGTCAAAAGTATACAAAGAAAGTACCCAGGGAGTAAACTCATTTCCTGAACGATTTTTTAAATTACTTTTTCACCACTAAAACGCATGAGACCTGTAGTTTTCAGAAATGTTTTCATTTTTGATGAGACGCTTAATGAAAGTGGTTTAATCGCCGGCAAACAAAAACCCGCGATTTCCCGTAAATCCCGGGCTTGGCCCGTATAGTCGAGTGTATACAAAGAAAGTACCCTGTGAGTAAACTCATTTTCAAAGCGATTTTTTAAATTATCTTTTCACCACTAAAACGCATGAGACTTGTAGTTTTCAAAAATGTTTTCATTTTTGATGAGACACTGAATGAAAGAAGTTTAATCGCCGGCAAACGAAAACCCGCCATTTCCCGCAAATCCCGGGCTTGGCCCGTATAGTCAAAAGTATACAAAGAAAGTACCCAAGGAGTAAACTCATTTCCCGAACGATTTTTTATAATATTTTTTCACCACTAAAACGCATGAGACTTGTTGTTTTCAAAAATGATTTCATTTTTGATGGGACGCTGAATAAAAGAAGTTTGCTCAACGGCAAACAAAAACCCGCGATTTCCCGTAAATCCCGGACTCGGCCCGTATAGTCAAAAGTATACAAAGAAAGTACCCAGGGAGTAAACTCATTTCCCGAACGATTTTTTAAATTATTTTTTTACCACTAAACCGCATGAGACTTGTAGTTTTCAATAATGTTTTCATTTTTGATGAGACGCTTAATGAAAGAGGTTTAATCGCCAGCAAACGAAAACCAGCGATTTCCCCTAAATCCCGGGCTTGGCCCGTGTAGTCGAATGTATACAAAGAAAGTACCCTGTGAGTAAACTCATTTTCAAAGCGATTTTTTAAATTATCTTTTCACCACTAAAACGCATGAGACTTGTAGTTTTCAAAAATGTTTTTATTTTTGATGAGACACTGAATGAAAGAAGTTTAATCACCGGCAAACGAAAACCCGCCATTTCCCGTAAATCCCTGGGCTTGGCCCGTATAGTCAAAAGTATACAAAGAAAGTACCCAGGGATTAAACTCATTTCCCGAACGATTTTTTATAATATTTTTTCACCACTAAAACGCATGAGACTTGTTGTTTTCAAAAATGATTTCATTTTTGATGGGACGCTGAATAAAAGAAGTTTAATCGCCGGCAAACGAAAACCCGCGATTTCCCGTAAATCCCGGACTCGGCCCGTATAGTCAAAAGTATACAAAGAAAGTACCCAGGGAGTAAACGCATTTCCCGAACGATTTTTTAAATTATTTTTTCACCACTAAACCGCATGAGACTTGTAGTTTTCAATATTGTTTTCATTTTTGATGAGACGCTTAATGAAAGAGGTTTAATCGCCAGCAAACGAAAACCAGCGATTTCCCCTAAATCCCGGGCTTGGCCCGTGTAGTCGAATGTATACAAAGAAAGTACCCAGGGAGTAAACTCATTTCCCGAACGATTTTTTAAATTTTTTTTTCACCACTAAAACGCATGAGACTTGTAGTTTACAAAAATGTTTTCATTTTTGATGAGACGCTTAATGAAAGAGGTTTAATCGCCGGCAAACGAAAACCCGCGATTTCCTGTAAATCCCGGGCTTGGCCCGTATAGTCGAATGTATAAAAAGAAAGTACCCTGTGAGTAAACTCATTTCCAGAACGATTTTTTAAATTTTTTTTTCACCACTAAAAGGCATAAGACTTGTAGTTTTTAAAAATGTTTTCATTTTGGATGAGACGCTGAATAAAAGAAGTTTAATCGCCGGCAAACGAAAACCCGCGATTTCCCGAAAATCCCGGGCTTGGCCCGTATAGTCGAATGTATAAAAAGAAAGTACCCTGTGAGTAAACTCATTTCCCAAACGATTTTTTAAATTATTATTTCACCACTAAAGCCCATGAGACTTGTAGTTTTTAAAAATGTTTTCATTTTTGATGAGACGCTGAATAAAAGAAGTTTAATCGCCAACAAACGAAAACCCGCGGTTTCCGGTAAATCCCGGACTCGGCCCGTATAGTCAAAAGTATACAAAAAAAGTCCCCAGGGAGTAAACTGATTTCCTGAACGATTTTTTAAATTACTTTTTCACCACTAAAACGCATGAGACCTGTAATTTTCAGAAATGTTTTCATTTTTGATGAGACGCTTAATGAAAGTGGTTTAATCGCCGACAAACAAAAACCCGCGATTTCCCGTAAATCCCGGGCTTGGTCCGTATAGTCGAGTTTATACAAAGAAAGTACCCTGTGAGTAAACTCATTTTCAAAACGATTTTTTAAATTATCTTTTCACCACTAAAACGCATGAGACTTGTAGTTTTCAAAAATATTTTCATTTTTGATGAGACACTGAATGAAAGAAGTTTAATCGCCGGCAAACGAAAACCCGCCATTTCCCGTAAATCCCGGGCTTGGCCCGTATAGTCAAAAGTATACAAAGAAAGTACCCAGGGAGTAAATTCATTTCCCGAACGATTTTTTATAATATTTTTTCACCACTAAAACGCATGAGACCTGTAATTTTCAGAAATGTTTTCATTTTTGATGAGACGCTTAATGAAAGTGGTTTAATCGCCGGCAAACAAAAACCCGCGATTTCCCGTAAATCCCGGGCTTGGTCCGTATAGTCGAGTGTATACAAAGAAAGTACCCTGTGAGTAAACTCATTTTCAAAACGATTTTTTAAATTATCTTTTCACCACTAAAACGCATGAGACTTGTAGTTTTCAAAAATGTTTTCATTTTTGAGGAAACACTGAATGAAAGAAGTTTAATCGCCGGCAAACGAAAAACCGCTATTTCCCGTAAATCCCGGGCTTGGCCCGTATAGTCAAAAGTATACAAAGAAAGTACCCAGGGAGTAAATTCATTTCCCGAACGATTTTTTATAATATTTTTTCACCACTAAAACGCATGAGACTTGTTGTTTTCAAAAATGTTTTCATTTTTGATGAGACACTGAATGAAAGAAGTTTAATCGCCGGCAAACGAAAACCCGCCATTTCCCGTAAATCCCCGGGCTTGGCCCGTATAGTCAAAAGTATACAAAGAAAGTACCCAGGGAGTAAACTCATTTCCCGAACGATATTTTATAATATTTTTTCACCACTAAAACGCATGAGACTTGTTGTTTTCAAAAATGATTTCATTTTTGATGGGACGCTGAATAAAAGAAGTTTAATCGCCGGCAAAAGAAAACCCGCAATTTCCCGTAAATCCCGGACTCGGCCCGTATAGTCAAAAGTATACAAAGAAAGTACCCAGGGAGTAAACTCATTTCCCGAACGATTTTTTAAATTATTTTTTCACCACTAAACCGCATGAGACCTGTAATTTCAGAAATGTTTTCATTTTTGATGAGACGCTTAATGAAAGTGGTTTAATCGCCGGCAAACAAAAACCCGCGATTTCCCGTAAATCCCGGGCTTGGTCCGTATAGTCGAGTGTATACAAAAAAAGTACCCTGTGAGTAAACTCATTTTCAAAACGATTTTTTAAATTATCTTTTCACCACTAAAACGCATGAGACTTGTAGTTTTCAAAAATGTTTTCATTTTTGATGAGACACTGAATGAAAGAAGTTTAATCGCCGGCAAACGAAAACCCGCCATTTCCCGTAAATCCCGGGCTTGGCCCGTATAGTCAAAAGTATACAAAGAAAGTACCCAGGGAGTAAATTCATTTCCCGAACGATTTTTTATAATATTTTTTCACCACTAAAACGCATGAGACCTGTAATTTTCAGAAATGTTTTCATTTTTGATGAGACGCTTAATGAAAGTGGTTTAATCGCCGGCAAACAAAAACCCGCGATTTCCCGTAAATCCCGGGCTTGGTCCGTATAGTCGAGTGTATACAAAGAAAGTACCCTGTGAGTAAACTCATTTTCAAAACGATTTTTTAAATTATCTTTTCACCACTAAAACGCATGAGACTTGTAGTTTTCAAAAATGTTTTCATTTTTGATGAGACACTGAATGAAAGAAGTTTAATCGCCGGCAAACGAAAACCCGCCATTTCCCGTAAATCCCGGGCTTGGCCCGTATAGTCAAAAGTATACAAAGAAAGTACCCAGGGAGTAAATTCATTTCCCGAACGATTTTTTATAATATTTTTTCACCACTAAAACGCATGAGACCTGTAATTTTCAGAAATGTTTTCATTTTTGATGAGACGCTTAATGAAAGTGGTTTAATCGCCGGCAAACAAAAACCCGCGATTTCCCGTAAATCCCGGGCTTGGTCCGTATAGTCGAGTGTATACAAAGAAAGTACCCTGTGAGTAAACTCATTTTCAAAACGATTTTTTAAATTATCTTTTCACCACTAAAACGCATGAGACTTGTAGTTTTCAAAAATGTTTTCATTTTTGATGAGACACTGAATGAAAGAAGTTTAATCGCCGGCAAACGAAAACCCGCCATTTCCCGTAAATCCCGGGCTTGGCCCGTATAGTCAAAAGTATACAAAGAAAGTACCCAGGGAGTAAATTCATTTCCCGAACGATTTTTTATAATATTTTTTCACCACTAAAACGCATGAGACTTGTTGTTTTCAAAAATGTTTTCATTTTTGATGAGACACTGAATGAAAGAAGTTTAATCGCCGGCAAACGAAAACTCGCCATTTCCCGTAAATCCCCGGGCTTGGCCCGTATAGTCAAAAGTATACAAAGAAAGTACCCAGGGAGTAAACTCATTTCCCGAACGATTTTTTATAATATTTTTTCACCACTAAAACGCATGAGACTTGTTGTTTTCAAAAATGATTTCATTTTTGATGGGACGCTGAATAAAAGAAGTTTAATCGCCGGCAAACGAAAACCCGCGATTTCCCGTAAATCCCGGACTCGGCCCGTATAGTCAAAAGTATACAAAGAAAGTACCCAGGGAGTAAACTCATTTCCCGAACGATTTTTTAAATTATTTTTTCACCACTAAACCGCATGAGACCTGTAATTTTCAAAAATGATTTCATTTTTGATGGGACGCTGAATAAAAGAAGTTTAATCGCCGGCAAACGAAAACCCGCGATTTCCCGTAAATCCCGGACTCGGCCCGCATAGTCAAAAGTATACAAAGAAAGTACCCAGGGAGTAAACTCATTTCCCGAACGATTTTTTAAATTATTTTTTCACCACTAAACCGCATGAGACTTGTAGTTTTCAATAATGTTTTCATTTTTGATGAGACGCTTAATGAAAGAGGTTTAATCGCCAGCAAACGAAAACCAGCGATTTCCCCTAAATCCCGGGCTTGGCCCGTGTAGTCGAATGTATACAAAGAAAGTACCCAGGGAGTAAACTCATTTCCCGAACGATTTTTTAAATTTTTTTTTCACCACTAAAACGCATGAGACTTGTAGTTTACAAAAATGTTTTCATTTTTGATGAGACGCCTAATGAAAGAGGTTTAATCGCCGGCAAACGAAAACCCGCGATTTCCTGTAAATCCCGGGCTTGGCCCGTATAGTCGAATGTATAAAAAGAAAGTACCCTGTGAGTAAACTCATTTCCAGAACGATTTTTTAAATTTTTTTTTCACCACTAAAAGGCATAAGACTTGTAGTTTTTAAAAATGTTTTCATTTTGGATGAGACGCTGAATAAAAGAAGTTTAATCGCCGGCAAACGAAAACCCGCGATTTCCCGAAAATCCCGGGCTTGGCCCGTATAGTCGAATGTATAAAAAGAAAGTACCCTGTGAGTAAACTCATTTCCCAAACGATTTTTTAAATTATTATTTCACCACTAAAGCCCATGAGACTTGTAGTTTTTAAAAATGTTTTCATTTTTGATGAGACGCTGAATAAAAGAAGTTTAATCGCCAACAAACGAAAACCCGCGGTTTCCGGTAAATCCCGGACTCGGCCCGTATAGTCAAAAGTATACAAAAAAGTCCCCAGGGAGTAAACTCATTTCCTGAACGATTTTTTAAATTACTTTTTCACCACTAAAACGCATGAGACCTGTAATTTTCAGAAATGTTTTCATTTTTGATGAGACGCTTAATGAAAGTGGTTTAATCGCCGGCAAACAAAAACCCGCGATTTCCCGTAAATCCCGGGCTTGGTCCGTATAGTCGAGTGTATACAAAGAAAGTACCCTGTGAGTAAACTCATTTTCAAAACGATTTTTTAAATTATCTTTTCACCACTAAAACGCATGAGACTTGTAGTTTTCAAAAATGTTTTCATTTTTGATGAGACACTGAATGAAAGAAGTTTAATCGCCGGCAAACGAAAACCCGCCATTTCCCGTAAATCCCGGGCTTGGCCCGTATAGTCAAAAGTATACAAAGAAAGTACCCAGGGAGTAAATTCATTTCCCGAACGATTTTTTATAATATTTTTTCACCACTAAAACGCATGAGACCTGTAATTTTCAGAAATGTTTTCATTTTTGATGAGACGCTTAATGAAAGTGGTTTAATCGCCGGCAAACAAAAACCCGCGATTTCCCGTAAATCCCGGGCTTGGTCCGTATAGTCGAGTGTATACAAAGAAAGTACCCTGTGAGTAAACTCATTTTCAAAACGATTTTTTAAATTATCTTTTCACCACTAAAACGCATGAGACTTGTAGTTTTCAAAAATGTTTTCATTTTTGATGAGACACTGAATGAAAGAAGTTTAATCGCCGGCAAACGAAAACCCGCCATTTCCCGTAAATCCCGGGCTTGGCCCGTATAGTCAAAAGTATACAAAGAAAGTACCCAGGGAGTAAATTCATTTCCCGAACGATTTTTTATAATATTTTTTCACCACTAAAACGCATGAGACTTGTTGTTTTCAAAAATGTTTTCATTTTTGATGAGACACTGAATGAAAGAAGTTTAATCGCCGGCAAACGAAAACTCGCCATTTCCCGTAAATCCCCGGGCTTGGCCCGTATAGTCAAAAGTATACAAAGAAAGTACCCAGGGAGTAAACTCATTTCCCGAACGATTTTTTATAATATTTTTTCACCACTAAAACGCATGAGACTTGTTGTTTTCAAAAATGATTTCATTTTTGATGGGACGCTGAATAAAAGAAGTTTAATCGCCGGCAAACGAAAACCCGCGATTTCCCGTAAATCCCGGACTCGGCCCGTATAGTCAAAAGTATACAAAGAAAGTACCCAGGGAGTAAACTCATTTCCCGAACGATTTTTTAAATTATTTTTTCACCACTAAACCGCATGAGACCTGTAATTTTCAAAAATGATTTCATTTTTGATGGGACGCTGAATAAAAGAAGTTTAATCGCCGGCAAACGAAAACCCGCGATTTCCCGTAAATCCCGGACTCGGCCCGCATAGTCAAAAGTATACAAAGAAAGTACCCAGGGAGTAAACTCATTTCCCGAACGATTTTTTAAATTATTTTTTCACCACTAAACCGCATGAGACTTGTAGTTTTCAATAATGTTTTCATTTTTGATGAGACGCTTAATGAAAGAGGTTTAATCGCCAGCAAACGAAAACCAGCGATTTCCCCTAAATCCCGGGCTTGGCCCGTGTAGTCGAATGTATACAAAGAAAGTACCCAGGGAGTAAACTCATTTCCCGAACGATTTTTTAAATTTTTTTTTCACCACTAAAACGCATGAGACTTGTAGTTTACAAAAATGTTTTCATTTTTGATGAGACGCCTAATGAAAGAGGTTTAATCGCCGGCAAACGAAAACCCGCGATTTCCTGTAAATCCCGGGCTTGGCCCGTATAGTCGAATGTATAAAAAGAAAGTACCCTGTGAGTAAACTCATTTCCAGAACGATTTTTTAAATTTTTTTTTCACCACTAAAAGGCATAAGACTTGTAGTTTTTAAAAATGTTTTCATTTTGGATGAGACGCTGAATAAAAGAAGTTTAATCGCCGGCAAACGAAAACCCGCGATTTCCCGAAAATCCCGGGCTTGGCCCGTATAGTCGAATGTATAAAAAGAAAGTACCCTGTGAGTAAACTCATTTCCCAAACGATTTTTTAAATTATTATTTCACCACTAAAGCCCATGAGACTTGTAGTTTTTAAAAATGTTTTCATTTTTGATGAGACGCTGAATAAAAGAAGTTTAATCGCCAACAAACGAAAACCCGCGGTTTCCGGTAAATCCCGGACTCGGCCCGTATAGTCAAAAGTATACAAAAAAGTCCCCAGGGAGTAAACTCATTTCCTGAACGATTTTTTAAATTACTTTTTCACCACTAAAACGCATGAGACCTGTAATTTTCAGAAATGTTTTCATTTTTGATGAGACGCTTAATGAAAGTGGTTTAATCGCCGGCAAACAAAAACCCGCGATTTCCCGTAAATCCCGGGCTTGGTCCGTATAGTCGAGTGTATACAAAGAAAGTACCCTGTGAGTAAACTCATTTTCAAAACGATTTTTTAAATTATCTTTTCACCACTAAAACGCATGAGACTTGTAGTTTTCAAAAATGTTTTCATTTTTGATGAGACACTGAATGAAAGAAGTTTAATCGCCGGCAAACGAAAACCCGCCATTTCCCGTAAATCCCAGGCTTGGCCCGTATAGTCAAAAGTATACAAAGAAAGTACCCAGGGAGTAAATTCATTTCCCGAACGATTTTTTATAATATTTTTTCACCACTAAAACGCATGAGACTTGTTGTTTTCAAAAATGATTTCATTTTTGATGGGACGCTGAATAAAAGAAGTTTAATCGCCGGCAAACGAAAACCCGCGATTTCCCGTAAATCCCGGACTCGGCCCGTATAGTCAAATGTATACAAAGAAAGTACGCAGGGGGTGAACTCATTTCCCGAACGATTTTTTAAATTATTTTTTCACCACTAAACCGCATGAGACTTGTAGTTTTCAATAATGTTTTCATTTTTGATGAGACGCTTAATTAAAGAGGTTTTATCGCCGGCAAACGAAAACCAGCAATTTCATCTAAATCCCGAACTTGGCCCGTGTAGTCGAATGTATACAAAGAAAGTACCCAGGGAGTAAACTCATTTCCCGAACGATTTTTTAAATTTTTTTTTCACCACTAAAACGCATGAGACTTGTAGTTTATAAAAATGTTTTCATTTTTGATGAGACGCTTAATGAAAGAGGTTTAATCGCCGGCAAACGAAAACCCGCGATTTCCTGTAAATCCCGGGCTTGGCCCGTATAGTCAAATGTATAAAAAGAAAGTACCCTGTGAGTAAACTCATTTCCAGAACGATTTTTTAAATTTTTTTTTCACCACTAAAAGGCATAAGACTTGTAGTTTTTAAAAATGTTTTCATTTTGGATGAGACGCTGAATAAAAGAAGTTTAATCGCCGGCAAACGAAAACCCGCGATTTCCCGAAAATCCCGGGCTTGGCCCGTATAGTCGAATGTATAAAAAGAAAGTACCCTGTGAGTAAACTCATTTCCCAAACGATTTTTTAAATTATTATTTCACCACTAAAGCCCATGAGACTTGTAGTTTTTAAAAATGTTTTCATTTTTGATGAGACGCTGGATAAAAGAAGTTTAATCGCCGGCAAACGAAAAAACGCGGTTTCCGGTAAATCCCGGACTCGACCCGTATAGTCAAAAGTATACAAAGAAAGTACCCAGGGAGTAAACTCATTTCCTGAACGATTTTTTAAATTATTTTTTCACCACTAAAACCCATGAGACCTGTAGTTTTCAGAAATGTTTTCATTTTTGATGAGACGCTTAATGAAAGTGGTGTAATCGCCGGCAAACAAAAACCCGCGATTTCCCGTAAATCCCGGGCTTGGCCCGTATAGTCGAGTGTATACAAAGAAAGTACCCAGGGAGTAAACTCATTTCCCGTAGGATTTTTTAAATTTTTTTTTCACCACTAAAACGCATGAGACTTGTAGTTTTCAAAAATGTTTTCATTTTTGATGAGACGCTTAATGAAAGAGGTTTAATCGCCGGCAAACGAAAACCCGCGATTTCCCGTAAATCCCGGGCTTGGCCCGTATAGTCGAATGTATAAAAAGAAAGTACCGTGTGAGTAAACTCATTTCCAGAACGATTTTTTAAATTATTTTTTCACCACTAAAACGCATAAGACTTGCAGTTTTCAAAAATGTTTTCATTTTGGATGAGACGCTGAATAAAAGAAGTTTAATCGCCGGCAAACGAAAACCCGCGATTTCCCGAAAATCCCAGGCTTGGCCCGTTTAGTCAAAAGTTTACAAAGAAATTACCCAGGGAGTAAACTCATTTCCCGAACGATTTTTTAAATTTTTTTTTCACCACTAAAACGCATGAGACTTGTAGTTTATAAAAATGTTTTCATTTTTGATGAGACGCTTAATGAAAGAGGTTTAATCGCCGGCAAACGAAAACCCGCGATTTCCTGTAAATCCCGGGCTTGGCCCGTATAGTCAAATGTATAAAAAGAAAGTACCCTGTGAGTAAACTCATTTCCAGAACGATTTTTTAAATTTTTTTTTCACCACTAAAAGGCATAAGACTTGTAGTTTTTAAAAATGTTTTCATTTTGGATGAGACGCTGAATAAAAGAAGTTTAATCGCCGGCAAACGAAAACCCGCGATTTCCCGAAAATCCCGGGCTTGGCCCGTATAGTCGAATGTATAAAAAGAAAGTACCCTGTGAGTAAACTCATTTCCCAAACGATTTTTTAAATTATTATTTCACCACTAAAGCCCATGAGACTTGTAGTTTTTAAAAATGTTTTCATTTTTGATGAGACGCTGAATAAAAGAAGTTTAATCGCCGGCAAACGAAAAAACGCGGTTTCCGGTAAATCCCGGACTCGACCCGTATAGTCAAAAGTATACAAAGAAAGTACCCAGGGAGTAAACTCATTTCCTGAACGATTTTTTAAATTATTTTTTCACCACTAAAACCCATGAGACCTGTAGTTTTCAGAAATGTTTTCATTTTTGATGAGACGCTTAATGAAAGTGGTGTAATCGCCGGCAAACAAAAACCCGCGATTTCCCGTAAATCCCGGGCTTGGCCCGTATAGTCAAGTGTATACAAAGAAAGTACCCAGGGAGTAAACTCATTTCCCGTAGGATTTTTTAAATTTTTTTTTCACCACTAAAACGCATGAGACTTGTAGTTTTCAAAAATGTTTTCATTTTTGATGAGACGCTTAATGAAAGAGGTTTAATCGCCGGCAAACGAAAACCCGCGATTTCCCGTAAATCCCGGGCTTGGCCCGTATAGTCGAATGTATAAAAAGAAAGTACCGTGTGAGTAAACTCATTTCCAGAACGATTTTTTAAATTATTTTTTCACCACTAAAACGCATAAGACTTGCAGTTTTCAAAAATGTTTTCATTTTGGATGAGACGCTGAATAAAAGAAGTTTAATCGCCGGCAAACGAAAACCCGCGATTTCCCGAAAATCCTAGGCTTGGCCCGTTTAGTCAAAAGTTTACAAAGAAATTACCCAGGGAGTAAACTCATTTCCCGAACGATTTTTTAAATTATTTTTTCACCACTAAAACGCATGAGACTTGTAGTTTTCAAACTTGTTTTCATTTTTGATGAGACGCTGAATAAAAAAAGTTTAATCGCCGGCAAACGAAAACCCGAGATTTCCTGTAAATCCCGGGCTTGGCCCGTATAGTCGAATGTATAAAAAGAAAGTACCCTGCAAGTAAACTCATTTCCAGAACGATTTTTTAAATTTTTTTTTCACCACTAAAAGGCATAAGACTTGTAGTTTTTAAAAATGTTTTCATTTTGGATGAGACGCTGAATAAAAGAAGTTTAATAGCCGGCAAACGAAAACCCGCGATTTCCCGAAAATCCCGGGCTTGGCCCGTATAGTCGAATGTATAAAAAGAAAGTACCCTGTGAGTAAACTCATTTCCCAAACGATTTTTTAAATTATTATTTCACCACTAAAGCCCATGACACTTGTAGTTTTTAAAAATGTTTTCATTTTTGATGAGACGCTTAATGAAAGAGGTTTTAATCGCCGGCAAACGAAAACCCGCGATTTCCCGTAAATCCCGGACTCGGCCCGTATAGTCGAATGTATAAAAAGAAAGTACCCTGTGAGTAAACTCATTTCCAGAACGATTTTTTAAATTATTTTTTCACCACTAAAACGCATAAGACTTGCAGTTTTCAAAAATGTTTTCATTTTTGATGAGACGCTTAATGAAAGTGGTGTAATCGCCGGCAAACGAAAACCCGCGATTTCCCGAAAATCCCGGGCTTGGCCCGTTTAGTCAAAAGTTTACAAAGAAAGTACCCAGGGAGTAAACTCATTTCCCGAACGATTTTTTAAATTATTTTTTCACCACTAAAACGCATGAGACTTGTAATTTTCAAACTTGTTTTCATTTTTGATGAGACGCTGAATAAAAGAAGTTTAATCGCCGGCAAACGAAAACCCGCGATTTCCCGTAAATCCCGGGCTTGGTCCGTATAGTTGAATGTATATAAAGAAAGTACCCAAGGAGTAAACCTATTTCCCGAACGATTTTTCAAATTATTTCTGCACCACTAAAACGAATGAGGCTTGTAGTTTTCAAAAATGTTTTCATTTTTAATGAGACGCTTAATGAAAGAGGTTTAATCGCCGGCAAACGAAAACCCGCGATTTCCCGTAAATCCCAGGCTTGGCCCGTATAGTCAAAAGTATACAAAGAAAGTACCCAGGGAGTAAACTCATTTCCCGAACGATTTTTTATACTATTTTTTCACCACTAAAACGCATGAGACTTGTTGTTTTCAAAAATGATTTCATTTTTGATGGGACGCTGAATAAAAGAAGTTTAATCGCTGGCAAACGAGAACCCGCGATTTCCCGTAAATCCCGGACTCTTCCCGTATAGTCAAAAGTATACAAAGAAAGTACCCAGGGAGTAAACTCATTTCCTGAACGATTTTTTAAATTATTTTTTCACCACTAAAACCCATGAGACCTGTAGTTTTCAGAAATGTTTTCATTTTTGATGAAACTCTTGATGAAAGTGGTGTAATCTGCGGCAAACAAAAACCCGCGATATCCCGTAAATCCCGGGCTTGGCCCGTATAGTCGAGTGTATACAAAGAAAGTACCCAGGGAGTAAACTCATTTCCCGTAGGATTTTTTAAATTTTTTTTTCACCACTAAAACGCATGAGACTTGTAGTTTTCAAAAATGTTTTCATTTTTGATGAGACGCTTAATGAAAGAGGTTTTAATCGCCGGCAAACGAAAACCCGCGATTTCCCGTAAATCCCGGGCTTGGCCCGTATAGTCGAATGTATAAAAAGAAAGTACCCTGTGAGTAAACTCATTTCCAGAACGATTTTTTAAATTATTTTTTCACCACTAAAACGCATAAGACTTGCAGTTTTCAAAAATGTTTTCATTTTGGATGAGACGCTAAGCAAAAGAAGTTTAATCGCCGGCAAACGAAAACCCGCGATTTCCCGAAAATCCCGGGCTTGGCCCGTTTAGTCAAAAGTTTACAAAGAAAGTACCCAGGGAGTAAACTCATTTCCCGAACGATTTTTTAAATTATTTTTTCACCACTAAAACGCATGAGACTTGTAGTTTTCAAACTTGTTTTCATTTTTGATGAGACGCTGAATAAAAGAAGTTTAATCGCCGGCAAACGAAAACCCGCGATTTCCCCTAATTTCCCGGCTTGGCCCGTATAGTTGAATGTATATAAAGAAAGTACCCAAGGAGTAAACCTATTTCCCGAACGATTTTTCAAATTATTTCTGCACCACTAGAACGAATGAGGCTTGTAGTTTTCAAAAATGTTTTCATTTTTAATGAGACGCTTAATGAAAGAGGTTTAATCGCCGGCAAACGAAAACCCGCGATTTCCCGTAAATCCCAGGCTTGGCCCGTATAGTCAAAAGTATACAAAGAAAGTACCCAGGGAGTAAACTCATTTTCCGAACGATTTTTTATACTATTTTTTCACCACTAAAACGCATGAGACTTGTTGTTTTCAAAAATGATTTCATTTTTGATGGGACGCTGAATAAAAGAAGTTTAATCGCTGGCAAACGAGAACCCGCGATTTCCCGTAAATCCCGGACTCGGCCCGTATAGTCAAAAGTATACAAAGAAAGTAACAGGGAGTAAAATCATTTCCCGAACGATTTTTTATATTATTTTTTCACCACTAAAACGCATGAGACTTGTTGTTTTCAAAAATGATTTCATTTTTGATGGGACGCTGAATAAAAGAAGTTTAATCGCCGGCAAACTAAAACCCGCGATTTCCCGTAAATCCCGGACTCGGCCCGTATAGTCAAAAGTATACAAAGAAAGTACCCTGCGAGTAAACTCATTTCCAGAACGATTTTTTAATTTTTTTTTTCACCACTAAAAGGCATAAGACTTGTAGTTTTTAAAAATGTTTTCATTTTGGATGAGACGCTGAATAAAAGAAGTTTAATCGCCGGCAAACGAAAACCCGCGATTTCCCGAAAATCCCGGGCTTGGCCCGTATAGTCGAATGTATAAAAAGAAAGTACCCTGTGAGTAAACTCATTTCCCAAACGATTTTTTAAATTATTATTTTACCACTAAAGCCCATGAGACTTGTAGTTTTTAAAAATGTTTTCATTTTTGATGAGACGCTGAATAAAAGAAGTTTAATCGCCGGCAAACGAAAACCCGCGGTTTCCGGTAAATCCCGGACTCGGCCCGTATAGTCAAAAGTATACAAAGAAAGTACCCAGGGAGTAAACCGATTTCCTGAACGATTTTTTAAATTATTTTTTCACCACTAAAACCCATGACACCTGTAGTTTTCAGAAATGTTTTCATTTTTGATGAGACGCCTAATAAAAGTGGTTTAATCGCCGGCAAACAAAAACCCGCGATTTCCCGTAAATCCCGGGCTTGGCCCGTATAGTCGAGTGTATACAAAGAAAGTACCCAGGGAGTAAACTCATTTCCCGTAGGATTTTTTAAATTTTTTTTTCACCACTAAAACGCATGAGACTTGTAGTTTTCAAAAATGTTTTCACTTTTGATGAGACGCTTAATGAAAGAGGTTTAATCGCCGGCAAACGAAAACCCGCGATTTCCTGTAAATCCCGGGCTTGGCCCGTATAGTCGAATGTATAAAAAGAAAGTACCCTGTGAGTAAACTCATTTCCAGAACGATTTTTTAAATTATTTTTTCACCACTAAAACGCATAAGACTTGTAGTTTTCAAAAATGTTTTCATTTTGGATGAGACGCTGAATAAAAGAAGTTTAATCGCCGGCAAACGAAAACCCGCGATTTCCCGAAAATCCCGGGCTTGGCCCGTTTAGTCAAAAGTTTACAAAGAAAGTACCCAGGGAGTAAACTCATTTCCCAAACGGCTTTTTAAATTATTTTTTCACCACTAAAACGCATGAGACTTGTAGTTTTCAAACTTGTTTTCATTTTTGATGAGACGCTGAATAAAAGAAGTTTAATCGCCGGCAAACGAAAACCCGCGGTTTCCGGTAAATCCCAGACTCGGCCCGTATAGTCAAAACTATACAAAGAAAGTCCCCAGGGAGTAAACTCATTTCCTGAACGATTTTTTAAATTACTTTTTCACCACTAAAACGCATGAGACCTGTAGTTTTCAGAAATGTTTTCATTTTTGATGAGACGCTTAATGAAAGTGGTTTAATCGCCGGCAAACAAAAACCCGCGATTTCCCGTAAATCCCGGGCTTGGTCCGTATAGTCGAGTGTATACAAAGAAAGTACCCTGTGAGTAAACTCATTTTCAAAACGATTTTTTAAATTATCTTTTCACCACTAAAACGCATGAGACTTGTAGTTTTCAAAAATGTTTTCATTTTTGATGAGACACTGAATGAAAGAAGTTTAATCGCCGGCAAACGAAAACCCGCCATTTCCCGTAAATCCCGGGCTTGGCCCGTATAGTCAAAAGTATACAAAGAAAGTACCCAGGGAGTAAATTCATTTCCCGAACGATTTTTTATAATATTTTTTCACCACTAAAACGCATGAGACTTGTTGTTTTCAAAAATGATTTCATTTTTGATGGGACGCTGAATAAAAGAAGTTTAATCGCTGGCAAACGAAAACCCGCGATTTCCCGTAAATCCCGGACTCGGCCCGTATAATCAAAAGTATACAAAGAAAGTACCCAGGGAGTAAACTCATTTCCCGAACGATTTTTTAAATTATTTTTTCACCACTAAAACGCATGAGACTTGTAGTTTTCAGAAATGTTTTCATTTTTGATGAGACGCTTAATGAAAGTGGTTTAATCGCCGGCAAACAAAAACCCGCGATTTCCCGTAAATCCCGGGCTTGGTCCGTATAGTCGAGTGTATACAAAGAAAGTACCCTGTGAGTAAACTCATTTTCAAAACGATTTTTTAAATTATCTTTTCACCACTAAAACGCATGAGACTTGTAGTTTTCAAAAATGTTTTCATTTTTGATGAGACGCTGAATAAAAGAAGTTTAATAGCCGGCAAACGAAAACCCGCGATTTCCCGAAAATCCCGGGCTTGGCCCGTATAGTCAAATGTATAAAAAGAAAGTACCTTGTGAGTAAAGTCATTTCCCAAACGATTTTTTAAATTATTATTTCACCACTAAAGCCCATGAGACTTGTAGTTTTTAAAAATGTTTTCATTTTTGATGAGACGCTGAATAAAAGAAGTTTAATCGCCGGCAAACGAAAAAACGCGGTTTCCGGTAAATCCCGGACTCGGCCCGTATAGTCAAAAGTATACAAAGAAAGTACCCAGGGAGTAAACTCATTTCCTGAACGATTTTTTAAATTATTTTTTCACCACTAAAACCCATGAGACCTGTAGTTTTCAGAAATGTTTTCATTTTTGATGAGACGCTTAATGAAAGTGGTGTAATCGCCGGCAAACAAAAACACGCGATTTCCCGTAAATCCCAGGCTTGGCCCGTATAGTCAAAAGTATACAAAGAAAGTACCCAGGGAGTAAACTCATTTCCCGAACGATTTTTTATACTATTTTTTCACCACTAAAACGCATGAGACTTGTTGTTTTCAAAAATGATTTCATTTTTGATGGGACGCTGAATAAAAGAAGTTTAATCGCTGGCAAACGAGAACCCGCGATTTCCCGTAAATCCCGGACTCGGCCCGTATAGTCAAAAGTATACAAAGAAAGTACCCAGGGCGTAAACTCATTTGCCGAACGATTTTTTATATTATTTTTTCACCACTAAAACGCATGAGACTTGTTGTTTTCAAAAATGATTTCATTTTTGATGGGACGCTGAATAAAAGAAGTTTAATCGCCGGCAAACTAAAACCCGCGATTTCCCGTAAATCCCGGACTCGGCCCGTATAGTCAAAAGTATACAAAGAAAGTACCCTGCGAGTAAACTCATTTCCAGAACGATTTTTTAAATTTTTTTTTCACCACTAAAAGGCATAAGACTTGTAGTTTTTAAAAATGTTTTCATTTTGGATGAGACGCTGAATAAAAGAAGTTTAATCGCCGGCAAACGAAAACCCGCGATTTCCCGAAAATCCCGGGCTTGGCCCGTATAGTCGAATGTATAAAAAGAAAGTACCCTGTGAGTAAACTCATTTCCCAAACGATTTTTTAAATTATTATTTTACCACTAAAGCCCATGAGACTTGTAGTTTTTAAAAATGTTTTCATTTTTGATGAGACGCTGAATAAAAGAAGTTTAATCGCCGGCAAACGAAAACCCGCGGTTTCCGGTAAATCCCGGACTCGGCCCGTATAGTCAAAAGTATACAAAGAAAGTACCCAGGGAGTAAACTCATTTCCTGAACGATTTTTTAAATTATTTTTTCACCACTAAAACCCATGACACCTGTAGTTTTCAGAAATGTTTTCATTTTTGATGAGACGCCTAATGAAAGTGGTTTAATCGCCGGCAAACAAAAACCCGCGATTTCCCGTAAATCCCGGGCTTGTCCCGTATAGTCGAGTGCATACAAAGAAAGTACCCAGGGAGTAAACTCATTTCCCGTAGGATTTTTTAAATTTTTTTTTCACCACTAAAACGCATGAGACTTGTAGTTTTCAAAAATTTTTTCACTTTTGATGAGACGCTTAATGAAAGAGGTTTAATCGCCGGCAAACGAAAACCCGCGATTTCCTGTAAATCCCGGGCTTGGCCCGTATAGTCGAATGTATAAAAAGAAAGTACCCTGTGAGTAAACTCATTTCCAGAACGATTTTTTAAATTATTTTTTCACCACTAAAACGCATAAGACTTGTAGTTTTCAAAAATGTTTTCATTTTGGATGAGACGCTGAATAAAAGAAGTTTAATCGCCGGCAAACGAAAACCCGCGATTTCCCGAAAATCCCGGGCTTGGCCCGTTTAGTCAAAAGTTTACAAAGAAAGTACCCAGGGAGTAAACTCATTTCCCAAACGGCTTCTTAAATTATTTTTTCACCACTAAAACGCATGAGACTTGTAGTTTTCAAACTTGTTTTCATTTTTGATGAGACGCTGAATAAAAGAAGTTTAATCGCCGGCAAACGAAAACCCGCGGTTTCCGGTAAATCCCGGACTCGGCCCGTATAGTCAAAACTATACAAAGAAAGTCCCCAGGGAGTAAACTCATTTCCTGAACAATTTTTTAAATTACTTTTTCACCACTAAAACGCATGAGACCTGTAGTTTTCAGAAATGTTTTCATTTTTGATGAGACGCTTAATGAAAGTGGTTCAATCGCCGGCAAACAAAAACCCGCGATTTCCCGTAAATCCCGGGCTTGGTCCGTATAGTCGAGTGTATACAAAGAAAGTACCCTGTGAGTAAACTCATTTTCAAAACGATTTTTTAAATTATCTTTTCACCACTAAAACGCATGAGACTTGTAGTTTTCAAAAATGTTTTCATTTTTGATGAGACACTGAATGAAAGAAGTTTAACCGCCGGCAAACGAAAACCCGCCATTTCCCGTAAATCCCGGGCTTGGCCCGTATAGTCAAAAGTATACAAAGAAAGTACCCGGGAGTAAATTCCTTTCCCGAACGATTTTTTATAATAATTTTTCACCACTAAAACGCATGAGACTTGTTGTTTTCAAAAATGATTTCATTTTTGATGGGACGCTGAATAAAAGAAGTTTAATCGCCGGCAAACGAAAACCCGCGATTTCCCGTAAATCCCGGACTCGGCCCGTATAGTCAAAAGTATACAAAAAAAGTACCCAGGGAGTAAACTCATTTCCCGAACGATTTTTTAAATTATTTTTTCACCACTAAACCGCATGAGACTTGTAGTTTTCAATAATGTTTTCATTTTTGATGAGACGGTTAATGAAAAAGGTTTAATCGCCGGCAAACGAAAACCAGCGATTTCATCTAAATCCCGGGCTTGGCCCGTATAGTCGAATGTATAAAAAGAAAGTACCCTGTGAGTAAACTCATTTCCCAAACGATTTTTTAAATTATTATTTTACCACTAAAGCCCATGAGACTTGTAGTTTTTAAAAATGTTTTCATTTTTGATGAGACGCTGAATAAAAGAAGTTTAATCGCCGGCAAACGAAAACCCGCGGTTTCCGGTAAATCCCGGACTCGGCCCGTATAGTCAAAACTATACAAAGAAAGTCCCCAGGGAGTAAACTCATTTCCTGAACGATTTTTTAAATTACTTTTTCACCACTAAAACGCATGAGACCTGTAGTTTTCAGAAATGTTTTCATTTTTGATGAGACGCTTAATGAAAGTGGTTCAATCGCCGGCAAACAAAAACCCGCGATTTCCCGTAAATCCCGGGCTTGGTCCGTATAGTCGAGTGTATACAAAGAAAGTACCCTGTGAGTAAACTCATTTTCAAAACGATTTTTTAAATTATCTTTTCACCACTAAAACGCATGAGACTTGTAGTTTTCAAAAATGTTTTCATTTTTGATGAGACACTGAATGAAAGAAGTTTAACCGCCGGCAAACGAAAACCCGCCATTTCCCGTAAATCCCGGGCTTGGCCCGTATAGTCAAAAGTATACAAAGAAAGTACCCGGGAGTAAATTCCTTTCCCGAACGATTTTTTATAATAATTTTTCCCCACTAAAACGCATGAGACTTGTTGTTTTCAAAAATGATTTCATTTTTGATGGGACGCTGAATAAAAGAAGTTTAATCGCCGGCAAACGAAAACCCGCGATTTCCCGTAAATCCCGGACTCGGCCCGTATAGTCAAAAGTATACAAAAAAAGTACCCAGGGAGTAAACTCATTTCCCGAACGATTTTTTAAATTATTTTTTCACCACAAAACCGCATGAGGCTTGTAGTTTTCAATAATGTTTTCATGTTTGATGAGACGGTTAATGAAAAAGGTTTAATCGCCGGCAAACGAAAACCAGCGATTTCATCTAATCCCCGGGCTTGGCCCGTATAGTCGAATGTATAAAAAGAAAGTACCCTGTGAGTAAACTCATTTCCCAAACGATTTTTTAAATTATTATTTTACCACTAAAGCCCATGAGACTTGTAGTTTTTAAAAATGTTTTCATTTTTGATGAGACGCTGAATAAAAGAAGTTTAATCGCCGGCAAACGAAAACCCGCGGTTTCCGGTAAATCCCGGACTCGGCCCGTATAGTCAAAAGTATACAAAGAAAGTACCCAGGGAGTAAACTCATTTCCTGAACGATTTTTTAAATTATTTTTTCACCACTAAAACCCATGACACCTGTAGTTTTCAGAAATGTTTTCATTTTTGATGAGACGCCTAATGAAAGTGGTTTAATCGCCGGCAAACAAAAACCCGCGATTTCCCGTAAATCCCGGGCTTGGCCCGTATAGTCGAGTGTATACAAAGAAAGTACCCAGGGAGTAAACTCATTTCCCGTAGGATTTTTTAAATTTTTTTTTCACCACTAAAACGCATGAGACTTGTAGTTTTCAAAAATGTTTTCACTTTTGATGAGACGCTTAATGAAAGAGGTTTAATCGCCGGCAAACGAAAACCCGCGATTTCCTGTAAATCCCGGGCTCGGCCCGTATAGTCGAATGTATAAAAAGAAAGTACCCTGTGAGTAAACTCATTTCCAGAACGATTTTTTAAATTATTTTTTCACTACTAAAACGCATAAGACTTGTAGTTTTCAAAAATGTTTTCATTTTGGATGAGACGCTGAATAAAAGAAGTTTAATCGCCGGCAAACGAAAACCCGCGATTTCCCGAAAATCCCGGGCTTGGCCCGTTTAGTCAAAAGTTTACAAAGAAAGTACCCAGGGAGTAAACTCATTTCCCAAACGGCTTCTTAAATTATTTTTTCACCACTAAAACGCATGAGACTTGTAGTTTTCAAACTTGTTTTCATTTTTGATGAGACGCTGAATAAAAGAAGTTTAATCGCCGGCAAACGAAAACCCGCGGTTTCCGGTAAATCCCGGACTCGGCCCGTATAGTCAAAACTATACAAAGAAAGTCCCCAGGGAGTAAACTCATTTCCTGAACGATTTTTTAAATTACTTTTTCACCACTAAAACGCATGAGACCTGTAGTTTTCAGAAATGTTTTCATTTTTGATGAGACGCTTAATGAAAGTGGTTTAATCGCCGGCAAACAAAAACCCGCGATTTCCCGTAAATCCCGGGCTTGGTCCGTATAGTCGAGTGTATACAAAGAAAGTACCCTGTGAGTAAACTCATTTTCAAAACGATTTTTTAAATTATCTTTTCACCACTAAAACGCATGAGACTTGTAGTTTTCAAAAATGTTTTCATTTTTGATGAGACACTGAATGAAAGAAGTTTAACCGCCGGCAAACGAAAACCCGCCATTTCCCGTAAATCCCGGGCTTGGCCCGTATAGTCAAAAGTATACAAAGAAAGTACCCAGGGAGTAAATTCCTTTCCCGAACGATTTTTTATAATAATTTTTCACCACTAAAGCGCATGAGACTTGTTGTTTTCAAAAATGATTTCATTTTTGATGGGACGCTGAATAAAAGAAGTTTAATCGCCGGCAAACGAAAACCCGCGATTTCCCGTAAATCCCGGACTCGGCCCGTATAGTCAAAAGTATACAAAGAAAGTACCCAGGGAGTAAACTCATTTCCCGAACGATTTTTTAAATTATTTTTTCACCACTAAACCGCATGAGACTTGTAGTTTTCAATAATGTTTTCATTTTTGATGAGACGGTTAATGAAAAAGGTTTAATCGCCGGCAAACGAAAACCAGCGATTTCATCTAAATCCCGGGCTTGGCCCGTGTAGTCGAATGTATACAAAGAAAGTACCCAGGGAGTAAACTTATTTCCCGAACGATTTTTTAAATTTTTTTTTCACCACTAAAACGCATGAGACTTGTAGTTTACAAAAATGTTTTCATTTTTGATGAGACGCTTAATGAAAGAGGTTTAATCGCCGGCAAACGAAAACACGCGATTTCCTGTAAATCCCGGGCTTGGCCCGTATAGTCGAATGTATAAAAAGAAAGTACCCTGCGAGTAAACTCATTTCCAGAACGATTTTTAAAATTTTTTTTCACCACTAAAAGGCATAAGACTTGTAGTTTTTAAAAATGTTTTCATTTTGGATGAGACGCTGAATAAAAGAAGTTTAATCGCCGGCAAACGAAAACCCGCGATTTCCCGAAAATCCTGGGCTTGGCCCGTATAGTCGAATGTATAAAAAGAAAGTACCCTGTGAGTAAACTCATTTCCCAAACGATTTTTTAAATTATTATTTCACCACTAAAGCCCATGAGACTTGTAGTTTTTAAAAATGTTTTCATTTTTGATGAGACGCTGAATAAAAGAAGTTTAATCGCCGGCAAACGAAAACCCGCGGTTTCCGGTAAATCCCGGACTCGGCCCGTATAGTCAAAAGTATACAAAGAAAGTACCCAGGGAGTAAACTCATTTCCTGAACGATTTTTTAAATTATTTTTTCACCACTAAAACCCATGAGACCTGTAGTTTTCAGAAATGTTTTCATTTTTGATGAGACGCTTAATAAAAGTGGTTTAATCGCCGGTAAACAAAACCCCGCGATTTCCCGTAAATCCCGGGCTTGGCCCGTATAGTCGAGTGTATACAAAGAAAGTACCCAGGGAGTAAACTCATTTCCCGTAGGATTTTTTAAAAATTTTTTTCACCACTAAAACGCATGAGACTTGTTGTTTTCAAACTTGTTTTCATTTTTGATGAGACGCTGAATAAAAGAAGTTTAATCGCCGGCAAACGAAAACCCGCGATTTCCCGTAAATCCCGGGCTTGGCCCGTATAGTTGAATGTATATAAAGAAAGTACCCAAGGAGTAAACTGATTTCCCGAACGATTTTTCAAATTATTTCTGCACCACTAGAACGAATGAGGCTTGTAGTTTTCAAAAATGTTTTCACTTTTAATTAGACGCTTAATGAAAGAGGTTTAATCGCCGGCAAACGAAAACCCGCGATTTCCCGTAAATCCCAGGCTTGCCCCGTATAGTCAAAAGTATACAAAGAAAGTACCCAGGGAGTAAACTCATTTCCCGAACGATTTTTTATACTATTTTTTCACCACTAAAACGCATGAGACTTGTTGTTTTCAAAAATGATTTCATTTTTGATGGGACGCTGAATAAAAGAAGTTTAATCGCTGGCAAACGAGAATCCGCGATTTCCCGTAAATCCCGGACTCGGCCCGTATAGTCAAAAGTATACAAAGAAAGTACCCTGCGAGTAAACTCATTTCCAGAACGATTTTTTAAATTTTTTTTTCACCACTAAAAGGCATAAGACTTGTAGTTTTTAAAAATGTTTTCATTTTGGATGAGACGCTGAATAAAAGAAGTTTAATCGCCGGCAAACGAAAACCCGCGATTTCCCGAAAATCCCGGGCTTGGCCCGTATAGTCGAATGTATAAAAAGAAAGTACCCTGTGAGTAAACTCATTTCCCAAACGATTTTTTAAATTATTATTTCACCACTAAAGCCCATGAGACTTGTAGTTTTTAAAAATGTTTTAATTTTTGATGAGACGCTGAATAAAAGAATTTTAATCGCCGGCAAACGAAAACCCGCGGTTTCCGGTAAATCCCGGACTCGGCCCGTATAGTCAAAAGTATACAAAGAAAGTACCCAGGGAGTAAACTCATTTCCTGAACGATTTTTTAAATTATTTTTTCACCACTAAAACCCATGACACCTGTAGTTTTCAGAAATGTTTTCATTTTTGATGAGACGCCTAATGAAAGTGGGTTAATCGCCGGCAAACAAAAACCCGCGATTTCCCGTAAATCCCGGGCTTGGCCCGTATAGTCGAGTGTATACAAAGAAAGTACCCAGGGAGTAAACTCATTTCCCGTAGGATTTTTTAAATTTTTTTTTCACCACTAAAACGCATGAGACTTGTAGTTTTCAAAAATGTTTTCACTTTTGATGAGACGCTTAATGAAAGAGGTTTAATTGCCGGCAAACGAAAACCCGCGATTTCCTGTAAATCCCGGGCTTGGCCCGTATAGTCGAATGTATAAAAAGAAAGTACCCTGTGAGTAAACTCATTTCCCAAACGATTTTTTAAATTATTATTTCACCACTAAAGCCCATGAGACTTGTAGTTTTTAAAAATGTTTTCATTTTTGATGAGACGCTGAATAAAAGAATTTTAATCGCCGGCAAACGAAAACCCGCGGTTTCCGGTAAATCCCGGACTCGGCCCGTATAGTCAAAAGTATACAAAGAAAGTACCCAGGGAGTAAACTCATTTCCTGAACGATTTTTTAAATTATTTTTTCACCACTAAAACCCATGACACCTGTAGTTTTCAGAAATGTTTTCATTTTTGATGAGACGCCTAATGAAAGTGGTTTAATCGCCGGCAAACAAAAACCCGCGATTTCCCGTAAATCCCGGGCTTGGCCCGTATAGTCGAGTGTATACAAAGAAAGTACCCAGGGAGTAAACTCATTTCCCGTAGGATTTTTTAAATTTTTTTTTCACCACTAAAACGCATGAGACTTGTAGTTTTCAAAAATGTTTTCACTTTTGATGAGACGCTTAATGAAAGAGGTTTAATTGCCGGCAAATGAAAACCCGCGATTTCCTGTAAATCCCGGGCTTGGCCCGTATAGTCGAATGTATAAAAAGAAAGTACCCTGTGAGTAAACTCATTTCCAGAACGATTTTTTAAATTATTTTTTCACCACTAAAACGCATAAGACTTGTAGTTTTCAAAAATGTTTTCATTTTGGATGAGACGCTGAATAAAAGAAGTTTAATCGCCGGCAAACGAAAACTCGCGATTTCCCGAAAATCCCGGGCTTGGCCCGTTTAGTCAAAAGTTTACAAAGAAAGTACCCAGGGAGTAAACTCATTTCCCGAACGGCTTTTTAAATTATTTTTTCACCACTAAAACGCATGAGACTTGTAGTTTTCAAACTTGTTTTCATTTTTGATGAGACGCTGAATAAAAGAAGTTTAATCGCTGGCAAACGAAAACCCGCGGTTTCCGGTAAATCCCGGACTCGGCCCGTATAGTCAAAACTATACAAAGAAAGTCCCCAGGGAGTAAACTCATTTTCCTGAACGATTTTTTAAATTACTTTTTCACCACTAAAACGCATGAGACCTGTAGTTTTCAGAAATGTTTTCATTTTTGATGAGACGCTTAATGAAAGTGGTTTAATCGCCGGCAAACAAAAACCCGCGATTTCCCGTAAATCCCGGGCTTGGTCCGTATAGTCGAGTGTATACAAAGAAAGTACCCTGTGAGTAAACTCATTTTCAAAACGATTTTTTAAATTATCTTTTCACCACTAAAACGCATAAGACTTGCAGTTTTCAAAAATGTTTTCATTTTTGATGAGACGCTTAATGAAAGAGGTTTAATCGCCGGCAAACGAAAACCTGCGATTTCCTGTAAATCCCGGGCTTGGCCCGTATAGTCGAATGTATAAAAAGAAAGTACCCTGTGAGTAAACTCATTTCCAGAACGATTTTTTAAATTATTTTTTCACCACTAAAACGCATAAGACTTGTAGTTTTCAAAAATGTTTTCATTTTGGATGAGACGCTGAATAAAAGAAGTTTAATCGCCGGCAAACGAAAACCCGCGATTTCCCGAAAATCCCGGGCTTGGCCCGTTTAGTCAAAAGTTTACAAAGAAAGTACCCAGGGAGTAAACTCATTTCCCGAACGGCTTTTTAAATTATTTTTTCACCACTAAAACGCATGAGACTTGTAGTTTTCAAACTTGTTTTCATTTTTGATGAGACGCTGAATAAAAGAAGTTTAATCGCCGGCAAACGAAAACCCGCGGTTTCCGGTAAATCCCGGACTCGGCCCGTATAGTCAAAACTATACAAAGAAAGTCCCCAGGGAGTAAACTCATTTCCTGAACGATTTTTTAAATTACTTTTTCACCACTAAAACGCATGAGACCTGTAGTTTTCAGAAATGTTTTCATTTTTGATGAGACGCTTAATAAAAGTGGTTTAATCGCCGGCAAACAAAAACCCGCGATTTCCCGTAAATCCCGGGCTTGGTCCGTATAGTCGAGTGTATACAAAGAAAGTACCCTGTGAGTAAACTCATTTTCAAAACGATTTTTTAAATTATCTTTTCACCACTAAAACGCATGAGACTTGTAGTTTTCAAAAATGTTTTCATTTTTGATGAGACACTGAATGAAAGAAGTTTAATCGCCGGCAAACGAAAACCCGCCATTTCCCGTAAATCCCGGGCTTGGCCCGTATAGTCAAAAGTATACAAAGAAAGTACCCGGGGAGTAAATTCCTTTCCCGAACGATTTTTTATAATATTTTTTCACCACTAAAACGCATGAGACTTGTTGTTTTCAAAAAGATTTCATTTTTGATGGGACGCTGAATAAAAGAAGTTTAATCGCCGGCAAACGAAAACCCGCGATTTCCCGTAAATCCCGGACTCGGCCCGTATAGTCAAAAGTATACAAAGAAAGAACCCAGGGAGTAAACTCATTTCCCGAACGATTTTTTAAATTATTTTTTCACCACTAAACCGCATGAGACTTGTAGTTTTCAATAATGTTTTCATTTTTGATGAGACGCTTAATGAAAGAGGTTGAATCGCCGGCAAACGAAAACCCGCGATTTCCTGTAAATCCCGGGCTTGGCCCGTATAGTCGAATGTATAAAAAGAAAGTACCCTGCGAGTAAACTCATTTCCAGAACGATTTTTAAAATTTTTTTTCACCACTAAAAGGCATAAGACTTGTTGTTTTCAAACTTGTTTTCATTTTTGATGAGACGCTGAATAAAAGAAGTTTAATCGCCGGCAAACGAAAACCCGCGATTTCCCGTAAATCCCGGGCTTGGCCCGTATAGTTGAATGTATATAAAGAAAGTACCCAAGGAGTAAACTGATTTCCCGAACGATTGTTCAAATTATTTCTGCACCACTAGAACGAATGAGGCTTGTAGTTTTCAAAAATGTTTTCATTTTTAATGAGACGCTTAATGAAAGAGGTTTAATCGCCGGCAAACGAAAACCCGCGATTTCCCGTAAATCCCAGGCTTGCCCCGTATAGTCAAAAGTATACAAAGAAAGTACCCAGGGAGTAAACTCATTTCCCGAACGATTTTTTATACTATTTTTTCACCACTAAAACGCATGAGACTTGTTGTTTTCAAAAATGATTTCATTTTTGATGGGACGCTGAATAAAAGAAGTTTAATCGCTGGCAAACGAGAACCCGCGATTTCCCGTAAATCCCGGACTCGGCCCGTATAGTCAAAAGTATACAAAGAAAGTACCCAGGGAGTAAACTCATTTCCCGAACGATTTTTTATATTATTTTTTCACCACTAAAACGCATGAGACTTGTTGTTTTCAAAAATGACTTCGTTTTTGATGGGACGCTGAATAAAAGAAGTTTAATCGCCGGCAAACTAAAACCCGCGATCTCCCGTAAATCCCGGACTCGGCCCGTATAGTCAAAAGTATACAGAGAAAGTACCCTGCGAGTAAACTCATTTCCAGAACGATTTTTTAAATTTTTTTTTCACCACTAAAAGGCATAAGACTTGTAGTTTTTAAAAATGTTTTCATTTTGGATGAGACGCTGAATAAAAGAAGTTTAATCGCCGGCAAACGAAAACCCGCGATTTCCCGAAAATCCCGGGCTTGGCCCGTATAGTCGAATGTATAAAAAGAAAGTACCCTGTGAGTAAACTCATTTCCCAAACGATTTTTTAAATTATTATTTCACCACTAAAGCCCATGAGACTTGTAGTTTTTAAAAATGTTTTCATTTTTGATGAAAAAAAATGTTTTCACTTTTGATGAGACGCTTAATGAAAGAGGTTTAATCGCCGGCAAACGAAAACCCGCGATTTCCTGTAAATCCCGGGCTTGGCCCGTTTAGTCGAATGTATAAAAAGAAAGTACCCAGGGAGTAAACTCATTTCCCGAACGGCTTTTTAAATTATTTTTTCACCACTAAAACGCATGAGACTTGTAGTTTTCAAACTTGTTTTCATTTTTGATGAGACGCTGAATAAAAGAAGTTTAATCGCCGGCAAACGAAAACCCGCGGTTTCCGGTAAATCCCGGACTCGGCCCGTATAGTCAAAACTATACAAAGAAAGTCCCCAGGGAGTAAACGCATTTCCTGAACGATTTTTTAAATTACTTTTTCACCACTAAAACGCATGAGACCTGTAGTTTTCAGAAATGTTTTCATTTTTGATGAGACGCTTAATAAAAGTGGTTTAATCGCCGGCAAACAAAAACCCGCGATTTCCCGTAAATCCCGGGCTTGGTCCGTATAGTCGAGTGTATACAAAGAAAGTACCCTGTGAGTAAACTCATTTTCAAAACGATTTTTTAAATTATCTTTTCACCACTAAAACGCATGAGACTTGTAGTTTTCAAAAATGTTTTCATTTTTGATGAGACACTGAATGAAAGAAGTTTAATCGCCGGCAAACGAAAACCCGCCATTTCCCGTAAATCCCGGGCTTGGCCCGTATAGTCAAAAGTATACAAAGAAAGTACCCAGGGAGTAAATTCCTTTCCCGAACGATTTTTTATAATATTTTTTCACCACTAAAACGCATGAGACTTGTTGTTTTCAAAAATGATTTCATTTTTGATGGGACGCTGAATAAAAGAAGTTTAATCGCCGGCAAACGAAAACCCGCGATTTCCCGTAAATCCCGGACTCGGCCCGTATAGTCAAAAGTATACAAAGAAAGTACCCAGGGAGTAAACTCATTTCCCGAACGATTTTTTAAATTATTTTTTCACCACTAAACCGCATGAGACTTGTAGTTTTCAATAATGTTTTCATTTTTGATGAGACGCTTAATGAAAGAGGTTTAATCGCCGGCAAACGAAAACCCGCGATTTCCTGTAAATCCCGGGCTTGGCCCGTATAGTCGAATGTATAAAAAGAAAGTACCCTGCGAGTAAACTCATTTCCAGAACGATTTTTAAATTTTTTTTTCACCACTAAAAGGCATAAGACTTGTAGTTTTTAAAAATGTTTTCATTTTGGATGAGACGCTGAATAAAAGAAGTTTAATCGCCGGCAAACGAAAACCCGCGATTTCCCGAAAATCCTGGGCTTGGCCCGTATAGTCGAATGTATAAAAAGAAAGTACCCTGTCAGTAAACTCATTTCCCAAACGATTTTTTAAATTATTATTTCACCACTAAAGCCCATGACACTTGTAGTTTTTAAAAATGTTTTCATTTTTGATGAGACGCTGAATAAAAGAAGTTTAATCGCCGGCAAACGAAAACCCGCAGTTTCCGGTAAATCCCGGACTCGGCCCGTATAGTCAAAAGTATACAAAGAAAGTTCCCAGGGAGTAAACTCATTTCCTGAACGATTTTTTAAATTATTTTTTTACCACTAAAACCCATGAGACCTGTAGTTTTCAGAAATGTTTTCATTTTTGATGAGACGCTTAATAAAAGTGGTTTAATCGCCGGCAAACAAAAACCCGCGATTTCCCGTAAATCCCGGGCTTGGCCCGTATTGTCGAGTGTATACAAAGAAAGTACCCAGGGAGTAAACTCATTTCCCGTAAGATTTTTTAAAATTTTTTTTCACCACTAAAACGCATGAGACTTGTAGTTTTCAAAAATGTTTTCATTTTTGATGAGACGCTTAATAAAAGTGGTCTAATCGCCGGCAAACAAAAACCCGCGATTTCCCGTAAATCCCGGGCTTGGCCCGTATAGTCGAGTGTATACAAAGAAAGTACCCAGGGAGTAAACTCATTTCCCGTAGGATTTTTTAAATTCTTTTTTCACCACTAAAACGCATGAGACTTGTAGTTTTCAAAAATGTTTTCATTTTTGATGAGACGCTTAATGAAAGAGGTTTAATCGCCGGAAAACGAAAACCCGCCATTTCCCGTAAATCCCGGGCTTGACCCGTATAGTCAAAAGTATACAAAGAAAGTACCCAGGGAGTAAATTCCTTTCCCGAACGATTTTTTATAATATTTTTTCACCACTAAAACGCATGAGACTTGTTGTTTTCAAAAATGATTTCATTTTTGATGGGACGCTGAATAAAAGAAGTTTAATCGCTGGCAAACGAAAACCAGCGATTTCAACTAAATCCCGGGCTTGGCCCGTGTAGTCAAATGTATACAAAGAAAGTACCCAGGGAGTAAACTCATTTCCCGAACGATTTTTTAAATTTTTTTTTCACCACTAAAACGCATGAGACTTGTAGTTTACAAAAATGTTTTCATTTTTGATGAGACGCTTAATAAAAGAGGTTTAATCGCCGGCAAACGAAAACCCGCGATTTCCCGTAAATCCCGGCCTTGGCCCGTATAGTCGAATGTATACAAAGAAAGTACCCAGGGAGTAAACTCATTTCCCGTAGGATTTTTTAAATTTTTTTTTCACCACTAAAACGCATGAGACTTGTAGTTTTCAAAAATGTTTTCATTTTTGATGAGACGCTTAATGAAAGAGGTTTAATCGCCGGAAAACGAAAACCCGCCATTTCCCGTAAATCCCGGGCTTGGCCCGTATAGTCAAAAGTATACAAAGAAAGTACCCAGGGAGTAAATTCCTTTCCCGAACGATTTTTTATAATATTTTTTCACCACTAAAACGCATGAGACTTGTTGTTTTCAAAAATGATTTCATTTTTGATGGGACGCTGAATAAAAGAAGTTTAATCGCCGGCAAACGAAAACCAGCGATTTCAACTAAATCCCGGGCTTGGCCCGTGTAGTCGAATGTATACAAAGAAAGTACCCAGGGAGTAAACTCATTTCCCGAACGATTTTTTAATTTTTTTTTTCACCACTAAAACGCATGAGACTTGTAGTTTACAAAAATGTTTTCATTTTTGATGAGACGCTTAATAAAAGAGGTTTAATCGCCGGCAAACGAAAACCCGCGATTTCCTGTAAATCCCGGGCTTGGCCCGTATAGTCGAATGTATAAAAAGAAAGTACCCTGTGAGTAAACTCATTTCCCAAACGATTTTTTAAATTATTATTTCACCACTAAAGCCCATGAGACTTGTAGTTTTTAAAAATGTTTTCATTTTTGATGAGACGCTGAATAAAAGAAGTTTAATCGCCGGCAAACGAAAACCCGCGGTTTCCGGTAAATCCCGGACTCGGCCCGTATAGTCAAAAGTATACAAAGAAAGTACCCAGGGAGTAAACTCATTTCCTGAACGATTTTTTAAATTATTTTTTCACCACTAAAACCCATGAGACCTGTAGTTTTCAGAAATGTTTTCATTTTTGATGAGACGCTTAATAAAAGTGGTTTAATCGCCGGCAAACAAAAACCCGCGATTTCCCGTAAATCCCGGGCTTGGCCCGTATAGTCGAGTGTATACAAAGAAAGTACCCAGGGAGTAAACTCATTTCCCGTAGGATTTTTTAAAATTTTTTTTCACCACTAAAACGCATGAGACTTGTAGTTTTCAAAAATGTTTTCATTTTTGATGAGACGCTTAATGAAAGAGGTTTAATCGCCGGCAAACGAAAACCCGCGATTTCCCGTAAATCCCGGGCTTGGCCCGTATAGTCGAATGTAAAAAAAGAAAGTACCCTGTGAGTAAACTCATTTCCTGAACGATTTTTTTTAATTATTTTTTCACCACTAAAACCCATGAGACCTGTAGTTTTCAGAAATGTTTTCATTTTTGATGAGACGCTTAATAAAAGTGGTTTAATCGCCGGCAAACAAAAACCCGCGATTTCCCGTAAATCCCGGGCTTGGCCCGTATAGTCGAGTGTATACATTTTTGATGAGACGCTTAATGAAAGAGGTTTAATCGCCGGCAAACGAAAACCCGCGATTTCCTGTAAATCCCGGGCTTGGCCCGTATAGTCGAATGTATAAAAAGAAAGTACCCTGTGAGTAAACTCATTTCCAGAACGATTTTTTAAATTATTTTTTCACCACTAAAACGCATAAGACTTGCAGTTTTCAAAAATGTTTTCATTTTGGATGAGACGCTGAATAAAAGAAGTTTAATCGCCGGCAAACGAAAACCCGCGATTTCCCGAAAATCCCGGGCTTGGCCCGTATAGTCGAATGTATAAAAAGAAAGTACCCTGTGAGTAAACTCATTTCCCAAACGATTTTTTAAATTATTATTTCACCACTAAAGCCCATGAGACTTGTAGTTTTTAAAAATGTTTTCATTTTTGATGAGACGCTGAATAAAAGAAGTTTAATTGCCGGTAAACGAAAACCCGCGGTTTCCGGTAAATCCCGGACTCGGCCCGTATAGTCAAAAGTATACAAAGAAAGTACCCAGGGAGTAAACTCATTTCCTGAACGATTTTTTAAATTATTTTTTCACCACTAAAACCCATGAGACCTGTAGTTTTCAGAAATGTTTTCATTTTTGATGAGACGCTTAATGAAAGTGGTTTAATCGCCGGCAAACAAAAACCCGCGATTTCCCGTAAATCCCGGGCTTGGCCCGTATAGTCGAGTGTATACAAAGAAAGTACCCAGGGAGTAAACTCATTTCCCGTAGGATTTTTTAAAATTTTTTTTCACCACTAAAACGCATGAGACTTGTAGTTTTCAAAAATGTTTTCATTTTTGATGAGACGCTTAATGAAAGAGGTTTAATCGCCGGCAAACGAAAACCCGCGATTTCCCGTAAATCCCGGGCTTGGCCCGTATAGTCGAATGTATAAAAAGAAAGTACCCTGTGAGTAAACTCATTTCCTGAACGATTTTTTTTAATTATTTTTTTACCACTAAAACCCATGAGACCTGTAGTTTTCAGAAATGTTTTCATTTTTGATGAGACGCTTAATAAAAGTGGTTTAATCACCGGCAAACAAAAACCCGCGATTTCCCGTAAATCCCGGGCTTGGCCCGTATAGTCGAGTGTATACAAAGAAAGTACCCAGGGAGTAAACTCATTTCCCGTAGGATTTTTTAAATTTTTTTTTCACCACTAAAACGCATGAGACTTGTAGTTTTCAAAAATGTTTTCATTTTTGATGAGACGCTTAATGAAAGAGGTTTAATCGCCGGCAAACGAAAACCCGCGATTTCCCGAAAATCCCGGGCTTGGCCAGTATAGTCGAATGTATAAAAAGAAAGTACCCTGTGAGTAAACTCATTTCCCAAACGATTTTTTAAATTATTATTTCACCACTAAAGCCCATGAGACTTGTAGTTTTTAAAAATGTTTTCATTTTTGATGAGACGCTGAATAAAAGAAGTTTAATCGCCAGTAAACGAAAACCCGCGGTTTCCGGTAAATCCCGGACTCGGCCCGTATAGTCAAAAGTATACAAAGAAAGTACCCATGGAGTAAACTCATTTCCTGAACGATTTTTTAAATTATTTTTTTACCACTAAATTCCATGAGACCTGTAGTTTTCAGAAATGTTTTCATTTTTGATTAGACGCTTAATGAAAGTGGTTTAATCGCGGGCAAACAAAAACCCGCGATTTCCCGTAAATCCCGGGCTTGGCCCGTATAGTCGAGTGTATACAAAGAAAGTACCCAGGGAGTAAACTCATTTCCCGTAGGATTTTTTAAATTTTTTTTTCACCACTAAAACGCATGAGACCTGTAGTTTTCAAAAATGTTTTCATTTTTGATGAGACGCTTAATGAAAGAGGTTTAATCGCCGGCAAACGAAAACCCGCGATTTCCCGTAAATCCCGGGCTTGGCCCGTATAGTCGAATGTATAAAAAGAAAGTACCCTGTGAGTAAACTCATTTCCAGAACGATTTTTTAAATTATTTTTTCAACACTAAAACGCATAAGACTTGCAGTTTTCAAAAATGTTTTCATTTTGGATGAGACGCTGAATAAAAGAAGTTTAATCGCCGGCAAACGAAAACCCGCGATTTCCCGAATATCCCGGGCTTAGCCCGTATAGTCGAATGTATAAAAAGAAAGTACCCTGTGAGTAAACTCATTTCCCAAACGATTTTTTAAAGTATTATTTCACCACTAAAGCCCATGAGACTTGTAGTTTTTAAAAATGTTTTCATTTTTGATGAGACGCCGAATAAAAGAAGTTTAATCGCCGGTAAACGAAAACCCGCGGTTTCCGGTAAATCCCGGACTCGGCCCGTATAGTCAAAAGTATACAAAGAAAGTACCCAGGGAGTAAACTCATTTCCTGAACGATTTTTTAAATTATTTTTTCACCACTAAAACCCATGAGACCTGTAGTTTTCAGAAATGTTTTCATTTTTGATGAGACGCTTAATGAAAGTGGTTTAATCGCCGGCAAACAAAAACCCGCGATTTCCCGTAAATCCCGGGCTTGGCCCGTATAGTCGAGTGTATACAAAGAAAGTACCCAGGGAGTAAACTCATTTCCCGTAGGATTTTTTAAATTTTTTTCACCACTAAAACGCATGAGACTTGTAGTTTTCAAAAATGTTTTCATTTTTGATGAGAATCGCCGGCAAACGAAAACCCGCGATTTCTTGTAAATCCCGGGCTTGGCCCGTATAGTCGAATGTATAAAAAGAAAGTACCCTGTGAGTAAACTCATTTCCTGAACGATTTTTTTTAATTATTTTTTCACCACTAAAACTCATGAGACCTGTAGTTTTCAGAAATGTTTTCATTTTTGATGAGACGCTTAATAAAAGTGGTTTAATCGCCGGCAAACAAAAACCCGCGATTTCCCGTAAATCCCGGGCTTGGCCCGTATATTCGAGTGTATACAAAGAAAGTACCCAGGGAGTAAACTCATTTCCCGTAGGATTTTTTAAATTTTTTTTTCACCACTAAAACGCATGAGACTTGTAGTTTTCAAAAATGTTTTCATTTTTGATGAGACGCTTAATGAAAGAGGTTTAATCGCCGGCAAACGAAAACCCGCGATTTCCCGTAAATCCCGGGCTTGGCCCGTATAGTCGAATGTATAAAAAGAAAGTACCCTGTGAGTAAACTCATTTCCAGAACGATTTTTTAAATTATTATTTCACCACTAAAGCCCATGAGACTTGTAGTTTTTAAAAATGTTTTCATTTTTGATGAGACGCTGAATAAAAGAAGTTTAATCGCCGGTAAACGAAAACCCGCGGTTTCCGGTAAATCCCGGACTCGGCCCGTATAGTCAAAAGTATACAAAGAAAGTACCCAGGGAGTAAACTCATTTCCTGAACGATTTTTTAAATTACTTTTTCACCACTAAAACCCATGAGACCTGTAGTTTTCAGAAATGTTTTCATTTTTGATGAGACGCTTAATGAAAGTGGTTTAATCGCCGGCAAACAAAAACCCGCGATTTCCCGTAAATCCCGGGCTTGGCCCGTATAGTCGAGTGTATACAAAGAAAGTACCCAGGGAGTAAACTCATTTCCCGTAGGATTTTTTAAATTTTTTTTTCACCACTAAAACGCATGAGACTTGTAGTTTTCAAAAATGTTTTCATTTTTGATGAGACGCTTAATGAAAGAGGTTTAATCGCCGGCAAACGAAAACCCGCGATTTCCCGTAAATCCCGGGCTTGGCCCGTATAGTCGAATGTAAAAAAAGAAAGTACCCTGTGAGTAAACTCATTTCCAGAACGATTTTTTAAATTATTTTTTCACCACTAAAACGCATAAGACTTGCAGTTTTCAAAAATGTTTTCATTTTGGATGAGACGCTGAATAAAAGAAGTTTAATCGCCGGCAAATGAAAACCCGCGATTTCCCGAAAATCCCGGGCTTGGCCCATTTAGTCAAAAGTTTACAAAGAAAGTACCCAGGGAGTAAACTCATTTCCCGAACGGCTTTTTAAATTATTTTTTCACCACTAAAACGCATGAGACTTGTAGTTTTCAAACTTGTTTTCATTTTTGATGAGACGCTGAATAAAAGAAGTTTAATCGCCGGCAAACGAAAACCCGCGATTTCCCGTAAATCCCGGGCTTGGCCCGTATAGTTGAATGTATATAAAGAAAGTACCCAAGAAGTAAACTTATTTCCCGAACGATTTTTCAAATTATTTCTGCACCACTAGAACGAATGAGGCTTGTAGTTTTCAAAAATGTTTTCATTTTTAATGAGACGCTTAATGAAAGAGGTTTAATCGCCGGCAAACGAAAACCCGCGATTTCCCCTAAATCCCGGGCTTGGCCCGTATAGTCAAAAGTATACAAAGAAAGTACCCAGGGAGTAAACTCATTTCCCGAACGATTTTTTATACTATTTTTTCACCACTAAAACGCATGAGACTTGTTGTTTTCAAAAATGATTTCATTTTTGATGGGACCCTGAATAAAAGAAGTTTAATCGCTGGCAAACGAGAACCCGCGATTTCCCGTAAATCCCGGACTCGGCCCGTATAGTCAAAAGTATACAAAGAAAGTACCCTGTGAGTAAACTCATTTCCAAAACGATTTTTTAAATTATTTTTTCACCACTAAAACGCATAAGACTTGCAGTTTTCAAAAATGTTTTCATTTTGGATGAGACGCTAAATAAAAGAAGTTTAATCGCCGGCAAACGAAAACCCGCGATTTCCCGAAAATCCCGGGCTTGGCCCGTATAGTCGAATGTATAAAAAGAAAGTACCCTGTGAGTAAACTCATTTCCCAAACGATTTTTTAAATTATTATTTCACCACTAAAGCCCATGAGACTTGTAGTTTTTAAAAATGTTTTCATTTTTGATGAGACGCTGAATAAAAGAAGTTTAATCGCCGGTAAACGAAAACCCGCGGTTTCCGGTAAATCCCGGACTCGGCCCGTATAGTCAAAAGTATACAAAGAAAGTACCCAGGGAGTAAACTCATTTCCTGAACGATTTTTTTTAATTATTTTTTCACCACTAAAACGCATGAGACTTGTAGTTTTCAAAAATGTTTTCATTTTTGATGAGACGCTTAATGAAAGAGGTTTAATCGCCGGCAAACGAAAACCCGCGATTTCCCGAAAATCCCGGGCTTGGCCCGTATAGTCGAATGTATAAAAAGAAAGTACCCTGTGAGTAAACTCATTTCCCAAACGATTTTTTAAATTATTATTTCACCACTAAAGCCCATGAGACTTGTAGTTTTTAAAAATGTTTTCATTTTTGATGAGACGCTGAATAAAAGAAGTTTAATCGCCGGTAAACGAAAACCCGCGGTTTCCGGTAAATCCCGGACTCGGCCCGTATAGTCAAAAGTATACAAAGAAAGTACCCAGGGAGTAAACTCATTTCCTGAACGATTTTTTAAATTATTTTTTCACCACTAAAACCAAAGAGACCTGTAGTTTTCAAAAATGTTTTCATTTTTGATGAGACGCTTAATGAAAGAGGTTTAATCGCCGGCAAACGAAAACCCGCGATTTCCCGTAAATCCCGGGCTTGGCCCGTATAGTCGAATGTAAAAAAAGAAAGTACCCTGTGAGTCAACTCATTTCCAGAACGATTTTTTAAATTATTTTTTCACCACTAAAACGCATAAGACTTGCAGTTTTCAAAAATGTTTTCATTTTGGATGAGACGCTGAATAAAAGAAGTTTAATCGCCGGCAAACGAAAACCCGCGATTTCCCGAAAATCCCGGGCTTGGCCCATTTAGTCAAAAGTTTACAAAGAAAGTACCCAGGGAGTAAACTCATTTCCCGAACGGCTTTTTAAATTATTTTTTCACCACTAAAACGCATGAGACTTGTAGTTTTCAAACTTGTTTTCATTTTTGATGAGACGCTGAATAAAAGAAGTTTAATCGCCCGCAAACGAAAACCCGCGATTTCCCGTAAATCCCGGGCTTGGCCCGTATAGTTGAATGTATATAAAGAAAGTACCCAAGGAGTAAACTGATTTCCCGAACGATTTTTCAAATTATTTCTGCACCACTAGAACGAATGAGGCTTGTAGTTTTCAAAAATGTTTTCATTTTTAATGAGACGCTTAATGAAAGAGGTTTAATCGCCGGCAAACGAAAACCCGCGATTTCCCGTAAATCCCGGGCTTGGCCCGTATAATTAAAAGTATACAAAGAAAGTACCCAGGGAGTAAACTCATTTCCCGAACGATTTTTTATACTATTTTTTCACCACTAAAACGCATGATTCTTGTTGTTTTCAAAAATGATTTCATTTTTGATGGGACCCTGAATAAAAGAAGTTTAATCGCTGGCAAACGAGAACCCGCGATTTCCCGTAAATCCCGGACTCGGCCCGTATAGTCAAAAGTATACAAAGAAAGTACCCTGTGAGTAAACTCATTTCCAGAACGATTTTTTAAATTATTTTTTCACCACTAAAACGCATAAGACTTGCAGTTTTCAAAAATGTTTTCATTTTGGATGAGACGCTGAATAAAAGAAGTTTAATCGCCGGCAAACGAAAACCCGCGATTTCCCGAAAATCCCGGGCTTGGCCCGTATAGTCGAATGTATAAAAAGAAAGTACCCTGTGAGCAAACTCATTTCCCAAACGACTTTTTAAATTATTATTTCACCACTAAAGCCCATGAGACTTGTAGTTTTTAAAAATGTTTTCATTTTTGATGAGACGCTGAATAAAAGAAGTTTAATCGCCGGTAAACGAAAACCCGCGGTTTCCGGTAAATCCCGGACTCGGCCCGTATAGTCAAAAGTATACAAAGAAAGTACCCAGGGAGTAAACTCATTTCCTGAACGATTTTTTTTAATTATTTTTTCACCACTAAAACGCATGAGACTTGTAGTTTTCAAAAATGTTTTCATTTTTGATGAGACGCTTAATGAAAGAGGTTTAATCGCCGGCAAACGAAAACCCGCGATTTCCCGAAAATCCCGGGCTTGGCCCGTATAGTCGAATGTATAAAAAGAAAGTACCCTGTGAGTAAACTCATTTCCCAAACGATTTTTTAAATTATTATTTCACCACTAAAGCCCATGAGACTTGTAGTTTTTAAAAATGTTTTCATTTTTGATGAGACGCTGAATAAAAGAAGTTTAATCGCCGGTAAACGAAAACCCGCGGTTTCCGGTAAATCCCGGACTCGGCCCGTATAGTCAAAAGTATACAAAGAAAGTACCCAGGGAGTAAACTCATTTCCTGAACGATTTTTTAAATTATTTTTTCACCACTAAAACCAAAGAGACCTGTAGTTTTCAAAAATGTTTTCATTTTTGATGAGACGCTTAATGAAAGAGGTTTAATCGCCGGCAAACGAAAACCCGCGATTTCCCGTAAATCCCGGGCTTGGCCCGTATAGTCGAATGTAAAAAAAGAAAGTACCCTGTGAGTCAACTCATTTCCAGAACGATTTTTTAAATTATTTTTTCACCACTAAAACGCATAAGACTTGCAGTTTTCAAAAATGTTTTCATTTTGGATGAGACGCTGAATAAAAGAAGTTTAATCGCCGGCAAACGAAAACCCGCGATTTCCCGAAAATCCCGGGCTTGGCCCATTTAGTCAAAAGTTTACAAAGAAAGTACCCAGGGAGTAAACTCATTTCCCGAACGGCTTTTTAAATTATTTTTTCACCACTAAAACGCATGAGACTTGTAGTTTTCAAACTTGTTTTCATTTTTGATGAGACGCTGAATAAAAGAAGTTTAATCGCCCGCAAACGAAAACCCGCGATTTCCCGTAAATCCCGGGCTTGGCCCGTATAGTTGAATGTATATAAAGAAAGTACCCAAGGAGTAAACTGATTTCCCGAACGATTTTTCAAATTATTTCTGCACCACTAGAACGAATGAGGCTTGTAGTTTTCAAAAATGTTTTCATTTTTAATGAGACGCTTAATGAAAGAGGTTTAATCGCCGGCAAACGAAAACCCGCGATTTCCCGTAAATCCCGGGCTTGGCCCGTATAATTAAAAGTATACAAAGAAAGTACCCAGGGAGTAAACTCATTTCCCGAACGATTTTTTATACTATTTTTTCACCACTAAAACGCATGATTCTTGTTGTTTTCAAAAATGATTTCATTTTTGATGGGACCCTGAATAAAAGAAGTTTAATCGCTGGCAAACGAGAACCCGCGATTTCCCGTAAATCCCGGACTCGGCCCGTATAGTCGAGTGTATACAAAGAAAGTACCCAGGGAGTAAACTCATTTCCTGAACGATTTTTTTTAATTATTTTTTCACCACTAAAACCCATGGGACCTGTAGTTTTCAGAAATGTTTTCATTTTTGATGAGACGCTTAATAAAAGTGGTTTAATCGCCGGCAAACAAAAACCCGCGATTTCCCGTAAATCCCGGACTTGGCCCGTATAGTCGAGTGTATACAAAGAAAGTACCCAGGGAGTAAACTCATTTCCCGTAGGATTTTTTAAATTTTTTTTTCACCACTAAAACGCATGAGACTTGTAGTTTTCAAAAATGTTTTCATTTTTGATGAGACGCTTAATGAAAGAGGTTTAATCGCCGGCAAACGAAAACCCGCGATTTCCCGTAAATCCCGGGCTTGGCCCGTATAGTCGAATGTATAAAAAGAAAGTACCCTGTGAGTAAACTCATTTCCAGAACGATTTTTTAAATTATTTATTCACCACTAAAACGCATAAGACTTGCAGTTTTCAAAAATGTTTTCATTTTGGATGAGACGCTGAATAAAAGAAGTTTAATCGCCGGCAAACGAAAACCCGCGATTTCCCGAAAATCCCGGGCTTGGCCCGTATAGTCGAATGTATAAAAAGAAAGTACCCTGTGAGTAAACTCATTTCCCAAACGATTTTTTAAATTATTATTTCACCACTAAAGCCCATGAGACTTGTAGTTTTTAAAAATGTTTTCATTTTTGATGAGACGCTGAATAAAAGAAGTTTAATCGCCGGTAAACGAAAACCCGCGGTTTCCGGTAAATCCCGGACTCGGCCCGTATAGTCAAAAGTATACAAAGAAAGTACCCAGGGAGTAAACTCATTTCCTGAACGATTTTTTAAATTATTTTTTCACCACTAAAACCCATGAGACCTGTAGTTTTCAGAAATGTTTTCATTTTTGATGAGACGCTTAATGAAAGTGGTTTAATCGCCGGCAAACAAAAACCCGCGATTTCCCGTAAATCCCGGGCTTGGCCCGTATAGTCGAGTGTATACAAAGAAAGTACCCAGGGAGTAAACTCATTTCCCGTAGGATTTTTTAAATTTTTTTTTCACCACTAAAACGCATGAGACTTGTAGTTTTCAAAAATGTTTTCATTTTTGATGAGACGCTTAATAAAAGAGGTTTAATCGCCGGCAAACGAAAACCCGCGATTTCCCGTAAATCCCGGGCTTGGCCCGTATAGTCGAATGTAAAAAAAGAAAGTACCCAAGAAGTAAACTGATTTCCCGAACGATTTTTCAAATTATTTCTGCACCACTAGAACGAATGAGGCTTGTAGTTTTCAAAAATGTTTTCATTTTTAATGAGACGCTTAATGAAAGAGGTTTAATCGCCGGCAAACGAAAACCCGCGGTTTCCGGTAAATCCCGGACTCGGCCCGTATAGTCAAAAGTATACAAAGAAAGTACCCAGGGAGTAAACTCATTTCCTGAACGATTTTTTAAATTATTTTTTCACCACTAAAACCCATGAGACCTGTAGTTTTCAGAAATGTTTTCATTTTTGATTAGACGCTTGATGAAAGTGGTTTAATCGCGGGCAAACAAAAACCCGCGATTTCCCGTAAATCCCGGGCTTGGCCCGTATAGTCGAGTGTATACAAAGAAAGTACCCAGGGAGTAAACTCATTTCCTGAACGATTTTTTTTAATTATTTTTTCACCACTAAAACCCATGGGACCTGTAGTTTTCAGAAATGTTTTCATTTTTGATGAGACGCTTAATAAAAGTGGTTTAATCGCCGGCAAACAAAAACCCGCGATTTCCCGTAAATCCCGGGCTTGACCCGTATAGTCGAGTGTATACAAAGAAAGTACCCAGGGAGTAAACTCATTTCCCGTAGGATTTTTTAAATTTTTTTTTCACCACTAAAACGCATGAGACTTGTAGTTTTCAAAAATGTTTTCATTTTTGATGAGACGCTTAATGAAAGAGGTTTAATCGCCGGCAAACGAAAACCCGCGATTTCCCGTAAATCCCGGGCTTGGCCCGTATAGTCGAATGTATAAAAAGAAAGTACCCTGTGAGTAAACTCATTTCCAGAACGATTTTTTAAATTATTTATTCACCACTAAAACGCATAAGACTTGCAGTTTTCAAAAATGTTTTCATTTTGGATGAGACGCTGAATAAAAGAAGTTTAATCGCCGGCAAACGAAAACCCGCGATTTCCCGAAAATCCCGGGCTTGGCCCGTATAGTCGAATGTATAAAAAGAAAGTACCCTGTGAGTAAACTCATTTCCCAAACGATTTTTTAAATTATTATTTCACCACTAAAGCCCATGAGACTTGTAGTTTTTAAAAATGTTTTCATTTTTGATGAGACGCTGAATAAAAGAAGTTTAATCGCCGGTAAACGAAAACCCGCGGTTTCCGGTAAATCCCGGACTCGGCCCGTATAGTCAAAAGTATACAAAGAAAGTACCCAGGGAGTAAACTCATTTCCTGAACGATTTTTTAAATTATTTTTTCACCACTAAAACCCATGAGACCTGTAGTTTTCAGAAATGTTTTCATTTTTGATGAGACGCTTAATGAAAGTGGTTTAATCGCCGGCAAACAAAAACCCGCGATTTCCCGTAAATCCCGGGCTTGGCCCGTATAGTCGAGTGTATACAAAGAAAGTACCCAGGGAGTAAACTCCTTTCCCGTAGGATTTTTTAAATTTTTTTTTCACCACTAAAACGCATGAGACTTGTAGTTTTCAAAAATGTTTTCATTTTTGATGAGACGCTTAATAAAAGAGGTTTAATCGCCGGCAAACGAAAACCCGCGATTTCCCGTAAATCCCGGGCTTGGCCCGTATAGTCGAATGTAAAAAAAGAAAGTACCCAAGAAGTAAACTGATTTCCCGAACGATTTTTCAAATTATTTCTGCACCACTAGAACGAATGAGGCTTGTAGTTTTCAAAAATGTTTTCATTTTTAATGAGACGCTTAATGAAAGAGGTTTAATCGCCGGCAAACGAAAACCCGCGATTTCCCGTAAATCCCGGGCTTGGCCCGTATAGTCGAGTGTATACAAAGAAAGTACCCAGGGAGTAAACTCATTTCCCGTAGGATTTTTTAAATTTTTTTTTCACCACTAAAACGCATGAGACTTGTAGTTTTCAAAAATGTTTTCATTTTTGATGAGACGCTTAATAAAAGAGGTTTAATCGCCGGCAAACGAAAACCCGCGATTTCCCGTAAATCCCGGGCTTGGCCCGTATAGTCGAATGAAAAAAAAGAAAGTACCCAAGAAGTAAACTGATTTCCCGAACGATTTTTCAAATTATTTCTGCACCACTAGAACGAATGAGGCTTGTAGTTTTCAAAAATGTTTTCATTTTTAATGAGACGCTTAATGAAAGAGGTTTAATCGCCGGCAAACGAAAACCCGCGGTTTCCGGTAAATCCCGGACTCGGCCCGTATAGTCAAAAGTATACAAAGAAAGTACCCAGGGAGTAAACTCATTTCCTGAACGATTTTTTAAATTATTTTTTCACCACTAAAACCCATGAGACCTGTAGTTTTCAGAAATGTTTTCATTTTTGATTAGACGCTTGATGAAAGTGGTTTAATCGCGGGCAAACAAAAACCCGCGATTTCCCGTAAATCCCGGGCTTGGCCCGTATAGTCGAGTGTATACAAAGAAAGTACCCAGGGAGTAAACTCATTTCCTGAACGATTTTTTTTAATTATTTTTTCACCACTAAAACCCATGGGACCTGTAGTTTTCAGAAATGTTTTCATTTTTGATGAGACGCTTAATAAAAGTGGTTTAATCGCCGGCAAACAAAAACCCGCGATTTCCCGTAAATCCCGGGCTTGGCCCGTATAGTCGAGTGTATACAAAGAAAGTACCCAGGGAGTAAACTCATTTCCCGTAGGATTTTTTAAATTTTTTTTTCACCACTAAAACGCATGAGACTTGTAGTTTTCAAAAATGTTTTCATTTTTGATGAGACGCTTAATGAAAGAGGTTTAATCGCCGGCAAACGAAAACCCGCGATTTCCCGTAAATCCCGGGCTTGGCCCGTATAGTCGAATGTATAAAAAGAAAGTACCCTGTGAGTAAACTCATTTCCAGAACGATTTTTTAAATTATTTATTCACCACTAAAACGCATAAGACTTGCAGTTTTCAAAAATGTTTTCATTTTGGATGAGACGCTGAATAAAAGAAGTTTAATCGCCGGCAAACGAAAACCCGCGATTTCCCGAAAATCCCGGGCTTGGCCCGTATAGTCGAATGTATAAAAAGAAAGTACCCTGTGAGTAAACTCATTTCCCAAACGATTTTTTAAATTATTATTTCACCACTAAAGCCCATGAGACTTGTAGTTTTTAAAAATGTTTTCATTTTTGATGAGACGCTGAATAAAAGAAGTTTAATCGCCGGTAAACGAAAACCCGCGGTTTCCGGTAAATCCCGGACTCGGCCCGTGTAGTCAAAAGTATACAAAGAAAGTACCCAGGGAGTAAACTCATTTCCTGAACGATTTTTTAAATTATTTTTTCACCACTAAAACCCATGAGACCTGTAGTTTTCAGAAATGTTTTCATTTTTGATGAGACGCTTAATGAAAGTGGTTTAATCGCCGGCAAACAAAAACCCGCGATTTCCCGTAAATCCCGGGCTTGGCCCGTATAGTCGAGTGTATACAAAGAAAGTACCCAGGGAGTAAACTCCTTTCCCGTAGGATTTTTTAAATTTTTTTTTCACCACTAAAACGCATGAGACTTGTAGTTTTCAAAAATGTTTTCATTTTTGATGAGACGCTTAATAAAAGAGGTTTAATCGCCGGCAAACGAAAACCCGCGATTTCCCGTAAATCCCGGGCTTGGCCCGTATAGTCGAATGTAAAAAAAGAAAGTACCCAAGAAGTAAACTGATTTCCCGAACGATTTTTCAAATTATTTCTGCACCACTAGAACGAATGAGGCTTGTAGTTTTCAAAAATGTTTTCATTTTTAATGAGACGCTTAATGAAAGAGGTTTAATCGCCGGCAAACGAAAACCCGCGATTTCCCGTAAATCCCGGGCTTGGCCCGTATAGTCAAAAGTATACAAAAAAAGTACCCAGGGAGTAAAGTCATTTCCCGAACGATTTTTTATACTATTTTTTCACCACTAAAACGCATGAGACTTGTTGTTTTCAAAAATGATTTCATTTTTGATGGGACCCTGAATAAAAGAAGTTTAATCGCTGGCAAACGAGAACCCGCGATTTCCCGTAAATCCCGGACTCGGCCCGTATAGTCAAAAGTATACAAAGAAAGTACCCTGTGAGTAAACTCATTTCCAGAACGATTTTTTAAATTATTTTTTCACCACTAAAACGCATAAGACTTGCAGTTTTCAAAAATGTTTTCATTTTGGATGAGACGCTAAATAAAAAAAGTTTAATCGCCGGCAAACGAAAACCCGCGATTTCCCGAAAATCCCGGGCTTGGCCCGTATAGTCGAATGTATAAAAAGAAAGTACCCTGTGAGTAAACTCATTTCCCAAACGATTTTTTAAATTATTATTTCACCACTAAAGCCCATGAGACTTGTAGTTTTTAAAAATGTTTTCATTTTTGATGAGACGCTGAATAAAAGAAGTTTAATCGCCGGTAAACGAAAACCCGCGGTTTCCGGTAAATCCCGGACTCGGCCCGTATAGTCAAAAGTATACAAAGAAAGTACCCAGGGAGTAAACTCATTTCCTGAACGATTTTTTAAATTATTTTTTCACCACTAAAACCCATGAGACCTGTAGTTTTCAGAAATGTTTTCATTTTTGATTAGACGCTTGATGAAAGTGGTTTAATCGCGGGCAAACAAAAACCCGCGATTTCCCGTAAATCCCGGGCTTGGCCCGTATAGTCGAGTGTATACAAAGAAAATACCCAGGGAGTAAACTCATTTCCTGAACGATTTTTTTTAATTATTTTTTCACCATTAAAACCCATGAGACCTGTAGTTTTCAGAAATGTTTTCATTTTTGATGAGACGCTTAATAAAAGTGGTTTAATCGCCGGCAAACAAAAACCCGCGATTTCCCGTAAATCCCGGGCTTGGCCCGTATAGTCGAATGTATAAAAAGAAAGTACCCTGTGAGTAAACTCATTTCCCAAACGATTTTTTAAATTATTATTTCACCACTAAAGCCCATGAGACTTGTAGTTTTTAAAAATGTTTTCATTTTTGATGAGACGCTGAATAAAAGAAGTTTAATCGCCGGTAAACGAAAACCCGCGGTTTCCGGTAAATCCCGGACTCGGCCCGTATAGTCAAAAGTATACAAAGAAAGTACCCAGGGAATAAACTCATTTCCTGAACGATTTTTTAAATTATTTTTTCACCACTAAAACCCATGAGACCTGTAGTTTTCAAAAATGTTTTCATTTTTGATGAGACGCTTAATGAAAGAGGTTTAATCGCCGGCAAACGAAAACCCGCGATTTCCCGTAAATCCCGGGCTTGGCCCGTATAGTCGAATGTAAAAAAAGAAAGTACCCTGTGAGTAAACTCATTTCCAGAACGATTTTTTAAATTATTTTTTCACCACTAAAACGCATAAGACTTGCAGTTTTCAAAAATGTTTTCATTTTGGATGAGACGCTGAATAAAAGAAGTTTAATCGCCGGCAAATGAAAACCCGCGATTTCCCGAAAATCCCGGGCTTGGCCCATTTAGTCAAAAGTTTACAAAGAAAGTACCCAGGGAGTAAACTCATTTCCCGAACGGCTTTTTAAATTATTTTTTCACCACTAAAACGCATGAGACTTGTAGTTTTCAAACTTGTTTTCATTTTTGATGAGACGCTGAATAAAAGAAGTTTAATCGCCGGCAAACGAAAACCCGCGATTTCCCGTAAATCCCGGGCTTGGCCCGTATAGTTGAATGTATATAAAGAAAGTACCCAAGGAGTAAACTGATTTCCCGAACGATTTTTCAAATTATTTCTGCACCACTAGAACGAATGAGGCTTGTAGTTTTCAAAAATGTTTTCATTTTTAATGAGACGCTTAATGAAAGAGGTTTAATCGCCGGCAAACGAAAACCCGCGATTTCCCGTAAATCCCGGGCTTGGCCCGTATAATTAAAAGTATACAAAGAAAGTACCCAAGGAGTAAACTCATTTCCCGACCGATTTTTTATACTATTTTTTCACCACTAAAACGCATGAGACTTGTTGTTTTCAAAAATGATTTCATTTTTGATGGGACCCTGAATAAAAGAAGTTTAATCGCTGGCAAACGAGAACCCGCGATTTCCCGTAAATCCCGGACTCGGCCCGTATAGTCAAAAGTATACAAAGAAAGTACCCTGTGAGTAAACTCATTTCCAGAACGATTTTTTAAATTATTTTTTCACCACTAAAACGCATAAGACTTGCAGTTTTCAAAAATGTTTTCATTTTGGATGAGACGCTGAATAAAAGAAGTTTAATCGCCGGCAAACGAAAAACCGCGATTTCCCGAAAATCCCGGGCTTGGCCCGTATAGTCGAATGTATAAAAAGAAAGTACCCTGTGAGTAAACTCATTTCCAGAACGATTTTTTAAATTATTTTTTCACCACTAAAACGCATAAGACTTGCAGTTTTCAAAAATGTTTTCATTTTGGATGAGACGCTGAATAAAAGAAGTTTAATCGCCGGCAAATGAAAACCCGCGATTTCCCGAAAATCCCGGGCTTGGCCCATTTAGTCAAAAGTTTACAAAGAAAGTACACAGGGAGTAAACTCATTTCCCGAACGGCTTTTTAAATTATTTTTTCACCACTAAAACGCATGACACTTGTAGTTTTCAAACTTGTTTTCATTTTTGATGAGACGCTGAATAAAAGAAGTTTAATCGCCGGCAAACGAAAACCCGCGATTTCCCGTAAATCCCGGGCTTGGCCCGTATAGTTGAATGTATATAAAGAAAGTACCCAAGGAGTAAACTGATTTCCCGAACGATTTTTCAAATTATTTCTGCACCACTAGAACGAATGAGGCTTGTAGTTTTCAAAAATGTTTTAATTTTTAATGAGACGCTTAATGAAAGAGGTTTAATCGCCGGCAAACGAAAACCCGCGATTTCCCGTAAATCCCGGGCTTGGCCCGTATAATTAAAAGTATACAAAGAAAGTACCCAAGGAGTAAACTCATTTCCCGAACGATTTTTTATACTATTTTTTCACCACTAAAACGCATGAGACTTGTTGTTTTCAAAAATGATTTCATTTTTGATGGGACCCTGAATAAAAGAAGTTTAATCGCTGGCAAACGAGAACCCGCGATTTCCCGTAAATCCCGGACTCGGCCCGTATAGTCAAAAGTATACAAAGAAAGTACCCTGTGAGTAAACTCATTTCCAGAACGATTTTTTAAATTATTTTTTCACCACTAAAACGCATAAGACTTGCAGTTTTCAAAAATGTTTTCATTTTGGATGAGACGCTGAATAAAAGAAGTTTAATCGCCGGCAAACGAAAAACCGCGATTTCCCGAAAATCCCGGGCTTGGCCCGTATAGTCGAGTGTATACAAAGAAAGTACCCAGGGAGTAAACTCACTTCCTGAACGATTTTTTTTAATTATTTTTTCACCACTAAAACCCATGAGACCTGTAGTTTTCAGAAATGTTTTCATTTTTGATGAGACGCTTAATAAAAGTGGTTTAATCGCCGGCAAACAAAAACCCGCGATTTCCCGTAAATCCCGGGCTTGGCCCGTATAGTCGAGTGTATACAAAGAAAGTACCCAGGGAGTAAACTCATTTCCCGTAGGATTTTTTAAATTTTTTTTTTACCACTAAAACGCATGAGACTTGTAGTTTTCAAAAATGTTTTCATTTTTGATGAGACGCTTAATGAAAGAGGTTTAATCGCCGGCAAACGAAAACCCGCGATTTCCCGTAAATCCCGGGCTTGGCCCGTATAGTCGAATGTATAAAAAGAAAGTACCCTGTGAGTAAACTCATTTCCAGAACGATTTTTTAAATTATTTTTTCACCACTAAAACGCATAAGACTTGCAGTTTTCAAAAATGTTTTCATTTTGGATGAGACGCTGAATAAAAGAAGTTTAATCGCCGGCAAACGAAAACCCGCGATTTCCCAAAAATCCCGGGCTTGGCCCGTATAGTCGAGTGTATAAAAAGAAAGTACCCTGTGAGTAAACTCATTTCCCAAACGATTTTTTAAATTATTATTTCACCACTAAAGCCCATGAGACTTGTAGTTTTTAAAAATGTTTTCATTTTTGATGAGACGCTGAATAAAAGAAGTTTAATCGCCGGTAAACGAAAACCCGCGGTTTCCGGTAAATCCCGGACTCGGCCCGTATAGTCAAAAGTATACAAAGAAAGTACCCAGGGAGTAAACTCATTTCCTGAACGATTTTTTAAATTATTTTTTCACCACTAAAACCCATGAGACCTGTAGTTTTCAGAAATGTTTTCATTTTTGATGAGACGCTTAATGAAAGTGGTTTAATCGCCGGCAAACAAAAACCCGCGATTTCCCGTAAATCCCGGGCTTGGCCCGTATAGTCGAGTGTATACAAAGAAAGTACCCAGGGAGTAAACTCATTTCCCGTAAGATTTTTTAAATTTTTTTTTCACCACTAAAACGCATGAGACTTGTAGTTTTCAAAAATGTTTTCATTTTTGATGAGACGCTTAATGAAAGAGGTTTAATCGCCGGCAAACGAAAACCCGCGATTTCCCGTAAATCCCGGGCTTGGCCCGTATAGTCGAATGTAAAAAAAGAAAGTACCCTGTGAGTAAACTCATTTCCAGAACGATTTTTTAAATTATTTTTTCACCACTAAAACGCATAAGACTTGCAGTTTTCAAAAATGTTTTCATTTTGGATGAGACGCTGAATAAAAGAAGTTTAATCGCCGGCAAATGAAAACCCGCGTTTTCCCGAAAATCCCGGGCTTGGCCCATTTAGTCAAAATTTTACAAAGAAAGTACCCAGGGAGTAAACTCATTTCCCGAACGGCTTTTTAAATTATTTTTTCACCACTAAAACGCATGAGACTTGTAGTTTTCAAACTTGTTTTCATTTTTGATGAGACGCTGAATAAAAGAAGTTTAATCGCCGGCAAACGAAAACCCGCGATTTCCCGTAAATCCCGGGCTTGGCCCGTATAGTCAAAAGTATACAAAGAAAGTACCCAGGGAGTAAACTCATTTCCTGAACGATTTTTTAAATTATTTTTTCACCACTAAAACCCATGAGACCTGTAGTTTTCAGAAATGTTTTCATTTTTGATTAGACGCTTAATGAAAGTGGTTTAATCGCGGGTAAACAAAAACCCGCGATTTCCCGTAAATCCCGGGCTTGGCCCGTATAGTCGAGTGTATACAAAGGAAGTACCCAGGGAGTAAACTCACTTCCTGAACGATTTTTTTTAATTATTTTTTCACCACTAAAACCCATGAGACCTGTAGTTTTCAGAAATGTTTTCATTTTTGATGAGACGCTTAATAAAAGTGGTTTAATCGCCGGCAAACAAAAACCCGCGATTTCCCGTAAATCCCGGGCTTGGTCCGTATAGTCGAATGTATAAAAAGAAAGTACCCTGTGAGTAAACTCATTTCCAGAACGATTTTTTAAATTATTTTTTCACCACTAAAACGCATAAGACTTGCAGTTTTCAAAAATGTTTTCATTTTGGATGAGACGCTGAATAAAAGAAGTTTAATCGCCGGCAAACGAAAACCCGCGATTTCCCAAAAATCCCGGGCTTGGCCCGGGATAGTCGAATGTATAAAAAGAAAGTACCCTGTGAGTAAACTCATTTCCCAAACGATTTTTTAAATTATTATTTCACCACTAAAGCCCATGAGACTTGTAGTTTTTAAAAATGTTTTCATTTTTGATGAGACGCTGAATAAAAGAAGTTTAATCGCCGGTAAACGAAAACCCGCGGTTTCCGGTAAATCCCGGACTCGGCCCGTATAGTCAAAAGTATACAAAGAAAGTACCCAGGGAGTAAACTCATTTCCTGAACGATTTTTTAAATTATTTTTTCACCACTAAAACCCATGAGACCTGTAGGTTTCAGAAATGTTTTCATTTTTGATGAGACGCTTAATGAAAGTGGTTTAATCGCCGGCAAACAAAAACCCGCGATTTCCCGTAAATCCCGGGCTTGGCCCGTATAGTCGAGTGTATACAAAGAAAGTACCCAGGGAGTAAACTCATTTCCCGTAGGATTTTTTAAATTTTTTTTTCACCACTAAAACGCATGAGACTTGTAGTTTTCAAAAATGTTTTCATTTTTGATGAGACGCTTAATGAAAGAGGTTTAATCGCCGGCAAACGAAAACCCGCGATTTCCCGTAAATCCCGGGCTTGGCCCGTATAGTCGAATGTAAAAAAAGAAAGTACCCTGTGAGTAAACTCATTTCCAGAACGATTTTTTAAATTATTTTTTCACCACTAAAACGCATAAGTCTTGCAGTTTTCAAAAATGTTTTCATTTTGGATGAGACGCTGAATAAAAGAAGTTTAATCGCCGGCAAATGAAAACCCGCGTTTTCCCGAAAATCCCGGGCTTGGCCCATTTAGTCAAAATTTTACAAAGAAAGTACCCAGGGAGTAAACTCATTTCCCGAACGGCTTTTTAAATTATTTTTTCACCACTAAAACGCATGAGACTTGTAGTTTTCAAACTTGTTTTCATTTTTGATGAGACGCTGAATAAAAGAAGTTTAATCGCCGGCAAACGAAAACCCGCGATTTCCCGTAAATCCCGGGCTTGGCCCGTATAGTCAAAAGTATACAAAGAAAGTACCCAGGGAGTAAACTCATTTCCCGAACGATTTTCTATACTATTTTTTCACCACTAAAACGCATGAGACTTGTTGTTTTCAAAAATGATTTCATTTTTGATGGGACCCTGAATAAAAGAAGTTTAATCGCTGGCAAACGAGAACCCGCGATTTCCCGTAAATCCCGGGCTTGGCCCGTATAGTCGAGTGTATACAAAGAAAGTACCCAGGGAGTAAACTCATTTCCCGTAGGATTTTTTAAATTTTTTTTTCACCACTAAAACGCATGAGACTTGTAGTTTTCAAAAATGTTTTCATTTTTGATGAGACGCTTAATGAAAGAGGTTTAATCGCCGGCAAACGAAAACCCGCGATTTCCCGTAAATCCCGGGCTTGGCCCGTATAGTCGAATGTAAAAAAAGAAAGTACCCTGTGAGTAAACTCATTTCCAGAACGATTTTTTAAATTATTTTTTCACCACTAAAACGCATGAGACTTGCAGTTTTCAAAAATGTTTTCATTTTGGATGAGACGCTGAATAAAAGAAGTTTAATCGCCGGCAAATGAAAACCCGCGTTTTCCCGAAAATCCCGGGCTTGGCCCATTTAGTCAAAATTTTACAAAGAAAGTACCCAGGGAGTAAACTCATTTCCCGAACGGCTTTTTAAATTATTTTTTCACCACTAAAACGCATGAGACTTGTAGTTTTCAAACTTGTTTTCATTTTTGATGAGACGCTGAATAAAAGAAGTTTAATCGCCGGCAAACGAAAACCCGCGATTTCCCGTAAATCCCGGGCTTGGCCCGTATAGTCAAAAGTATACAAAGAAAGTACCCAGGGAGTAAACTCATTTCCTGAACGATTTTTTAAATTATTTTTTCACCACTAAAACCCATGAGACCTGTAGTTTTCAGAAATGTTTTCATTTTTGATTAGACGCTTAATGAAAGTGGTTTAATCGCGGGTAAACAAAAACCCGCGATTTCCCGTAAATCCCGGGCTTGGCTCGTATAGTCGAGTGTATACAAAGAAAGTACCCAGGGAGTAAACTCACTTCCTGAACGATTTTTTTTAATTATTTTTTCACCACTAAAACCCATGAGACCTGTAGTTTTCAGAAATGTTTTCATTTTTGATGAGACGCTTAATAAAAGTGGTTTAATCGCCGGCAAACAAAAACCCGCGATTTCCCGTAAATCCCGGGCTTGGTCCGTATAGTCGAGTGTATACAAAGAAAGTACCCAGGGAGTAAACTCATTTCCCGTAGGATTTTTTAAATTTTTTTTTCACCACTAAAACGCATGAGACTTGTAGTTTTCAAAAATGTTTTCATTTTTGATGAGACGCTTAATGAGAGAGGTTTAATCGCCGGCAAACGAAAACCCGCGATTTCCCGTAAATCCCGGGCTTGGCCCGTATAGTCGAATGTATAAAAAGAAAGTACCCTGTGAGTAAACTCATTTCCAGAACGATTTTTTAAATTATTTTTTCACCACTAAAACGCATAAGACTTGCAGTTTTCAAAAATGTTTTCATTTTGGATGAGACGCTGAATAAAAGAAGTTTAATCGCCGGCAAACGAAAACCCGCGATTTCCCAAAAATCCCGGGCTTGGCCCGTATAGTCGAATGTATAAAAAGAAAGTACCCTGTGAGTAAACTCATTTCCCAAACGATTTTTTAAATTATTATTTCACCACTAAAGCCCATGAGACTTGTAGTTTTTAAAAATGTTTTCATTTTTGATGAGACGCTGAATAAAAGAAGTTTAATCGCCGGTAAACGAAAACCCGCGGTTTCCGGTAAATCCCGGACTCGGCCCGTATAGTCAAAAGTATACAAAGAAAGTACCCAGGGAGTAAACTCATTTCCTGAACGATTTTTTAAATTATTTTTTCACCACTAAAACCCATGAGACCTGTAGGTTTCAGAAATGTTTTCATTTTTGATGAGACGCTTAATGAAAGTGGTTTAATCGCCGGCAAACAAAAACCCGCGATTTCCCGTAAATCCCGGGCTTGGCCCGTATAGTCGAGTGTATACAAAGAAAGTACCCAGGGAGTAAACTCATTTCCCGTAGGATTTTTTAAATTTTTTTTTCACCACTAAAACGCATGAGACTTGTAGTTTTCAAAAATGTTTTCATTTTTGATGAGACGCTTAATGAAAGAGGTTTAATCGCCGGCAAACGAAAACCCGCGATTTCCCGTAAATCCCGGGCTTGGCCCGTATAGTCGAATGTAAAAAAAGAAAGTACCCTGTGAGTAAACTCATTTCCAGAACGATTTTTTAAATTATTTTTTCACCACTAAAACGCATAAGTCTTGCAGTTTTCAAAAATGTTTTCATTTTGGATGAGACGCTGAATAAAAGAAGTTTAATCGCCGGCAAATGAAAACCCGCGTTTTCCCGAAAATCCCGGGCTTGGCCCATTTAGTCAAAATTTTACAAAGAAAGTACCCAGGGAGTAAACTCATTTCCCGAACGGCTTTTTAAATTATTTTTTCACCACTAAAACGCATGAGACTTGTAGTTTTCAAACTTGTTTTCATTTTTGATGAGACGCTGAATAAAAGAAGTTTAATCGCCGGCAAACGAAAACCCGCGATTTCCCGTAAATCCCGGGCTTGGCCCGTATAGTCAAAAGTATACAAAGAAAGTACCCAGGGAGTAAACTCATTTCCCGAACGATTTTCTATACTATTTTTTCACCACTAAAACGCATGAGACTTGTTGTTTTCAAAAATGATTTCATTTTTGATGGGACCCTGAATAAAAGAAGTTTAATCGCTGGCAAACGAGAACCCGCGATTTCCCGTAAATCCCGGACTCGGCCCGTATAGTCAAAAGTATACAAAGAAAGTACCCAGGGAGTGAACTCATTTCCCGAACGATTTTTTATATTATTTTTTCACCACTAAAACGCATGAGACTTGTTGTTTTCAAAAATGATTTCATTTTTGATGGGACGCTGAATAAAAGAAGTTTAATCGCCGGCAAACGAAAACCCGCGATTTCCCGTAAATCCCGGGCTTGGCCCGTATAGTCAAAAGTATACAAAGAAAGTACCCAGGGAGTAAACTCATTTCCCGAACGATTTTTTATACTATTTTTTCACCACTAAAACGCATGAGACTTGTTGTTTTCAAAAATGATTTCATTTTTGATGGGACCCTGAATAAAAGAAGTTTAATCGCTGGCAAACGAGAACCCGCGATTTCCCGTAAATCCCGGACTCGGCCCGTATAGTCAAAAGTATACAAAGAAAGTACCCAGGGAGTAAACTCATTTCCCGAACGATTTTTTATATTATTTTTTTACCACTAAAACGCATGAGACTTGTTGTTTTCAAAAATGATTTCATTTTTGATGGGACGCTGAATAAAAGAAGTTTAATCGCCGGCAAACGAAAACCTGCGATTTCCCGTAAATCCCGGACTCGGCCCGTATAGTCAAAAGTATACAAAGAAAGTACCCAGGGAGTAAACTCATTTCCCGAACGATTTTTTAAATTATTTTTTCACCACTAAAACGCATGAGACTTGTAGTTTTTAATAATGTTTTCATTTTTGATGAGACGCTTAATGAAAGAGGTTTAATCGCCGGCAAACGAAAACCCGCGGTTTCCGGTAAATCCCGGACTCGGCCCGTATAGTCAAAAGTATACAAAGAAAGTACCCGGGGAGTAAACTCATTTCCTGAACGATTTTTTAAATTATTTTTTCACCACTAAAACCCATGAGACCTGTAGTTTTCAGAAATGTTTTCATTTTTGATTAGACGCTTAATGAAAGTGGTTTAATCGCGGGCAAACAAAAACCCGCGATTTCCCGTAAATCCCGGGCTTGGCCCGTATAGTCGAGTGTATACAAAGAAAGTACCCAGGGAGTAAAGTCATTTCCCGTAGGATTTTTTAAATTTTTTTTTCACCACTAAAACGCATGAGACATGTAGTTTTCAAGAATGTTTTCATTTTTGATGAGACGCTTAATGAAAGAGGTTTAATCGCCGGCAAACGAAAACCCGCGATTTCCCGTAAATCCCGGGCTTGGCCCGTATAGTCGAATGTAAAAAAAGAAAGTACCCTGTGAGTAAACTCATTTCCAGAACGATTTTTTAAATTATTTTTTCACCACTAAAACGCATAAGACTTGCAGTTTTCAAAAATGTTTTCATTTTGGATGAGACGCTGAATAAAAGAAGTTTAATCGCCGGCAAATGAAAACCCGCGTTTTCCCGAAAATCCCGGGCTTGGCCCATTTAGTCAAAATTTTACAAAGAAAGTACCCAGGGAGTAAACTCATTTCCCGAACGGCTTTTTAAATTATTTTTTCACCACTAAAACGCATGAGACTTGTAGTTTTCAAACTTGTTTTCATTTTTGATGAGACGCTGAATAAAAGAAGTTTAATCGCCGGCAAACGAAAACCCGCGATTTCCCGTAAATCCCGGGCTTGGCCCGTATAGTTGAATGTATATAAAGAAAGTACCTAAGGAGTAAACTGATTTCCCGAACGATTTTTCAAATTATTTCTGCACCACTAGAACGAATGAGGCTTGTAGTTTTCAAAAATGTTTTCATTTTTAATGAGACGCTTAATGAAAGAGGTTTAATCGCCGGCAAACGAAAACCCGCGATTTCCCGTAAATCCCGGGCTTGGCCCGTATAGTCAAAAGTATACAAAGAAAGTACCCAGGGAGTAAACTCATTTCCCGAACGATTTTTTATACTATTTTTTCACCACTAAAACGCATGAGACTTGTTGTTTTCAAAAATGATTTCATTTTTGATGGGACCCTGAATAAAAGAAGTTTAATCGCTGGCAAACGAGAACCCGCGATTTCCCGTAAATCCCGGACTCGGCCCGTATAGTCAAAAATATACAAAGAAAGTACCCAGGGAGTGAACTCATTTCCCGAACGATTTTTTATATTATTTTTTCACCACTAAAACGCATGAGACTTGTTGTTTTCAAAAATGATTTCATTTTTGATGGGACGCTGAATAAAAGAAGTTTAATCGCCGGCAAACGAAAACCCGCGATTTCCCGTAAATCCCGGGCTTGGCCCGTATAGTCAAAAGTATACAAAGAAAGTACCCAGGGAGTAAACTCATTTCCCGAACGATTTTTTATACTATTTTTTCACCACTAAAACGCATGAGACTTGTTGTTTTCAAAAATGATTTCATTTTTGATGGGACCCTGAATAAAAGAAGTTTAATCGCTGGCAAACGAGAACCCGCGATTTCCCGTAAATCCCGGACTCGGCCCGTATAGTCAAAAGTATACAAAGAAAGTACCCAGGGAGTAAACTCATTTCCCGAACGATTTTTTATATTATTTTTTTACCACTAAAACGCATGAGACTTGTTGTTTTCAAAAATGATTTCATTTTTGATGGGACGCTGAATAAAAGAAGTTTAATCGCCGGCAAACGAGAACCCGCGATTTCCCGTAAATCCCGGACTCGGCCCGTATAGTCAAAAATATACAAAGAAAGTACCCAGGGAGTGAACTCATTTCCCGAACGATTTTTTATATTATTTTTTCACCACTAAAACGCATGAGACTTGTTGTTTTCAAAAATGATTTCATTTTTGATGGGACGCTGAATAAAAGAAGTTTAATCGCCGGCAAACGAAAACCCGCGATTTCCCGTAAATCCCGGGCTTGGCCCGTATAGTCAAAAGTATACAAAGAAAGTACCCAGGGAGTAAACTCATTTCCCGAACGATTTTTTATACTATTTTTTCACCACTAAAACGCATGAGACTTGTTGTTTTCAAAAATGATTTCATTTTTGATGGGACGCTGAATAAAAGAAGTTTAATCGCCGGCAAACGAAAACCTGCGATTTCCTGTAAATCCCGGACTCGGCCCGTATAGTCAAAAGTATACAAAGAAAGTACCCAGGGAGTAAACTCATTTCCCGAACGATTTTTTAAATTATTTTTTCACCACTAAAACGCATGAGACTTGTAGTTTTTAATAATGTTTTCATTTTTGATGAGACGCTTAATGAAAGAGGTTTAATCGCCGGCAAACGAAAACCCGCGGTTTCCGGTAAATCCCGGACTCGGCCCGTATAGTCAAAAGTATACAAAGAAAGTACCCAGGGAGTAAACTCATTTCCTGATCGATTTTTTAAATTATTTTTTCACCACTAAAACCCATGAGACCTGTAGTTTTCAGAAATGTTTTCATTTTTGATTAGACGCTTAATGAAAGTGGTTTAATCGCGGGCAAACAAAAACCCGCGATTTCCCATAAATCCCGGGCTTGGCCCGTATAGTCGAGTGTATACAAAGAAAGTACCCAGGGAGTAAACTCATTTCCTGAACGATTTTTTTTAATTATTTTTTCACCACTAAAACCCATGAGACCTGTAGTTTTCAGAAATGTTTTCATTTTTGATGAGACGCTTAATAAAAGTGGTTTAATCGCCGGCAAACAAAAACCCGCGATTTCCCGTAAATCCCGGGCTTGGCCCGTATAGTCGAGTGTATACAAAGAAAGTACCCACGGAGTAAACTCATTTCCCGTAGGATTTTTTAAATTTTTTTTTCACCACTAAAACGCATGAGACTTGTAGTTTTCAAAAATGTTTTCATTTTTGATGAGACGCTTAATGAAAGAGGTTTAATCGCCGGCAAACGAAAACCCGCGATTTCCTGTAAATCCCGGGCTTCGCCCGTATAGTCGAATGTATAAAAAGAAAGTACCCTGTGAGTAAACTCATTTCCAGAACGATTTTTTAAATTATGTTTTCACCACTAAAACGCATAAGACTTGCAGTTTTCAAAAATGTTTTCATTTTGGATGAGACGCTGAATAAAAGAAGTTTAATCGCCGGCAAACGAAAACCCGCGATTTCCCGAAAATCCCGGGCTTGGCCCGTATAGTCGAATGTATAAAAAGAAAGTACCCTGTGAGTAAACTCATTTCCCAAACGATTTTTTAAATTATTATTTCACCACTAAAGCCCATGAGACTTGTAGTTTTTAAAAATGTTTTCATTTTTGATGAGACGCTGAATAAAAGAAGTTTAATCGCCGGTAAACGAAAACCCGCGGTTTCCGGTAAATCCCGGACTCGGCCCGTATAGTCAAAAGTATACAAAGAAAGTACCCAGGGAGTAAACTCATTTCCTGAACGATTTTTTAAATTATTTTTTCACCACTAAAACCCATGAGACCTGTAGTTTTCAGAAATGTTTTCATTTTTGATGAGACGCTTAATGAAAGTGGTTTAATCGCCGGAAAACAAAAACCCGCGATTTCCCGTAAATCCCGGGCTTGGCCCGTATAGTCGAGTGTATACAAAGAAAGTACCCAGGGAGTAAACTCATTTCCCGTAGGATTTTTTAAATTTTTTTTTCACCACTAAAACGCATGAGACTTGTAGTTTTCAAAAATGTTTTCATTTTTGATGAGACGCTTAATGAAAGAGGTTTAATCGCCGGCAAACGAAAACCCGCGATTTCCCGTAAATCCCGGGCTTGGCCCGTATAGTCGAATGTAAAAAAAGAAAGTACCCTGTGAGTAAACTCATTTCCAGAACGATTTTTTAAATTATTTTTTCACCACTAAAACGCATAAGACTTGCAGTTTTCAAAAATGTTTTCATTTTGGATGAGACGCTGAATAAAAGAAGTTTAATCTCCGGCAAATGAAAACCCGCGATTTCCCGAAAATCCCGGGCTTGGCCCATTTAGTCAAAATTTTTCAAAGAAAGTACCCAGGGAGTAAACTCATTTCCCGAACGGCTTTTTAAATTATTTTTTCACCACTAAAACGCATGAGACTTGTAGTTTTCAAACTTGTTTTCATTTTTGATGAGACGCTGAATAAAAGAAGTTTAATCGCCGGCAAACGAAAACCCGCGATTTCCCGTAAATCCCGGGCTTGGCCCGTATAGTCAAAAGTATACAAAGAAAGTACCCAGGGAGTAAACTCATTTCCCGAACGATTTTTTATACTATTTTTTCACCACTAAAACGCATGAGACTTGTTGTTTTCAAAAATGATTTCATTTTTGATGGGACCCTGAATAAAAGAAGTTTAATTGCTGGCAAACGAGAACCCGCGATTTCCCGTAAATCCCGGACTCGGCCCGTATAGTCAAAAGTATACAAAGAAAGTACCCAGGGAGTGAACTCATTTCCCGAACGATTTTTTATATTATTTTTTCACCACTAAAACGCATGAGACTTGTTGTTTTCAAAAATGATTTCACTTTTGATGGGACGCTGAATAAAAGAAGTTTAATCGCCGGCAAACGAAAACCCGCGATTTCCCGTAAATCCCGGGCTTGGCCCGTATAGTCAAAAGTATACAAAGAAAGTACCCAGGGAGTAAACTCATTTCCCGAACGATTTTTTATACTATTTTTTCACCACTAAAACGCATGAGACTTGTTGTTTTCAAAAATGATTTCATTTTTGATGGGACCCTGAATAAAAGAAGTTTAATCGCTGGCAAACGAGAACCCGCGATTTCCCGTAAATCCCGGACTCGGCCCGTATAGTCAAAAGTATACAAAGAAAGTACCCAGGGAGTAAACTCATTTCCCGAACGATTTTTTATATTATTTTTTTACCACTAAAACGCATGAGACTTGTTGTTTTCAAAAATGATTTCATTTTTGATGGGACGCTGAATAAAAGAAGTTTAATCGCCGGCAAACGAAAACCCGCGGTGTCCGGTAAATCCCGGACTCGGCCCGTATAGTCAAAAGTATACAAAGAAAGTACCCGGGGAGTAAACTCATTTCCTGAACGATTTTTTAAATTATTTTTTCACCACTAAAACCCATGAGACCTGTAGTTTTCAGAAATGTTTTCATTTTTGATTAGACGCTTAATGAAAGTGATTTAATCGCGGGCAAACAAAAACCCGCGATTTCCCGTAAATCCCGGGCTTGGCCCGTATAGTCGAGTGTATACAAAGAAAGTACCCAGGGAGTAAAGTCATTTCCCGTAGGATTTTTTAAATTTTTTTTTCACCACTAAAACGCATGAGACTTGCAGTTTTCAAAAATGTTTTCATTTTTGATGAGACGCTTAATGAAAGAGGTTTAATCGCCGGCAAACGAAAACCTGCGATTTCCCGTAAATCCTGGGCTTGGCCCGTATAGTCGAATGTAAAAAAAGAAAGTACCCTGTGAGTAAACTCATTTCCAGAACGATTTTTTAAATTATTTTTTCACCACTAAAACGCATAAGACTTGCAGTTTTCAAAAATGTTTTCATTTTGGATGAGACGCTGAATAAAAGAAGTTTAATCGCCGGCAAATGAAAACCCGCGTTTTCCCGAAAATCCCGGGCTTGGCCCATTTAGTCAAAATTTTACAAAGAAAGTACCCAGGGAGTAAACTCATTTCCCGAACGGCTTTTTAAATTATTTTTTCACCACTAAAACGCATGAGACTTGTAGTTTTCAAACTTGTTTTCATTTTTGATGAGACGCTGAATAAAAGAAGTTTAATCGCCGGCAAACGAAAACCCGCGATTTCCCGTAAATCCCGGGCTTGGCCCGTATAGTTGAATGTATATAAAGAAAGTACCCAAGGAGTAAACTGATTTCCCGAACGATTTTTCAAATTATTTCTGCACCACTAGAACGAATGAGGCTTGTAGTTTTCAAAAATGTTTTCATTTTTAATGAGACGCTTAATGAAAGAGGTTTAATCGCCGGCAAACGAAAACCCGCGATTTCCCGTAAATCCCGGGCTTGGCCCGTATAGTCAAAAGTATACAAAGAAAGTACCCAGGGAGTAAACTCATTTCCCGAACGATTTTTTATACTATTTTTTCACCACTAAAACGCATGAGACTTGTTGTTTTCAAAAATGATTTCATTTTTGATGGGACCCTGAATAAAAGAAGTTTAATCGCTGGCAAACGAGAACCCGCAATTTCCCGTAAATCCCGGACTCGGCCCGTATAGTCAAAAGTATACAAAGAAAGTACCCAGGGAGTGAACTCATTTCCCGAACGATTTTTTATATTATTTTCTCACCACTAAAACGCATGAGACTTGTTGTTTTCAAAAATGATTTCATTTTTGATGGGACGCTGAATAAAAGAAGTTTAATCGCTGGCAAACGAGAACCCGCGATTTCCCGTAAATCCCGGGCTTGGCCCGTATAGTCAAAAGTATACAAAGAAAGTACCCAGGGAGTAAACTCATTTCCCGAACGATTTTTTATACTATTTTTTCACCACTAAAACGCATGAGACTTGTTGTTTTCAAAAATGATTTCATTTTTGATGGGACCCTGAATAAAAGAAGTTTAATCGCTGGCAAACGAGAACCCGCGATTTCCCGTAAATCCCGGACTCGGCCCGTATAGTCAAAAGTATACAAAGAAAGTACCCAGGGAGTAAACTCATTTCCCGAACGATTTTTTATATTATTTTTTTTACCACTAAAACGCATGAGACTTGTTGTTTTCAAAAATGATTTCATTTTTGATGGGACGCTGAATAAAAGAAGTCTAATCGCCGGCAAACGAAAACCTGCGATTTCCCGTAAATCCCGGACTCGGCCCGTATAGTCAAAAGTATACAAAGAAAGTACCCAGGGAGTAAACTCATTTCCCGAACGATTTTTTAAATTATTTTTTCACCACTAAAACGCATGAGACTTGTAGTTTTTAATAATGTTTTCATTTTTGATGAGACGCTTAATGAAAGAGGTTTAATCGCCGGCAAACGAAAACCCGCGGTTTCCGGTAAATCCCGGACTCGGCCCGTATAGTCAAAAGTATACAAAGAAAGTACCCAGGGAGTAAACTCATTTCCTGAACGATTTTTTAAATTATTTTTTCACCACTAAAACCCATGAGACCTGTAGTTTTCAGAAATGTTTTCATTTTTGATTAGACGCTTAATGAAAGTGGTTTAATCGCGGGCAAACAAAAACCCGCGATTTCCCGTAAATCCCGGGCTTGGCCCGTATAGTCGAGTGTATACAAAGAAAGTACCCAGGGAGTAAACTCATTTCCTGAACGATTTTTTTTAATTATTTTTTCACCACTAAAACCCATGAGACCTGTAGTTTTCAGAAATGTTTTCATTTTTGATGAGACGCTTAATAAAAGTGGTTTAATCGCCGGCAAACAAAAACCCGCGATTTCCCGTAAATCCCGGGCTTGGCCCGTATAGTCGAGTGTATACAAAGAAAGTACCCAGGGAGTAAACTCATTTCCCGTAGGATTTTTTAAATTTTTTTTTCACCACTAAAACGCATGAGACTTGTAGTTTTCAAAAATGTTTTCATTTTTGATGAGACGCTTAATGAAAGAGGTTTAATCGCCGGCAAACGAAAACCCGCGATTTCCCGTAAATCCCGGGCTTCGCCCGTATAGTCGAATGTATAAAAAGAAAGTACCCTGTGAGTAAACTCATTTCCAGAACGATTTTTTAAATTATGTTTTCACCACTAAAACGCATAAGACTTGCAGTTTTCAAAAATGTTTTCATTTTGGATGAGACGCTGAATAAAAGAAGTTTAATCGCCGGCAAACGAAAACCCGCGATTTCCCGTAAATCCCGGACTCGGCCCGTATAGTCAAAAGTATACAAAGAAAGTACCCAGGGAGTGAACTCATTTCCCGAACGATTTTTTATATTATTTTTTCACCACTAAAACGCATGAGACTTGTTGTTTTCAAAAATGATTTCATTTTTGATGGGACGCTGAATAAAAGAAGTTTAATCGCCGGCAAACGAAAACCCGCGATTTCCCGTAAATCCCGGGCTTGGCCCGTATAGTCAAAAGTATACAAAGAAAGTACCCAGGGAGTAAACTCATTTCCCGAACGATTTTTTATTCTATTTTTTCACCACTAAAACGCATGAGACTTGTTGTTTTCAAAAATGATTTCATTTTTGATGGGACCCTGAATAAAAGAAGTTTAATCGCTGGCAAACGAGAACCCGCGATTTCCCGTAAATCCCGGACTCGGCCCGTATAGTCAAAAGTATACAAAGAAAGTACCCAGGGAGTAAACTCATTTCCCGAACGATTTTTTATATTATTTTTTTACCACTAAAACGCATGAGACTTGTTGTTTTCCAAAATGATTTTATTTTTGATGGGACGCTATGGATATCTGTGCCTGACGCTACAAAGAATGCTACTTCTCTCGAAGCCTTCCGTAGCTCAATAAAATTTTGGGAAGGTGATGTTTGCACCTGTAAAATATGCATGGATATACCATACATATTTTAACTTTACTTATTTATTTATTTATTTTTCTAATTTTTTATCGCTGTTTGCCTTGTTTTACGTTTTGTTGTCGATTTAAATTAGTTATTTAAATACTATTGTATCTATCGACGTTAAATAAAGAGAAAATCAAAAAAAAAAATCAAAAAAAAAAAAAACGCTGAATAAAAGAAGTTTAATCGCCGGCAAACGAAAACCTGCGATTTCCCGTAAATCCCGGACTCGGCCCGTATAGTCAAAAGTATACAAAGAAAGTACCCAGGGAGTAAACTCATTTCCCGAACGATTTTTTAAATTATTTTTTCACCACTAAAACGCATGAGACTTGTAGTTTTTAATAATGTTTTCATTTTTGATGAGACGCTTAATGAAAGAGGTTTAATCGCCGGCAAACGAAAACTTGCGGTGTCCGGTAAATCCCGGACTCGGCCCGTATAGTCAAAAGTATACAAAGAAAGTACCCGGGGAGTAAACTCATTTCCTGAACGATTTTTTAAATTATTTTTTCACCACTAAAACCCATGAGACCTGTAGTTTTCAGAAATGTTTTCATTTTTGATTAGACGCTTAATGAAAGTGGTTTAATCGCGGGCAAACAAAAACCCGCGATTTCCCGTAAATCCCGGGCTTGACCCGTTTAGTCGAGTGTATACAAAGAAAGTACCCAGGGAGTAAAGTCATTTCCCGTAGGATTTTTTAAATTTTTTTTTCACCACTAAAACGCATGAGACTTGTAGTTTTTAAAAATGTTTTCATTTTTGATGAGACGCTTAATGAAAGAGGTTTAATCGCCGGCAAACGAAAACCCGCGATTTCCCGTAAATCCCGGGCTTGGCCCGTATAGTCGAATGTAAAAAAAGAAAGTACCCTGTGAGTAAACTCATTTCCAGAACGATTTTTTAAATTATTTTTTCACCACTAAAACGCATAAGACTTGCAGTTTTCAAAAATGTTTTCATTTTGGATGAGACGCTGAATAAAAGAAGTTTAATCGCCGGCAAATGAAAACCCGCGTTTTCCCGAAAATCCCGGGCTTGGCCCATTTAGTCAAAATTTTACAAAGAAAGTACCCAGGGAGTAAACTCATTTCCCGAACGGCTTTTTAAATTATTTTTTCACCACTAAAACGCATGAGACTTGTAGTTTTCAAACTTGTTTTCATTTTTGATGAGACGCTGAATAAAAGAAGTTTAATCGCCGGCAAACGAAAACCCGCGATTTCCCGTAAATCCCGGGCTTGGCCCGTATAGTTGAATGTATATAAAGAAAGTACCCAAGGAGTAAACTGATTTCCCGAACGATTTTTCAAATTATTTTTGCACCACTAGAACGAATGAGGCTTTTAGTTTTCAAAAATGTTTTCATTTTTAATGAGACGCTTAATGAAAGAGGTTTAATCGCCGGCAAACGAAAACCCGCGATTTCCCGTAAATCCCGGGCTTGGCCCGTATAGTCAAAAGTATACAAAGAAAGTACCCAGGGAGTAAACTCATTTCCCGAACGATTTTTTATACTATTTTTTCACCACTAAAACGCATGAGACTTGTTGTTTTCAAAAATGATTTCATTTTTGATGGGACCCTGAATAAAAGAAGTTTAATCGCTGGCAAACGAGAACCCGCGATTTCCCGTAAATCCCGGACTCGGCCCGTATAGTCAAAAGTATACAAAGAAAGTACCCAGGGAGTGAACTCATTTCCCGAACGATTTTTTATATTATTTTTTCACCACTAAAACGCATAAGACTTGTTGTTTTCAAAAATGATTTCATTTTTGATGGGACGCTGAATAAAAGAAGTTTAATCGCCGGCAAACGAAAACCCGCGATTTCCCGTAAATCCCGGGCTTGGCCCGTATAGTCAAAAGTATACAAAGAAAGTACCCAGGGAGTAAACTCATTTCCCGAACGATTTTTTATACTATTTTTTCACCACTAAAACGCATGAGACTTGTTGTTTTCAAAAATGATTTCATTTTTGATGGGACCCTGAATAAAAGAAGTTTAATCGCTGGCAAACGAGAACCCGCGATTTCCCGTAAATCCCCTGACTCGGCCCGTATAGTCAAAAGTATACAAAGAAAGTACCCAGGGAGTAAACTCATTTCCCGAACGATTTTTTATATTATTTTTTTACCACTAAAACGCATGAGACTTGTTGTTTTCAAAAATGATTTCATTTTTGATGGGACGCTGAATAAAAGAAGTTTAATCGCCGGCAAACGAAAACCTGCGATTTCCCGTAAATCCCGGACTCGGCCCGTATAGTCAAAAGTATACAAAGAAAGTACCCAGGGAGTAAACTCATTTCCCGAACGATTTTTTAAATTATTTTTTCACCACTAAAACGCATGAGACTTGTAGTTTTTAATAATGTTTTCATTTTTGATGAGACGCTTAATGAAAGAGGTTTAATCGCCGGCAAACGAAAACCCGCGGTTTCCGGTAAATCCCGGACTCGGCCCGTATAGTCAAAAGTATACAAAGAAAGTACCCAGGGAGTAAACTCATTTCCTGAACGATTTTTTAAATTATTTTTTCACCACTAAAACCCATGAGACCTGTAGTTTTCAGAAATGTTTTCATTTTTGATTAGACGCTTAATGAAAGTGGTTTAATCGCGGGCAAACAAAAACCCGCGATTTCCCGTAAATCCCGGGCTTGGCCCGTATAGTCGAGTGTATACAAAGAAAGTACCCAGGGAGTAAACTCATTTCCTGAACGATTTTTTTTAATTATTTTTTCACCACTAAAACCCATGAGACCTGTAGTTTTCAGAAATGTTTTCATTTTTGATGAGACGCTTAATAAAAGTGGTTTAATCGCCGGCAAACAAAAACCCGCGATTTCCCGTAAATCCCGGGCTTGGCCCGTATAGTCGAGTGTATACAAAGAAAGTACCCAGGGAGTAAACTCATTTCCCGTAGGATTTTTTAAATTTTTTTTTCACCACTAAAACGCATGAGACTTGTAGTTTTCAAAAATGTTTTCATTTTTGATGAGACGCTTAATGAAAGAGGTTTAATCGCCGGCAAACGAAAACCCGCGATTTCCCGTAAATCCCGGGCTTCGCCCGTATAGTCGAATGTATAAAAAGAAAGTACCCTGTGAGTAAACTCATTTCCAGAACGATTTTTTAAATTATTTTTTCACCACTAAAACGCATAAGACTTGCAGTTTTCAAAAATGTTTTCATTTTGGATGAGACGCTGAATAAAAGAAGTTTAATCGCCGGCAAACGAAAACCCGCGATTTCCCGTAAATCCCGGACTCGGCCCGTATAGTCAAAAGTATACAAAGAAAGTACCCAGGGAGTGAACTCATTTCCCGAACGATTTTTTATATTATTTTTTCACCACTAAAACGCATGAGACTTGTTGTTTTCAAAAATGATTTCATTTTTGATGGGACGCTGAATAAAAGAAGTTTAATCGCCGGCAAACGAAAACCCGCGATTTCCCGTAAATCCCGGGCTTGGCCCGTATAGTCAAAAGTATACAAAGAAAGTACCCAGGGAGTAAACTCATTTCCCGAACGATTTTTTATTCTATTTTTTCACCACTAAAACGCATGAGACTTGTTGTTTTCAAAAATGATTTCATTTTTGATGGGACCCTGAATAAAAGAAGTTTAATCGCTGGCAAACGAGAACCCGCGATTTCCCGTAAATCCCGGACTCGGCCCGTATAGTCAAAAGTATACAAAGAAAGTACCCAGGGAGTAAACTCATTTCCCGAACGATTTTTTATATTATTTTTTTACCACTAAAACGCATGAGACTTGTTGTTTTCAAAAATGATTTTATTTTTGATGGGACGCTATGAATATCTGTGCCTGACGCTACAAAGAATGCTCCTTCTCTCGAAGCCTTCCGTAGCTCAATAAAATTTTGGGAAGGTGATGTTTGCACCTGTAAAATATGCATGGATATACCATACATATTTTAACTTTACTTATTTATTTATTTATTTTTCTTATTTTTTATCGCTGTTTGCCTTGTTTTACGTTTTGTTGTCGATTTAAATTAGTTATTTAAATACTATTGTATCTATCGACGTTAAATAAAGAGAAAATCAAAAAAAAAAATCAAAAAAAAAAAAAACGCTGAATAAAAGAAGTTTAATCGCCGGCAAACGAAAACCTGCGATTTCCCGTAAATCCCGGACTCGGCCCGTATAGTCAAAAGTATACAAAGAAAGTACCCAGGGAGTAAACTCATTTCCCGAACGATTTTTTAAATTATTTTTTCACCACTAAAACGCATGAGACTTGTAGTTTTTAATAATGTTTTCATTTTTGATGAGACGCTTAATGAAAGAGGTTTAATCGCCGGCAAACGAAAACCCGCGGTGTCCGGTAAATCCCGGACTCGGCCCGTATAGTCAAAAGTATACAAAGAAAGTACCCGGGGAGTAAACTCATTTCCTGAACGATTTTTTAAATTATTTTTTCACCACTAAAACCCATGAGACCTGTAGTTTTCAGAAATGTTTTCATTTTTGATTAGACGCTTAATGAAAGTGGTTTAATCGCGGGCAAACAAAAACCCGCGATTTCCCGTAAATCCCGGGCTTGGCCCGTATAGTCGAGTGTATACAAAGAAAGTACCCAGGGAGTAAAGTCATTTCCCGTAGGATTTTTTAAATTTTTTTTTCACCACTAAAACGCATGAGACTTGTAGTTTTTAAAAATGTTTTCATTTTTGATGAGACGCTTAATGAAAGAGGTTTAATCGCCGGCAAACGAAAACCCGCGATTTCCCGTAAATCCCGGGCTTGGCCCGTATAGTCGAATGTAAAAAAAGAAAGTACCCTGTGAGTAAACTCATTTCCAGAACGATTTTTTAAATTATTTTTTCACCACTAAAACGCATAAGACTTGCAGTTTTCAAAAATGTTTTCATTTTGGATGAGACGCTGAATAAAAGAAGTTTAATCGCCGGCAAATGAAAACCCGCGTTTTCCCGAAAATCCCGGGCTTGGCCCATTTAGTCAAAATTTTACAAAGAAAGTACCCAGGGAGTAAACTCATTTCCCGAACGGCTTTTTAAATTATTTTTTCACCACTAAAACGCATGAGACTTGTAGTTTTCAAACTTGTTTTCATTTTTGATGAGACGCTGAATAAAAGAAGTTTAATCGCCGGCAAACGAAAACCCGCGATTTCCCGTAAATCCCGGGCTTGGCCCGTATAGTTGAATGTATATAAAGAAAGTACCCAAGGAGTAAACTGATTTCCCGAACGATTTTTCAAATTATTTCTGCACCACTAGAACGAATGAGGCTTTTAGTTTTCAAAAATGTTTTCATTTTTAATGAGACGCTTAATGAAAGAGGTTTAATCGCCGGCAAACGAAAACCCGCGATTTCCCGTAAATCCCGGGCTTGGCCCGTATAGTCAAAAGTATACAAAGAAAGTACCCAGGGAGTAAACTCATTTCCCGAACGATTTTTTATACTATTTTTTCACCACTAAAACGCATGAGACTTGTTGTTTTCAAAAATGATTTCATTTTTGATGGGACCCTGAATAAAAGAAGTTTAATCGCTGGCAAACGAGAACCCGCGATTTCCCGTAAATCCCGGACTCGGCCCGTATAGTCAAAAGTATACAAAGAAAGTACCCAGGGAGTGAACTCATTTCCCGAACGATTTTTTATATTATTTTTTCACCACTAAAACGCATAAGACTTGTTGTTTTCAAAAATGATTTCATTTTTGATGGGACGCAGAATAAAAGAAGTTTAATCGCCGGCAAACGAAAACCCGCGATTTCCCGTAAATCCCGGGCTTGGCCCGTATAGTCAAAAGTATACAAAGAAAGTACCCAGGGAGTAAACTCATTTCCCGAACGATTTTTTATACTATTTTTTCACCACTAAAACGCATGAGACTTGTTGTTTTCAAAAATGATTTCATTTTTGATGGGACCCTGAATAAAAGAAGTTTAATCGCTGGCAAACGAGAACCCGCGATTTCCCGTAAATCCCGGACTCGGCCCGTATAGTCAAAAGTATACAAAGAAAGTACCCAGGGAGTAAACTCATTTCCCGAACGATTTTTTATATTATTTTTTTACCACTAAAACGCATGAGACTTGTTGTTTTCAAAAATGATTTCATTTTTGATGGGACGCTGAATAAAAGAAGTTTAATCGCCGGCAAACGAAAACCTGCGATTTCCCGTAAATCCCGGACTCGGCCCGTATAGTCAAAAGTATACAAAGAAAGTACCCAGGGAGTAAACTCATTTCCCGAACGATTTTTTAAATTATTTTTTCACCACTAAAACGCATGAGACTTGTAGTTTTTAATAATGTTTTCATTTTTGATGAGACGCTTAATGAAAGAGGTTTAATCGCCGGCAAACGAAAACCCGCGGTTTCCGGTAAATCCCGGACTCGGCCCGTATAGTCAAAAGTATACAAAGAAAGTACCCAGGGAGTAAACTCATTTCCTGAACGATTTTTTAAATTATTTTTTCACCACTAAAACCCATGAGACCTGTAGTTTTCAGAAATGTTTTCATTTTTGATTAGACGCTTAATGAAAGTGGTTTAATCGCGGGCAAACAAAAACCCGCGATTTCCCGTAAATCCCGGGCTTGGCCCGTATAGTCGAGTGTATACAAAGAAAGTACCCAGGGAGTAAACTCATTTCCCGAACGATTTTTTATACTATTTTTTCACCACTAAAACGCATGAGACTTGTTGTTTTCAAAAATGATTTCATTTTTGATGGGACCCTGAATAAAAGAAGTTTAATCGCTGGCAAACGAGAACCCGCGATTTCCCGTAAATCCCGGACTCGGCCCGTATAGTCAAAAGTATACAAAGAAAGTACCCAGGGAGTAAACTCATTTCCCGAACGATTTTTTATATTATTTTTTTACCACTAAAACGCATGAGACTTGTTGTTTTCAAAAATGATTTCATTTTTGATGGGACGCTGAATAAAAGAAGTTTAATCGCCGGCAAACGAAAACCTGCGATTTCCCGTAAATCCCGGACTCGGCCCGTATAGTCAAAAGTATACAAAGAAAGTACCCAGGGAGTAAACTCATTTCCCGAACGATTTTTTAAATTATTTTTTCACCACTAAAACGCATGAGACTTGTAGTTTTTAATAATGTTTTCATTTTTGATGAGACGCTTAATGAAAGAGGTTTAATCGCCGGCAAACGAAAACCCGCGGTTTCCGGTAAATCCCGGACTCGGCCCGTATAGTCAAAAGTATACAAAGAAAGTACCCAGGGAGTAAACTCATTTCCTGAACGATTTTTTAAATTATTTTTTCACCACTAAAACCCATGAGACCTGTAGTTTTCAGAAATGTTTTCATTTTTGATTAGACGCTTAATGAAAGTGGTTTAATCGCGGGCAAACAAAAACCCGCGATTTCCCGTAAATCCCGGGCTTGGCCCGTATAGTCAAAAGTATACAAAGAAAGTACCCAGGGAGTAAACTCATTTCCCGAACGATTTTTTATACTATTTTTTCACCACTAAAACGCATGAGACTTGTTGTTTTCAAAAATGATTTCATTTTTGATGGGACCCTGAATAAAAGAAGTTTAATCGCTGGCAAACGAGAACCCGCGATTTCCCGTAAATCCCGGACTCGGCCCGTATAGTCAAAAGTATACAAAGAAAGTACCCAGGGAGTGAACTCATTTCCCGAACGATTTTTTATATTATTTTTTCACCACTAAAACGCATAAGACTTGTTGTTTTCAAAAATGATTTCATTTTTGATGGGACGCTGAATAAAAGAAGTTTAATCGCCGGCAAACGAAAACCCGCGATTTCCCGTAAATCCCGGGCTTGGCCCGTATAGTCAAAAGTATACAAAGAAAGTACCCAGGGAGTAAACTCATTTCCCGAACGATTTTTTATACTATTTTTTCACCACTAAAACGCATGAGACTTGTTGTTTTCAAAAATGATTTCATTTTTGATGGGACCCTGAATAAAAGAAGTTTAATCGCTGGCAAACGAGAACCCGCGATTTCCCGTAAATCCCGGACTCGGCCCGTATAGTCAAAAGTATACAAAGAAAGTACCCAGGGAGTAAACTCATTTCCCGAACGATTTTTTATATTATTTTTTTACCACTAAAACGCATGAGACTTGTTGTTTTCAAAAATGATTTCATTTTTGATGGGACGCTGAATAAAAGAAGTTTAATCGCCGGCAAACGAAAACCTGCGATTTCCCGTAAATCCCGGACTCGGCCCGTATAGTCAAAAGTATACAAAGAAAGTACCCAGGGAGTAAACTCATTTCCCGAACGATTTTTTAAATTATTTTTTCACCACTAAAACGCATGAGACTTGTAGTTTTTAATAATGTTTTCATTTTTGATGAGACGCTTAATGAAAGAGGTTTAATCGCCGGCAAACGAAAACCCGCGGTTTCCGGTAAATCCCGGACTCGGCCCGTATAGTCAAAAGTATACAAAGAAAGTACCCAGGGAGTAAACTCATTTCCTGAACGATTTTTTAAATTATTTTTTCACCACTAAAACCCATGAGACCTGTAGTTTTCAGAAATGTTTTCATTTTTGATTAGACGCTTAATGAAAGTGGTTTAATCGCGGGCAAACAAAAACCCGCGATTTCCCGTAAATCCCGGGCTTGGCCCGTATAGTCGAGTGTATACAAAGAAAGTACCCAGGGAGTAAACTCATTTCCCGAACGATTTTTTATACTATTTTTTCACCACTAAAACGCATGAGACTTGTTGTTTTCAAAAATGATTTCATTTTTGATGGGACCCTGAATAAAAGAAGTTTAATCGCTGGCAAACGAGAACCCGCGATTTCCCGTAAATCCCGGACTCGGCCCGTATAGTCAAAAGTATACAAAGAAAGTACCCAGGGAGTAAACTCATTTCCCGAACGATTTTTTATATTATTTTTTTACCACTAAAACGCATGAGACTTGTTGTTTTCAAAAATGATTTCATTTTTGATGGGACGCTGAATAAAAGAAGTTTAATCGCCGGCAAACGAAAACCTGCGATTTCCCGTAAATCCCGGACTCGGCCCGTATAGTCAAAAGTATACAAAGAAAGTACCCAGGGAGTAAACTCATTTCCCGAACGATTTTTTAAATTATTTTTTCACCACTAAAACGCATGAGACTTGTAGTTTTTAATAATGTTTTCATTTTTGATGAGACGCTTAATGAAAGAGGTTTAATCGCCGGCAAACGAAAACCCGCGGTTTCCGGTAAATCCCGGACTCGGCCCGTATAGTCAAAAGTATACAAAGAAAGTACCCAGGGAGTAAACTCATTTCCTGAACGATTTTTTAAATTATTTTTTCACCACTAAAACCCATGAGACCTGTAGTTTTCAGAAATGTTTTCATTTTTGATTAGACGCTTAATGAAAGTGGTTTAATCGCGGGCAAACAAAAACCCGCGATTTCCCGTAAATCCCGGGCTTGGCCCGTATAGTCGAGTGTATACAAAGAAAGTACCCAGGGAGTAAACTCATTTCCTGAACGATTTTTTTTAATTATTTTTTCACCACTAAAACCCATGAGACCTGTAGTTTTCAGAAATGTTTTCATTTTTGATGAGACGCTTAATAAAAGTGGTTTAATCGCCGGCAAACAAAAACCCGCGATTTCCCGTAAATCCCGGGCTTGGCCCGTATAGTCGAGTGTATACAAAGAAAGTACCCAGGGAGTAAACTCATTTCCCGTAGGATTTTTTAAATTTTTTTTTCACCACTAAAACGCATGAGACTTGTAGTTTTCAAAAATGTTTTCATTTTTGATGAGACGCTTAATGAAAGAGGTTTAATCGCCGGCAAACGAAAACCCGCGATTTCCCGTAAATCCCGGGCTTCGCCCGTATAGTCGAATGTATAAAAAGAAAGTACCCTGTGAGTAAACTCATTTCCAGAACGATTTTTTAAATTATTTTTTCACCACTAAAACGCATAAGACTTGCAGTTTTCAAAAATGTTTTCATTTTGGATGAGACGCTGAATAAAAGAAGTTTAATCGCCGGCAAACGAAAACCCGCGATTTCCCGTAAATCCCGGACTCGGCCCGTATAGTCAAAAGTATACAAAGAAAGTACCCAGGGAGTGAACTCATTTCCCGAACGATTTTTTATATTATTTTTTCACCACTAAAACGCATGAGACTTGTTGTTTTCAAAAATGATTTCATTTTTGATGGGACGCTGAATAAAAGAAGTTTAATCGCCGGCAAACGAAAACCCGCGATTTCCCGTAAATCCCGGGCTTGGCCCGTATAGTCAAAAGTATACAAAGAAAGTACCCAGGGAGTAAACTCATTTCCCGAACGATTTTTTATTCTATTTTTTCACCACTAAAACGCATGAGACTTGTTGTTTTCAAAAATGATTTCATTTTTGATGGGACCCTGAATAAAAGAAGTTTAATCGCTGGCAAACGAGAACCCGCGATTTCCCGTAAATCCCGGACTCGGCCCGTATAGTCAAAAGTATACAAAGAAAGTACCCAGGGAGTAAACTCATTTCCCGAACGATTTTTTATATTATTTTTTTACCACTAAAACGCATGAGACTTGTTGTTTTCAAAAATGATTTCATTTTTGATGGGACGCTGAATAAAAGAAGTTTAATCGCCGGCAAACGAAAACCTGCGATTTCCCGTAAATCCCGGACTCGGCCCGTATAGTCAAAAGTATACAAAGAAAGTACCCAGGGAGTAAACTCATTTCCCGAACGATTTTTTAAATTATTTTTTCACCACTAAAACGCATGAGACTTGTAGTTTTTAATAATGTTTTCATTTTTGATGAGACGCTTAATGAAAGAGGTTTAATCGCCGGCAAACGAAAACCAGCGTTTTCCTATAAATCCCGGGCTTGGCCCGTATAGTCAAAAGTATACAAAGAAAGTACCCAGGGAGTAAACTCATTTCCCGAACGATTTTTTATAATATTTTTTCACCACTAAAACGCATGAGACTTGTTGTTTTCAAAAATGATTTCATTTTTGATGGGACGCTGAATAAAAGAAGTTTAATCGCCGGCAAACGAAAACCCGCGATTTCTCGTAAATCTCGGACTCGGCCCGTATAGTCAAAAGTATACAAAGAAAGTACCCAGGGAGTGAACTCATTTCCCGAACGATTTTTTATATTATTTTTTCACCACTAAAACGCATGAGACTTGTTGTTTTCAAAAATGATTTCATTTTTGATGGGACGCTGAATAAAAGAAGTTTAATCGCCGGCAAACGAAAACCCGCGATTTCCCGTAAATCCCGGGCTTGGCCCGTATAGTCAAAAGTATACAAAAAAAGTACCCAGGGAGTAAACTCATTTCCCGAACGATTTTTTATACTATTTTTTCACCACTAAAACGCATGAGACTTGTTGTTTTCAAAAATGATTTCATTTTTGATGGGACCCTGAATAAAAGAAGTTTAATCGCTGGCAAACGAGAACCCGCGATTTCCCGTAAATCCCGGACTCGGCCCGTATAGTCAAAAGTATACAAAGAAAGTACCCAGGGAGTAAACTCATTTCCCCAACGTTTTTTTATATTATTTTTTTACCACTAAAACGCATGAGACTTGTTGTTTTCAAAAATGATTTCATTTTTGATGGGACGCTGAATAAAAGAAGTTTAATCGCCGGCAAACGAAAACCTGCGATTTCCCGTAAATCCCGGACTCGGCCCGTATAGTCAAAAGTATACAAAGAAAGTACCCAGGGAGTAAACTCATTTCCCGAACGATTTTTTAAATTATTTTTTCACCACTAAAACGCATGAGACTTGTAGTTTTTAATAATGTTTTCATTTTTGATGAGACGCTTAATGAAAGAGGTTTAATCGCCGGCAAACGAAAACCAGCGTTTTCCTATAAATCCCGGGCTTGGCCCGTATAGTCAAAAGTATACAAAGAAAGTACCCAGGGAGTAAACTCATTTCCCGAACGATTTTTTATAATATTTTTTCACCACTAAAACGCATGAGACTTGTTGTTTTCAAAAATGATTTCATTTTTGATGGGACGCTGAATAAAAGAAGTTTAATCGCCGGCAAACGAAAACCCGCGATTTCTCGTAAATCTCGGACTCGGCCCGTATAGTCAAAAGTATACAAAGAAAGTACCCAGGGAGTAAACTCATTTCCCGAACGATTTTTTAAATTATTTTTTCACCACTAAACCGCATGAGACTTGTAGTTTTCAATAATGTTTTCATTTTTGATGAGAGGCTTAATGAAAGAGGTTTAATCGCCGGCAAACGAAAACCAGCGATCTCCCCTAAATCCCGGGCTTGGCCCGTGTAGTCGAATGTATACAAAGAAAGTACCCAGGGAGTAAACTCATTTCCCGAACGATTTTTTAAATTTTTTTTTCACCACTAAAACGCATGAGACTTGTAGTTTACAAAAATGTTTTCATTTTTGATGAGACGCTTAATGAAAGAGGTTTAATCGCCGGCAAACGAAAACCCGCGATTTCCTGTAAATCCCGGGCTTGGCCCGTATAGTCGAATGTATAAAAAGAAAGTACCCTATGAGTAAACTCATTTCCAGAACGATTTTTTAAATTCTTTTTTCACCACTAAAAGGCATAAGACTTGTAGTTTTTAAAAATGTTTTCATTTTGGATGAGACGCTGAATAAAAGAAGTTTCATCGCCGGTAAACGAAAACCCGCGATTTCCCGAAAATCCCGGGCTTGGCCCGTATAGTCGAATGTATAAAAAGAAAGTACCCTGTGAGTAAACTCCTTTCCAGAACGATTTTTTAAATTCTTTTTTCACCACTAAAAGGCATAAGACTTGTAGTTTTTAAAAATGTTTTCATTTTGGATGAGACGCTGAATAAAAGAAGTTTCATCGCCGGCAAACGAAAACCCGCGATTTCCCGAAAATCCCGGGCTTGGCCCGTATATTCGAATGTATAAAAAGAAAATACCCTGTGAGTAAACTCATTTCCCAAACGATTTTTTAAATTATTATTTCACCACTAAAGCCCATGAGACTTGTAGTTTTTAAAAATGTTTTCATTTTTGATGAGACGCTGAATAAGAGAAGTTTAATCGCCGGCAAACGAAAACCCGCGATTTCCGGTAAATCCCGGACTCGGCCCGTATAGTCAAAAGTATACAAAGAAAGTACCCAGGGAGTAAACTCATTTCCTGAACGATTTTTTAAATTATTTTTTCACCACTAAAACCCATGAGACCTGTAGTTTTCAGAAATGTTTTCATTTTTGATGAGACGCTTAATGAAAGTGGTTTAATCGCCGGCAAACAAAAACCCGCGATTTCCCGTAAATCCCGGGCTTGGCCCGTATAGTCGAGTGTATACAAAGAAAGTACCCAGGGAGTAAACTCATTTCCCGTAGGATTTTTAAAATTTTTTTTTCACCACTAAAACGCATGAGACTTGTAGTTTTCAAACTTGTTTTCATTTTTGATGAGACGCTGAATAAAAGAAGTTTAATCGCCGGCAAACCAAAACCCGCGATTTCCCGTAAATCCCGGGCTTGGCCCGTATAGTTGAATGTATATAAAGAAAGTACCCAAGGAGTAAACTAATTTCCCGAACGATTTTTCAAATTATTTCTGCACCACTAGAACCCATGAGACCTGTAGTTTTCAGAAATGTTTTCATTTTTGATGAGACGCTTAATAAAAGTGGTTTAATCGCCGGCAAACCAAAAACCCGCGATTTTCCGTAAATCCCGGGCTTGGCCCGTATAGTCGAGTGTATACAAAGAAAGTACCCAGGGAGTAAACTCATTTCCCGTAGGATTTTTTAAATTTTTTTTTCACCACTAAAACGCATGAGACTTGTAGTTTTCAAAAATGTTTTCATTTTTGATGAGACGCTTAATGAAAGAGGTTTAATCGCCGGCAAACGAAAACCCGCGATTTCCCGTAAATCCCGGGCTTGGCCCGTATAGTCGAATGTATAAAAAGAAAGTACCCTGTGAGTAAACTCATTTCCAGAACGATTTTTTAAATTATTTTTTCACCACTAAAACGCATAAGACTTGCAGTTTTCAAAAATGTTTTCATTTTGGATGAGACGCTGAATAAAAGAAGTTTAATCGCCGGCAAACGAAAACCCGCGATTTCCCGAAAATCCCGGGCTTGGCCCGTATAGTCGAATGTATAAAAAGAAAGTACCCTGTGAGTAAACTCATTTCCCAAACGATTTTTTAAATTATTATTTCACCACTAAAGCCCATGAGACTTGTAGTTTTTAAAAATGTTTTCTATTTTGATGAGACGCTGAATAAGAGAAGTTTAATCGCCGGCAAACGAAAACCCGCGATTTCCGGTAAATCCCGGACTCGGCCCGTATAGTCAAAAGTATACAAAGAAAGTACCCAGGGAGTAAACTCATTTCCTGAACGATTTTTTAAATTATTTTTTCACCACTAAAACCCATGAGACCTGTAGTTTTCAGAAATGTTTTCATTTTTGATGAGACGCTTAATGAAAGTGGTTTAATCGCCGGCAAACAAAAACACGCGATTTCCCGTAAATCCCGGGCTTGGCCCGTATAGTCGAGTGTATACAAAGAAAGTACCCAGGGAGTAAACTCATTTCCCGTAGGATTTTTAAAATTTTTTTTTCACCACTAAAACGCATGAGACTTGTAGTTTTCAAACTTGTTTTCATTTTTGATGAGACGCTGAATATAAGAAGTTTAATCGCCGGCAAACGAAAACCCGCGATTTCCCGTAAATCCCGGGCTTGGCCCGTATAGTTGAATGTATATAAAGAAAGTACCCAAGGAGTAAACTGATTTCCCGAACGATTTTTCAAAATATTTCTGCACCACTAGAACCCATGAGACCTGTAGTTTTCTGAAATGTTTTCATTTTTGATGAGACGCTTAATAAAAGTGGTTTAATCGCCGGCAAACAAAAACCCGCGATTTCCCGTAAATCCCGGGCTTGGCCCGTATAGTCGAGTGTATACAAAGAAAGTACCCTGTGAGTAAACTCATTTCCAGAACGATTTTTTAAATTATTTTTTCACCACTAAAACGCATAAGACTTGCAGTTTTCAAAAATGTTTTCATTTTGGATGAGACGCTGAATAAAAGAAGTTTAATCGCCGGCAAACGAAAACCCGCGATTTCCCGAAAATCCCGGGCTTGGCCCGTATAGTCGAATGTATAAAAAGAAAGTACCCTGTGAGTAAACTCATTTCCCAAACGATTTTTTAAATTATTATTTCACCACTAAAGCCCATGAGACTTGTAGTTTTTAAAAATGTTTTCATTTTTGATGAGACGCTGAATAAAAGAAGTTTAATCGCCGGTAAACGAAAACCCGCGGTTTCCGGTAAATCCCGGACTCGGCCCGATAAGTCAAAAGTATACAAAGAAAGTACCCAGGGAGTAAACTCATTTCCTGAACGATTTTTTAAATTATTTCTTCACCACTAAAACCCATGAGACCTGTAGTTTTCAGAAATGTTTTCATTTTTGATGAGACGCTTAATGAAAGTGGTTTAATCGCCGGCAAACAAAAACCCGCGATTTCCCGTAAATCCCGGGCTTGGCCCGTATAGTCGAGTGTATACAAAGAAAGTACCCAGGGAGTAAACTCATTTCCCGTAGGATTTTTTAAATTTTTTTTTCACCACTAAAACGCATGAGACTTGTAGTTTTCAAAAATGTTTTCATTTTTGATGAGACGCTTAATGAAAGAGGTTTAATCGCCGGCAAACGAAAACCCGCGATTTCCCGTAAATCCCGGGCTTGGCCCGTATAGTCGAATGTATAAAAAGAAAGTACCCTGTGAGTAAACTCATTTCCAGAACGATTTTTTAAATTATTTTTTCATCACTAAAACGCATAAGACTTGCAGTTTTCAAAAATGTTTTCATTTTGGATGAGACGCTGAATAAAAGAAGTTTAATCGCCGGCAAACGAAAACCCGCGATTTCCCGTAAATCCCGAGCTTGGCCCGTATAGTTGAATGTATATAAAGAAAGTACCCAAGGAGTAAACTGATTTCCCGAACGATTTTTCAAATTATTTCTGCACCACTAGAACGAATGAGGCTTGTAGTTTTCAAAAATGTTTTCATTTTTAATGAGACGCTTAATGAAAGAGGTTTAATCGCCGGCAAACGAAAACCCGCGATTTCCCGTAAATCCCGGGCTTGGCCCGTATAGTCAAAAGTATACAAAGAAAGTACCCAGGGAGTAAACTCATTTCCCGAACGATTTTTTATACTATTTTTTCACCACTAAAACGCATGAGACTTGTTGTTTTCAAAAATGATTTCATTTTTGATGGGACCCTGATTAAAAGAAGTTTAATCGCTGGCAAACGAGAACCCGCGATTTCCCGTAAATCCCGGACTCGGCCCGTATAGTCAAAAGTATACAAAGAAAGTACCCAGGGAGTGAACTCATTTCCCAAACGATTTTTTATATTATTTTTTCACCACTAAAACGCATGAGACTTGTTGTTTTCAAAAATGATTTCATTTTTGATGGGACGCTGAATAAAAGAAGTTTAATCGCCGGCAAACGAAAACCCGCGATTTCCCGTAAATCCCGGGCTTGGCCCGTATAGTCAAAAGTATACAAAGAAAGTACCCAGGGAGTAAACTCATTTTCCGAACGATTTTTTATACTATTTTTTCACCACTAAAACGCATGAGACTTGTTGTTTTCAAAAATGATTTCATTTTTGATGGGACCCTGAATAAAAGAAGTTTAATCGCTGGCAAACGAGAACCCGCGATTTCCCGTAAATCCCGGACTCGGCCCGTATAGTCAAAAGTATACAAAGAAAGTACCCAGGGAGTAAACTCATTTCCCGAACGATTTTTTATATTATTTTTTTACCACTAAAACGCATGAGACTTGTTGTTTTCAAAAATGATTTCATTTTTGATGGGACGCTGAATAAAAGAAGTTTAATCGCCGGCAAACGAAAACCTGCGATTTCTCGTAAATCCCGGACTCGGCCCGTATAGTCAAAAGTATACAAAGAAAGTACCCAGGGAGTAAACTCATTTCCCGAACGATTTTTTATACTATTTTTTCACCACTAAAACGGATGAGACTTGTTGTTTTCAAAAATGATTTCATTTTTGATGGGACCCTGAATAAAAGAAGTTTAATCGCTGACAAACGAGAACCCGCGATTTCCCGTAAATCCCGGACTCGGCCCGTATAGTCAAAAGTATACAAAGAAAGTACCCAGGGAGTAAACTCATTTCCCGAACGATTTTTTATATTATTTTTTTACCACTAAAACGCATGAGACTTGTTGTTTTCAAAAATGATTTCATTTTTGATGGGACGCTAAATAAAAGAAGTTTAATCGCCGGCAAACGAAAACCTGCGATTTGCCGTAAATCCCGGACTCGGCCCGTATAGTCAAAAGTATACAAAGAAAGTACCCAGGGAGTAAACTCATTTCCCGAACGATTTTTTAAATTATTTTTTCACCACTAAAACGCATGAGACTTGTAGTTTTTAATAATGTTTTCATTTTTGATGAGACGCTTAATGAAAGAGGTTTAATCGCCGGCAAACGAAAACCAGCGATTTCCTATAAATCCCGGGCTTGGCCCGTATAGTCAAAAGTATACAAAGAAAGTACCCAGGGAGTAAACTCATTTCCCGAACGATTTTTAATAATATTTTTTCACCACTAAAACGCATGAGACTTGTTGTTTTCAAAAATGATTTCATTTTTGATGGGACGCTGAATAAAAGAAGTTTAATCGCCGGCAAACGAAAACCCGCGATTTCTCGTAAATCTCGGACTCGGCCCGTATAGTCAAAAGTATACAAAGAAAGTACCCAGGGAGTAAACTCATTTCCCGAACGATTTTTTAAATTATTTTTTCACCACTAAACCGCATGAGACTTGTAGTTTTCAATAATGTTTTCATTTTTGATGAGAGGCTTAATGAAAGAGGTTTAATCGCCGGCAAACGAAAACCAGCGATTTCCCCTAAATCCCGGGCTTGGCCCGTGTAGTCGAATGTATACAAAGAAAGTACCCAGGGAGTAAACTCATTTCCCGAACGATTTTTTAAATTTTTTTTTCACCACTAAAACGCATGAGACTTGTAGTTTACAAAAATGTTATCATTTTTGATGAGACGCTTAATGAAAGAGGTTTAATCGCCGGCAAACGAAAACCCGCGATTTCCTGTAAATCCCGGGCTTGGCCCGTATAGTCGAATGTATAAAAAGAAAGTACCCTGTGAGTAAACTTATTTCCAGAACGATTTTTTAAATTCTTTTTTCACCACTAAAAGGCATAAGACTTGTAGTTTTTAAAAATGTTTTCATTTTGGATGAGACGCTGAATAAAAGAAGTTTCATCGCCGGTAAACGAAAACCCGCGATTTCCCGAAAATCCCGGGCTTGGCCCGTATAGTCGAATGTATAAAAAGAAAGTACCCTGTGAGTAAACTCATTTCCAGAACGATTTTTTAAATTCTTTTTTCACCACTAAAAGGCATAAGACTTGTAGTTTTTAAAAATGTTTTCATTTTGGATGAGACGCTGAATAAAAGAAGTTTCATCGCCGGCAAACGAAAACCCGCGATTTCCCGAAAATCCCGGGCTTGGCCCGTATAGTCGAATGTATAAAAAGAAAGTACCCTGTGAGTAAACTCATTTCCCAAACGATTTTTTAAATTATTATTTCACCACTAAAGCCCATGAGACTTGTAGTTTTTAAAAATGTTTTCATTTTTGATGAGACGCTGAATAAAAGAAGTTTAATCGCCGGCAAACGAAAACCTGCGATTTCTCGTAAATCCCGGACTCGGCCCGTATAGTCAAAAGTATACAAAGAAAGTACCCAGGGAGTAAACTCATTTCCCGAACGATTTTTTAAATTATTTTTTCACCACTAAAACCCATGAGACCTGTAGTTTTCAGAAATGTTTTCATTTTTGATGAGACGCTTAATGAAAGTGGTTTAATCGCCGGCAAACAAAAACCCGCGATTTCCCGTAAATCCCGGGCTTGGCCCGTATAGTCGAGTGTATACAAAGAAAGTACCCAGGGAGTAAACTCATTTCCCGTAGGATTTTTAAAATTTTTTTTTCACCACTAAAACGCATGAGACTTGTAGTTTTCAAACTTGTTTTCATTTTTGATGAGACGCTGAATAAAAGAAGTTTAATCGCCGGCAAACGAAAACCCGCGATTTCCCGTAAATCACGGGCTTGGCCCGTATAGTTGAATGTATATAAAGAAAGTACCCAAGGAGTAAACTGATTTCCCGAACGATTTTTCAAATTATTTCTGCACCACTAGAACGAATGAGGCTTGTAGTTTTCAAAATGTTTTCATTTTTAATGAGACGCTTAATGAAAGAGGTTTAATCGCCGGCAAACGAAAACCCGCGATTTCCCGTAAATCCCAGGCTTGGCCCGTATAGTCAAAAGTATACAAAGAAAGTACCCAGGGAGTAAACTCATTTCCCGAACGATTTTTTATACTATTTTTTCACTTGTTGTTTTCAAAAATGATTTCATTTTTGATGGGACCCTGAATAAAAGAAGTTTAATCGCTGGCAAACGAGAACCCGCGATTTCCCGTAAATCCCGGACTCGGCCCGTATAGTCAAAAGTATACAAAGAAAGTACCCACTAAAACGGATGAGACTTGTTGTTTTCAAAAATGATTTCATTTTTGATGGGACCCTGAATAAAAGAAGTTTAATCGCTGACAAACGAGAACCCGCGATTTCCCGTAAATCCCGGACTCGGCCCGTATAGTCAAAAGTATACAAAGAAAGTACCCAGGGAGTAAACTCATTTCCCGAACGATTTTTTATATTATTTTTTTACCACTAAAACGCATGAGACTTGTTGTTTTCAAAAATGATTTCATTTTTGATGGGACGCTAAATAAAAGAAGTTTAATCGCCGGCAAACGAAAACCTGCGATTTGCCGTAAATCCCGGACTCGGCCCGTATAGTCAAAAGTATACAAAGAAAGTACCCAGGGAGTAAACTCATTTCCCGAACGATTTTTTAAATTATTTTTTCACCACTAAAACGCATAAGACTTGTAGTTTTTAATAATGTTTTCATTTTTGATGAGACGCTTAATGAAAGAGGTTTAATCGCCGGCAAACGAAAACCAGCGATTTCCTATAAATCCCGGGCTTGGCCCGTATAGTCAAAAGTATACAAAGAAAGTACCCAGGGAGTAAACTCATTTCCCGAACGATTTTTAATAATATTTTTTCACCACTAAAACGCATGAGACTTGTTGTTTTCAAAAATGATTTCATTTTTGATGGGACGCTGAATAAAAGAAGTTTAATCGCCGGCAAAGGAAAACCCGCGATTTCTCGTAAATCTCGGACTCGGCCCGTATAGTCAAAAGTATACAAAGAAAGTACCCAGGGAGTAAACTCATTTCCCGAACGATTTTTTAAATTATTTTTTCACCACTAAACCGCATGAGACTTGTAGTTTTCAATAATGTTTTCATTTTTGATGAGAGGCTTAATGAAAGAGGTTTAATCGCCGGCAAACGAAAACCAGCGATTTCCCCTAAATCCCGGGCTTGGCCCGTGTAGTCGAATGTATACAAAGAAAGTACCCAGGGAGTAAACTCATTTCCCGAACGATTTTTTAAATTTTTTTTTCACCACTAAAACGCATGAGACTTGTAGTTTACAAAAATGTTATCATTTTTGATGAGACGCTTAATGAAAGAGGTTTAATCGCCGGCAAACGAAAACCCGCGATTTCCTGTAAATCCCGGGCTTGGCCCGTATAGTCGAATGTATAAAAAGAAAGTACCCTGTGAGTAAACTTATTTCCAGAACGATTTTTTAAATTCTTTTTTCACCACTAAAAGGCATAAGACTTGTAGTTTTTAAAAATGTTTTCATTTTGGATGAGACGCTGAATAAAAGAAGTTTCATCGCCGGTAAACGAAAACCCGCGATTTCCCGAAAATCCCGGGCTTGGCCCGTATAGTCGAATGTATAAAAAGAAAGTACCCTGTGAGTAAACTCATTTCCAGAACGATTTTTTAAATTCTTTTTTCACCACTAAAAGGCATAAGACTTGTAGTTTTTAAAAATGTTTTCATTTTGGATGAGACGCTGAATAAAAGAAGTTTCATCGCCGGCAAACGAAAACCCGCGATTTCCCGAAAATCCCGGGCTTGGCCCGTATAGTCGAATGTATAAAAAGAAAGTACCCTGTGAGTAAACTCATTTCCCAAACGATTTTTTAAATTATTATTTCACCACTAAAGCCCATGAGACTTGTAGTTTTTAAAAATGTTTTCATTTTTGATGAGACGCTGAATAAGAGAAGTTTAATCGCCGGCAAACGAAAACCCGCGATTTCCGGTAAATCCCGGACTCGGCCCGTATAGTCAAAAGTGTACAAAGAAACTACCCAGGGAGTAAACTCATTTCCTGAACGATTTTTTAAATTATTTTTTCACCACTAAAACCCATGAGACCTGTAGTTTTCAGAAATGTTTTCATTTTTGATGAGACGCTTAATGAAAGAGGTTTAATCGCCGGCAAACGAAAACCCGCGATTTCCCGTAAATCCCGGGCTTGGCCCGTATAGTCAAAAGTATACAAAGAAAGTACCCAGGGAGTAAACTCATTTCCCGAACGATTTTTTATACTATTTTTTCACCACTAAAACGCATGAGACTTGTTGTTTTCAAAAATGATTTCATTTTTGATGGGACGCTGAATAAAAGAAGTTTAATCTTCGGCAAACGAAAACCTGCGATTTCCCGTAAATCCCTGACTCGGCCCGTATAGTCAAAAGTATACAAAAAAGTACCCAGGGAGTAAACTCATTTCCCGAACGATTTTTTAAATTATTTTTTCACCACTAAAACGCATGAGACTTGTAGTTTTCAATAATGTTTTCATTTTTGATGAGACGCTTAATGAAAGAAGTTTAATCGCCGGCAAACGAAAACCAGCGATTTCCCCTAAATCCCGGGCTTGGCCCGTATAGTCAAAAGTATACAAAGAAAGTACCCAAGGAGTAAACTGATTTCCCGAACGATTTTTGAAATTATTTCTGCACCACTAGAACGAATGAGGCTTGTAGTTTTCAAAATGTTTTCATTTTTAATGAGACGCTTAATGAAAGAGGTTTAATCGCCGGCAAACGAAAACCCGCGATTTCCCGTAAATCCCGGGCTTGGCCCGTATAGTCAAAAGTATACAAAGAAAGTACCCAGGGAGTAAACTCATTTCCCGAACGATTTTTTATACTATTTTTTCACCACTAAAACGCATGAGACTTGTTGTTTTCAAAAATGATTTCATTTTTGATGGGACGCTGAATAAAAGAAGTTTAATCGCTGGCAAACGAGAACCTGCGATTTCCCGTAAATCCCGGACTCGGCCCGTATAGTCAAAAGTATACAAAGAAAGTACCCAGGGAGTAAACTCATTTCCCGAACGATTTTTTATAATATTTTTTCACCACTAAAACGCATGAGACTTGTTGTTTTCAAAAATGATTTCATTTTTGATGGGACGCTGAATAAAAGAATTTTAATCGCCGGCAAACGAAAACCCGCGATTTCCCGTAAATCCCGGACTCGGCCCGTATAGTCAAAAGTATACAAAGAAAGTACCCAGGGAGTAAACTCATTTCCCGAACGATTTTTAAAATTATTTTTTCACCACTAAACCGCATGAGACTTGTAGTTTTTAATAATGTTTTCATTTTTGATGAGACTCTTAATGAAAGAGGTTTAATCGCCGGCAAACGAAAACCAGCGATTTCCCCTTAATCCCGGGCTTGGCCCGTGTAGTCGAATGTATACAAAGAAAGTACCCAGGGAGTAAACTCATTTCCCGAACGATTTTTTAAATTTTTTTTTCACCACTAAAACGCATGAGACTTGTAGTTTACAAAAATGTTTTCATTTTTGATGAGACGCTTAATGAAAGAGGTTTAATCGCCGGCAAACGAAAACCCGCGATTTCCTGTAAATCCCGGGCTTGGCCCGTATAGTCGAATGTATAAAAAGAAAGTACCCTGTGAGTAAACTCATTTCCAGAACGATTTTTAATTTCTTTTTTCACCACTAAAAGGCATAAGACTTGTAGTTTTTAAAAATGTTTTCATTTTGGATGAGACGCTGAATAAAAGAAGTTTCATCGCCGGCAAACGAAAACCCGCGATTTCCCGAAAATCCCGGGCTTGGCACGTATAGTCGAATGTATAAAAAGAAAGTACCCTGTGAGTAAACTCATTTCCCAAACGATTTTTTAAATTATTATTTCACCACTAAAGCCCATGAGACTTGTAGTTTTTAAAAATGTTTTCATTTTTGATGAGACGCTGAATAAAAGAAGTTTAATCGCCGGCAAACGAAAACCCGCGATTTCCGGTAAATCCCGGACTCGGCCCGTATAGTCAAAAGTATACAAAAAAAGTACCCAGGGAGTAAACTCATTTCCTGAACGATTTTTTAAATTATTTTTGCACCACTAAAACCCATGAGACCTGTAGTTTTCAGAAATGTTTTCATTTTTGATGAGACGCTTAATGAAAGTGGTTTAATCGCCAGCAAACAAAAACCCGCGATTTCCCGTAATTCCCGGGCTTGGCCCGTATAGTCGAGTGTATACAAAGAAAGTACCCAGGGAGTAAACTCATTTCCCGTAGGATTTTTAAAATTTTTTTTTCACCACTAAAACGCATGAGACTTGTAGTTTTCAAAAATGTATTCATTTTTGATGAGACGCTTAATGAAAGAGGTTTAATCGCCGGCAAACGAAAACCCGCGATTTCCCGTAAATCCCGGGCTTGGCCCGTTTAGTCAAAAGTTTACAAAGAAAGTACCCAGGGAGTAAACTCATTTCCCGAACGATTTTTTAAATTATTTTTTCACCACTAAAACGCATGAGACTTGTTGTTTTCAAACTTGTTTTCATTTTTGATGAGACGCTGAATAAAAGAAGTTTAATAGCCGGCAAACGAAAACCCGCGATTTCCCGTAAATCCCGGGCTTGGCCCGTATAGTTGAATGTATATAAAGAAAGTACCCAAGGAGTAAACTGATTTCCCGAACGATTTTTCAAATTATTTCTGCACCACTAGAACGAATGAGGCTTGTAGTGTTCAAAAATGTTTTCATTTTTAATGAGACGCTTAATGAAAGAGGTTTAATCGCCGGCAAACGAAAACCCGCGATTTCCCGTAAATCCTGGGCTTGTCCCGTATAGTCGAATGTATACAAAGAAAGTACCCTGTGAGTAAACTCATTTGCAAAACGATTTTTTAAATTATCTTTTCACCACTAAATCGCATGAGACTTGTAGTTTTCAAAAATGTTTTCATTTTTGATGAGACGCTGAATAAAAGAAGTTTAATCGCCGGCAAACGAAAACCTGCGATTTCCCGTAAATCCCAGACTCGGCCCGTATAGTCAAAAGTATACAAAGAAAATACCCAGGGAGTAAACTCATTTCCCGAACGATTTTTTAAATTATTATTTCACCACTAAAGACCATGAGACTTGTAGTTTTTAAAAATGTTTTCATTTTTGATGAGACGCTGAATAAAAGGAGTTTAATCGCCGGCAAACGAAAACCCGCCATTTCCCGTAAACCCCGGACTCGGCCCGTATAGTTAAAAGTATACAAAGAAAGTACCCAGGGAGTAAACTCATTTCCCGAACGATTTTTTAAACTATTATTTAACCACTAAAGCCCATGAGACTTGCAGTTTTCAGAAATGTTTTCATTTTTGATGAGACACTGAATAAAAGAAGTTTAATCGCCGGCAAACGAAAACCCGCTATTTCCCGTAAATCCCGGGCTTGGCCCGTATAGTCAAAAGTACACAAAGAAAGTACCCAGGGAGTAAACTCATTTCCCGAACGATTTTTTATATTATTTTTTCACCACTAAAACGCCTGAGACTTGTTGTTTTCAAAATTGTTTTCATTTTTGATGGGACGCTGAATAAAAGAAGTTTAATCGCCGGCAAACGAAAACCCGCGATTTCCCGTAAATCCCGGACTCGGCCCGTATAGTCAAAAGTATACAAAGAAAGTACCCAGGGAGTAAACTCATTTCCCGAACGATTTTTTATATTATTTCTTCGCCACTAAAACGCATGAGACATGTTGTTTTCAAAATTGTTTTCATTTTTGATGGGACGCTGAAAAAAAGAAGTTTAATCGCCGGCAAACGAAAACCCGCGATTTCCCGTAAGTCCCGGACTCGGCCCGTATAGTCAAAAGTATACAAAGAAAGTACCCAGGGAGTAAACTCATTTCCCGAACGATTTTTTAAATTATTTTTTCACCACTAAACCGCATGAGACTTGTAGTTTTCAATAATGTTTTCATTTTTGATGAGACGCTTAATGAAAGAGGTTTAATCGCCGGCAAACAAAAACCAGCGATTTCACCTAAATCACGGGCTTGGCCCGTGTAGTCGAATGTATACAAAAAAAGTACCCAGGGAGTAAACTCATTTCCCGAACAATTTTTTAAATTTTTTTTTCACCACTAAAACGCATGAGACTTGTAGTTTTCAAAAATGTTTTCATTTTTGATGAGACGCTTAATGAAAGAGGTTTAATCGCCGGCAAACGAAAACCCGCGATTTCCCGTAAATCCCGGGCTTGGCCCGTATAGTCGAATGTATAAAAAGAAAGTACCCTGTGAGTAAACTCATTTCCAGAACGATTTTTTAAATTATTTTTTCACCACTAAAACGCATAAGACTTGTAGTTTTCAAAAATGTTTTCATTTTTGATGAGACTTTGAATAAAAGAAGTTTAATCGCCGGCAAACGAAAACCCGCGATTTCCCGAAAATCCCGGGCTTGGCCCGTTTAGTCAAAAGTTTACAAAGAAAGTACCCTGTGAGTAAACTCATTTCCCGAACGATTTTTTAAATTACCTTTTCACCACTAAAACGCATGAGACTTGTAGTTTTCAAACTTGTTTTCATTTTTGATGAGACGCTGAATAAAAGAAGTTTAATCGCCGGCAAACGAAAACCCGCGCTTTCCCGTAAATCCCGGGCTTGGCCCGTATAGTTGAATGTATATAAAGAAAGTACCCAAGAAGTAAACTAATTTCCCGAACGATTTTTCAAATTATTTCTGCACCACTAGAACGAATGAGGCTTGTAGTTTTCAAAAATGTTTTCATTTTTAATGAGACGCTTAATGAAAGAGGTTTAAACGCCGGCAACCCTAACGATTTCTTGTAAATCCCAGACTCGGCCCGCATAGTCCAAAGTATATAAAGAAAATACCCAGGGAGTAAACTCATTTCCCGAACGATTTTTTAAATTATTATTTCACCACTAAAGCCCATGAGACTTGTAGTTTTTAAAAATGTTTTCATTTTTGATGAGACGCTGAATAAAAGGAGTTTAATCGCCGACAAACAAAAACCTGCGATTTCCCGTAAATCCCGGACTCGGCCTGTAAAGTCAAAAGTATACAAAAAAAGTACCCAGGGAGTAAACTCATTTCCCGAGCGATTTTTTAAATTATTATTAAACCACTAAAGCCCATAAGACTTGTAGTTTTTAAAAATGTTTTCATTTTTGGTGAGACGCTTAATGAAAGAGGTTTAATCGCCGGCAAACAAAAACCAGCGATTTCCCCTAAAACCCGGGCTTGGCCCGTGTAGTCGAATGTATACTAAGAAAGTACCCAGGGAGTAAACTCATTTCCCGAACGATTTTTTAAATTTTTTTTTCACCACTAAAACGCATGAGACTTGTAGTTTTCAAAAATATTTTCATTTTTGATGTGACGCTTAATAAAAGAGGTTTAATCGCCGGCAAACGAAAACCCGCGATTTTCCGCAAATCCCGGGCTTGGCCCGTATAGTCGAATGTATACAAAGAAAGTACCCTGTGAGTAAACTCATTTCCAGAACGATTTTTTAAATTATTTTTTCACCACTAAAACGCATGAGACTTGTAGTTTTCAAACTTGGTTTCATTTTTGATGAGACGCTGAATAAAAGAATTTTAATCGCCGGTAAACGAAAACCCGCGATTTCCCGTATATCCCAGGCTTGGCCCGTATAGTTGAATGTATATAAAGAAAGTACCCAAGGAGTAAACTGATTTCCGGAACGATTTTTCAAATTATTTCTGCACCACTAGAACGAATGAGACTTGTAGTTTTTAAAAATGTTTTCATTTTTAATGAGACGCTTAATGAAAGAGGTTTAATCGCCGGCAAACGAAAACCCGCGATTTTCCGCAAATCCCGGGCTTGGCCCGTATAGTCGAATGTATACAAAGAAAGTACCCTGTGAGTAAACTCATTTCCAGAACGATTTTTTAAATTATTTTTTCACCACTAAAACGCATAAGACTTGTAGTTTTCAAAAATGTTCTCATTTTTGATGAGACGCTGAATAAAAGAAGTTTAATCGCCGGCAAACGAAAACCCGCGATTTCCCGTAAATCCCGGGCTTGGCCCGTATAGTCAAAAGTATACAAAGAAAGTACCCAGGGAGTAAACTCATTTCCCGAACGATTTTTTAAATTATTATTTCACCACTAAATCCTATGAGACTTGTAGTTTTTAAAAATGATTTCATTTTTGATGAGGCGCTGTATAAAAGGAGTTTAATCGCCGGCAAACGAAAACCCTCCATTTCCCGTAAACCCCGGACTCGGCCCGTATGGTCAAAAGTATACAAAGAAAGTACCCAGGGAGTAAACTCATTTTCCGAACGATTTTTTAAATTATTTTTTCACCACTAAAACGCATGAGACCTGTAGTTTTTAAAAATGTTTTCATTTTTAATGAGACGCTGAATAAAAGAAGTTTAATTGCCGGCAAAGGAAAACCTGCGATTTCCCGTAAATCCCGGACTCGGCCTGTAAAGTCAAAAGATAACAAAGAAAGTACCTAGGGAGTAAACTCATTTCCCGAACGATTTTTTAAATTATTATTTAACCACTAAAGCCAATGAGACTTGTAGTTTTTTAAAATGTTTTCATTTTTGATGAGACGCTGATTAAAAGAAGTTTAATCGCTGGCAAACGAAAACCCGCCATTTCCCGTAAATCCTGGGCTTGGCCCGTATAGTCAAAAGTATAAAAAGAAAGTACCCAGGGAGTAAACTCATTTCCCGAACGATTTTTTATATTATTTTTTCACTACTAAAACGCATGAGACTTGTAGTTTTCAAAAATGTTTTCATTTTTGATGGGACGCTGACTAAAAGAAGTTTAATCGCCGGCAAACGAAAACCCGCCATTTCCCGTAAATCCCGGACTCGGCCCGTATAGTCAAAAGTATACAAAGAAAGTACCCAGGGAGTAAACTCATTTCCCGAACGATTTTTTAAATTATTTTTTCACCACTAAAACGCATGAGACTTGTAGTTTTCCAAAATGTTTTCATTTTTGATGAGACGTTTAATGAAAGAGGTTTAATCGCCGGCAAACGAAAACCCGCGATTTCCCGTAAATCCCGGACTCGGCCCGTATAGTCAAAAGTATACAAAGAAAGTACCCAGGGAGTAAACTCATTTCCCGAACGATTTTTTATATTATTTCTTCGCCACTAAAACGCATGAGACATGTTGTTTTCAAAATTGTTTTCATTTTTGATGGGACGCTGAAAAAAAGAAGTTTAATCGCCGGCAAACGAAAACCCGCGATTTCCCGTAAGTCCCGGACTCGGCCCGTATAGTCAAAAGTATACAAAGAAAGTACCCAGGGAGTAAACTCATTTCCCGAACGATTTTTTAAATTATTTTTTCACCACTAAACCGCATGAGACTTGTAGTTTTCAATAATGTTTTCATTTTTGATGAGACGCTTAATGAAAGAGGTTTAATCGCCGGCAAACAAAAACCAGCGATTTCACCTAAATCACGGGCTTGGCCCGTGTAGTCGAATGTATACAAAGAAAGTACCCAGGGAGTAAACTCATTTCCCGAACAATTTTTTAAATTTTTTTTTCACCACTAAAACGCATGAGACTTGTAGTTTTCAAAAATGTTTTCATTTTTGATGAGACGCTTAATGAAAGAGGTTTAATCGCCGGCAAACGAAAACCCGCGATTTCCCGTAAATCCCGGGCTTGGCCCGTATAGTCGAATGTATAAAAAGAAAGTACCCTGTGAGTAAACTCATTTCCAGAACGATTTTTTAAATTATTTTTTCACCACTAAAACGCATAAGACTTGTAGTTTTCAAAAATGTTTTCATTTTTGATGAGACTTTGAATAAAAGAAGTTTAATCGCCGGCAAACGAAAACCCGCGATTTCCCGAAAATCCCGGGCTTGGCCCGTTTAGTCAAAAGTTTACAAAGAAAGTACCCTGTGAGTAAACTCATTTCCCGAACGATTTTTTAAATTACCTTTTCACCACTAAAACGCATGAGACTTGTAGTTTTCAAACTTGTTTTCATTTTTGATGAGACGCTGAATAAAAGAAGTTTAATCGCCGGCAAACGAAAACCCGCGCTTTCCCGTAAATCCCGGGCTTGGCCCGTATAGTTGAATGTATATAAAGAAAGTACCCAAGAAGTAAACTAATTTCCCGAACGATTTTTCAAATTATTTCTGCACCACTAGAACGAATGAGGCTTGTAGTTTTCAAAAATGTTTTCATTTTTAATGAGACGCTTAATGAAAGAGGTTTAAACGCCGGCAACCCTAACGATTTCTTGTAAATCCCAGACTCGGCCCGCATAGTCCAAAGTATATAAAGAAAATACCCAGGGAGTAAACTCATTTCCCGAACGATTTTTTAAATTATTATTTCACCACTAAAGCCCATGAGACTTGTAGTTTTTAAAAATGTTTTCATTTTTGATGAGACGCTGAATAAAAGGAGTTTAATCGCCGGCAAACGAAAACCCGCGATTTCCCGTATATCCCAGGCTTGGCCCGTATAGTTGAATGTATATAAAGAAAGTACCCAAGGAGTAAACTGATTTCCGGAACGATTTTTCAAATTATTTCTGCACCACTAGAACGAATGAGACTTGTAGTTTTTAAAAATGTTTTCATTTTTAATGAGACGCTTAATGAAAGAGGTTTAATCGCCGGCAAACGAAAACCCGCGATTTTCCGCAAATCCCGGGCTTGGCCCGTATAGTCGAATGTATACAAAGAAAGTACCCAGGGAGTAAACTCATTTCCAGAACGATTTTTTAAATTATTTTTTCACCACTAAAACGCATAAGACTTGTAGTTTTCAAAAATGTTCTCATTTTTGATGAGACGCTGAATAAAAGAAGTTTAATCGCCGGCAAACGAAAACCCGCGATTTCCCGTAAATCCCGGGCTTGGCCCGTATAGTCAAAAGTATACAAAGAAAGTACCCAGGGAGTAAACTCATTTCCCGAACGATTTTTTAAATTATTATTTCACCACTAAATCCTATGAGACTTGTAGTTTTTAAAAATGATTTCATTTTTGATGAGGCGCTGTATAAAAGGAGTTTAATCGCCGGCAAACGAAAACCCTCCATTTCCCGTAAACCCCGGACTCGGCCCGTATGGTCAAAAGTATACAAAGAAAGTACCCAGGGAGTAAACTCATTTTCCGAACGATTTTTTAAATTATTTTTTCACCACTAAAACGCATGAGACCTGTAGTTTTTAAGAATGTTTTCATTTTTAATGAGACGCTGAATAAAAGAAGTTTAATTGCCGGCAAAGGAAAACCTGCGATTTTCCGTAAATCCCGGACTCGGCCTGTAAAGTCAAAAGATAACAAAGAAAGTACCTAGGGAGTAAACTCATTTCCCGAACGATTTTTTAAATTATTATTTAACCACTAAAGCCAATGAGACTTGTAGTTTTTAAAAATGTTTTCATTTTTGATGAGACGCTGATTAAAAGAAGTTTAATCGCTGGCAAACGAAAACCCGCCATTTCCCGTAAATCCCGGGCTTGGCCCGTATAGTCAAAAGTATAAAAAGAAAGTACCCAGGGAGTAAACTCATTTCCCGAACGATTTTTTATATTATTTTTTCACTACTAAAACGCATGAGACTTGTTGTTTTCAAAAATGTTTTCATTTTTGATGGGACGCTGACTAAAAGAAGTTTAATCGCCGGCAAACGAAAACCCGCCATTTCCCGTAAATCCCGGACTCGGCCCGTATAGTCAAAAGTATACAAAGAAAGTACCCAGGGAGTAAACTCATTTCCCGAACGATTTTTTAAATTATTTTTTCACCACTAAAACGCATGAGACTTGTAGTTTTCCAAAATGTTTTCATTTTTGATGAGACGTTTAATGAAAGAGGTTTAATCGCCGGCAAACGAAAACAAGCGATTTCCCCTAAAACCCGGGCTTGGCCGTGTAGTCAAATGTATACAAAGAAAGTACCCAGGGAGTAAACTCATTTCCCGAACGATTTTTTAAATTTTTTTTTTCACCACTAAAACGCATAAGACTTGTAGTTTTCAAAAATGTTTTCATTTTTGATGAGACGCTGAATAAAAGAAGTTTAATTGCCGGCAAACGAAAACCCGCGATTTCCCGTATATCCCGGGCTTGGCCCGTATAGTTGAATGTATATAAAGAAAGTACCCAAGGAGTAATCTGATTTCCCGAACGATTTTTCAAATTATTTCTGCACCACTAGAACGAATGAAACTTGTAGTTTTTAAAAATGTTTTCATTTTTAATGAGACGTTTAATGAAAGAGGTTTAATCGCCGGCAAACGGAATACCGCGATTTCCCGTAAATCCCGGGCTTGTCCCGTATAGTCGAATGTATACAAAGAAAGTACCCTGTGAGTAAACTCATTTCCAGAACGATTTTTTAAATTATCTTGTCACCACTAAATCGCATGAGACTTGTAGTTTTCAAAAATGTATTCATTTTTGATGAGACGCTGAATAAAAGAAGTTTAATCGCCGGCAAACGAAAACCTGAGATTTCCCGTAAACCCCGGACTCAGCCCGTATGGTCAAAAGTATACAAAGAAAGTACCAAGGGAGTAAACTCGTTTTCCGAACGATTTTTTAAATTATTTTTTCACCACTAAAACGCATGAGACCTGTAGTTTTCAAAAATGTTTTCATTTTTAATGAGACGCTGAATAAAAGAAGTTTAATCGCCGGCAAAGGAAAACCTGCGATTTCCCGTAAATCCCGGACTCGGCCTGTAAAGTCAAAAGTATACAAAGAAAGTACCCAGGGAGTAAACTCATTTCCCGAACGATTTTTTAAATTATTATTTAACCACTAAAGCCCATGAGACTTGTAGTTTTCAAAAATGTTTTTATTTTTGATGAGACGCTGATTAAAAGAAGTTAAATCGCCGGCAAACGAAAACCCGCCATTTCCCGTAAATCCCGGGCTTGGCCCGTATAGTCAAAAGTATACAAAGAAAGTACCCAGGGAGTAAACTCATTTCCCGAACGATTTTTTATATTATTTTTTCACCACTAAAACGCATGAGACTTGCAGTTTTCAAAATAGTTTTCATTTTTGATGGGACGCTGAATAAAAGAAGTTTAATCGCCGGCAAACGAAAACCCGCCATTTCCCGTAAATCCCGAACTCGGCCCGTATAGTCAAAAGTAAACAAAAAAAGTACCCAGGGAGTAAACTCATTTCCCGAACGATTTTTTAAATTATTTTTTCACCACTAAAGCGCATGAGACTTGTAGTTTCAAAAATGTGTTCATTTTTGATGAGACGCTTAATGAAAGAGGTTTAATCGCCGGCAAACGAAAACCAGCGATTTCCCCTAAAACCCGGGCTTGGCCGTGTAGTCAAATGTATACAAAGAAAGTACCCAGGGAGTAAACTCATTTCCCGAACGATTTTTTAAATTTTTTTTTTCACCACTAAAACGCATAAGACTTGTAGTTTTCAAAAATGTTTTCATTTTTGATGAGACGCTGAATAAAAGAAGTTTAATTGCCGGCAAACGAAAACCCGCGATTTCCCGTATATCCCGGGCTTGGCCCGTATAGTTGAATGTATATAAAGAAAGTACCCAAGGAGTAATTTGATTTCCCGAACGATTTTTCAAATTATTTCTGCACCACTAGAACGAATGAAACTTGTAGTTTTTAAAAATGTTTTCATTTTTAATGAGACGTTTAATGAAAGAGGTTTAATCGCCGGCAAACGGAATACCGCGATTTCCCGTAAATCCCGGGCTTGTCCCGTATAGTCGAATGTATACAAAGAAAGTACCCTGTGAGTAAACTCATTTCCAGAACGATTTTTTAAATTATCTTGTCACCACTAAATCGCATGAGACTTGTAGTTTTCAAAAATGTATTCATTTTTGATGAGACGCTGAATAAAAGAAGTTTAATCGCCGGCAAACGAAAACCTGAGATTTCCCGTAAACCCCGGACTCAGCCCGTATGGTCAAAAGTATACAAAGAAAGTACCAAGGGAGTAAACTCGTTTTCCGAACGATTTTTTAAATTATTTTTTCACCACTAAAACGCATGAGACCTGTAGTTTTCAAAAATGTTTTCATTTTTAATGAGACGCTGAATAAAAGAAGTTTAATCGCCGGCAAAGGAAAACCTGCGATTTCCCGTAAATCCCGGACTCGGCCTGTAAAGTCAAAAGTATACAAAGAAAGTACCCAGGGAGTAAACTCATTTCCCGAACGATTTTTTAAATTATTATTTAACCACTAAAGCCCATGAGACTTGTAGTTTTCAAAAATGTTTTTATTTTTGATGAGACGCTGATTAAAAGAAGTTAAATCGCCGGCAAACGAAAACCCGCCATTTCCCGTAAATCCCGGGCTTGGCCCGTATAGTCAAAAGTATACAAAGAAAGTACCCAGGGAGTAAACTCATTTCCCGAACGATTTTTTATATTATTTTTTCACCACTAAAACGCATGAGACTTGCAGTTTTCAAAATAGTTTTCATTTTTGATGGGACGCTGAATAAAAGAAGTTTAATCGCCGGCAAACGAAAACCCGCCATTTCCCGTAAATCCCGAACTCGGCCCGTATAGTCAAAAGTAAACAAAAAAAGTACCCAGGGAGTAAACTCATTTCCCGAACGATTTTTTAAATTATTTTTTCACCACTAAAACGCATGAGACTTGTAGTTTCAAAAATGTGTTCATTTTTGATGAGACGCTCAATGAAAGAGGTTTAATCGCCGGCAAACGAAAACCAGCGATTTCCCCTAAAACCCGGGCTTGGCCCGTGTAGTCGAATGTATACAAGGAAAGTACCCAGGGAGTAAACTCATTTCCAGAACGATTTTTTAAATTTTTTTTTCACCACTAAAACGCATAAGACTTGTAGTTTTTAAAAATGTTTTCATTTTTGATGAGACGCTGAATAAAAGAAGTTTAATCGCCGGCAAACGAAAACCCGCGATTTCCCGTAAATCCCGGGCTTGACCCGTATAGTCAAAAGTATACAAAGAAAGTACCAGTAAAATCATTTCCCGAACGCTTTTTTAAATTATTTTTTCACCACTAAAACGCATAAGACTTGTAGTTTTCAAACTTGGTTTCATTTTTCATGAGACGCTGAATAAAAGAATTTTAATCGCCGGCAAACGAAAACCCGCAATTTCCCGTATATCCCGGGCTTGGCCCGTATAGTTGAATGTATATAAAGAAAGTACCCAAGGAGTAATCTGATTTCCCGAACGATTTTTTAAATTATTTCTGCACCACTAGAACGAATGAGACTTGTAGACGCTTAATGAAAGAGGTTTAATCGCCGGCAAACGAAAACCCGCGATTTCCCGTAAATCCCGGGCTTGTCCCGTATAGTCGAATGTATACCAAGAAAGTACCCTGTGAGTAAACTCATTTCCAGAACGATTTTTTAAATTATCTTGTCACCACTAAATCGCATGAGACTTGTAGTTTTCAAAAATGTATTCATTTTTGATGAGACGCTGAATAAAAGAAGTTTAATCGCCGGCAAACGAAAACCTGAGATTTCCCGTAAATCCCAGACTCGGCCCGTATAGTCAAAAATATACAAAGAAAGTTCCCAGGGAGTAAACTCATTTCCCGAACGATTTTTTAAATTATTATTTCACCACTAAATCCCATGAGACTTGTAGTTTTTAAAAATGTTTTCATTTTTGATGAGACGCTGATTAAAAGAAGTTTAATCGCCGTCAAACGAAAACCAGCGATTTCCCCTAAAACCCGGGCTTGGCCCGTGTAGTCGAATGTATACAAAGAAAGTACCCAGGGAGTAAACTCATTTCCCGAACGATTTTTTAATTTTTTTTTTCACCACTAAAACGCATGAGACTTGTAGTTTTCAAAAATATTTTCATTATTGATGAGACGCTTAATGAAAGAGGTTTAATCGCCGGCAAACGAAAACCCGCGATTTCCTGCAAATCCCGGGCTTGGCCCGTATAGTCGAATGTATATAAAGAAAGTACCCTGTGAGTAAACTCATTTCCAGAACGATTTTTTAAATTATTTTTTCACCACTAAAACGCATAAGACTTGTAGTTTTCAAAAATGTCTTCATTTTTGATGAAACGCCGAATAAAAGAAGTTTAATCGCCGGCAAACGAAAACCCGCGATTTCCCGCAAATCCCGGGCTTGGCCCGTATAGTCGAATGTATACAAAGAAAGTACCCTGTGAGTAAACGCATTTCCCGAACGATTTTTTAAATTATTTTTTCACCACTAAAACGCATGAGACCTGTAGTTTTCAAAAATGTTTTCATTTTTGATGAGACGCTCAATGAAAGAGGTTTAATCGCCGGCAAACGAAAACCAGCGATTTCCCCTAAAACCCGGGCTTGGCCCGTGTAGTCAAATGTATACAAGGAAAGTACCCAGGGAGTAAACTCATTTCCAGAACGATTTTTTAAATTTTTTTTTCACCACTAAAGCGCATAAGACTTGTAGTTTTCAAAAATGTTTTCATTTTTGATGAGACGCTGAATAAAAGAAGTTTAATCGCCGGCAAACGAAAACCCGCGATTTCCCGTAAATCCCGGGCTTGACCCGTATAGTCAAAAGTATACAAAGAAAGTACCCAGGGAGTAAAATCATTTCCCGAACGCTTTTTTAAATTATTTTTTCACCACTAAAACGCATAAGACTTGTAGTTTTCAAACTTGGTTTCATTTTTCATGAGACGCTGAATAAAAGCATTTTAATCGCCGGCAAACGAAAACCCGCAATTTCCCGTATATCCCGGGCTTGGCCCGTATAGTTGAATGTATATAAAGAAAGTACCCAAGGAGTAATCTGATTTCCCGAACGATTTTTTAAATTATTTCTGCACCACTAGAACGAATGAGACTTGTAGACGCTTAATGAAAGAGGTTTAATCGCCGGCAAACGAAAACCCGCGATTTCCCGTAAATCCCGGGCTTGTCCCGTATAGTCGAATGTATACCAAGAAAGTACCCTGTGAGTAAACTCATTTCCAGAACGATTTTTTAAATTATCTTGTCACCACTAAATCGCATGAGACTTGTAGTTTTCAAAAATGTATTCATTTTTGATGAGACGCTGAATAAAAGAAGTTTAATCGCCGGCAAACGAAAACCTGAGATTTCCCGTAAATCCCAGACTCGGCCCGTATAGTCAAAAGTATACAAAGAAAGTTCCCAGGGAGTAAACTCATTTCCCGAACGATTTTTTAAATTATTATTTCACCACTAAATCCCATGAGACTTGTAGTTTTTAAAAATGTTTTCATTTTTGATGAGACGCTGATTAAAAGAAGTTTAATCGCCGTCAAACGAAAACCAGCGATTTCCCCTAAAACCCGGGCTTGGCCCGTGTAGTCGAATGTATACAAAGAAAGTACCCAGGGAGTAAACTCATTTCCCGAACGATTTTTTAATTTTTTTTTTCACCACTAAAACGCATGAGACTTGTAGTTTTCAAAAATATTTTCATTATTGATGAGACGCTTAATGAAAGAGGTTTAATCGCCGGCAAACGAAAACCCGCGATTTCCTGCAAATCCCGGGCTTGGCCCGTATAGTCGAATGTATATAAAGAAAGTACCCTGTGAGTAAACTCATTTCCAGAACGATTTTTTAAATTATTTTTTCACCACTAAAACGCATAAGACTTGTAGTTTTCAAAAATGTCTTCATTTTTGATGAAACGCCGAATAAAAGAAGTTTAATCGCCGGCAAACGAAAACCCGCGATTTCCCGCAAATCCCGGGCTTGGCCCGTATAGTCGAATGTATACAAAGAAAGTACCCTGTGAGTAAACGCATTTCCCGAACGATTTTTTAAATTATTTTTTCACCACTAAAACGCACGAGACTTGTAGTTTTCAAACTTGGTTTCATTTTTGATGAGACGCTGAATAAAAGAATTTTAATCGCCGGCAAACGAAAACCCGCGATTTCCCGTATATCCCGGGCTTGGCCCGTATAGTTGAATGTATATAAAGAAAGTACCCAAGGAGTATACTGATTTCCCGATCGATTTTTTAAATTATTTCTGCACCACTAGAACGAATGAGACTTGTAGTTTTTAAAAATGATTTCATTTTTAATGAGACGTTTAATGAAAGAGGTTTAATCGCCGGCAAACGAAAACCCGCGATTTCCCGTAAATCCCGGGCTTGTCCCGTATAGTCGAATGTATACAAAGAAAGTACCCTGTGAGTAAACTCATTTCCAGAACGATTTTTTAAATTATCTTGTCACCACTAAATCGCATGAGACTTGTAGTTTTCAAAAATGTATTCATTTTTGATGAGACGCTGAATAAAAGAAGATTAATCGCCCGCAAACGAAAACCTGAGATTTCCCGTAAATCCCAGACTCGGCCCGTATAGTCAAAAGTATACAAAGAAAGTACCCAGGGAGTAAACTCATTTCCCGAACGATTTTTTAAATTATTATTTCACCACTAAATCCCATGAGACTTGTAGTTTTTAAAAATGTTTTCATTTTTGATGAGGCGCTGAATAAAAGGAGTTTAATCGCCGGCAAACGAAAACCCGCGATTTCCCGCAAATCCCGGGCTTGGCCCGTATAGTCAAATGTATACTAAGAAAGTACCCTGTGAGTAAACTCATTTCCAGAACAACTTTTTAAATTATTTTTTCACCACTAAAACGCATAAGACTTGTAGTTTTCAAAAATGTTTTCATTTTTGATGAGACGCTGAATAAAAGAAGTTTAATCGCCGGCAAACGAAAACCCGCGATTTCCCGTAAATCCCGGGCTTGGCCCGTATAGTCCAAAGTATACAAAGAAAGTACCCAGGGAGTAAAATCATTTCCCGAACAATTTTTTAAATTATTTTTTCACCACTAAAACGCACGAGACTTGTAGTTTTTAAACTTGGTTTCATTTTTGCTGAGACGCTGAATAAAAGAATTTTAATCGCCGGCAAACGAAAACCCGCGATTTCCCGTATATCCCGGGCTTGGCCTGTATAGTTGAATGTATATAAAGAAAGTACCCAAGGAGTAAACTCATTTCCCGAACGATTTTTCAAATTATCTTGTCACCACTAAATCGCATGAGACTTGTAGTTTTCAAAAATGTATTCATTTTTGATGAGACGCTGAATAAAAGAAGTTTAATCGCCGGCAAAAGAAAACTTGAGATTTCCCGTAAATCCCAGACTCGGCCCGTATAGTCAAAAGTATACAATGAAAGTACCCAGGGAGTAAACTCATTTCCCGAACGATTTTTTAAATTATTATTTCACCACTAAATCCCAAGAGACTTGTAGTTTTTAAAAATGTTTTCATTTTTAATGAGACGCTGAATAAAAGAAGTTTAATCGCCGGCAAAGGAAAACCTGCGATTTCCCGTAAATCCCGGACTCGGCCTGTAAAGTCAAAAGTATACAAAGAAAGTACCCAGGGAGTAAACTCATTTCCCGAACGATTTTTTAAATATTATTTAACCACTAAAGCCCATGAGACTTGTAGTTTTCAAAAATATTTTTATTTTTGATGAGACGCTGATTAAAAGAAGTTTAATCGCCGGCAAACGAAAACCCGCCATTTCCCGTAAATCCCGGGCTTGGCCCGTATAGTCAAAAGTATACAAAGAAAGTACCCAGGGAGTAAACTAATTTCCCGAACGATTTTTTATATTATTTTTTCACCACTAAAACGCATGAGACTTGTAGTTTTTAAAAATGTTTTCATTTTTGATGGGACGCTGAATAAAAGAAGTTTAATCGCCGGCAAAAGAAAACCCGCCATTTCCCGTAAATCCCGGTCTCGGCCCGTATAGTCAAAAGTATACAAAGAAAGTACCCAGGGAGTAAACTCGTTTCCCGAACGATTTTTTAAATTATTTTTTCACCACTAAAACGCATGAGACTTGTAGTTTTCAAAAATGTTTTCATTTTTGATGAGACGCTTAATGAAAGAGGTTTAATCGCCGGCAAACGAAAACCAGCGATTTCCCCTAAACCCCGGGCTTGGCCCGTGTAGTCGAATGTATACAAAGAAAGTACCCAGGGAGTAAACTCATTTCCCGAACGATTTTTTAATTTTTTTTTTCACCACTAAAACGCATGAGACTTGTAGTTTTCAAAAATATTTTCATTTTTGATGAGACGCTTAAGGAAAGAGGTTTAATCGCCGGCAAACGAAAACCCGCGATTTCCCGCAAATCCCGGGCTTGGCCCGTATAGTCGAATGTATACAAAGAAAGTACCCTGTGAGTAAACTCATTTCCAGAACAATTTTTTAAATTATTTTTTCACCACTAAAACGCATAAGACTTGTAGTTTTCAAAAATGTTTTCATTTTTGATGAGACGCTGAATAAAAGAAGTTTAATCGCCGGCAAACGAAAACCCGCGATTTCCCGTAAATCCCGGGCTTGGCCCGTATAGTCCAAAGTATACAAAGAAAGTACCCAGGGAGTAAAATCATTTCCCGAACAATTTTTTAAATTATTTTTTCACCACTAAAACGCACGAGACTTGTAGTTTTCAAACTTGGTTTCATTTTTGATGAGACGCTGAATAAAAGAATTTTAATCGCCGGCAAACGAAAACCCGCGATTTCCCGTATATCCCGGGCTTGGCCTGTATAGTTGAATGTATATAAAGAAAGTACCCAAGGAGTAAACTCATTTCCCGAACGATTTTTCAAATTATCTTGTCACCACTAAATCGCATGAGACTTGTAGTTTTCAAAAATGTATTCATTTTTGATGAGACGCTGAATAAAAGAAGTTTAATCGCCGGCAAAAGAAAACTTGAGATTTCCCGTAAATCCCAGACTCGGCCCGTATAGTCAAAAGTATACAAAGAAAGTACCCAGGGAGTAAACTCATTTCCCGAACGATTTTTTAAATTATTATTTCACCACTAAATCCCAAGAGACTTGTAGTTTTTAAAAATGTTTTCATTTTTAATGAGACGCTGAATAAAAGAAGTTTAATCGCCGGCAAAGGAAAACCTGCGATTTCCCGTAAATCCCGGACTCGGCCTGTAAAGTCAAAAGTATACAAAGAAAGTACCCAGGGAGTAAACTCATTTCCCGAACGATTTTTTAAATATTATTTAACCACTAAAGCCCATGAGACTTGTAGTTTTCAAAAATATTTTTATTTTTGATGAGACGCTGATTAAAAGAAGTTTAATCGCCGGCAAACGAAAACCCGCCATTTCCCGTAAATCCCGGGCTTGGCCCGTATAGTCAAAAGTATACAAAGAAAGTACCCAGGGAGTAAACTCATTTCCCGAACGATTTTTTATATTATTTTTTCACCACTAAAACGCATGAGACTTGTAGTTTTTAAAAATGTTTTTATTTTTGATGGGACGCTAAATAAAAGAAGTTTAATCGCCGGCAAACGAAAACCCGCCATTTCCCGTAAATCCCGGTCTCGGCCCGTATAGTCAAAAGTATACAAAGAAAGTACCCAGGGAGTAAACTCGTTTCCCGAACGATTTTTTAAATTATTTTTTCACCACTAAAACGCATGAGACTTGTAGTTTTCAAAAATATTTTCATTTTTGATGAGACGCTTAAGGAAAGAGGTTTAATCGCCGGCAAACGAAAACCCGCGATTTCCCGCAAATCCCGGGCTTGGCCCGTATAGTCGAATGTATACAAAGAAAGTACCCTGTGAGTAATCTCATTTCCAGAACGACTTTTTAAATTATTTTTTCACCACTAAAACGCATAAGACTTGTAGTTTTCAAAAATGTTTTCATTTTTGATGAGACGCCAAATAAAAGAAGTTTAATCGCCGGCAAAGGAAAACCCGCGATTTCCCGTAAATCCCGGGCTTGGCCCGTATAGTCAAAAGTATACAAAGAAAGTACCCAGGGAGTAAACTCATTTCCCGAACGATTTTTTAAATTATTATTTCACCACTAAAGCCCATGAGACTTGTAGTTTTTAAAAATGTTTTCATTTTTGATGAGACGCTGAATAAATGGAGTTTAATCGCCGGCAAACGCAAACCCGCCATTTCCCGTAAACCCCGGACTCGGCCCGTATAGTCAAAAGTATACAAAGAAAATTCCCAGGGAGTAAACTCATTTCCCGAACGATTTTTTAATATACTTTTTCACCACTTAAACGCATAAGACTTGTAGTTTTTAAAAATGTTTTCATTTTTGATGAGACGCTGAATAAAAGAAGTTTAATCGCCGGCAAACGAAAACCTGCGATTTCCTGCAAAATCCCGGACTCGGCCTGTAAAGTCAAAAGTATACAAAAAAAGTACCCAGGGAGTAAACTCATTTCCCGAACGATTTTTTAAATTATTCCTTCACCACTAAAGCCCATGAGACTTGTAGTTTTTAAAAATGTTTTCATTTTTGATGAGACGCTGAATAAAAGAAGTTTAATCGCCGGCAAACGAAAACCCGCGACTTCCCGTAACTCCCGGACTCGGCCCGTATAGTCAAAAGTATACAAAGAAAGTACCCAGGGAGTAAACTCATTTCCCGAACGATTTTTCAAATTATTTCTGCACCACTAGAACGAATGAGACTTGTAGTTTTCAAAAATGTTTTCATTTTTAATGAAACGCTTAATGAAAGAGGTTTAATTGCCGGCAAACGAAAACCCGCGATTTCCCGTACATCCCGGGCTTGTCCCGTATATTCGAATGTATACAAAGAAAGTACCCGGTGAGTAAACTCATTTACAGAACGATTTTTTAAATTATCTTTTCACCACTAAATCGCATGAGACTTGTAATTTTTAAAAAATGATTTCATTTTTGATGAGACACTGAATAAAAGAAGTTTAATCGCCGGCAAACGAAAACCTGCGATTTCCCGTAAATCCCAGACTCGGCCCGTATAGTCAAAAGTATACAAAGAAAGTACCCAGGGAGTAAACTCATTTCCCGAACGATTTTTTAAATTATTATTTCACCACTAAAGCCCATGAGACTTGTAGTTTTTAAAAATGTTTTCATTTTTTATGAGACGCTGAATAAAAGACGTTTAATCGCCGGCAAACGAAAACCCGCCATTTCCCGTAAACCCCGGACACGGCCCGTATAGTCAAAAGTATACAAAGAAAGTACCCAGGGAGTAAACTCATTTCCCGAACGATTTTTTAAATTACTTTTTCACCACTAAAACGCATGAGACTTGTAGTTTTCAAAAATGTTTTCATTTTTGATGAGACGCTGAATAAAAGAAGTTTAATCGCCGGCAAACGAAAACCTGCGATTTCCCGTAAATCCCGGACTCGGCCTGTAAAGGCAAAGGTATACAAAAAAAGTACCCAGGGAGTAAACTCATTTCCCGAACGATTTTTTAAATTATTATTTCACTACTAAAGCCCATGAGACTTGTAGTTTTTAAAAATGTTTTCATTTTTGATGAGACGCCGAATAAAAGAAGTTTAATCGCCGGCAAACGAAAACCCGCGACTTCCCGTAACTCCCGGACTCGGCCCGTATAGTCAAACGTATAAAAAGAAAGTACCCAAGGAGTAAACTGATTTCCCGAACGATTTTTCAAATTATTTCTGCACCACTAGAACGAATGAGACTTGTAGTTTTCAAAAATGTTTTCATTTTTAATGAGACGCTTAATGAAAGAGGTTTAATTGCCGGCAAACGAAAACCCGCGATTTCCCGTAAATCCCGGGCTTGTCCCGTATAGTCGAATGTATACAAAGAAAGTACCCTGTGAGTAAACTCATTTCCAGAACGATTTTTTAAATTATCTTTTCACCACTAAATCCCATGAGACTTGTAGTTTTCAAAAATGTATTCATTTTTGATGAGACGCTGAATAAAAGAAGTTTAATCGCCGGCAAACGAAAACCTGAGATTTCCCGTAAATCCCAGACTCGGCCCGTATAGTCAAAAGTATACAAAGAAAGTACCCAGGAAGTAAACTCATTTCCCGAACGATTTTTTAAATTATTATTTCACCACTAAAGCCCATGAGACTTGTAGTTTTTAAAAATGTTTTCATTTTTGATGAAACGCTGAATAAATGGAGTTTAATCGCCGGCAAACGAAAACCCGCCATTTCCCTTTAACCCCGGACTCGGCCCGTATAGTCAAAAGTATACAAAGAAAATACCCGGGGAGTGAACTCATTTCCCGAACGATTTTTTAAATTACTTTTTCACCACTAAAACGCATGAGACTTGTAGTTTTCAAAAATGTTTTCATTTTTGATGAGACGCTGAATAAAAGAAGTTTAATCGCCGGCAAAGGAAAACCTGCGATTGCCCGTAAATCCCGGACTCGGCCTGTAAAGTCAAAAGTATACAAAAAAGGTACCCAGGGAGTAAACTCATTTCCCGAACGATTTTTTAAATTATTATTTCACCACTAAAGTCCATGAGACTTGTAGTTTTTAAAAATGTTTTCATTTTTGATGAGACGCTGAATAAAAGAAGTTAAATCGCCGGCAAACGAAAACCCGCGACTTCCCGTAACTCCCGGACTCGGCCCGTATAGTCAAAAGTATACAAAAAAAGTACCCAGGGAGTAAACTCATTTCCCGAACGATTTTTCAAATTATTTCTGCACCACTAGAACGAATGAGACTTGTAGTTTTCAAAAATGTTTTCATTTTTGATGAGACGCTGAATAAAAGATGTTTAATCGCCAGCAAACGATAACCTGCAATTTCCCGTAAATCCCGGACTCGGCCTGTAAAGTCAAAAGTATACAAAAAAAGTACCCAGGGAGTAAACTCATTTCCCGAACGATTTTTTAAGTTATTATTTCACCACTAAAGCCCATGAGACTTGTAGTTTTTAAAAATGTTTTCATTTTTGATGAGACGCTGAATAAAAGAAGTTTAATCGCCGGCAAACGAAAACCAGCGATTTCCCGTAAATCCCAGACTCGGCCCGTATAGTCAAAAGTATACAAAGAAAGTACCCAGGGAGTAAACTCATTTCCCGAACGATTTTTTAAATTATTATTTCAGCACTAAAGTCAATGAGACTTGTAGTTTTTAAAAATGTTTTCATTTTTGATGAGACGCTGAATAAAAGAAGTTTAATCGCCGGCAAACGAAAAACCGCCATTTCCCGTAAACCCCGGACTCGGCCCGTATAGTCAAAAGTATACAAAGAAAGTACCCAGGGAGTAAACTCATTTTCAGAACGACTTTTTAAATTATCTTTTTACCACTAAATCGCATGAGACTTGTAGTTTTCAAAAATGTTTTCATTTTTGATGAGACGCTGAATAAAAGAAGTTTAATCGCCGGCAAACGAAAACCTGCGATTTCCCGTAAACCCTGGACTCGGCCCGTATAGTCAAAAGTATACAAAGAAAGTACCCAGGGAGTAAACCCATTTCCCGAACGATTTTATAAATTATTATTTCACAACTAAAGCCCATGAGACTTGTAGTTTTTAAAAATGTTTTCATTTTTGATGAGACGCTGAATAAAAGAAGTTTAATCGCCGGCAAACGAAAACCCGCAATTTCCCGTAAACCCTGGACTCGGCCCGTATAGTCAAAAGTATACAAAAAAAGTACCCAGGGAGTAAACTCATTTCCCGAACGATTTTTTAAATTATTATTTCACCACTAAAGCCCATGAGACTTGTAGTTTTTAAAAATGTTTTCATTTTTGATGAGACGCTGAATAAAAGAAGTTTATTTGCCGGCAAACGAAAACCCGCGACTTCCCGTAACACCCGGACTCGGCCCGTATAGTCAAAAGTATACAAAGAAAGTACCCAGGGAGTAAACTCATTTCCCGAACGATTTTTTAAATTATTTTTTCACCACTAAAACGCATGAGACTTGTAGTTTTTAAAAATGTTTTCATTTTTGATGAGACGCTGAATAAAAGAAGTTTAATCGCCGGCAAACGAAAACCTGCGATTTCCTGTAAATCCCGGGCTTTTCCCGTATAGTCGAATGTATACAAAGAAAGTACCAAGGGAGTAAACTCATTTCCCGAACGATTTTTTAAATTATTTTTTCACCACTAAAACGCATGAGACTTGTAGTTTTCAAAAATGTTTTCATTTTTGATGAGACGCTGAATAAAAGAAGTTTAATCGCCGGCAAACGAAAACCTGCGATTTCCCGTAAACCTTGGACTCGGCCCGTATAGTCAAAAGTATACAAAGAAAGTACCCAGGGAGTAAACCCATTTCCCGAACGATTTTATAAATTATTATTTCACAACTAAAGCCCATGAGACTTGTAGTTTTTAAAAATGTTTTCATTTTTGATGAGACGCTGAATAAAAGAAGTTTAATCGCCGGCAAACGAAAACCAGCGATTTCCCGTAAATCCCAGACTCGGCCCGTATAGTCAAAAGTATACAAAGAAAGTACCCAGGGAGTAAACTCATTTCCCGAACGATTTTTTAAATTATTATTTCAGCACTAAAGTCAATGAGACTTGTAGTTTTTAAAAATGTTTTCATTTTTGATGAGACGCTGAATAAAAGAAGTTTAATCGCCGGCAAACGAAAAACCGCCATTTCCCGTAAACCCCGGACTCGGCCCGTATAGTCAAAAGTATACAAAGAAAGTACCCAGGGAGTAAACTCATTTTCAGAACGACTTTTTAAATTATCTTTTTACCACTAAATCGCATGAGACTTGTAGTTTTCAAAAATGTTTTCATTTTTGATGAGACGCTGAATAAAAGAAGTTTAATCGCCGGCAAACGAAAACCTGCGATTTCCCGTAAACCCTGGACTCGGCCCGTATAGTCAAAAGTATACAAAGAAAGTACCCAGGGAGTAAACCCATTTCCCGAACGATTTTATAAATTATTATTTCACAACTAAAGCCCATGAGACTTGTAGTTTTTAAAAATGTTTTCATTTTTGATGAGACGCTGAATAAAAGAAGTTTAATCGCCGGCAAACGAAAACCCGCTATTTCCCGTAAACCCTGGACTCGGCCCGTATAGTCAAAAGTATACAAAAAAAGTACCCAGGGAGTAAACTCATTTCCCGAACGATTTTTTAAATTATTATTTCACCACTAAAGCCCATGAGACTTGTAGTTTTTAAAAATGTTTTCATTTTTGATGAGACGCTGAATAAAAGAAGTTTATTTGCCGGCAAACGAAAACCCGCGACTTCCCGTAACACCCGGACTCGGCCCGTATAGTCAAAAGTATACAAAGAAAGTACCCAGGGAGTAAACTCATTTCCCGAACGATTTTTTAAATTATTTTTTCACCACTAAAACGCATGAGACTTGTAGTTTTTAAAAATGTTTTCATTTTTGATGAGACGCTGAATAAAAGAAGTTTAATCGCCGGCAAACGAAAACCTGCGATTTCCTGTAAATCCCGGGCTTTTCCCGTATAGTCGAATGTATACAAAGAAAGTACCAAGGGAGTAAACTCATTTCCCGAACGATTTTTTAAATTATTTTTTCACCACTAAAACGCATGAGACTTGTAGTTTTCAAAAATGTTTTCATTTTTGATGAGACGCTGAATAAAAGAAGTTTAATCGCCGGCAAACGAAAACCTGCGATTTCCCGTAAACCCTGGACTCGGCCCGTATAGTCAAAAGTATACAAAGAAAGTACCCAGGGAGTAAACCCATTTCCCGAACGATTTTATAAATTATTATTTCACAACTATATCCCATGAGACTTGTAGTTTTTAAAAATGTTTTCATTTTTGATGAGACGCTGAATAAAAGAAGTTTAATCGCCGGCAAACGAAAACCCGCTATTTCCCGTAAACCCTGGACTCGGCCCGTATAGTCAAAAGTATACAAAAAAAGTACCCAGGGAGTAAACTCATTTCCCGAACGATTTTTTAAATTATTATTTCACCACTAAAGCCCATGAGACTTGTAGTTTTTAAAAATGTTTTCATTTTTGATGAGACGCTGAATAAAAGAAGTTTATTTGCCGGCAAACGAAAACCCGCGACTTCCCGTAACACCCGGACTCGGCCCGTATAGTCAAAAGTATACAAAGAAAGTACCCAGGGAGTAAACTCATTTCCCGAACGATTTTTTAAATTATTTTTTCACCACTAAAACGCATGAGACTTGTAGTTTTTAAAAATGTTTTCATTTTTGATGAGACGCTGAATAAAAGAAGTTTAATCGCCGGCAAACGAAAACCTGCGATTTCCTGTAAATCCCGGGCTTTTCCCGTATAGTCGAATGTATACAAAGAAAGTACCAAGGGAGTAAACTCATTTCCCGAACGATTTTTTAAATTATTTTTTCACCACTAAAACGCATGAGACTTGTAGTTTTCAAAAATGTTTTCATTTTTAATGAGACGCCTAATGAAAGAGGTTTAATCGCCGGCAAACGAAAACCTGAGATTTCCCGTAAATCCCAGACTCGGCCCGTATAGTCAAAAGTATACAAAGAAAGTACCCAGGGAGTAAACTCATTTCCCGAACGATTTTTTAAATTATTATTTCACCACTAAAGCCCATGAGACTTGTAGTTTTTAAAAATGTTTTCATTTTTGATGAGACGCTGAATAAAAGAAGTTTATTTGCCGGCAAACGAAAACCCGCGACTTCCCGTAACACCCGGACTCGGCCCGTATAGTCAAAAGTATACAAAGAAAGTACCCAGGGAGTAAACTCATTTCCCGAACGATTTTTTAAATTATTTTTTCACCACTAAAACGCATGAGACTTGTAGTTTTTAAAAGTGTTTTCATTTTTGATGAGACGCTGAATAAAAGAAGTTTAATCGCCGGCAAACGAAAACCTGCGATTTCCTGTAAATCCCGGGCTTTTCCCGTATAGTCGAATGTATACAAAGAAAGTACCAAGGGAGTAAACTCATTTCCCGAACGATTTTTTAAATTATTTTTTCACCACTAAAACGCATGAGACTTGTAGTTTTTAAAAATGTTTTCATTTTTAATGAGACGCCTAATGAAAGAGGTTTAATCGCCGGCAAACGAAAACCTGAGATTTCCCGTAAATCCCAGACTCGGCCCGTATAGTCAAAAGTATACAAAGAAAGTACCCAGGGAGTAAACTCATTTCCCGAACGATTTTTTAAATTATTATTCCACCACTAAAGCCCATGAGACTTGTAGTTTTTAAAAGTGTTTTCATTTTTGATGAGACGCTGAATAAAAGAAGTTTAATCACCGGCAAACGAAAACCTGCGATTTCCTGTAAATCCCGGGCTTTTCCCGTATAGTCGAATGTATACAAAGAAAGTACCAAGGGAGTAAACTCATTTCCCGAACGATTTTTTAAATTATTTTTTCACCACTAAAACGCATGAGACTTGTAGTTTTCAAAAATGTTTTCATTTTTGATGAGACGCTGAATAAAAGAAGTTTAATCGCCGGCAAACGAAAACCTGCGATTTCCCGTAAACCCTGGACTCGGCCCGTATAGTCAAAAGTATACAAAGAAAGTACCCAGGGAGTAAACCCATTTCCCGAACGATTTTATAAATTATTATTTCACAACAAAAGCCCATGAGACTTGTAGTTTTTAAAAATGTTTTCATTTTTGATGAGACGCTGAATAAAAGAAGTTTAATCGCCGGCAAACGAAAACCCGCTATTTCCCGTAAACCCTGGACTCGGCCCGTATAGTCAAAAGTATACAAAAAAAGTACCCAGGGAGTAAACTCATTTCCCGAACGATTTTTTAAATTATTATTTCACCACTAAAGCCCATGAGACTTGTAGTTTTTAAAAATGTTTTCATTTTTGATGAGACGCTGAATAAAAGAAGTTTATTTGCCGGCAAACGAAAACCCGCGACTTCCCGTAACACCCGGACTCGGCCCGTATAGTCAAAAGTATACAAAGAAAGTACCCAGGGAGTAAACTCATTTCCCGAACGATTTTTTAAATTATTTTTTCACCACTAAAACGCATGAGACTTGTAGTTTTTAAAAATGTTTTCATTTTTGATGAGACGCTGAATAAAAGAAGTTTAATCGCCGGCAAACGAAAACCTGCGATTTCCTGTAAATCCCGGGCTTTTCCCGTATAGTCGAATGTATACAAAGAAAGTACCAAGGGAGTAAACTCATTTCCCGAACGATTTTTTAAATTATTTTTTCACCACTAAAACGCATGAGACTTGTAGTTTTCAAAAATGTTTTCATTTTTAATGAGACGCCTAATGAAAGAGGTTTAATCGCCGGCAAACGAAAACCTGAGATTTCCCGTAAATCCCAGACTCGGCCCGTATAGTCAAAAGTATACAAAGAAAGTACCCAGGGAGTAAACTCATTTCCCGAACGATTTTTTAAATTATTATTTCACCACTAAAGCCCATGAGACTTGTAGTTTTTAAAAATGTTTTCATTTTTGATGAGACGCTGAATAAAAGAAGTTTATTTGCCGGCAAACGAAAACCCGCGACTTCCCGTAACACCCGGACTCGGCCCGTATAGTCAAAAGTATACAAAGAAAGTACCCAGGGAGTAAACTCATTTCCCGAACGATTTTTTAAATTATTTTTTCACCACTAAAACGCATGAGACTTGTAGTTTTTAAAAATGTTTTCATTTTTGATGAGACGCTGAATAAAAGAAGTTTAATCGCCGGCAAACGAAAACCTGCGATTTCCTGTAAATCCCGGGCTTTTCCCGTATAGTCGAATGTATACAAAGAAAGTACCAAGGGAGTAAACTCATTTCCCGAACGATTTTTTAAATTATTTTTTCACCACTAAAACGCATGAGACTTGTAGTTTTTAAAAAGGTTTTCATTTTTAATGAGACGCCTAATGAAAGAGGTTTAATCGCCGGCAAACGAAAACCTGAGATTTCCCGTAAATCCCAGACTCGGCCCGTATAGTCAAAAGTATACAAAGAAAGTACCCAGGGAGTAAACTCATTTCCCGAACGATTTTTTAAATTATTATTCCACCACTAAAGCCCATGAGACTTGTAGTTTTTAAAAGTGTTTTCATTTTTGATGAGACGCTGAATAAAAGAAGTTTAATCACCGGCAAACGAAAACCTGCGATTTCCCGTAAATCCCAGACTCAGCCTCTAAGGTCAAAAGTATACAAAAAAGTACCCAGGGAGTAAACTCATTTCCCGAACGATTTTTTAAATTATTATTTCACCATTAAAGCCCATGAGACTTGTAGTTTTTAAAAATGTTTTCATTTTTGATGAGACGCTGAATAAAAGAAGTTTAATCGCCGGCAAACGAAAACCCGCGACTTCCCGTAACTCCCGGACTCGGCCCGTATAGTCAAAAGTATAAAAAGAAAGTACCAAGGGAGTAAACTCATTTCCCGAACGATTGTTCAAATTATTTCTGCACCACTAGAACGAAGAGACTTGTAGTTTTCCAAAATGTTTTCATTTTTAATGAGACGCTTAATGAAAGAGGTTTAATCGCCGGCAAACGAAAACCCGCGATTTCCTGTAAATCCCGGGCTTTTCCCGTATAGTCGAATGTATACAAAGAAAGTACCCTGTGAGTAAACTCATTTCCAGAACGATTTTGTAAATTATCTTTTCACCACTAAATCGCATGAGACTTGTAGTTTTCAAAAATGTATTCATTTTTGATGAGACGCTGAATAAAAAAAGTTTAATCGCCGGCAAACGAAAACCTGAGATTTCCCGTAAATTCCAGACTCGGCCCGTATAGTCAAAAGTATACAAAGAAAGTACCCTGTGATAAACTCATTTCCAGAACGATTTTTTAAATTATCTTTTTACCACTAAATTGCATGAGACTTGTAGTTTTCAAAAATGTATTCAGTTTTGATGAGACGCTGAATAAAAGAAGTTTAATCGCCGGTAAACGAAAACCTGAGATTTCCCGTAAATCCCAGACTCGGCCCGTATAGTCAAAAGTATACAAAGAAAGTACCCAGGGAGTAAACTCATTTCCCGAACGATTTTTAAATTATTATTTCACCACTAAAGCCCATGAGACTTGTAGTTTTCAAAAATGTTTTCATTTTTAATTAGACGCTTAATGAAAGAGGTTTAATCGCCGGCAAACGAAAACCCGCAATTTCCTGTAAATCCCGGGCTTTTCCCGTATAGTCGAATGTATACAAAGAAAGTACCCTGTGAGTAAACTCATTTCCAGAACGATTTTGTAAGTTATCTTTTCACCACTAAATCGCATGAGACTTGTAATATTCAAAAATGTATTCATTTTTGATGAGACGCTGAATAAAAAAAGTTTAATCGCCGGCAAACGAAAACCTGAGATTTCCCGTAAATCCCAGACTCGGCCCGTATAGTCAAAAGTATACAAAAAAGTACCCAGGGAGTAAACTCATTTCCCGAACGATTTTTTAAATTATTATTTCACCACTAAAGCCCATGAGACTTGTAGTTTTTAAAAATGTTTTCATTTTTGATGAGACGCTGAATAAAAGAAGTTTAATCGCCGGCAAACGAAAACCCGCGACTTCCCGTAACTCCCGGACTCGGCCTGTATAGTCAAAAGTATAAAAAGAAAGTACCTAGGGAGTAAACTCATTTCCCGAACGATTTTTCAAATTATTTCTGCACCACTAGAACGAAGAGACTTGTAGTTTTCCAAAATGTTTTCATTTTTAATGAGACGCTTAATGAAAGAGGTTTAATCGCCGGCAAACGAAAACCCGCGATTTCCCGTAAATCCCGGGCTTGTCCCGTATAGTCGAATGTATACAAAGAAAGTACCCTGTGATAAACTCATTTCCAGAACGATTTTTTAAATTATCTTTTCACCACTAAATTGCATGAGACTTGTAGTTTTCAAAAATGTATTCAGTTTTGATGAGACGCTGAATAAAAGAAGTTTAATCGCCGGTAAACGAAAACCTGAGATTTCCCGTAAATCCCAGACTCGGCCCGTATAGTCAAAAGTATACAAAGAAAGTACCCAGGAAGTAAACTCATTTCCCGAACGATTTTTAAATTATTATTTCACCACTAAAACCCATGAGACTTGTAGTTTTCAAAAATGTTTTCATTTTTAATTAGACGCTTAATGAAAGAGGTTTAATCGCCGGCAAACGAAAACCCGCAATTTCCTGTAAATCCCGGGCTTTTCCCGTATAGTCGAATGTATACAAAGAAAGTACCCTGTGAGTAAACTCATTTCCAGAACGATTTTGTAAGTTATCTTTTCACCACTAAATCGCATGAGACTTGTAATATTCAAAAATGTATTCATTTTTGATGAGACGCTGAATAAAAAAAGTTTAATCGCCGGCAAACGAAAACCTGAGATTTCCCGTAAATCCCAGACTCGGCCCGTATAGTCAAAAGTATACAAAAAAGTACCCAGGGAGTAAACTCATTTCCCGAACGATTTTTTAAATTATTATTTCACCACTAAAGCCCATGAGACTTGTAGTTTTTAAAAATGTTTTCATTTTTGATGAGACGCTGAATAAAAGAAGTTTAATCGCCGGCAAACGAAAACCCGCGACTTCCCGTAACTCCCGGACTCGGCCTGTATAGTCAAAAGTATAAAAAGAAAGTACCTAGGGAGTAAACTCATTTCCCGAACGATTTTTCAAATTATTTCTGCACCACTAGAACGAAGAGACTTGTAGTTTTCCAAAATGTTTTCATTTTTAATGAGACGCTTAATGAAAGAGGTTTAATCGCCGGCAAACGAAAACCCGCGATTTCCCGTAAATCCCGGGCTTGTCCCGTATAGTCGAATGTATACAAAGAAAGTACCCTGTGATAAACTCATTTCCAGAACGATTTTTTAAATTATCTTTTCACCACTAAATTGCATGAGACTTGTAGTTTTCAAAAATGTATTCAGTTTTGATGAGACGCTGAATAAAAGAAGTTTAATCGCCGGTAAACGAAAACCTGAGATTTCCCGTAAATCCCAGACTCGGCCCGTATAGTCAAAAGTATACAAAGAAAGTACCCAGGAAGTAAACTCATTTCCCGAACGATTTTTAAATTATTATTTCACCACTAAAACCCATGAGACTTGTAGTTTTCAAAAATGTTTTCATTTTTAATTAGACGCTTAATGAAAGAGGTTTAATCGCCGGCAAACGAAAACCCGCAATTTCCTGTAAATCCCGGGCTTTTCCCGTATAGTCGAATGTATACAAAGAAAGTACCCTGTGAGTAAACTCATTTCCAGAACGATTTTGTAAATTATCTTTTCACCACTAAATCGCATGAGACTTGTAATATTCAAAAATGTATTCATTTTTGATGAGACGCTGAATAAAAAAAGTTTAATCGCCGGCGAACGAAAACCTGAGATTTCCCGTAAATCCCAGACTCGGCCCGTATAGTCAAAAGTATACAAAAAACTACCCAGGGAGTAAACTCATTTCCCGAACGATTTTTTAAATTATTATTTCACCACTAAAGCCCATGAGACTTGTAGTTTTTAAAAATGTTTTCATTTTTGATGAGACGCTGAATAAAAGAAGTTTAATCGCCGGCAAACGAAAACCCGCGACTTCCCGTAACTCCCGGACTCGGCCCGTATAGTCAAAAGTATAAAAAGAAAGTACCTAGGGAGTAAACTCATTTCCCGAACGATTTTTCAAATTATTTCTGCACCACTAGAACGAAGAGACTTGTAGTTTTCCAAAATGTTTTCATTTTTAATGAGACGCTTAATGAAAGAGGTTTAATCGCCGGCAAACGAAAACCCGCGATTTCCCGTAAATCCCGGGCTTGTCCCGTATAGTCGAATGTATACAAAGAAAGTACCCTGTGAGTAAACTCATTTCCAGAACGATTTTTTAAATTATCTTTTCACCACTAAATCGCATGAGACTTGTAGTTTTCAAAAATGTTTTTATTTTTGATGAGACGCTGAATAAAAGAAGTTTAATCGCCGGCAAACGAAAACCTGCGATTTCCCGTAAATCCCAGACTCGGCCCGTATAGTCAAAAGTATACAAAGAAAGTACCCAGGGAGTAAACTCATTTCCCGAACGATTTTTTAAATTACTTTTTCACCACTAAAACGCATGAGACTTGTAGTTTTCAAAAATGTTTTCATTATTGATGAGACGCTGAATAAAAGAAGTTTAATCGCCGGCAAACGAAAACCCGCCATATCCCGTAAACCCCGGACTCGGCCCGTATAGTCGAATGTATACAAAGAAAGTACCCTGTGATAAACTCATTTCCAGAACGATTTTTTAAATTATCTTTTCACCACTAAATTGCATGAGACTTGTAGTTTTCAAAAATGTATTCAGTTTTGATGAGACGCTGAATAAAAGAAGTTTAATCGCCGGTAAACGAAAACCTGAGATTTCCCGTAAATCCCAGACTCGGCCCGTATAGTCAAAAGTATACAAAGAAAGTACCCAGGGAGTAAACTCATTTCCCGAACGATTTTGTAAATTATTATTTCACCACTAAAGCCCATGAGACTTGTAGTTTTCAAAAATGTTTTCATTTTTAATGAGACGCTTAATGAAAGAGGTTTAATCGCCGGCAAACGAAAACCCGCGATTTCCTGTAAATCCCAGACTTTTTCCGGATAGTCGAATGTATACAAAGAAAGTACCCTGTGAGTAAACTCATTTCCAGAACGATTTTGTAAATTATCTTTTCACCACTAAATCGCATGAGACTTGTAGTTTTCAAAAATGTATTCATTTTTGATGAGACGCTGAATAAAAAAAGTTTAATCGCCGGCAAACGAAAACCTGAGATTTCCCGTAAATCCCAGACTCGGCCCGTATAGTCAAAAGTATACAAAGAAAGTACCCTGTGATAAACTCATTTCCAGAACGATTTTTTAAATTATCTTTTCACCACTAAATTGCATGAGACTTGTAGTTTTCAAAAATGTTTTCATTTTTAATGAGACGCCTAATGAAAGAGGTTTAATCGCCGGCAAACGAAAACCCGCGATTTCCTGTAAATCCCGGGCTTTTCCCGTATAGTCGAATGTATACAAAGAAAGTACCCTGTGAGTAAACTCATTTCCAGAACGATTTTGTAAATTATCTTTTCACCACTAAATCGCATGAGACTTGTAGTTTTCAAAAATGTATTCATTTTTGATGAGACGCTGAATAAAAAAAGTTTAATCGCCGGCAAACGAAAACCTGAGATTTCCCGTAAATCCCAGACTCGGCCCGTATAGTCAAAAGTATACAAAAAAAAACCCAGGGAGTAAACTCATTTCCCGAACGATTTTTTAAATTATTATTTCACCACTAAAGCCCATGAGACTTGTAGTTTTTAAATATGTTTTCATTTTTGATGAGACGCTGAATAAAAGAAGTTTAATCGCCGGCAAACGAAAACCCGCGACTTCCCGTAACTCCCGAACTCGGCCCGTATAGTCAAAAGTATAAAAAGAAAGTACCTAGGGAGTAAACTCATTTCCCGAACGATTTTTCAAATTATTTCTGCACCACTAGAACGAAGAGACTTGTAGCTTTCCAAAATGTTTTCATTTTTAATGAGACGCTTAATGAAAGAGGTATAATCGCCGGCAAACGAAAACCCGCTATTTCCCGTAAATCCCGGGCTTGTCCCGTATAGTCGAATGTATACAAAGAAAGTACCCTGTGAGTAAACTCATTTCCAGAACGATTTTTTAAATTATCTTTTCACCACTAAATCGCATGAGACTTGTAGTTTTCAAAAATGTTTTTATTTTTGATGAGACGCTGAATAAAAGAAGTTTAATCGCCGGTAAACGAAAACCTGAGATTTCCCGTAAATCCCAGACTCGGCCCGTATAGTCAAAAGTATACAAAGAAAGTACCCAGGGAGTAAACTCATTTCCCGAACGATTTTGTAAATTTTTATTTCACCACTAAAGCCCATGAGACTTGTAGTTTTCAAAAATGTTTTCATTTTTAATGAGACGCTTAATGAAAGAGGTTTAATCGCCGGCAAACGAAAACCCGCGATTTCCTGTAAATCCCAGACTTTTTCCGGATAGTCGAATGTATACAAAGAAAGTACCCTGTGAGTAAACTCATTTCCAGAACGATTTTGTAAATTATCTTTTCACCACTAAATCGCATGAGACTTGTAGTTTTCAAAAATGTATTCATTTTTGATGAGACGCTGAATAAAAAAAGTTTAATCGCCGGCAAACGAAAACCTGAGATTTCCCGTAAATCCCAGACTCGGCCCGTCTAGTCAAAAGTATACAAAGAAAGTACCCTGTGATAAACTCATTTCCAGAACGATTTTTTAAATTATCTTTTCACCACTAAATTGCATGAGACTTGTAGTTTTCAAAAATGTATTCAGTTTTGATGAGACGCTGAATAAAAAAAGTTTAATCGCCGGCAAACGAAAACCCGCGACTTCCCGTAACTCCCGAACTCGGCCCGTATAGTCAAAAGTATAAAAAGAAAGTACCTAGGGAGTAAACTCATTTCCCGAACGATTTTTCAAATTATTTCTGCACCACTAGAACGAAGAGACTTGTAGCTTTCCAAAATGTTTTCATTTTTAATGAGACGCTTAATGAAAGAGGTTTAATCGCCGGCAAACGAAAACCCGCGATTTCCCGTAAATCCCGGGCTTGTCCCGTATAGTCGAATGTATACAAAGAAAGTACCCTGTGAGTAAACTCATTTCCAGAACGATTTTTTAAATTATCTTTTCACCACTAAATCGCATGAGACTTGTAGTTTTCAAAAATGTTTTTATTTTTGATGAGACGCTGAATAAAAGAAGTTTAATCGCCGGCAAACGAAAACCTGCGATTTCCCGTAAATCCCAGACTCGGCCCGTATAGTCAAAAGTATACAAAGAAAGTACCCAGGGAGTAAACTCATTTCCCGAACGATTTTTTAAATTACTTTTTCACCACTAAAACGCATGAGACTTGTAGTTTTCAAAAATGTTTTCATTTTTGATGAGACGCTTTATAAAAGAAGTTTAATCGCCGGCAAACGAAAACCCGCCATATCCCGTAAACCCCGGACTCGGCCCGTATAGTCAAAATAGTACAAAGAAAGTACCCAGGGAGTAAACTTATTTCCCGAACGATTTTTTAAATTACTTTTTCACCACTAAAACGCATGAGACTTGTAGTTTTTAAAAATGTTTTCATTTTTGATGAGACGCTGAATAAAAAAAGTTTAATCGCCGGCAAACGAAAACCTGAGATTTCCCGTAAATCCCAGACTCGGCCCGTATAGTCAAAAGTATACAAAAAAGTACCCAGGGAGTAAACTCATTTCCCGAACGATTTTTTAAATTATTATTTCACCACTAAAGCCCATGAGACTTGTAGTTTTTAAAAATGTTTTCATTTTTGATGAGACGCTGAATAAAAGAAGTTTAATCGCCGGCAAACGAAAACCCGCGACTTCCCGTAACTCCCGAACTCGGCCCGTATAGTCAAAAGTATAAAAAGAAAGTACCTAGGGAGTAAACTCATTTCCAGAACGATTTTTTAAATTATCTTTTCACCACTAAATCGCATGAGACTTGTAGTTTTCAAAAATGTTTTTATTTTTGATGAGACGCTGAATAAAAGAAGTTTAATCGCCGGCAAACGAAAACCTGCGATTTCCCGTAAATCCCAGACTCGGCCCGTATAGTCAAAAGTATACAAAGAAAGTACCCAGGGAGTAAACTCATTTCCCGAACGATTTTTTAAATTACTTTTTCACCACTAAAACGCATGAGACTTGTAGTTTTCAAAAATGTTTTCATTATTGATGAGACGCTGAATAAAAGAAGTTTAATCGCCGGCAAACGAAAACCCGCCATATCCCGTAAACCCCGGACTCGGCCCGTATAGTCGAATGTATACAAAGAAAGTACCCTGTAATAAACTCATTTCCAGAACGATTTTTTAAATTATCTTTTCACCACTAAATTGCATGAGACTTGTAGTTTTCAAAAATGTATTCAGTTTTGATGAGACGCTGAATAAAAGAAGTTTAATCGCCGGTAAACGAAAACCTGAGATTTCCCGTAAATCCCAGACTCGGCCCGTATAGTCAAAAGTATACAAAGAAAGTACCCAGGGAGTAAACTCATTTCCCGAACGATTTTGTAAATTATTATTTCACCACTAAAGCCCATGAGACTTGTAGTTTTCAAAAATGTTTTCGTTTTTAATGAGACGCTTAATGAAAGAGGTTTAATCGCCGGCAAACGAAAACCCGCGATTTCCTGTAAATCCCAGACTTTTTCCGGATAGTCGAATGTATACAAAGAAAGTACCCTGTGAGTAAACTCATTTCCAGAACGATTTTGTAAATTATCTTTTCACCACTAAATCGCATGAGACTTGTAGTTTTCAAAAATGTATTCATTTTTGATGAGACGCTGAATAAAAAAAGTTTAATCGCCGGCAAACGAAAACCTGAGATTTCCCGTAAATCCCAGACTCGGCCCGTATAGTCAAAAGTATACAAAGAAAGTACCCTGTGATAAACTCATTTCCAGAACGATTTTTTAAATTATCTTTTCACCACTAAATTGCATGAGACTTGTAGTTTTCAAAAATGTTTTCATTTTTAATGAGACGCCTAATGAAAGAGGTTTAATCGCCGGCAAACGAAAACCCGCGATTTCCTGTAAATCCCGGGCTTTTCCCGTATAGTCGAATGTATACAAAGAAAGTACCCTGTGAGTAAACTCATTTCCAGAACGATTTTGTAAATTATCTTTTCACCACTAAATCGCATGAGACTTGTAGTTTTCAAAAATGTATTCATTTTTGATGAGACGCTGAATAAAAAAAGTTTAATCGCCGGCAAACGAAAACCTGAGATTTCCCGTAAATCCCAGACTCGGCCCGTATAGTCAAAAGTATACAAAAAAAAACCCAGGGAGTAAACTCATTTCCCGAACGAATTTTTAAATTATTATTTCACCACTAAAGCCCATGAGACTTGTAGTTTTTAAAAATGTTTTCATTTTTGATGAGACGCTGAATAAAAGAAGTTTAATCGCCGGCAAACGAAAACCCGCGACTTCCCGTAACTCCCGAACTCGGCCCGTATAGTCAAAAGTATAAAAAGAAAGTACCTAGGGAGTAAACTCATTTCCCGAACGATTTTTCAAATTATTTCTGCACCACTAGAACGAAGAGACTTGTAGCTTTCCAAAATGTTTTCATTTTTAATGAGACGCTTAATGAAAGAGGTATAATCGCCGGCAAACGAAAACCCGCTATTTCCCGTAAATCCCGGGCTTGTCCCGTATAGTCGAATGTATACAAAGAAAGTACCCTGTGAGTAAACTCATTTCCAGAACGATTTTGTAAATTATCTTTTCACCACTAGATCGCATGAGACTTGTAGTTTTCAAAAATGTATTCATTTTTGATGAGACGCTGAATAAAAAAAGTTTAATCGCCGGCAAACGAAAACCTGAGATTTCCCGTAAATCCCAGACTCGGCCCGTATAGTCAAAAGTATACAAAGAAAGTACCCAGGGAGTAAACTCATTTCCCGAACGATTTTGTAAATTATTATTTCACCACTAAAGCCCATGAGACTTGTAGTTTTCAAAAATGTTTTCATTTTTAATGAGACGCTTAATGAAAGAGGTTTAATCGCCGCCAAACGAAAACCCGCGATTTCCTGTAAATCCCAGACTTTTTCCGGATAGTCGAATGTATACAAAGAAAGTACCCTGTGAGTAAACTCATTTCCAGAACGATTTTGTAAATTATCTTTTCACCACTAAATCGCATGAGACTTGTAGTTTTCAAAAATGTATTCATTTTTGATGAGACGCTGAATAAAAAAAGTTTAATCGCCGGCAAACGAAAACCTGAGATTTCCCGTAAATCCCAGACTCGGCCCGTCTAGTCAAAAGTATACAAAGAAAGTACCCTGTGATAAACTCATTTCCAGAACGATTTTTTAAATTATCTTTTCACCACTAAATTGCATGAGACTTGTAGTTTTCAAAAATGTATTCAGTTTTGATGAGACGCTGAATAAAAAAAGTTTAATCGCCGGCAAACGAAAACCCGCGACTTCCCGTAACTTCTGAACTCGGCCCGTATAGTCAAAAGTATAAAAAGAAAGTACCTAGGGAGTAAACTCATTTCCCGAACGATTTTTCAAATTATTTCTGAACCACTAGAACGAAGAGAATTGTAGCTTTCCAAAATGTTTTCATTTTTAATGAGACGCTTAATGAAAGAGGTTTAATCGCCGGCAAACGAAAACCCGCGATTTCCCGTAAATCCCGGGCTTGTCCCGTATAGTCGAATGTATACAAAGAAAGTACCCTGTGAGTAAACTCATTTCCAGAACGATTTTTTAAATTATCTTTTCACCACTAAATCGCATGAGACTTGTAGTTTTCAAAAATGTTTTTATTTTTGATGAGACGCTGAATAAAAGAAGTTTAATCGCCGGCAAACGAAAACCTGCGATTTCCCGTAAATCCCAGACTCGGCCCGTATAGTCAAAAGTATACAAAGAAAGTACCCAGGGAGTAAACTCATTTCCCGACCGATTTTTTAAATTACTTTTTCACCACTAAAACGCATGAGACTTGTAGTTTTCAAAAATGTTTTCATTTTTGATGAGACGCTTTATAAAAGAAGTTTAATCGCCGGCAAACGAAAACCCGCCATATCCCGTAAACCCCGGACTCGGCCCGTATAGTCAAAATAGTACAAAGAAAGTACCCAGGGAGTAAACTTATTTCCCGAACGATTTTTTAAATTACTTTTTCACCACTAAAACGCATGAGACTTGTAGTTTTTAAAAATGTTTTCATTTTTGATGAGACGCTGAATAAAAAAAGTTTAATCGCCGGCAAACGAAAACCTGAGATTTCCCGTAAATCCCAGACTCGGCCCGTAAAGTCAAAAGTATACAAAAAAGTACCCAGGGAGTAAACTCATTTCCCGAACGATTTTTTAAATTATTATTTCACCACTAAAGCCCATGAGACTTGTAGTTTTTAAAAATGTTTTCATTTTTGATGAGACGCTGAATAAAAGAAGTTTAATCGCCGGCAAACGAAAACCCGCGACTTCCCGTAACTCCCGAACTCGGCCCGTATAGTCAAAAGTATAAAAAGAAAGTACCTAGGGAGTAAACTCATTTCCCGAACGATTTTTCAAATTATTTCTGCACCACTAGAACGAAAAGACTTGTAGCTTTCCAAAATGTTTTCATTTTTAATGAGACGCTTAATGAAAGAGGTTTAATCGCCGGCAAACGAAAACCCGCGATTTCCCGTAAATCCCGGGCTTGTCCCGTATAGTCGAATGTATACAAAGAAAGTACCCTGTGAGTAAACTCATTTCCAGAACGATTTTTTAAATTATCTTTTCACCACTAAATCGCATGAGACTTGTAGTTTTCAAAAATGTTTTTATTTTTGATGAGACGCTGAATAAAAGAAGTTTAATCGCCGGTAAACGAAAACCTGAGATTTCCCGTAAATCCCAGACTCGGCCCGTATAGTCAAAAGTATACAAAGAAAGTACCCAGGGAGTAAACTCATTTCCCGAACGATTTTGTAAATTATTATTTCACCACTAAAGCCCATGAGACTTGTAGTTTTCAAAAATGTTTTCATTTTTAATGAGACGCTTAATGAAAGAGGTTTAATCGCCGGCAAACGAAAACCCGCGATTTCCTGTAAATCCCAGACTTTTTCCGGATAGTCGAATGTATACAAAGAAAGTACCCTGTGAGTAAACTCATTTCCAGAACGATTTTGTAAATTATCTTTTCACCACTAAATCGCATGAGACTTGTAGTTTTCAAAAATGTATTCATTTTTGATGAGACGCTGAATAAAAAAAGTTTAATCGCCGGCAAACGAAAACCTGAGATTTCCCGTAAATCCCAGACTCGGCCCGTCCAGTCAAAAGTATACAAAGAAAGTACCCTGTGATAAACTCATTTCCAGAACGATTTTTTAAATTATCTTTTCACCACTAAATTGCATGAGACTTGTAGTTTTCAAAAATATATTCAGTTTTGATGAGACGCTGAATAAAAGAAGTTTAATCGCCGGTAAACGAAAACCTGAGATTTCCCGTAAATCCCAGACTCGGCCCGTATAGTCAAAAGTATACAAAGAAAGTACCCAGGGAGTAAACTCATTTCCCGAACGATTTTTCAAATTAATATTTCACCACTAAAGCCCATGAGACTTGTAGTTTTCAAAAATGTTTTCATTTTTAATGAGACGCCTAATGAAAGAGGTTTAATCGCCGGCAAACGAAAACCCGCGATTTCCTGTAAATCCCGGGCTTTTCCCGTATAGTCGAATGTATACAAAGAAAGTACCCTGTGAGTAAACTCATTTCCAGAACGATTTTGTAAATTATCTTTTCACCACTAAATCGCATGAGACTTGTAGTTTTCAAAAATGTATTCATTTTTGATGAGACGCTGAATAAAAAAAGTTTAATCGCCGGCAAACGAAAACCTGAGATTTCCCGTAAATCCCAGACTCGGCCCGTATAGTCAAAAGTATACAAAAAAGTACCCAGGGAGTAAACTCATTTCCCGAACGATTTTTTAAATTATTATTTCACCACTAAAGCCCATGAGACTTGTAGTTTTTAAAAATGTTTTCATTTTTGATGAGACGCTGAATAAAAGAAGTTTAATCGCCGGCAAACGAAAACCCGCGACTTCCCGTAACTCCCGAACTCGGCCCGTATAGTCAAAAGTATAAAAAGAAAGTACCTAGGGAGTAAACTCATTTCCCGAACGATTTTTCAAATTATTTCTGCACCACTAGAACGAAGAGACTTGTAGCTTTCCAAAATGTTTTCATTTTTAATGAGACGCTTAATGAAAGAGGTTTAATCGCCGGCAAACGAAAACCCGCGATTTCCCGTAAATCCCGGGCTTGTCCCGTATAGTCGAATGTATACAAAGAAAGTACCCTGTGAGTAAACTCATTTCCAGAACGATTTTTTAAATTATCTTTTCACCACTAAATCGCATGAGACTTGTAGTTTTCAAAAATGTTTTTATTTTTGATGAGACGCTGAATAAAAGAAGTTTAATCGCCGGCAAACGAAAACCTGCGATTTCCCGTAAATCCCAGACTCGGCCCGTATAGTCAAAAGTATACAAAGAAAGTACCCAGGGAGTAAACTCATTTCCCGAACGATTTTTTAAATTACTTTTTCACCACTAAAACGCATGAGACTTGTAGTTTTCAAAAATGTTTTCATTTTTGATGAGACGCTGAATAAAAGAAGTTTAATCGCCGGCAAACGAAAACCCGCCATATCCCGTAAACCCCGGACTCGGCCCGTATAGTCAAAATAGTACAAAGAAAGTACCCAGGGAGTAAACTTATTTCCCGAACGATTTTTTAAATTACTTTTTCACCACTAAAACGCATGAGACTTGTAGTTTTTAAAAATGTTTTCATTTTTGATGAGACGCTGAATAAAAGAAGTTTAATCGCCGGCAAACGAAAACCTGCGATTTCCCGTAAATCCCGGACTCGGCCTGTAAAGTCAAAAGTATACAAAAAAAGTACCCAGGGAGTAAACTCATTTCTCGAACGATTTTTCAAATGATTATTTCACCACTAAAGCCCATGAGACTTGTAGTTTTTAAAAATGTTTTCATTTTTGATGAGACGCTGGATAAAAGAAGTTTAATCGCCGGCAAACGAAAACCCGCGACTTCCCGTAACTCCCGAACTCGGCCCGTATAGTCAAAAGTATAAAAAGAAAGTACCTAGGGAGTAAACTCATTTCCCGAACGATTTTTCAAATTATTTCTGCACCACTAAAACGAAAAGACTTGTAGTTTTCAAAAATGTTTTTATTTTTGATGAGACGCTGAATAAAAGAAGTTTAATCGCCGGCAAACGAAAACCTGCGATTTCCCGTAAATCCCAGACTCGGCCCGTATAGTCAAAAGTATACAAAGAAAGTACCCAGGGAGTAAACTCATTTTCCGAACGATTTTTTAAATTACTTTTTCACCACTAAAACGCATGAGACTTGTAGTTTTCAAAAATGTTTTCATTTTTGATGAGACGCTGAATAAAAGAAGTTTAATCGCCGGCAAACGAAAACCCGCGACTTCCCGTAACTCCCGAACTCGGCCCGTATAGTCAAAAGTATAAAAAGAAAGTACCTAGGGAGTAAACTCATTTCCCGAACGATTTTTCAAATTATTTCTGCACCACTAGAACGAAGAGACTTGTAGCTTTCCAAAATGTTTTCATTTTTAATGAGACGCTTAATGAAAGAGGTTTAATCGCCGGCAAACGAAAACCCGCGATTTCCCGTAAATCCCGGGCTTGTCCCGTATAGTCGAATGTATACAAAGAAAGTACCCTGTGAGTAAACTCATTTCCAGAACGATTTTTTAAATTATCTTTTCACCACTAAATCGCATGAGACTTGTAGTTTTCAAAAATGTTTTTATTTTTGATGAGACGCTGAATAAAAGAAGTTTAATCGCCGGCAAACGAAAACCTGCGATTTCCCGTAAATCCCAGACTCGGCCCGTATAGTCAAAAGTATACAAAGAAAGTACCCAGGGAGTAAACTCATTTCCCGAACGATTTTTTAAATTACTTTTTCACCACTAAAACGCATGAGACTTGTAGTTTTCAAAAATGTTTTCATTTTTGATGAGACGCTGAATAAAAGAAGTTTAATCGCCGGCAAACGAAAACCCGCCATATCCCGTAAACCCCGGACTCGGCCCGTATAGTCAAAATAGTACAAAGAAAGTACCCAGGGAGTAAACTCATTTCTCGAACGATTTTTCAAATGATTATTTCACCACTAAAGCCCATGAGACTTGTAGTTTTTAAAAATGTTTTCATTTTTGATGAGACGCTGAATAAAAGAAGTTTAATCGCCGGCAAACGAAAACCCACGACTTCCCGTAACTCCCGAACTCGGCCCGTATAGTCAAAAGTATAAAAAGAAAGTACCTAGGGAGTAAACTCATTTCCCGAACGATTTTTCAAATTATTTCTGCACCACTAGAACGAAGAGACTTGTAGCTTTCCAAAATGTTTTCATTTTTAATGAGACGCTTAATGAAAGAGGTTTAATCGCCGGCAAACGAAAACCCGCGATTTCCCGTAAATCCCGGGCTTGTCCCGTATAGTCGAATGTATACAAAGAAAGTACCCTGTGAGTAAACTCATTTCCAGAACGATTTTTTAAATTATCTTTTCACCACTAAATCGCATGAGACTTGTAGTTTTCAAAAATGTTTTTATTTTTGATGAGACGCTGAATAAAAGAAGTTTAATCGCCGGCAAACGAAAACCTGCGATTTCCCGTAAATCCCAGACTCGGCCCGTATAGTCAAAAGTATACAAAGAAAGTACCCAGGGAGTAAACTCATTTCCCGAACGATTTTTTAAATTACTTTTTCACCACTAAAACGCATGAGACTTGTAGTTTTCAAAAATGTTTTCATTTTTGATGAGACGCTGAATAAAAGAAGTTTAATCGCCGGCAAACGAAAACCCGCCATATCCCGTAAACCCCGGACTCGGCCCGTATAGTCAAAATAGTACAAAGAAAGTACCCAGGGAGTAAACTCATTTCTCGAACGATTTTTCAAATGATTATTTCACCACTAAAGCCCATGAGACTTGTAGTTTTTAAAAATGTTTTCATTTTTGATGAGACGCTGAATAAAAGAAGTTTAATCGCCGGCAAACGAAAACCCACGACTTCCCGTAACTCCCGAACTCGGCCCGTATAGTCAAAAGTATAAAAAGAAAGTACCTAGGGAGTAAACTCATTTCCCGAACGATTTTTCAAATTATTTCTGCACCACTAGAACGAAGAGACTTGTAGCTTTCCAAAATGTTTTCATTTTTAATGGGACGCTTAATGAAAGAGGTTTAATCGCCGGCAAACGAAAACCCGCGATTTCCCGTAAATCCCGGGCTTGTCCCGTATAGTCGAATGTATACAAAGAAAGTACCCTGTGAGTAAACTCATTTCCAGAACGATTTTTTAAATTATCTTTTCACCACTAAATCGCATGAGACTTGTAGTTTTCAAAAATGTTTTTATTTTTGATGAGACGCTGAATAAAAGAAGTTTAATCGCCGGCAAACGAAAACCTGCGATTTCCCGTAAATCCCAGACTCGGCCCGTATAGTCAAAAGTATACAAAGAAAGTACCCAGGGAGTAAACTCATTTCCCGAACGATTTTTTAAATTACTTTTTCACCACTAAAACGCATGAGACTTGTAGTTTTCAAAAATGTTTTCATTTTTGATGAGACGCTGAATAAAAGAAGTTTAATCGCCGGCAAACGAAAACCCGCCATATCCCGTAAACCCCGGACTCGGCCCGTATAGTCAAAATAGTACAAAGAAAGTACCCAGGGAGTAAACTTATTTCCCGAACGATTTTTCAAATTACTTTTTCACCACTAAAACGCATGAGACTTGTAGTTTTTAAAAATGTTTTCATTTTTGATGAGACGCTGAATAAAAGAAGTTTAATCGCCGGCAAACGAAAACCTGCGATTTCCCGTAAATCCCGGACTCGGCCTGTAAAGTCAAAAGTATACAAAAAAAGTACCCAGGGAGTAAACTCATTTCTCGAACGATTTTTCAAATGATTATTTCACCACTAAAGCCCATGAGACTTGTAGTTTTTAAAAATGTTTTCATTTTTGATGAGACGCTGAATAAAAGAAGTTTAATCGCCGGCAAACGAAAACCTGCGACTTCCCGTAACTCCCGGACTCGGCCCGTATAGTCAAAATAGTACAAAGAAAGTACCCAGGGAGTAAACTCATTTCTCGAACGATTTTTCAAATGATTATTTCACCACTAAAGCCCATGAGACTTGTAGTTTTTAAAAATGTTTTCATTTTTGATGAGACGCTGAATAAAAGAAGTTTAATCGCCGGCAAACGAAAACCCACGACTTCCCGTAACTCCCGAACTCGGCCCGTATAGTCAAAAGTATAAAAAGAAAGTACCTAGGGAGTAAACTCATTTCCCGAACGATTTTTCAAATTATTTCTGCACCACTAGAACGAAGAGACTTGTAGCTTTCCAAAATGTTTTCATTTTTAATGGGACGCTTAATGAAAGAGGTTTAATCGCCGGCAAACGAAAACCCGCGATTTCCCGTAAATCCCGGGCTTGTCCCGTATAGTCGAATGTATACAAAGAAAGTACCCTGTGAGTAAACTCATTTCCAGAACGATTTTTTAAATTATCTTTTCACCACTAAATCGCATGAGACTTGTAGTTTTCAAAAATGTTTTTATTTTTGATGAGACGCTGAATAAAAGAAGTTTAATCGCCGGCAAACGAAAACCTGCGATTTCCCGTAAATCCCAGACTCGGCCCGTATAGTCAAAAGTATACAAAGAAAGTACCCAGGGAGTAAACTCATTTCCCGAACGATTTTTTAAATTACTTTTTCACCACTAAAACGCATGAGACTTGTAGTTTTCAAAAATGTTTTCATTTTTGATGAGACGCTGAATAAAAGAAGTTTAATCGCCGGCAAACGAAAACCCGCCATATCCCGTAAACCCCGGACTCGGCCCGTATAGTCAAAATAGTACAAAGAAAGTACCCAGGGAGTAAACTTATTTCCCGAACGATTTTTCAAATTACTTTTTCACCACTAAAACGCATGAGACTTGTAGTTTTTAAAAATGTTTTCATTTTTGATGAGACGCTGAATAAAAGAAGTTTAATCGCCGGCAAACGAAAACCTGCGATTTCCCGTAAATCCCGGACTCGGCCTGTAAAGTCAAAAGTATACAAAAAAAGTACCCAGGGAGTAAACTCATTTCTCGAACGATTTTTCAAATGATTATTTCACCACTAAAGCCCATGAGACTTGTAGTTTTTAAAAATGTTTTCATTTTTGATGAGACGCTGAATAAAAGAAGTTTAATCGCCGGCAAACGAAAACCTGCGACTTCCCGTAACTCCCGGACTCGGCCCGTATAGTCAAAAGTATAAAAAGAAAGTACCCAAGGAGTAAACTGATTTCCCGAACGATTTTTCAAATTATTTCTGCACCACTAGAACGAATGAGACTTGTAGTTTTCAAAAATGTTTTCATTTTTAATGAGACGCTTAATGAAAGAGGTTTAATCGCCGGCAAACGAAAACCCGCGATTTCCCGTAAATCCCGGGCTTGTCCCGTATAGTCGAATGTATACAAAGAAAGTACCCTGTGAGTAAACTTATTTCCCGAACGATTTTTTAAATTACTTTTTCACCACTAAAACGCATGAGACTTGTAGTTTTTAAAAATGTTTTCATTTTTGATGAGACGCTGAATAAAAGAAGTTTAATCGCCGGCAAACGAAAACCCGCGATTTCCCGTAAATCCCGGGCTTGTCCCGTATAGTCGAATGTATACAAAGAAAGTACCCTGTGAGTAAACTCATTTCCAGAACGATTTTTTAAATTATCTTTTCACCACTAAATCGCATGAGACTTGTAGTTTTCAAAAATGTTTTTATTTTTGATGAGACGCTGAATAAAAGAAGTTTAATCGCCGGCAAACGAAAACCCGCCATATCCCGTAAACCCCGGACTCGGCCCGTATAGTCAAAATAGTACAAAGAAAGTACCCAGGGAGTAAACTTATTTCCCGAACGATTTTTTAAATTACTTTTTCACCACTAAAACGCATGAGACTTGTAGTTTTTAAAAATGTTTTCATTTTTGATGAGACGCTGAATAAAGGAAGTTTAATCGCCGGCAAACGAAAACCTGCGATTTCCCGTAAATCCCGGACTCGGCCTGTAAAGTCAAAAGTATACAAAAAAAGTACCCAGGGAGTAAACTCATTTCTCGAACGATTTTTCAAATGATTATTTCACCACTAAAGCCCATGAGACTTGTAGTTTTTAAAAATGTTTTCATTTTTGATGAGACGCTGAATAAAAGAAGTTTAATCGCCGGCAAACGAAAACCTGCGACTTCCCGTAACTCCAGGACTCGGTCGGTATAGTCAAAAGTGCAAAAAGAAAGTACCCAGGGAGTAAACTCATTTCCCGAACGATTTTTCAAATTACTTTTTCACCACTAAAACGCATGAGACTTGTAGTTTTCAAAAATGTTTTCATTTTTGATGAGACGCTGAATAAAAGAAGTTTAATCGCCGGCAAACGAAAACCTGCGATTTCCCGTAAATCCCGGACTCGGCCTGTAAAGGCAAAGGTATACAAAAAAAGTACCCAGGGAGTAAACTCAATTCCCGAACGATTTTTTAAATTATTATTTCACCACTAAAGCCCATGAGACTTGTAGTTTTTAAAAATGTTTTCATTTTTGATGAGACGCTTAATGAAAGAGGTTTAATCGCCGGCAAACGAAAACCCGCGATTTCCCTTAAATCCCGGGCTTGTCCCGTATAGTCGAATGTATACAAAGAAAGTACCCTGTGAGTAAACTCATTTCCAGAACGATTTTTTAAATTATCTTTTCACCACTAAATCGCATGAGACTTGTAGTTTTCAAAAATGTATTCATTTTTGATGAGACGCTGAATAAAAGAGGTTTAATCGCCGGCAAACAAAAACCTGAGATTTCCCGTAAATCCCAGACTCGGCCCGTATAGTCAAAAGTATACAAAGAAAGTACCCAGGGAGTAAACTCATTTCCCGAACGATTTTTTAAATTATTATTTCACCACTAAAGCCCATGGGACTTGTAGTTTTTAAAAATGTTTTCATTTTTGATGAGACGCTGAATAAATGGAGTTTAATCGCCGGCAAACGAAAACCCGCCATTTCCCGTAAACCCCGGACTCGGCCCGTATAGTCACAAGTATACAAAGAAAATACCCGGGGAGTAAACTCATTTCCCGAACGATTTTTTAAATTACTTTTTCACCACTAAAACGCATGAGACTTGTAGTTTTCAAAAATGTTTTCATTTTTGATAAGACGCTGAATAAAAGAAGTTTAATCGCCGGCAAACGAAAACCTGCGATTTCCCGTAACTCCCGGACTCGCCCCGTATAGTCAAAAGTATAAAAAGAAAGTACCCAAGGAGTAAACTGATTTCCCGAACGATTTTTTAAATTATTATTTCACCACTAAAGCCCATGAGACTTGTAGTTTTTAAAAATGTTTTCATTTTTGATGAGACGCTGAATAAAAGAAGTTTAATCGCCGGCAAACGAAAACCCGCGACTTCCCGTAACTCCCGGACTCGGCCCGTATAGTCAAAAGTATAAAAATAAAGTACCCAAGGAGTAAACTGATTTCCCGAACGATTTTTCAAATTATTTCTGCACCACTAGAACGAATGAGACTTGTAGTTTTCAAAAATGTTTTCATTTTTAATGAGACGCTTAATGAAAGAGGTTTAATCGCCGGCAAACGAAAACCCGCGATTTCCCGTAATCCCCGGGCTTGTCCCGTATAGTCGAATGTATACAAAGAAAGTACCCTGTGAGTAAACTCATTTCCAGAACGATTTTTTAAATTATCTTTTCACCACTAAATCGCATGAGACTTGTAGTTTTCAAAAATGTATTTATTTTTGATGAGACGCTGAATAAAAGAGGTTTAATCGCCGGCAAACGAAAACCTGAGATTTCCCGTAAATCCCAGACTCGGCCCGTATAGTCAAAAGTATACAAAGAAAGTACCCAGGGAGTATACTCATTTCCCGAACGATTTTTTAAATTATTATTTCACCACTAAAGCCCATGAGACTTGTAGTTTTTAAAAATGTTTTCATTTTTGATGAGACGCTGAATAAATGGAGTTTAATCGCCGGCAAACGAAAACCCGCCATTTCCCGTAAACCCCGGACTCGGCCCGTATAGTCAAAAGTATAAAAAGAAAATACCCGGGGAGTAAACTCATTTCCCGAACGATTTTTTAAATTACTTTTTCACCACTAAAACGCATGAGACTTGTAGTTTTCAAAATTGTTTTCATTTTTGATGAGACGCTGAAGAAAAGAAGTTTAATCGCCAGCAAACAAAACCTGCGATTTCCCGTATATCCCGGACTCGGCCTGTAAAGTCAAAAGTATACAAAAAAAGTACCCAGGCAGTAAACTCATTTCCTGAACGATTTTTTAAATTATTATTTCACCACTAAAGTCCATGAGACTTGTAGTTTTTAAAAATGTTTTCATTTTTGATGATACGCTGAATAAAAGAAGTTTAATCGCCGGCAAACGAAAACCCGCGAATTCCCGTAACTCCCGGACTCGGCCCGTATAGTCAAAAGTATACAAAGAAAGTACCCAGGGAGTAGACTCATTTCCCGAACGATTTTTCAAATTATTTCTGCACCACTAGAACGAATGAGACTTGTAGTTTTCAAAAATGTTTTCATTTTTAATGAGACGCTTAATGAAAGAGGTTTAATTGCCGGCAAACGAAAACCCGCGATTTCCCGTAAATCCCGGGCTTGTCCCGTATAGTCGAATGTATACAAAGAAAGTACCCTGTGAGTAAACTCATTTCCAGAACGATTTTTTAAATTATTATTTCACCACTAAAGCCCATGAGACTTGTAGTTTTTAAAAATGTTTTCATTTTTGATGAGACGCTGAATAAAAGAAGTTTAATCGCCGGCAAACGAAAACCCGCGACTTTCTGTAACTCCCGGACTCGGCCCGTATAGTCAAAAGTATAAAAAGAAAGTACCCAAGGAGTAAACTGATTTCCCGAACGATTTTTCAAATTATTTCTGCACCACTAGAACGAATGAGACTTGTAGTTTTCAAAAATGTTTTCATTTTTAATAAGACGCTTGTTGAAAGAGGTTTTATTGCCGGCAAACGAAAACCCGCGATTTCCCGTAAATCCCAGGCTTGTCCCGTATAGTCGAATGTATGCAAAGAAAGTACCCTGTGAGTAAACTCACTTCCAGAACGATTTTTTAAATTATCTTTTCACCACTAAATCGCATGAGACTTGTAGTTTTCAAAAATTTATTCATTTTTGATGAGACGCTGAATAAAAGAAGTTTAATCGCCGGCAAACGAAAACCTGAGATTTCCCGTAAATCCCAGACTCGGCCCGTATAGTCAAAAGTATACAAAGAAAGTACCCAGGGAGTAAACTCATTTCCCGAACGATTTTTTAAATTATTATTTCACCACTAAAGCCCATGAGACTTGTAGTTTTTAAAAATGTTTTCATTTTTGATGAGACGCTGAATAAATGGAGTTTAATCGCCGGCAAACGAAAGCCTGCGATTTCCCGTAAATCCCAGACTCGGCCCGTATAGTCAAAAGTATACAAAGAAAGTACCCAGGGAGTAAACTCATTTCCCGAACGATTTTTTAAATTATTATTTCACCACTAAAGCCCATGAGACTTGTAGTTTTCAAAAATGTTTTCATTTTTGATGAGACGCTGAATAAAAGAAGTTTAATCGCCGGCAAACGAAAACCTGCGATTTCCCGTAAATCCCAGACTCGGTCTGTATAGTCAAAAGTATACAAAGAAAGTACCCAGGGAGTAAACTCATTTCCCGAACGATTTTTTAAATTATTATTTCACCACTAAAGCCCATGAGACTTGTAGTTTTTAAAAATGTTTTTATTTTTGATGAGACGCTGAATAAAAGAAGTTTAATCGCCGGCAAACGAAAACCCGCCATTTCCCGTAAACCCCGGACTCGGCCCGTATAGTCAAAAGTATACAAGGAAAGTACCCAGGGAGTAAACTCATTTCCCGAACGATTTTTTAAATTACTTTTTCACCACTAAAACGCATGAGACTTGTAGTTTTCAAAAATGTTTTCATTTTTGATGAGACGCTGAATAAAAGAAGTTTAATCGCCGCCAAACGAAAACCCGCGACTTCCCGTAACTCCCGGACTCGGCCCGTATAGTCAAAATTATAAAATGAAAGTACCCAGGGAGTAAACTCATTTCCCGAACGATTTTTCAAATTATTTCTGCACCACTAGAACGAATGAGACTTGCAGTTTTCAAAAATGTTTTCATTTTTAATGAGACGCTTAATGAAAGAGGTTTAATCGCCATCAAACGAAAACCCGCGATTTCCCGTAAATCCCGGGCTTGTCCCGTATAGTCGAATGTATACAAAGAAAGTACCCTACGGGTAAACTCATTTCCAGAACGATTTTGTAAATTATCTTTTCATCACTAAATCGCATGAGACTTGTAGTTTTCAAAAATGTTTTCATTTTTGATGAGACGCTGAATAAAAGAAGTTTAATCGCCGGCAAACGAAAACCTGAGATTTCTCGTAAATCCCAGACTCGGCCCGTATAGTCAAAAGTATACAAAGAAAGTACCCAGGGAGTAAACTCATTTCCCGAACGATTTTTTAAATTATTATTTCACCACTAAAGCCCATGAGACTTGTAGTTTTTAAAAATGTTTTCATTTTTGATGAGACGCTGAATAAAAGAAGTTTAATCGCCGGCAAACGAAAACCCGCCATTTCCCGTAAACCCCGGACTCTGCCCGTATAGTCAAAAGTATACAAAGAAAGTACCCAGGGAGTAAACTCATTTCCCGAACGATTTTTTAAATTACTTTTTCACCACTAAAACGCATGAGACTTGTAGTTTTCAAAAATGTTTTCATTTTTGATGAGACGCTGAATAAAAGAAGTTTAATCGCCGGCAAACGAAAACCCGCGACTTCCCGTAACTCCCGGACTCGGCCCGTATAGTCAAAAGTATAAAATGAAAGTACCCGGGGAGTAAACTCATTTCCCGAACGATTTTTCAAATTATTTCTGCACCACTAGAACGAATGAGACTTGTAGTTTTCAAAAAAGTTTTCATTTTTAATGAGACGCTTAATGAAAGAGGTTTAATTGCCGGCAAACGAAAACCCGCGATTATCCGTAAATCCCGGGCTTGTCCCGTATAGTCGAATGTATACAAAGAAAGTACCCTGCGAGTAAACTCATTTCCAGAACGATTTTTTAAATTATCTTTTCACCACTAAATCGCATGAGACTTGTAGTTTTCAAAAATGTTTTCATTTTTGATGAGACGCTGAATAAAAGAAGTTTAATAGCCGGCAAACGAAAACCTGAGATTTCCCGTAAATCCCAGATTCGGCCCGTATAGTCAAAAGTATACAAAGAAAGTACCCAGGGAGTAAACTCATTTCCCGAACGATTTTTTAAATTATTATTTCACCACTAAAGCCCATGAGACTTGTAGTTTTTAAAAATGTTTTCATTTTTGATGAGACGCTGAATAAAAGAAGTTTAATCGCCGGCAAACGAAAACCCGCCATTTCCCGTAAACCCCGGACTCTGCCCGTATAGTCAAAAGTATACAAAGAAAGTACCCAGGGAGTAAACTCATTTCCCGAACGATTTTTTAAATTACTTTTTCACCACTAAAACGCATGAGACTTGTAGTTTTTAAAATTGTTTTCATTTTTGATGAGACGCTGAGTAAAAGAAGTTTAATCGCCGGCAAACGAAAACCTGCGACTTCCCGTAACTTCCGGACTCGGCCCGTATAGTCAAAAGTATAAAAAGAAAGTACCCAGGGAGTAAACTCATTTCCCGAACGATTTTTCAAATTATTTCTGTACCACTAGAACAAATGAGACTTGCAGTTTTCAAAAATGTTTTCATTTTTAATGAGACGCTTAATGAAAGAGGTTTAATCGCCGGCAAACGAAAACCCGCGATTTCCCTTAAATCCCGGGCTTGTTCCGTATAGTCGAATGTATACAAAGAAAGTACCCTGTGAGTAAACTCATTTCCAGAACGACTTTTTAAATTATCTTTTCACCACTAAATCGCATGAGACTTGTAGTTTTCAAAAATGTTTTCATTTTTGATGAGACGCTGAATAAAAGAAGTTTAATCGCCGGCAAACGAAAATCTGCGATTTCCCGTAAACCCTGGACTCGGCCCGTATAGTCAAAAGTATACAAAAAAAGTACGCAGGGAGTAAACTCATATCCCGAAAGATTTTTTAAATTATTATTTCACCACTAAAGCCCATAAGACTTGTAGTTTTCAAAAATGTTTTCATTTTTGATGAGACGCTGAATAAAAGAAGTTTAATCGCCGGCAAACGAAAACCTGCGATTTCCCGTAAACCCTGGACTCGGCCCGTATAGTCAAAAGTATACAAAAAAAGTACCCAGGGAGTAAACTCATATCCCGAACGATTTTTTAAATTATTATTTCACCACTAAAGCCCATGAGACTTGTAGTTTTTAAAAATGTGTTCATTTTTGATGAGACGCTGAATAGAAGAAGTTTAATCGCCGGCAAACGAAAACCCGCGACTTCCCGTAACACCCGGACTCGGCCCGTATAGTCAAAAGTATACAAAGAAAGTACCCAGGGAGTAAACTCATTTCCCGAACGATTTTTTAAATATTTTTTCACCACTAAAACGCATGAGACTTGTAGTTTTCAAAAAAGTTTTCATTTTTAATGAGAGGCTTAATTAAAGAGGTTTAATTGCCGGCAAACGAAAACCCGCGATTTCCCGTAAATCCCGGGCTTGTCCCGTATAGTCGAATGTATACAAAGAAAGTACCCTGTGAGTAAACTCATTTCCCGAACGATTTTATAAATTATTATTTCACCACTAAAGCCCATAAGACTTGTAGTTTTTAAAAATGTTTTAATTTTTGATGAGACGCTGAATAAAAGAAGTTTAATCGCCGGCAAACGAAAACCTGCGATTTCCCGTAAACCCTGGACTCGGCCCGTATAGTCAAAAGTATACAAAAAAAGTACCCAGGGAGTAAACTCATATCCCGAACGATTTTTTAAATTATTATTTCACCACTAAAGCCCATGAGACTTGTAGTTTTTAAAAATGTTTTCATTTTTGATGAGACGCTGAATAAAAGAAGTTTAATCGCCGGCAAACGAAAACCCGCGACTTCCCGTAACACCCGGACTCGGCCCGTATAGTCAAAAGTATACAAAGAAAGTACCCAGGGAGTAAACTCATTTCCCGAACGATTTTTTAAATATTTTTTCACCACTAAAACGCATGAGACTAGTAGTTTTCAAATAAGTTTTCATTTTTAATGAGAGGCTTAATGAAAGAGGTTTAATTGCCGGCAAACGAAAACCCGCGATTTCCCGTAAATCCCGGGCTTGTCCCGTATAGTCGAATGTATACAAAGAAAGTACCCTGTGAGTAAACTCATTTCCAGAACGATTTTTTAAATTATTATTTCACCACTAAAGCCCAGGAGACTTGTAGTTTTTAAAAATGTTTTCATTTTTGATGAGACGCTGAATAAAAGAAGTTTAATCGCCGGCAAACGAAAGCCCACCATTTCCCGTAAACCCCGACTCGGCCCGTATAGTCAAAAGTATACAAAGAAAGTACCCAGGGAGTAAACTCATTTCACGAACGATTTTTTAAATTACTTTTTCACCTCTAAAACGCATGAGACTTGTAGTTTTCAAAAATGTTTTCATTTTTGATGAGACGCTGAATAAAAGAAGTTTAATCGCCGGCAAACGAAAACCCGCGACTTCCCGTAAGTCCCCGACTCGGCCCGTATAGTCAAAAGTATAAAAAGAAAGTACCCAGGGAGTAAACTCATTTCCCGAACGATTTTTCAAATTATTTCTGCACCACTAGAACGAATGAGACTTGCAGTTTTCAAAAATGTTTTCATTTTTAATGAGACGCTTAATGAAAGAGGTTTAATCGCCGGCAAACGAAAACCCGCGACTTTCCGTAACACCCGGACTCGGCCCGTATAGTCAAAAGTATACAAAGAAAGTACCCAGGGAGTAAACTCATTTCCCCAACGATTTTTTAAATTATTTTTTCACCACTAAAACGCATGAGACTTGTAGTTTTTAAAAATGTTTTCATTTTTGATGAGACGCTGAATAAAAAAAGTTTAATCGCCGGCAAACGAAAACCTGCGATTTCCTGTAAATCCCGGACTCGGCACGTATAGTCAAAAGTATACAAAGAAAGTACCCAGGGAGTAAACTCATTTCCCGAACGATTTTTTAAATTATTTTTTCACCACTAAAACGCATGAGACTTGTAGTTTTCAAAAATGTATTCAGTTTTGATAAGACGCTGAATAAAAGGAGTTTAATCGCCGGTAAACGAAAACCTGAGATTTCCCGTAAATCCCAGACTCGGCCCGTATAGTCAAAAGTATACAAAGAAAGTACCCAGGAAGTAAACACATTTCCCGAACGATTTTTTAAATTATTATTTCACCACTAGAGTCCATGAGACTTGTAGTTTTCAAAAATGTTTTCATTTTTAATGAGACGCTGAATAAAAGAAGTTTAATCGCCGGCAAACGAAAATCTGCGATTTCCCGTAAACCCTGGACTCGGCCCGTATAGTCAAAAGTATACAAAGAAAGTACCCAGGGAGTAAACTCATTTCCCGAACGATTTTATAAATTATTATTTCACCACTAAAGCCCATGAGTCTTGTAGTTTTTAAAAATGTTTTCATTTTTGATGAGACGCTGAATAAAAGAAGTTTAATCGCCGGCAAACGAAAACCTGCGATTTCCCGTAAACCCTGGACTCGGCCCGTATAGTCAAAAGTATACAAAAAAAGTACCCAGGGAGTAAACTCATATCCCGAACGATTTTTTAAATTATTATTTCACCACTAAAGCCCATGAGACTTGTAGTTTTTAAAAATGTTTTCATTTTTGATGAGACGCTGAATAAAAGAAGTTTAATCGCCGGCAAACGAAAACCCGCGACTTCCCGTAACACCCGGACTCGGCCCGTATAGTCAAAAGTATACAAAGAAAGTACCCAGGGAGTAAACTCATTTCCCGAACGATTTTTTAAATTATTTTTTCACCACTAAAACGCACGAGACTTGTAGTTTTTAAAAATGTTTTCATTTTTGATGAGACGCTGAATAAAAGAAATTTAATCGCCGGGAAACAAAAACCTGCGATTTCCTGTAAATCCCGGACTCGGCCCGTATAGTCAAAAGTATACAAAGAAAGTACCCAGGGAGTAAACTCATTTCCCGAACGATTTTTTAAATTATTTTTTCACCACCAAAACGCATGAGACTTGTAGTTTTCAAAAATGTATTTAGTTTTGATGAGACGCTGAATAAAAGAAGTTTAATCGCCGGTAAACGAAAACCTGAGATTTCCCGTAAATCCCAGACTCGGCCCGTATAGTCAAAAGTATACAAAGAAAGTACCCAGGGAGTAAACACATTTCCCGAACGATTTTATAAATTATTATTTCACCACTAGAGCCCATGAGACTTGTAGTTTTCAAAAATGTTTTCATTTTTAATGAGACGCTTAATGAAAGACGTTTAATCGCCGGCAAACGAAAACCCGCGATTTCCTGTAAATCCCGGGCTTTTCCCGTATAGTGGAATGTATACAAAGAAAGTACCCTGTGAGTAAACTCATTTCCCGAACGATTTTTTAAATTATTTTTTCACCACTAAAATGCATGAGACTTGTAGTTTTTAAAAATGTTTTCATTTTTGATGAGACGCTGAATAAAAGAAGTTTAATCGCCGGGAAACGAAAACCTGCGATTTCCTGTAAATCCCGGACTCGGCCCGTATAGCCAAAAGTATACAAAGAAAGTACCCAGGGAGTAAACTCATTTCCCGAAAGATTTTTTAAATTATTTTTTTACCACTAAAACGCATGAGACTTGTAGTTTTCAGAAATGTATTCAGTTTTGATGAGACGCTGAATAAAAGAAGTTTAATCGCCGGTAAACGAAAACCTGAGATTTCCCGTAAATCCCAGACTCGGCCCGTATAGTCAAAAGTATACAAAGAAAGTACCCAGGGAGTAAACTCATTTCCCGAACGATTTTTTAAATTATTATTTCAGCACTAAAGCCCATGAGACTTGTAGTTTTCAAAAATGTTTTCATTTTTAATGAGACGCTTAATGAAAGACGTTTAATCGCCGGCAAACGAAAACCCGCGATTTCCTGTAAATCCCGGGCTTTTCCCGTATAGTCGAATGTATACAAAGAAAGTACCCTGTGAGTAAACTCATTTCCAGAACGATTTTTTAAATTATCTTTTCACCACTAAATCGCATGAGACTTGTAGTTTTCAAAAATGTATTCATTTTTGATGAGACGCTGAATAAAAGAAGTTTAATCGCCGGCAAACGAAAACCTGAGATTTCCCGTAAATCCCAGACTCGGCCCGTATAGCCAAAAGTATACAAAGAAAGTACCCAGGGAGTAAACTCATTTCCCGAACGATTTTTTAAATTATTTTTTTACCACTAAAACGCATGAGACTTGTAGTTTTCAGAAATGTATTCAGTTTTGATGAGACGCTGAATAAAAGAAGTTTAATCGCCGGTAAACGAAAACCTGAGATATCCCGTAAATCCCAGACTCGGCCCGTATAGTCAAAAGTATACAAAGAAAGTACCCAGGGAGTAAACTCATTTCCCGAACGATTTTTTAAATTATTATTTCAGCACTAAAGCCCATGAGACTTGTAGTTTTCAAAAATGTTTTCATTTTTAATGAGACGCTTAATGAAAGACGTTTAATCGCCGGCAAACGAAAACCCGCGATTTCCTGTAAATCCCGGGCTTTTCCCGTATAGTCGAATGTATACAAAGAAAGTACCCTGTGAGTAAACTCATTTCCAGAACGATTTTTTAAATTATCTTTTGACCACTAAATCGCATGAGACTTGTAGTTTTCAAAAATGTATTCATTTTTGATGAGACGCTGAATAAAAGAAGTTTAATCGCCGGCAAACGAAAACCTGAGATTTCCCGTAAATCCCAGACTCGGCCCGTATAGTCAAAAGTATACAAAGAAAGTACCCAGGGAGTAAACTCATTTCCCGAACGATTTTTTAAATTATTATTTCACCACTAAAGCCCATGAGACTTGTAGTTTTTAAAACTGTTTTCATTTTCGATGAGACGCTGAATAAATTGAGTTTAATCCCCGGCAAACGAAAACCTGCGATTTCCCGTAAATCCCGGACTCAGCCTGTAAAGTCAAAAGTATACAAAAAAATACCCATGGAGTAAATTCATTTCCCGAACGATTTTTTAAATTATTATTTCACCACTAAAGCCCATGAAACTTGTAGTTTTTAAAAATGTTTTCATTTTTGATGAGACGCTGAATAAAAGAAGTTTAATCGCCGGCAAACGAAAACCCGCGACTTCCCGTAACTCCCGGACTCGGCCCGTATAGTCAAAAGTATAAAGGTAAAGTACCCAGGAAGTAAACTCATTTCCCGAACGATTTTTCAAATTATATCTGCACCACTAGAACGAAGAGACTTGTAGTTTTCCAAAATGTTTTCATTTTTAATGAGACGCTTAATGAAAGAGGTTTAATCGCCGGCAAACGAAAACCCACGATTTCCCGTAAATCCCGGGCTTGTCCCGTATAGTCGAATGTATACAAAGAAAGTACCCTGTGAGTATACTCATTTCCAGAACGAGCTTTTAAATTATCTTTTCACCACTAAATCGCATGAGACTTGTAGTTTTCAAAAATGTTTTCATTTTTGATGAGACGCTTAATAAAAGAAGTTTAATCGCCGGCAAACGAAAACCTGCGATTTCCCGTAAACCCTGGACTCGGCACGTAGAGTCAAAGGTATACAAAAAAAGTACCCAGGGAGTAAACTCATATCCCGAACGATTTTTTAAATTATTATTTCACCACTAAAGCCCATGAGACTTGTAGTTTTTAAAAATGTTTTCATTTTTGATGAGACGCTGAATAAAAGAAGTTTAATCGCCGGCAAACGAAAACCCGCGACTTCCCGTAACACCCGGACTCGGCCCGTATAGTCAAAAGTATACAAAGAAAGTACCCATGGAGTAAACTCATTTCCCGAACGATTTTTTAAATTATTTTTTCACCACTAAAACGCATGAGACTTGTAGTTTTTAAAAATGTTTTCATTTTTGATGAGACGCTGAATAAAAGAAGTTTAATCGCCGGGAAGCGAAAACCTGCGATTTCCTGTAAATCCCGGACTCGGCCCGTATAGCCAAAAGTATACAAAGAAAGTACCCAGGGAGTAAACTCATTTCCCGAATGATTTTTTAAATTATTTTTTCACCACTAAAACGCATGAGACTTGTAGTTTTCAAAAATGTATTCAGTTTTGATGAGACGCTGAATAAAAGAAGTTTAATCGCCGGTAAACGAAAACCTGAGATTTCCCGTAAATCCCAGACTCGGCCCGTATAGTCAAAAGTATACAAAGAAAGTACCCAGAGAGTAAACTCATTTCCCGAACGATTTTTTAAATTATTATTTCACCACTAAAGCCCATGAGACTTGTAGTTTTCAAGAATGTTTTCATTTTTAATAAGACGCTTAATGAAAGACGTTTAATCGCCGGCAAACGAAAACCCGCGATTTCCTGTAAATCCCAGGCTTTTCCCGTATAGTCGAATGTATACAAAGAAAGTACCCTGTGAGTAAACTCATTTCCAGAACGATTTTTTAAATTATCTTTTCACCACTAAATCGCATGAGACTTGTAGTTTTCAAAAATGTATTCATTTTTGATAAGACGCTGAATAAAAGAAGTTTAATCGCCGGCAAACGAAAACCTGAGATTTCCCGTAAATCCCAGGCTCGGCCCGTATAGTCAAAAGTATACAAAGAAAGTACCCAGGGAGTAAACTCATTTCCCGAACGATTTTTTAAATTATTATTTCACCACTAAAGCCCATGAGACTTGTAGTTTTTAAAAGTGTTTTCATTTTTGATGAGACGCTGAATAAATTGAGTTTAATCCCCGGCAAACAAAAACCTGCGATTTCCCGTAAATCCCGGACTCAGCCTGTAAAGTCAAAAGTATACAAAAAAGTACCCAGGGAGTAAACTCATATCCCGAACGATTTTTTAAATTATTATTTCACCACTAAAGCCCATGAGACTTGTAGTTTTCAAAAATGTTTTCATTTTTAATGAGACGCTTAATGAAAGACGTTTAATCGCCGGCAAACGAAAACCCGCTATTTCCTGTAAATCCCGGGCTTTTCCCGTATAGTCGAATGTATACAAAGAAAGTACCCTGTGAGTAAACTCATTTCCAGAACGATTTTTTAAATTATCTTTTCACCACTAAATCGCATGAGACTTGTAGTTTTCAAAAATGTATTCATTTTTGATAAGACGCTGGATAAAAGAAGTTTAATCGCCGGCAAACGAAAACCTGAGATTTCCCGTAAATCCCAGACTCGGCCCGTATAGTCAAAAGTATACAAATAAAGTACCCAGGGAGTAAACTCATTTCCCGAACGATTTTTGAAATTATTATTTCACCACTAAAGCCCATGAGACTTGTAGTTTTTAAAAGTGTTTTCATTTTTGATGAGACGCTGAATAAATTGAGTTTAATCCCCGGCAAACAAAAACCTGCGATTTCCCGTAAATCCCGGACTCAGCCTGTAAAGTCAAAAGTATACAAAAAAGTACCCAGGGAGTAAACTCATATCCTGAACGATTTTTTAAATTATTATTTCACCACTAAAGCCCATGAGACTTGTAGTTTTTAAAAATGTTTTCATTTTTGATGAGACGCTGAATAAAAGAAGTTTAATCGCCGGCAAACGAAAACCCGCGACTTCCCGTAACACCCGGACTCGGCCCGTATAATCAAAAGTATACAATGAAAGTACCCAGGGAGTAAACTCATTTCCTGAACGATTTTTTAAATTATTTTTTCACCACTAAAACGCATGAGACTTGTAGTTTTTAAAAATGTTTTCATTTTTGATGAGACGCTGAATAAAAGAAGTTTAATCGCCGGGAAGCGAAAACCTGCGATTTCCTGTAAATCCCGGACTCGGCCCGTATAGCCAAAAGTATACAAAGAAAGTACCCAGGGAGTAAACTCATTTCCCGAACGATTTTTTAAATTATTTTTTCACCACTAAAACGCATGAGACTTGTAGTTTTCAAAAATGTATTCAGTTTTGATGAGACGCTGAATAAAAGAAGTTTAATCGCCGGTAAACGAAAACCTGAGATTTCCCGTAAATCCCAGACTCGGCCCGTATAGTCAAAAGTATACCAAGGAAAGTACCCAGGGAGTAAACTCATTTCCCGAACGATTTTTTAAATTATTATTTCACCACTAAAGCCCATGAGACTTGTAGTTTTCAAAAATGTTTTCATTTTTAATGAGACGCTTAATGAAAGACGTTTAATCGCCGGCAAACGAAAACCCGCGATTTCCTGTAAATCCCGGGCTTTTCCCGTATAGTCGAATGTATACAAAGAAAGTACCCTGTGAGTAAACTCATTTCCAGAACGATTTTTTAAATTATCTTTTCACCACTAAATCGCATGAGACTTGTAGTTTTCAAAAATGTATTCATTTTTGATAAGACGCTGAATAAAAGAAGTTTAATCGCCGGCAAACGAAAACCTGAGATTTCCCGTAAATCCCAGACTCGGCCCGTATAGTCAAAAGTATACAAAGAAAGTACCCAGGGAGTAAACTCATTTCCCGAACGATTTTTTAAATTATTATTTCACCACTAAAGCCCATGAGACTTGTAGTTTTTAAAAGTGTTTTCATTTTTGATGAGACGCTGAATAAATTGAGTTTAATCCCCGGCAAACAAAAACCTGCGAATTCCCGTAAATCTCGGACTCAGCCTATAAAGTCAAAAGTATACAAAAAAGTACCCAGGGAGTAAACTCATTTCCCGAACGATTTTTTAAATTATTATTTCACCACTAAAGCCCATGAGACTTGTAGTTTTTAAAAATGTTCTCATTTTTGATGAGACGCTGAATAAAAGAAGTTTAATCGCCGGCAAACGAAAACCCGCGACTTCCCGTAACTCCCGGACTCGGCCCGTATAGTCAAAAGTATAAAGAGAAAGTACCCAGGGAGTAAACTCATTTCCCGAACGATTTTTCAAATTATTTCTGCACCACTAGAACGAAGAGACTTGTAGTTTTCCAAAATGTTTTCATTTTTAATGAGACGCTTAATGAAAGAGGTTTAATCGCCGGCAAACGAAAACCCGCGATTTCCCGTAAATCCCGGGCTTTTCCCGTATAGTCGAATGTATACAAAGAAAGTACCCTGTGAGTAAACTCATTTCCAGAACGATTTTTTAAATTATCTTTTCACCACTAAATCGCATGAGACTTGTAGTTTTCAAAAATGTATTCATTTTTGATAAGACGCTGAATAAAAGAAGTTTAATCGCCGGCAAACGAAAACCTGAGATTTCCCGTAAATCCCAGACTCGGCCCGTATAGTCAAAAGTATACAAAGAAAGTACCCAGGGAGTAAACTCATTTCCCGAACGATTTTTTAAATTATTATTTCACCACTAAAGCCCATGAGACTTGTAGTTTTTAAAAGTGTTTTCATTTTTGATGAGACGCTGAATAAATTGAGTTTAATCCCCGGCAAACAAAAACCTGCGATTTCCCGTAAATCCCGGACTCAGCCTGTAAAGTCAAAAGTATACAAAAAAGTACCTAGGGAGTAAACTCATATCCCGAACGATTTTTTAAATTATTATTTCACCACTAAAGCCCATGAGACTTGTAGTTTTTAAAAATGTTTTCATTTTTGATGAGACGCTGAATAAAAGAAGTTTAATCGCCGGCAAACGAAAACCCGCGACTTCCCGTAACACCCGGACTCGGCCCGTATAATCAAAAGTATACAAAAAAGTACCCAGGGAGTAAACTCATTTCCTAAACGATTTTTTAAATTATTTTTTCACCACTAAAACGCATGAGACTTGTAGTTTTTAAAAATGTTTTCATTTTTGATGAGACGCTGAATAAAAGAAGTTTAATCGCCGGGAAGCGAAAACCTGCGATTTCCTGTAAATCCCGGACTCGGCCCGTATAGCCAAAAGTATACAAAGAAAGTACCCAGGGAGTAAACTCATTTCCTGAACGATTTTTTAAATTATTTTTTCACCACTAAAACGCATGAGACTTGTAGTTTTTAAAAATGTTTTCATTTTTGATGAGACGCTGAATAAAAGAAGTTTAATCGCCGGTAAACGAAAACCTGAGATTTCCCGTAAATCCCAGACTCGGCCCGTATAGTCAAAAGTATACCAAGGAAAGTACCCAGGGAGTAAACTCATTTCCCGAACGATTTTTTAAATTATTATTTCACCACTAAAGCCCATGAGACTTGTAGTTTTCAAAAATGTTTTCATTTTTAATGAGACGCTTAATGAAAGACGTTTAATCGCCGGCAAACGAAAACCCGCGATTTCCTGTAAATCCCGGGCTTTTCCCGTATAGTCGAATGTATACAAAGAAAGTACCCTGTGAGTAAACTCATTTCCAGAACGATTTTTTAAATTATCTTTTCACCACTAAATCGCATGAGACTTGTAGTTTTCAAAAATGTATTCATTTTTGATAAGACGCTGAATAAAAGAAGTTTAATCGCCGGCAAACGAAAACCTGAGATTTCCCGTAAATCCCAGACTCAGCCCGTATAGTCAAAAGTATACAAAGAAAGTACGCAGGGAGTAAACTCATTTCCCGAACGATTTTTTAAATTATTATTTCACCACTAAAGCCCATTAGACTTGTAGTTTTTAAAAATGTTCTCATTTTTGATGAGACGCTGAATAAAAGAAGTTTAATCGCCGGCAAACCAAAACCCGCGACTTCCCGTAACTCCCGGACTCGGCCCGTATAGTCAAAAGTATAAATAGAAAGTACCCAGGGAGTAAACTCATTTCCCGAACGATTTTTCAAATTATTTCTGCACCACTAGAACGAAGAGACTTGTAGTTTTCCAAAATGTTTTCATTTTTAATGAGACGCTTAATGAAAGAGGTTTAATCGCCGGCAAACGAAAACCCGCGATTTCCCGTAAATCCCGGGCTTGTCCCGTATAGTCGAATGTATACAAAGAAAGTACCCTGTGAGTAAACTCATTTCCAGAACGATTTTTTAAATTATCTTTTCACCACTAAATCGCATGAGACTTGTAGTTTTCAAAAATGTTTTTATTTTTGATGAGACGCTGAATAAAAGAAGTTTAAACGCCGGCAAACGAAAACCTGCGATTTCCCGTAAATCCCAGACTCGGCCCGTATAGTCAAAAGTATACAAAGAAAGTACCCAGGGAGTAAACTCATTTCCCGAACGATTTTTTAAATTACTTTTTCACCACTAAAACGCATGAGACTTGTAGTTTTCAAAAATGTTTTCATTTTTGATGAGACGCTGAATAAAAGAAGTTTAATCGCCGGCAAACGAAAACCCGCAATATCCCGTAAACCCCGGACTCGGCCCGTATAGTCAAAAGTATACAAAGAAAGTACCCAGGGAGTAAGCTCATTTCCCGAACGATTTTTTAAATTACTTTTTCACCACTAAAACGCACGAGACTTGTAGTTTTCAAAAATGTTTTCATTTTTGATGAGACGCTGAATAAAAGAAGTTTAATCGCCGGCAAACGAAAACCTGCGATTTCCCGTAAATCCCGGACTCGGCCTGTAAAGTCAAAAGTATACAAAAAAAGTACCCAGGGAGTAAACTCATTTCCCGAACGATTTTTCAAATTATTTCTGCACCACTAGAACGAATGAGACTTGTAGTTTTCAAAAATGTTTTTATTTTTGATGAGACGCTGAATAAAAGAAGTTTAAACGCCGGCAAACGAAAACCTGCGATTTCCCGTAAATCCCAGACTCGGCCCGTATAGTCAAAAGTATACAAAGAAAGTACCCAGGGAGTAAACTCATTTCCCGAACGATTTTTTAAATTACTTTTTCACCACTAAAACGCATGAGACTTGTAGTTTTCAAAAATGTTTTCATTTTTGATGAGACGCTGAATAAAAGAAGTTTAATCGCCGGCAAACGAAAACCCGCAATATCCCGTAAACCCCGGACTCGGCCCGTATAGTCAAAAGTATACAAAGAAAGTACCCAGGGAGTAAACTCATTTCCCGAACGATTTTTTAAATTATTTTTTCACCACTAAAACGCATGAGACTTGTAGTTTTCAAAAATGTATTCAGTTTTGATGAGACGCTGAATAAAAGAAGTTTAATCGCCGGTAAACGAAAACCTGAGATTTCCCGTAAATCCCACACTCGGCCCGTATAGTCAAAAGTATACCAAGGAAAGTACCCAGGGAGTAAACTCATTTCCCGAACGATTTTTTAAATTATTATTTCACCACTAAAGCCCATGAGACTTGTAGTTTTCAAAAATGTTTTCATTTTTAATGAGACGCTTAATGAAAGACGTTTAATCGCCGGCAAACGAAAACCCGCGATTTCCTGTAAATCCCGGGCTTTTCCCGTATAGTCGAATGTATACAAAGAAAGTACCCTGTGAGTAAACTCATTTCCAGAACGATTTTTTAAATTATCTTTTCACCACTAAATCGCATGAGACTTGTAGTTTTCAAAAATGTATTCATTTTTGATAAGACGCTGAATAAAAGAAGTTTAATCGCCGGCAAACGAAAACCTTAGATTTCCCGTAAATCCCAGACTCGGCCCGTATAGTCAAAAGTATACAAAGAAAGTACCCAGGGAGTAAACTCATTTCCCGAACGATTTTTTAAATTATTATTTCACCACTAAAGCCCATTAGACTTGTAGTTTTTAAAAGTGTTTTCATTTTTGATGAGACGCTGAATAAATTGAGTTTAATCCCCGGCAAACAAAAACCTGCGATTTCCCGTAAATCTCGGACTCAGCCTGTAAAGTCAAAAGTATACAAAAAAGTACCCAGGGAGTAAACTCATTTCCCGAACGATTTTTTAAATTATTATTTCACCACTAAAGCCCATGAGACTTGTAGTTTTTAAAAATGTTT